>NC_033801.1:27571476-27637140 GCF_001876935.1 Asparagus officinalis
ATATATATATATATATATATATATGTATGTATGTATGTATGTATGTATAAACCAATAAAATGTGTGTATATGTAATTGAGATTAAAGTACTAACACACATAATATAAAACCTAAAACTAGATATACCCAAGTTTGTGATCTTCAATGAAGCTCTTCTTGGTACACTTTACGGATGAAGCTTGAACTTGGATCTTCAACTTGAATTACATTGCTTCACTCCACTATTCCGCCAACCTTCATTGGATATGATCAGTGAGGTTCGATTCCATCCATCCTCCAATATATTATTTGCCTAGAATAAATATAAAACACAAACACTAGACAAATAACATTAGTTATAAATTATTTGCTAATCATCATTAAAACAAAAGGACCCAACAATAACAAACAATGAAATGTAACAATTATGCCATACACCTTAACAACCATTCGCTAGACTTGTTATTGATCAATAAAACTTAACACATAATGTGTAAAAATCAGGTATCAGATGCCAATATCATCAACCAATGTCTAGAGTTAACAGTTTATACAGAACGTTAATAGCTTATAACAAACTATAACAGCCAGTCATTCATTGCTAACATTAATATGTTACATTTCACAGATCCAGACATATAGTTCAAAATGCACCAACATTAATCTCTAACATCAATCTAAATTGGAAAATTAACCGTCAACGTACTTCTTTGTAGATTTCTTTAATTCCTGTTTTGAACTTTGAATTTTCCTTTTTTTTGGATAACCCCTTTTGCATGCCCAACAGGGTCTGGGTGGCATCATCAGTGCTGTTATTCCCTGATGATGACGCATGGGTGGACGAAGACTTGGAGGAGGAGGGGGATGACAGAGCAGAGGGTCCATGGTCAGTCTTAGATGGCAAAAGGGGTCTTTAAAATTCTTGGAAGGCGAGGGGGGGTATTTTTCAACCCATGGGCCAAATTCAACTATCGGTTTCTGTACAACAACAATACTAGCTTTTCCAGCTTTTGTAATAATTGTGTCCTTTCGGAGAGATCCGTACTTCTCTCTAATCATCACCCAGTTAGTGAGTGGTGACTTGAATCTATTGCTAAGGGCATATTTTTAATCTCTGTCATTTCGTAGTACCATAGCTGCAAACAAATTGTTCCAATTAACCAGTTAGTATGCACTACTAATCTTTTAACATGGATATAGTTAACAGAACTAAACTGAAACATAGTTAACATTAACCTCACAAACCTTAACACTAACCTAAATATAGTTAACATGAACCAGTTAACCTTAATTACCTTTAACTTTAGTTGACAGAATACAGGTAAATATTCATATGCACATGTTAACCATAACAATAAAAAGTTAATACAACTTACAGGGATCAGAGGCATGCATCCAGACATATATGAAACACCTGGTTTGTGCAGACCTTCCCTAGCAATCTTAATTCATTTCTTCGTCTGGTCATAAATGTATTCCCCCAAGCCACATTCCTCACTCTTCAATGTAATCAACATATTTGAACAAGAGCCTAGGGATGCCTTGGACACTGCTTGTAATGACAATGAATTTTGATACTGGTTAAAATAATTTTTTTAGTATTTTAAAATATTTAATTATGATTTTTAAAAGATTATTTGTATTTTTCTTGAATTTCTACAATTTTCTATGATTTAAAAATCTGATTATATATTTATTTAAATAATTTTGATATTTATAAATTTATTTTGTGCGGTAAAATTTTCAAGAATTAATTTGTTATGTTATCAGTACTATTATGTATTATTTTAAATAATATGTTGTATTATTAATATTATTACATATTATTTCGCATAATACTTTGTATTATTAATTACATATCTTTGATATAAATTGTTGTATTATTTCAACTGATACATATTATCTGTCGTATTAGTATAACTAGTATGTTTTACTATATATATAATTATCCCATAATTATTTGATTTTAAATGTAAGTAAATATATTTTATTTAATAATTATTCTTGTTTAATTGTACAATATGTGAATATTTCAATTATTTCGTATCAACTATTTTATTAGCACAACAGGTACTTAATTGTAGATAATTATTATGTAATTAGTTTAAATTTTAAGTACCCAAAATATTTATTTTAATTATTTTTGGTTAAATTCCCTAACCCTAACCCTATATAATATATATATATATATATATATATATATATATAAGTATATATATATAATATATATATATAATAGTTATATATATATATTACACACACTCTCCTCTCTCTTCCTGTTCACGAAAACTTTCCGCAGCCAGTTAACTCTCCTTCTTTCCTCTCTCTCTTTCGCCGAAACAGCCATGCCACCGCCTTCACCACCCAGATTCGCCGTGCGCGACTCGCCGCTTTCCACCAACTTCAGCCATCACCTCCTCACTCACTACCACGGGCCCTGTTGTTCGGCCTGACCTCCGCCGCCTTCACAAGCTTTGACAGACCACCCATCTCCACCTCCACTCACCCTTGCGAACCACGCTTCGTTGGCCTAAGCTAAGCCCCCGCCGCCACTCCTGCTCAACCCCGCCCTCGCCAACGTCACCAGGAACTCCACGACCACCACAACGGGCCCCGACAGCCCCGCGCCCTTCACAACAGGTGCCACGCCGTACCGGCACCTCCTTCACCGAGTCGCCGCCCAGATCTGCCCGCAACTCCGCAGCTCGCTGCCCAGACTATTGCTCCGACAACCCGTCCGCTCGACCGCTCTGCAGCCAACCAACCGCCAACCCAGCCTAACATCACTAGATCCGAGCTCCAACAACCACTGCTCCGCCCCGTCAACGTGAGCCGCACGAGGCCACACCTTGCTGGCCCTTCTCCAGAGTCCCCTCCGACACCGCACTCCATCGTGTCCGATCCGCCCTGCGCCGTCCGTGTCGATTCGTTCGACGAACCCGAGGCAAGATCCCTCTTGCTCAGATTTGAATTCTATACCTGTTATAAATTATTTTCATAGTATTTGCATAGTATATTTGTGACGTATTTATCTGCGTGGGTTGTTTGCTGAAGAATATTGATATGAATAATTGATATGTGATAAATAGTGTTTTTGGAATAATTATAATAAGTTAAAAGAATTTAATTTGATAATGGATTTATTTTAGAGAATTTATAATATTTAAAAGAATTTATTTATGAGAAAATGAATTATTTTAGAATAATAATTGATGAGAAATAATTTTAAAGGATTTATTTTGGAAAAGAGAATATTTTGGATTATTATAATGAGAAATAATTTTAAAAGAAATTATTTTGGAAAATGAATTATTTTCTGAATTACATAGTTGATGTTCATGATTACATTCATGTTTGTGAATATTTTACTGTATTCGACATGTCATGATGTGGTTGCGTGAAATTAATGTTATTAATATCGTCTCGTTATGTTTGAAAACCATTAGTAGTTCATGACTTAGGGGCCTCGTGCGTCATGGACAGACTTAGTGACATGTGTGAGTGTGTTGACTGAGTTTAGGTGGTGAACCCGAGTTATAGTGTGGATTGTGATTGTTGACTTAGAAAAGCAAGATGAGTTGGGGGTGGGAAAGTCCATGTTTATATAATCGGATAAGACTGTTGATATATCTTCTAGGTTCGTACCAGTGGATCGGTGTCGCCACTGGGATTGGTTGATTTGTTGAGTCATAGTGGATCGGTGTCACCACTGGGATTGGTTGGTTTGGTGAGTCACAGTGGATCGGTGTCGCCACTGGGATTTATTGATTTGTTGAGCACAGTGGATCGGTGTCGCCACTGGGGGCTGATTGGTTAGGTCAAAGTAGATCGGTGTCGCTACTTTGATTCCTGAATGAGATGCACGTAGGGGATATGTGAACAGTCAATTATCCGATAATATGAGCGTTGACTTTGTGTGAGATGTGAACCAGTGACCTGTTATAGGATGGCTAGTTACATGACTTGTTGCCAGTGGATCGGTGTCGCCACTGTGGTTGATTTGTTGGGTCAAGGTGAATCGGTGTCGTCACTTTGGTTAGGATTTATGGATATATGTGAGATGCGGACCAGTTATAATTTCTTTTCATACATAGATCAGGGTTAATATTTAATTATCTATAATTTGAGACATATGGTATATACATGAGGGTTTCCTTGTTTAGATTATTTCGCTCGACGTACTGCGTCTCGAGTTGTAGATTTTTAAGTATTAATTCCATCTAGTGTATAACCTTGTTACTTGGATGATTAGACAGATCGCTAGCTACATGATCTCGTTACCTGATCGGTTCTGGATGCTTTATGTTATCATGATTTAGTAGTGTTTTCATGTTGATTTGTGGATTTCAGTTGTACGTTCTTTTATAAATTCTATTATCGTATCGTTTCCGTTTTGTTTTTCGTTGTTCTATTTTCTTTTGTGAGGTCTTGCCGTGCGTCATGCACCTGACGTACACCTGTTTTCTCTGGTGTACGTCAGACTTAGAGGAAGAATAGGTTCAGCTAGGAGATCGCTAGGAGCCAGAGGATTCTCAGCAGAGTACTTAGAAGACCGAGCTGAAGAAGCCGAAGCGTAGTTATTCCCTCTAGTTGTTCGATGATCCTAGTTTATGTTTGTAGCATTTCTTTCCGCCTGATCATTGTATTTTATATTCTCCAGTATCTCATTCAGATAGTTTGTATAAGGGTATGTTGGACCCGTATCATTATGTCTTGGATGATATTCATTTGCGATATGATATGTATTCTTTTATTATGAGTTTGTCTATTATATTCTTGCTGATTGTGATCGGGGACCTGTAACTTCGCGTTGTATTTATTTCCAGACGCTTAGCGTATTGGATTGAGAAGAAAAAAAAGAATAACAAAAGTAGAGTATATTTCTTCTCAATCTAATACGTCGCGAGCTTGTTCACGTTCCGGTTCCCGTGTATTTTGGGAAGCGGGGCGTGACACTGCTAAGGCACAAAATCATCGAACATTGATAAAGAATCTGCAAGAATAAAAAATCCTCAATATCCTCCTTCTTTTTTGATTCAACAAGAGATTCAAGTAGCCCTTCCACATATCTTCGAATATTCTTTGCTGATTCTTTTTTGTTTCTGGTAAATTACTCAGCAAAATTATCCATCCAAATCCTAGTGTGAGGATTTCTATTACTATAAATTATTTCCCCGTCAATTGGGAAACCAGTGTGTTCATAACCCAGTCCAAATCAAAATTAACTATATTTTCTCTCCCACTTTCGGCATCGGGCAAAGCAAACGTCACTTCATTTCCTACATAATGACTCAAAACAAGTTCAAACGTGGGTCGATCTATCGCTAGGGGACCAAATATTACATAATGCTCAAATGTGTTCGACCCTAGAGGGCGGGGGGTGATTAGGGTCTTATGCTAATCTAATCAGATTAAATGCTAATTAAAATTAATTAATGAGTTATCCTAGCAAGTATGAAATATAACAACTATATAAGCTGCTAATTAAAATTAATTAATGAGTTATCCTAGCAAGTATGAAATATAACAACTATATAAGCTAGGATAAACAATATGAACAATGAGATATTATAACAACTATATAAGCTAGGATAAACAATATGAACAATGAGATATATCCTATATGATGAAATATATATGCAATGATATATATAAATTAACACAAGGGGAAACAATAATCTAAACAAGATAGTTGATGAAATAAATGAGCAATGCACAAATGGCGATATAAGATAAATGCAAAAGCAAATACGCCAAAGACAAACTCAAACAAGCAATATGATCACGGAGTTCGGACCTTCCGTCCTACGTCTCCGCTCCCCTCTCCCGGGGAGAAATTCACTATCACAACCGGGTTTTCTACGCTCACCCGAATAACGTTTACACCTCACAGTGTCGATTTTCAACGCTTACCGATCAACGTCACTCCTCACAATCGGTTTTCTAGTTCACCGAAAACTTCACAACACACTCGGTTTTCTAGCTCACCGAAAACCTTACACCACTCACAATGTAATAAATATAAATTTGTTCTTTATAATAGATGAGAACACAATTAAGCACAACTCAATATTACAATCTCTCACAACCCTAATATACTATGTATACAAATACAATAAGCTCAAGTGGGTGTGTGTAACAATGATATAATATAATCAAATCTAAACTTAATATAAAAACTAGCTTTAAAGAATGATAATCAAATAACTAAGCAAATGTAAAGCTAGATAGAGTTTAGAAAACTTCTCCAATAGATGACAAGATGGAGAGATGGAGATTGGAGCCCAAATAAGAAGATGATCTCATCCACTTGTGAAAACAATCTTCAAACCAAACAAATACTAAAACACACTTAAACCCTTGTTTAAAACTCTTTAAACTTGTTTAAAACATTTCTTGAGTGCCCTTAGAAGTATGATGGCATGGAGTATATATAGGCTCATGAAACAACCCCAAAAACCCAAGAAAACCAAGCAAAAAGACAAAAAAACGGATATATCAAAATCTGGAAAATATAGCCGTTATGCTACAGTAACCACGTCCAGAGAGTTTGGCGGTCGACCGCTGGTACTGTAGCACTGCGTTTCAGTTTTGTAAAATCAATTAAAAATAGTAAAATAGCTTCAAAAAATATGAAATTTTGTGGAAAGGTTATAGACATATAGAATAACATGTTAGAGAAAGAATTTCTGAAAAATCGTTTCCCAGTTGAGAGAAATAAATGTTTGAACACAGATTTACAGTTTCTGAAAAACTGCTGACATACGTGATTTTGTAAAATCAATTGGGCATAGTAAATCAACTCCAAAAATAGTAAAATTTTGAGGGAAGTTTATAAACATGTAGATAAACATGTCAAAGAAAGAATTTATTAAATATCACTTCTCATTTATGAAAAATCATCTGTTTTGTAAAACATGCACGAACATGCACTAACGAAAAAACATGATTTTGTAAATTCCATTAAGCATAACAAATCAATTCCAAACTTGATGAAATTTTGCGAAATATTTATAAATATGAAAACAAATATGTTAGAAAAAGAATTTCTCAAATTGAATTTCTATTTGTGAAAACTCATGTATTTTGTAAGTGTGTCCAAAGCATGAAAACTCAAAACCATGCATGTATATATATAACTATATATATACATAGAAACCAAATACGTGTGTGTATATGATATTGAGCTTAAGGTACTTAACACACATAATATAAAATATAAACTAGATTACCCAAGCTTGATGTTGATCTTCAATTAAGCTCGACTTGGTACATATTAATTAAGCTCGACTTGGTACATATTGCGGATGAAGCTTGAACTAGATCTTTAACTTTGAATTGCAAGGCTTCACTCTACTATTCCGCCAACCTCCATTGGATATGATCGTTGAAGCTCTATTCCATCCATTCTCCAACTACGTTGTTTGTCTATAATACATAGGAAAACACAAATACTAGACAAACAACATTAGTGGTAAATTGTTTGTTAAACATCATCAAAACAAGAAGGCCAACAAAATGTGCACCCTTGGTATGCATCCCAATGACACCGCCTCATTCTCGGTTCGAGTACTTTCACACAATCATAATATGCGCTGAAACTAGCGGTAGGTCTAATTTCAGCAGCACCATCAGACTTTTTCCTATAATACAATTTAATATTTAACATCAAACTATCTAAACTTAACATCCAATAGCCAACAGTAACAACCAATAGTAACAACAAACAATGAAATGTAACTGTTATGCCATACACCTTAACAACCATTCGCTAGACTTGTTATAGATCAATAAAACTTAACGCATAATGTGTAAAATCAGGTATCATATGCCAATATCATCAACCAATATCTAGAGTTAACAGTTTATACGAAACGTTAAGAGCTTATAACAAAACGTAACAACAAGTCATTCATTGCTAACATTAATATGTTACATTTCACAGATCCAGACATATAGTTCACAATGCATCAACATTAATCTCTAACATCAATCTATCTAAATTAGAAAATTAAACGTCAATGTACTCCTTTCTAGATTTCTTTAATTCATGTTTTGAACTTTGAATTTTCCTTTTTCTTGATAACCCCTTTTGCATGCCCAACAGGGTCTGGGTGGCTTCATCAGTGCTGCCATTCTCTGATGATGACACATGGGTGGACGAAGACTTAGAGGAGGAGGGTCCATGGTCAGTCTTAGACGGCAAAGGGGGGTCTTTAAAATTCTTGGAAGGCGAGGGGGGATCTTTACCAGCGACGAAGGAGGACGGTGAACATCTTCGAATTTACCATCTTTTCTTAATGAAGTTGGGGAATCTGGGTTCGTAGTCGATTTTCCGGCCAATTTCTGCCGATTGTGACAAAAGCCTAGAGTGGAGATTTGGGGATGTTAGAAAGTAGGCGGACGCGATTACCAAAATCGGGCACTGTAGCGTTAATTAGGAGTACACTAAGGTTTTAAGAAGAATTCGCTCAGGTTCCTGAGTTGGTGGAGCTGAAACTCAATTTTATAATGTATTTTAGGTTTATACAAATGGACAAAAGTAGAGAAAGCTGGTGCACATCACTTTTTTAGATTTAGGGGCATTTAATCAATTTTTCCGAAATATTTTTTGGAAGCATGTAGTGAGGGATGGGATGTGTAAAAGGATTCTAACATGTGCAGGAACTAGTCACCTCAACCTCAAAGCCAATTGCTAGGCATCATAAACATTGTGTAGTCACTGGTCCCTGTGAAGAGATAGCTGTCAGGGGAGCATGGGCCAACAACCTGTTCGGCCTGTTAATGGCCTTTTGGGCCCACGTAAGATGCCATACAAAGACCAAACCAACAAAAAGAAATCTTGTTGCATTGAAACACAAAACGATGGCAAAAGAGTCCAATGTGAAGAGTGCATCATGCTTAATCCTTAATGATTATGACTTATCATTAATTTTATGCCCAAAGTGAGTAATCATTATCCTTCTCACTTGCCTATCCTGTTTGCATTTCTCATGTACCAAATTTGTGACACTCATCAGCAACAGCTAGCTTCCATCATTAACCAACTGTCATACTTGCATATCAAAAGTTATTTACATCAACTAAAGTCACTTACATATCAACACTTTTCCCTGAATTTTCTATAACATTATTCATGAGCTATTGTCCTGCGAAAAATTAACTATAATCTAGAGAACTCGAGCCCAGCTTATCGCAAAAATCGTAGACAAGTAATGTAAGCTAGATAATTTCGCTGCAGCTCAATAGGTAGGGATCGCTTCTTGAAATTACATTTTTCCCATTAAAAAAGTGTAAATTACGCTAAACCCACACGATACTTCCAGTGTTTTGTGGTAAACCCCTCAATAACTTCAAAAATCTCACTGAACCCCTAATAACTTTTTTAAATTGCAAAAAAAAAGCAATCGGTTTCCGCATTTTGCAGAAAAACCCATAAATTAGAACAGAAAAAGGCATTTCGAAAGTTTTTTGGGGTTTAGTGCAATTTATCCAAAAGATATTGGGGGATATTGTGATTTTCAAAGTTATTGGGTGTTTACCAAAAAACGCTGAAAGTTCTTAGGGAGTTTAGTGTAATTTACCCCAAAAAATCATCTTTATTCTTCTGACAAATATAACATACATTTTCAAATAGAAAACACGACTTTCTTCTTGTCCTATTGTTATAGCCTCCGTTCCAAATTCTTCAAGGGCCTTGAGAAATTTCTCTGCATATTTTTCCGTTACATGTCAGAATTTCCCTAACTATTCGCTAGTTTTGGAACTAGTGATTTACCCATTTAGCATGGTTTAAGTATCGACAGAGCATATCTATTAGAGAACGGGCTTTGCTACAAAGACCCAAAATATAGGATCAACAGGGGAGACATACGAGTTGTCCCCCTCCTATTGAATAATGAACTGGTCATCATTAGCCAG
Organism: Asparagus officinalis; assembly: GCF_001876935.1. Classification (NCBI taxonomy): domain Eukaryota; kingdom Viridiplantae; phylum Streptophyta; class Magnoliopsida; order Asparagales; family Asparagaceae; genus Asparagus; species Asparagus officinalis. The sequence goes on from NC_033801.1 coordinate 27,581,377, forward strand.
CTCATTACGCAATAGGAGTTAGACACCTCACATGTTCCGCCTGTTGGTCCCATATTTTGAGTCTTTAGAGAATTTTTCTTAGAGAACTCATGCTGGCTTTAAATCAGCCAATACAAAATACCAATTTCTCAGTGTTACATTCACAAAACTATTTACTGGACCCCCCAAAAAAAAAACCCAATAAATACTTACTGGGTGTATCTGCCATAAAAGAGGGGATATTGTCCCTCCTACAATTGACAAAACCATCCACATTGATGAGTTTTTCCGAACAGATGGGTTCTTTATTCATTTATTGAGCACTTGCTCCCACAAGCTCACACCTCCCATCAAATTAAATATCATGCGCTCAACGTTTGCAACTCAAACTTACTTGAATGAACCCATTCGTAATGAAATTTATGATAGGGAGCTCTTTCAAGTCTGTCGGCGGTGCTAATGTGCACTTCATTGAAAGAGAAAGGACATTGTTACTTTGTTATTTGTCTAATACTTAGTTACTAATTAACTTATCATGTACTTTGTAATTATGGTTATAATGAAGCTACTATGTAATATTTGTTGCATGGGATACTAAACGAAACTGAGAAAAATTGTCTAGTTCATGATATATGCTACTCTCCTGTGATAAGAATATGCAATGTTGTTTGCAGTGTTTGAAACTATGTAACAGAGCATCCATAAGGCACTCTACTAGTTGCCATTATTAAAAAAATATCAAATCATGCTTGAAAACAGGTTCCTAATACATTATGATTTTGGTATTACTTTTTCAAACAGTACTAAAAATATCTGTTGCGGGTGGTACGGGAAGCTTCTCAGCGCCATAAATAAGATGCCATGCCCTTGTTCATAAAAATGGTACGTACGTGTGGGGACGAGACTTTTCCCGCAGAAGCCTAGTAAAAACATCATATTTACCCGCACAGCTCTCACATGAATTTAATTTACTTTTCTCTACGTGCACAACACGGGGGGCGGTGGACGAGGTAAGAAAAACACATGGGAGGCCTTCACCTCTGAGGCAGCAGATGATGCTTTCACATTCACACTCGTCACGCCTCGGTCAATAAAGGCATTAAAAAAAAAACCTGAAGATGAGCTGTGGGCCCTCTTTCTTCAGTGACAACTCTGAGATGCTGTCATGTAAAGAAGTAAATGAAGGAGTAACGCTTGAGAAAGATGATCCCAGAGTCAAAATGAAGATGGGAAGATGGGGGGAAAACTGGGCTCACAGCATATTATTTCACACCACAAGAAAGAAGGAAAGGGAGGAATTTTTTTTTACAGATACTGATACTGACTTGCAACACTCCATTTCTTGACATAAATTTCTTACACTATTTTTGGGTAGACAAACTACATAATACTTGTTCGTTCAATATCAGATACAATATTGACTTTTGGTGCTACCATTCACACTCAAAATAAGAAGAGCAAACAACAAAGCAAGAGCAAACATGATAACTAAAACAAGAACCATCTGATGCAGTTAAAAGGCCAGCATAGAACTTCTTCCTCCTCTGGCACACACACAGAATTAGTATCAAGATCGCCGCCATCGAGATTTTTGGGGGGCAAAAACAGAGAATGGAAGAGAAAAAAAAAACCCCCTAATCCATTCCACAAGTTCGAAAGCAGAACAAATTAGACCTAACCAACTAGTCTGTATTCAGAGTATAAACATCCACCAAATCCAAAGAAATGCAAGGACCTGTGAACGATTACGCTCCTATTTACAGAGAAAACTCTTCCCTATCCTAGTAAACCCTGGATCCCATGGTCAGCCAATTATAACCAAATTAACCAAGAATATAAACATTTCAACTACTTTCTGAATCAATATATCACGTCTCTAAGCACTAAACTTCGACCCTCCAACCGAAACTCTTACTGCCATTCTGCAATTTCCCAACAGCTGCAACCCTAGATCGATGACTTCCAACCATCGGCAACCTTCCCTTTTCACCGTGGGTCAATTCACTGGTTTCACTAACAGACCCTACTCTAATATCAGCCGGAGGGATAAAACAATCCATAGAAAGCCCAGGAACATTGAAAGCCACCTCCTCAATAGTCCAAGCCTCCTCCATCCTAGTTTTACTATGACTCATCGCCATCTCACCAAACCTGAACAAAGTTACCATAGATCGGCCAGAATGAGCAATCATTATCCCCTCAACAGGACGATAATCATCAAGAAATGAATTTATGGTAGTTTCCCAATACACTGCATCACCACCTCCGTGGGATTGAATGCGAGTCAGGTGTGAATCCTCAATGTGGACTAAAAGCCCGGTTCTTTGGCTAAAATAGCCGAAGAGCACATGCCTTATGATCTCTGCAGGGCCTTCACTCCTCGCTTTGAGTGTCTGAGGGTCGGCAGATAGCTTGAGGATGAAGCAATCCTCACCGTTGACCTTCTTTTCTCCAATGCATCTGGCATTGGCAAACATGCTCGCAGTTGTCAACGGATCTAAACCCTAATCAACAATACCCAATGTTAGATACTCAACTTGCTTGTCCACCAAGGAATGCCTTTTTTTATTTTAATTTTTTGGACATCTATTGTTGCATATAGACCCCTGAAAATGGTCAAGAAGTTCACTCAGGGAGTCTATCTACAACAATAGCACGACAGGGTAAGTTCGATTTGGCGATAATTCAGGGGTCCTATCGCAATTAGCCCTTTTTCTATTTGCAGTTTAGTACCTGAAGAGCTCGACGAAGGGGGCGAACAGGGCCTTTGGCTGCATGAGCACCGAGCCATGGAGTATGTCGCCAGACTATCTTGCCATTGGATCCTGCATGGACTTTGCTGCCACCGGCAGCGAGCTCAACATACCACATATCGGGGTTCATCTGCCAAAGGACGAAGCTACCAGACTCGGTGGCCCTCGATATGCCACGATTCTTTGTGACTTTGGTCGCTGTTTCAAACTCTGAGGCAACCATTCGGACTTTTCCCATGGCATAAGCGTTGCGGATTGAGCTTTGGAGCTTTAGGCCTCCTGATGCTGCTGTGTATTGTTGGAGGATGTACTGTGCTGATGACGTCTCCTGTTGTTGAAGATTAACATAAACGTCACATTTTTAGTATGATTCCGAGAAATGAAGAAAACCCACCCAAAATAAGACCATAATGCATGAAAAAGCCATTGGAAATAGCCATATCAGTAAAATTTCAGAGAAGTCCACTTTTAATGCACAAGAAACCCCCTACTGTGAGGATGCTTGCATTGAAGATGAACATATAAAATCGAAAAGGGGGCAAAAAGGATTTCTAAGAAGTAAATACCGAACCATTTTCATTCAGATCACAAAAATAGAAATCAAAAGTAAATGCACCCATATTCTACCAAAAATCTCAAAACAGCTCGCCATTAGAAAAGGGCAAAAGAGGGGGATGGGAACTTTACTCTGTGAACTTCATTAAAATTCCAAGCTCAACTGCTACTCCAATGACGAATGCATTGTGCCAGAAAAAAGACTGGAGAGTACCACATTCATCTAAAAACAGAGTGATAATAAAACCACCCACCCAAAAAAAAAAACTTCATCTAGATCCCAAAGGAACTGAGTATGAAGCACAAACTCCATTTCCACTGAGATCTAAACCCCCACTAAAGTACTCCACCAAGATTCAATTTTGAAAGAGCCCACATAACAAAACAAACCCATTCACCTAAAAAAAGCCCCAGTCTCAACTTACAATGGGAGTATCCTTAATACTCAGATGCGGCAGCGGCTCCCCTGCGCTAACGTGCACCGGCGTGACCCCTAGCAGCATCCTCAAATCCGACCGTCCACTTCCCCCGACGCTCACCGACGGGGCCCTCGACAGCTGGCCCTTCACCCACTGGCCCCATCCCTCCCCCCTCTTCATCTCCCCACTAACGCCGTCATCGCCGTCTGGGCCCTCCATTAACGGCGTCAGGGCCTCCCCTACTGGCCTCAGGCTCCCTGATCGCGATATTAACGGGTCGGGTAAGCCCGACAGAGAGTGGGCCCGCTGGTGGTGGGACTTCCGGCGAGATCTCGCCGGCGAGAGGCCGCGGACGACCTCGTCCTTCAATGCTGAGAAGAACCCTTGTTTCTTCTCCATTTTCGGAGAAGAAATGGCGAGATTGGAGCTTTTGGGTATGAAATGTAAATTTATAGTTTGGAGGGGGTTTTTAAGGGTTAAGAGGAAGGCGATGGCAGTTTCAGTGAGTGAGAGATTGGGAGTGACGATGGTGTGAAGAAAAGAAACGGTTATGGGGGTAGACATAGTAGGGAGGGTGGCTGTGCAATTATGGCGAGGTTAGAGGGGTAAATGAAAAAAAAGTAAAAAAAAGTTGGGAGATTAAAGAAACAGTAGAGAAACGACAAGAGGGGGAGAGAGGGAAGTGCTGGTGAGATCCGGTTACTCGCCGGTATTTGCCAGTTTTGTTACCGTAATATTAAGGTTTTATCTTAATCCAGCAAAAATGTGGATATTAAGAAAGATAATAGTAACTAAAGATTTTACTCTAAACCAGGCTCAAATTGAAATTCTATATAGGAAAAAATTTAAACTTGAATCTAATAACATATACAGCTTAGGAAATTTATCATTTCTTAAGCTACGAAATGATCTTGCAAAATTAGATACCAAATAAAATGGATTTTCTCCACATAAAGAAGAGAATCCACACACCTAATAAATGATATTAAAGCTTGTTGGTAGTGAATATCACTCCAAAACTTACACTAATTAAAAATTAAGATCTACTAAAACCTTAAGCACAACTTAATGATTTGAGAAGGTAATAATTTTTGGGATGTAATTTTAAGCGCACATTTTAAAAGTAGTGAGATAAAAGTTTCATACTAGCATATAACGTATTTTTTATTTAACTTAAAAATGTGTCTATTATTAAGAAGAAAATATTAGTCAGTATATCTAAATATGTAAAATCTCATGTTTTTAACAAAGATCGCTTTTAACCAGTAAAAAAATCTCTTTTACAATGATAGATTATAGCATAAGCTTGCAAATTATTAAAAATAGTATTTTGTATGAAACATTATTTTTTAGTGCAGAAATTAATTAATGGCAAGTGCTTCTATTATTTTTATTTTTTATTTTTAGCCCAAAAATAGGTGCAATGTTGTCGTTACACGCACCCGCGCGGTGAGCATAACACATTCTGACGCGCCCTCTAACGGGGCCGTTAAGTGAGATTCGTTGGGAGGTTTGACCGCCAGATTCTCTGACGGAAAGCTGACGGCGCTTCATGAGTCACGTGACTAGTGCTGCGGTAAATCTCTTTTCGTTAACTATTTTAATCAGTATAATTAACAAAGGAACAAAAGGAGATGATGGCGCTAGATGTTCACATACTTTTTAGTGAAACTATAAATGGGCCTAACAAAACAAAATTGGCCCGCTTTTCTGCACTTGATTGGATCCGTTGGATATGAATCGGACGGCTGAGATGGCTCGACAGGAAACTACAAGTCGGGGGATTTTGTGACAAGGATAGATTAAGATCGCAGAAGTTATTATGTTATGTGTTAATGAAAATATTAATGAGAAAAGAAAATGACACCATTGGAAGTGGGGACCATTTGGATAGAAATTAGTGGGGTCCACCAAACGCGGCGTCTAGGTGAAACTTCTTTTTGCTGTTATGCGTTGGAGCTGCTGATGTGCAACGTGAACAGTGGTAGTCAGTAGCATGGTTGTGGGTCGGGTTTTTTTTTGTTGTTGTTGGTTTTGGATTCAGCTTCGAATCAGATTCATATCCGCAAGTGGTTCAACAAAATGTTTTATTCTATTTTCTCTTCGTGAAATGGTTTCATTATGATTTTCTTTTTGTCAACGTTCCGGGTTCTCTGGAGTCAAAGAGTTGGTAAACACATGCAAGCTGTATGATCATAAAATGATAATTTACAATATATATATATATATATATATATATATTTTTATTGATCATAGGTTTTAGGATTTGATGGGGGCGCTCTCTCTTAATTTCTCGGCTCTTACTAACTTCTCTTGTCTTTGCATGTTTGATTTCAAACTAACTGTATACATAGGTTACATCCGCCAACTCTAGCAGTGCTACTCATAAGTCATGAGTTTGACATTCTCATCATCACTTGAGAGATGTTGTAGCCGTTATTAATTGGAGACCGAAAAGGCTGCATATTATTGAATAAGTTTGTATCTTAATATATAGATACGAGTAATTATGGTACAATATATATAACTTATATACAGCTATAATGCAATGAGAATACAGCTTTCCTACATCCCCCAACCCCCCAAAAAAAGCCCCCCATCAACTCACGTTTGATCAAACAACGAGAGTTTGTACAGAAACTGACGTACTCGAGCAGTAGTCCGAGCTCTCATGAATAATAAATTAGTTATCTGATCCCGAGAGGGTATGTAAGGAAGAAAAATCTGCTTCGAAATATATTCCTGACCAACAAGATGCGGTTGACTTTAATGTATTTGTTCATTCATGGAATACAAGATTGGTAGCGATAGAAATGGAACTCTTATTATTAGAGTGCAGATGAAAAAGATTGTATATTATTAAATAGGTTCGTAAATATATAGGTACAAGCAAGAGCAATTATGTTATTAGACAATTCATATATACAACCATAATACGATGAAGAATACAATTTCCTAGCAATTTTGAAGCTCTTGCTTCTTTTCTTTTAATTTTAGTTTGGGAGTTTTTTTAAGGGACTAGCCAGGATTTCATGCAATGATGACAAACAAGTTCATAATCAAAATCATCATTTTTACCCTTTCTTATCCTGGAGGAATACTGATTTCTTTTGTTGTGCAAAAACTTTTGACCACAACGTCATTTCTTTACATATAGGAAATGTTTTTCTACCTGTAAAAGAATCATTTGGATAAAAAAGATATTTCTTTAAGACTTTCTAGTCAAAAGAGATTAATTATATTTGAAATTAGTTACATTTGACTTATTATAATTCTTATAATTTACGTCCAAATAATTAGTGCTAGCCACAACTCCATGGAAGTAAACAATTTCTAAAATTAAAATTCTTAGAATTAAGGGTGTCCTAGTGTCTCACATGACCGTTCTCACGAGTCATTATAATAGTGGCAGTGGGTCAAAGTAAAGTTTCAGTGCGCTCAAACTCCTAGCCGACCATTTCCTTCTACAACGTCGATAATTGAATATTTTCCATTCCACGCATCCATGCACGTGCATCATAGTTCCGTGGAAAATATATGAAAGATTGGTCAAGATAAAATCTTAGAGAGCAAGCAATGAGACGATTCAACATTGTTTACCCTCAATAAGGTTATCAAGTTATTAAAATCACCGGCCATTCCTTAGCTAAAGGGCTCGAAGGTACAACCACATTTGGTGATATGTATGCCGTACTTATATACAATTCAAAGAAAATTTATTGTTCATTTCCTATTATATTTGTGGATTTGTGCGTATCTCACGTTACCGGAATGTTAGATATGTTGAAACTTAGAACCATGACTATATTATATTGTAATTATAATTCTTGTTTTGCTGCAGCTGTAGGTATTTTCTTTTCTAAGCATTAATGAGTCGGCTCTCTCGTAGCCGCCCTCTCTAGGGTTTTGAAAACCCCAGTTTTCAGTCGGCTCTCTCTTGTAGCCGCCCCTCTCTAGGGTTTTGAAAACTCTAGATCTCAGTCAGTTCTTTTTCCTCTCTGGAAGCGTGTAACGCTTCTCTCCCCCTCCCTCGTGACGGATCTCCATCGGCACGACCGTCTCTTTTCATTTTTTTCTCTGGATGGTTTCTACAATCTTTGTGAGGCACGGCCCTTCCTGTTTCACTCCAATAGTTTTGCGGCGAATTATTTGGCGAGATCTGAGTCTCGTCCCCAACCCTCACGGCAGTCTTCGGGGTTTCCCACATCTCGGCCTCCGAGGTAGCTGTCTCTAGGCTCATACAAACGGCATTGCCGTTTCATAATTAATTAACGGCATCGCCGTTTCATATTTATTTAACGGCATTGCCGTTTCATAATTAATTAACGGCATCCTCGTTTCATATCCAATTAACGGCATCATCGTTTCAGGGCTGTCTTTCGGTCTCCAATTAACGGCATCGCCGTTTAAACCGTCTCTCAGAGTCAAATTAATGGCATCGCCGTTTTAAGACCATCTATCGGTCTCATATTAACGGCATCACCGTTTCAAGCAGCCTCTCAGCTCTAAATCAATTTGGAACATGGCGAGAATTGATGATGTTGGGTTGGCCGAGCTTTGTGCCAACTGCAGCTTAGACGACAAAGATGGCCTTATTTTTCTGTCAACTAAGGACCGGACAAATTCACCTTCCCTTAACAACTGTCTCTTGGGGAAGGTTTTTGATAGGAAGATTGCTAATAGAGATGGTCTTGAGTGTGTCCTTAGGAAGGTATGGATTGTTGATGCTCCCTTCCAGGTGGAACATTACAGTGGAAGGAATACTTTCCTTTTCAGATTTGGTTCCAATGCAGATAGGGAGAAAGTGTTTGATGGTGGGCCATGATGCTTTGAAAGAAACTTGCTCAATTTGATTGTTCCTCGTGGGGTCGGTGTCCCAACTTTTCTGGATTTCTCTTCAACTTTATTTGGGGTAAACGTCAAGAATGTACCACTGGCTGCGATGAACGAGAGGTGCGCCAGAGACTATGACTCACTTATAGGATAACTTAAAGGAGTTGATTTGCGGGATAACAAGATGCGGCTGAGAATTCTCGTGGATATTACTAAGCCTCTAAAAAGAGGCATACATGTTTGCTTTGAAGAAACCAGGGAGATTGAGAAGCTCTTCCTCACCTATGAGAGACTTCCTGGCTTTTGCTTTTCATGTGACATTATTGGCCACAAAGTTGCTGAGTGTGACAAACGAAGTATACAAGTCGATGGTATTTTTATCACATCCAAAACCAGATATGGTTCTTGGCTCAGAGAACCCCCTCCATCTTTCAAGGCCTTTGAGACTCGGTCTTCTGGAGCAACTGAAACAGATCGTGAGGGGCAGAAACAACCATCATCTCGGGTGGTCTCAGATGATTCTCAGGATGATGATTCACGTGGCAGTGCTCCACTACAAATCATTCTAGTCACGGTGAGGTGTGAAACCCCTCCTGTACCCTTGCCCATGGATATCGGTGTTGGCTCTGATTTGTATGTCATTATAGTTTCCACATTCACCTTCGAAAAGTGGGCAATATCAAACTGGAAGAGGCTTGCTAGAGAGTCTGGGCAGCAGGGCTCCAAACATAAAGAGAAAGGAGGCAAACGTAGGAAAGATTCTTTGAAGGATCCTCCGGATGTACATGAGAAGAGGGCATGATTAGTGATTTCTAGTTCAGATTCTACTCTTGTTGAGGTGCACCCTGGTAGCCAGGGGCGCCAAGAGCCATGAGTTGCTTTTGTTGGAACGTTCAGGGACTGGGGAACCCTGAAATGTTGACTGTTTTCTGCAGATTAATGTGGACTCATTCCCCAAGTCTAGTCTTTCTTTCGGAGACTAGACTTTCTGGTAAGTGGGCGCAGATAATGACATCTCAGTTAGGTTTTCAGAATTGCTTTGTGGTGGATAGTAGAGGCAGAAGTGGTGGACTCATGTTACAATGGGGTGATAAAATAGATGTGACTATCGTTCTTTTTCTCCGGGGCACATTGACGCATCAATTGTTGACTCAGCAGAAAGGAACTAGCGATTCACCAGGTTTTATGACCATCCTCAGAAATACTTACGGTACCATTCTTGGGATCTGTTGAGACGGTTGAGGGGTCTTTCCTCTGAACCATGGTTATGTGGAGGTGACTTTAATGCCATCACGAGCTTAGGGGAGAAGCTGGGTGGTAGACAGGCGCATGTTTCGAGAATGCTAGATTTTCAGAATGTTCTGCTGCATTGTGAGCTACTTGATCTGGGGTATCGCGGGCACACCTTCACTTGGAATAATCATCAGACTGGTACATCTCATATCCAGGAGCGTTTGGACAGGATGGTAGCTGACTCTGGCTGGCGTGACATATTTTCCACTACTGAGGTATACCACTTGGATTTCTCTGTTTCTGACCATCATCCTATTATGTTATATTTTGCTGCTCCTCGCCCCCTTCCAGTTAGGCATGATCATCCCTTCCGCTTTGAAGCCTTCTGGCTCAAAGAGGATGATTTGAGTGATGTTATTAGCAGGGTCTGGCCTAGGATCTTCACACAACAAGGTCTATGTGAATCAGTTTGTCAGAAGTTAGGGTCTTGTTCTACAAATCTCAGTAGTTGGAGCAAAGAGCATTTTGGTAGATGGAGGCACATATTATCAGTTATTCAACAAAATCTACAGTCACTTTACTCTTCTCCTGATGTGGGGGGATCGTATGACTGAGATCCGAAGACTTGAGAAGGAGAGGGAGGTTCTTGAGTATAGGGAAGAGAGCTTCTGGCGACAGTGAGTTAGGGTTGATTGGCTCCGAGACGGGGACTATAACACCAAATTCTTTCATATTAAAGCTTCCACTAGGAGGAGGAAGAACTTCATTAGCCGTCTACGTCATCCTAATGGCACTTGGGTGGAGGATCAGGTAGGAATTACAACGCTTATTGAGGAGTATTTCTCAGAACTATTTTCTTCTTCCACTCCTTCAGAGGAGGTTTTGGCTGAGGTGGGTGGTGCTATCTCTTCTAAGCTTTTAGTGGATGACCTCCAGATCATTTCTGAGTCTTTTACAGGTGATGAGGTATGTGGTGCTCTTTGATCTATAGGCCCTTCTAAGGTACCCGACCCAGATGACTTCCATGCATCCTTTTTTCAGTCCCAGTGGTCTGTTATTGGCCCAGATATTTCAGCTGCATGTTTGAAGATTCTAAATGAGGGCTCGTCTATCAGGTCTTAGAATAAAACCAATGTGGTTATCATCCCCAAAAAGAATTCACCTGAGACTGTGGTAGATTTTAGACCCATTGGTCTATGTAATGTGGTTTATAAGATTGTCACAAAAACATTGTTCATAGGCTGAAGCGAGTTCTTGACGGATTGATCGGATGCTTTCAGAGTGCCTTTGTCCCAGAGAGATCAATTCATGACAATGTCATTGTTGCTTTTGAACTTCTCCACACATTACAAAAAAGAAGATAGGGACAGCCTGGCCATATGGCACTGAAATTGGATATGAGTAAGACATATGATAGAGTGGAATGGGGGTTTATTGATAATTCCCTTCATGTCATAGGATTTCTAGATCATTAGAGGCATCTCATTTTAGACTGTATATCTACTTCCTCACTCTCTTTCTGCCTCAATGGGAGATTGTGGGTCAGGTCACTCCTACTCGTGGTCTGTGACAAGGATGCCCACTATCTGCATATTTATTTCTTCTCTGCACGGAAGCTCTCTCGGCACTGATCATTAGACAGGAGGAGAACAGGTGCTATCCATAGTATTTCTTCTCTGCATCAGAGGGTTATCTTGTTCTCGGTCGGGGCTAAGGATTTCTCACTTGTTCTTTGTAGATGACTCTTTGGTTTTTATTCAGGCTTCCTAGGCCGCTACACAGACTATCCATAGTACTCTGCTACTATATGAATCTGCAACTGGTTAGAAAGTCAACTTTCAGAAGTCTTCCATCACCTTTAGCCCTTGTGTATACGAGGATACTAGGGCCTCTGTTTTCTCTGTCTTGGGGCTTGATAGAGCCCAGTCACATGATCGGTATTTAGGCCTCCCTCGGTGGTTAGAAGAAGTCATCGTCAGACTTTTGCTTTAATCAGAGACTCAGTTTGGAAAAGAGCCCAAGCTTGGAGGAGGGCTCTTTTCTCAGCTGGGGGGCGAGAGGTTATAGTGAAAGCTGTTTTGCAGGCGATCCCATGCTATGTGATGAGTATCTTTCACATTCTAATTTTTTTGTGCAGTGAGATTGAGTCTATTATTATGAGATTTTGGTAGGGATCAACTTTTGATGAGAGAAAGATTCACTTGGTTAGGTGGCAGAAGGTGTGTCGTGCAAAGTCAGAGGGTGGTCTAGGCTTTAGAGATCTACAGATGTTAGCAAAGTCAGAGGGTGGTCTAGGCTTTAGAGATCTACAGATGTTTAATCAGGCATTGGTGGCTAAGCAGACATGGAGAATCGGCTTTAGAGATCTACAGATGTTTAATCAGGCATTGGTGGCTAAGCAGACATGGAGAATCATTCAGGACCCTTCTTCTCTGGCTAGTAGGGTTTTAAAGGGGAAGTATTTTAGGGACTCGGACTTCCTTTCAGCTGGTGTCGGCCCTAACTGCTCTTATTTATGACGGAGTATTATCTAGGGGAGAGAGCTCCTGGCTCGAGGTCTGAGATGGAGGATAGGTAATGGCCAGAGTATCTCTATCATTGCTGACCTATGGATCCCAAGGCCCTTTTCTTTTAGGCCAATCACTTCTCCGATCGACCCTTCTAGATAGGCGGCTGAGCTAATCTCTGCTTCTGGTACTTAGAATCATGAGCTGATTGCTACCTCCTTTTGGCAGGTAGATCGGGAGGATATTTCATTTATCCCACTGCCGCCTTCTCCCATCCCTGACAGATTCATTTGTCATTATGAGGAGAAGGGGTGCTACACAGTCAAGAGTGGATACCGACTTCTTCGCCACACTATGCCTGATACTGCCTCCACCTCAGATTCTAGGGTAACGAAGTGGTGGTCCTTGATATGGCATGTGGAGATCCCACCGAAGATTAGAGTGTTCCCTTTAGCATCTGTTCTATGATGCTCTCCCTACCTCAGCTAGTTTATCTCGTAGGGGATCTCTGTGCCCCCTAGTTGCCGCCTTTGCTCTGCTGCCTTTGAGACCACCCTTCATATCTTCACCGTTTGCTCCTTTGCTAGTTTAGTGTGGGCGTCCTTAGATATTTGGGAAGTGATTAATGGTTTTCGAGGCAAGTCTTGTTATGATTTCCTTTTCCATCTCACATCTGTTTACCATGGGGACTCTCTGGCTTTGGCTTTAATAACCATGTGGTTTATATAGGGGGAAAAGAATATGCACTCTCATGGTGGTAGTGTTAGAGAGGCCTCGGTCTTGGTGATTCAGATTCTCTATTTTGTAGAGGAAGGGGATAGAGTTAGAGGTCTCTCCCGTGACATTGTCACCCCTTCCAAATGGCCTTCTGCTTGGGTTAGAGGTCTCTCCCGTGACATTGTCACCCCTTCCAAATGGCCTTCTGCTTGGTATCCCCCTGCTCCTGGTTTGCTGAAGCTCAAGTGACATTGTCACCCCTTCCAAATGGCCTTCTGCTTGGTATCCCCCTGCTCCTGGTTTGCTGAAGCTCAATACAGATGCTGATGTTCCTCTGGAAGGAGATATTATTTGTTTGGAGGTGTTATTCGGGATCACCATGGACATGTGATTGGTTGCTACTCTATGGGGATAAGGGATTCTATGTTTGTGGATCATACGGAGCTATTGGCTATCCTGGAAGGCATTCGCTTTGTCCAGCGTATGAACTAGAGGATTTCAGTGGTGAAAATTAACTCTCTAAAGGTTGTCTCCTTGGTGGACTATCCTTCTCCTTTTGCTTCCTTGGCTCCTATTACAGATGAAGTTCGCGCTGGTTTGACTATTACTGGCTGCTCTAAAGTTTCTTATGTAAGGCGCACTGGTAATGGTGTTGCTCATTCCCTAGATAAGTCAGTTGACTGTTTGTCCTCTTATTTTTGATCTGTTTCTGTCCCTTTATTTTTTAGACAGAGTGTTGTTAAGGACCTGGCTGGTTATGTTACCTTACCTGCCTTTTAAAAAAAATTATTTTTTCTCCTGAAATTGCAGTTGTAAATTTTGAAACTAATTAGCACTTAAATACCTTATAGTTTACATTTGTTTGCTCTTAGGGGGTGTTTGGTTCACTTAAAACACTGAAGAAACCCTTTTCCCACCTCTGACAAAGATTCCATCTCAGGTAAATTGGTTTTTGGGGTTTTCATTTTCCCACTTTGGTTTGTTTTCTCTCTTAGGGCTGAAAATTTAGAAAATCTCCTCCACCTAAGCCTCTCTCGTTTCCCCAATGTCCATCCAAAATGAGAGGAAATCGGTGAAAAACTCTCTTCAGTTGTACTTTTGTTAGATCTATAAGGAAATATAGGGGGAAAAAATTTGTGATGGCTAGGGTTACCGTCACTCCCCCTAAAACCCCTTTCCTCTCTTCGCTCATCGGTTTTTTGATGCTTGCGGGGTTTCCCCCTTTTTTTCTCTCTCTTTGCCGCCTCAGATCTTTGTAAGGCTGCTCTTTTTGTGATTTTTGTTGGATCTTGAAAAAAAGGCAAAACCTTTCTTAGTGAATTATTGTTCTTGTTGCTTGATATGTGCAAATTCGGCAGTTTTAGGTATAATTTCTGCAATTTTTATTTTATGGTAATATTTTTTAGGTATATTTTTTTGTGATGTGAATTATTGTCTCAGTTCTTTGACCTTCAAAATTTATTGGGAATAACTATTCTTTCTGATATGAATCATTGTTCTTTGCACTGTGATCTTGTGAACTATGATCTTTGCACTGATTTTTTTGTGATTGCTGAGAATCATTATTCTGTAGTGTAGATATATTGTTGATAGATTATGATAATTTGGTGTTTGAAGTGTAGCTCTGTCAAAAAGTACGAAACGAGTAAAAGAGATGCTGCATCTTTAGGTCATAAGATCATTATAAATTTTACAATTCATAGGGATGTGTTTGGGCATTTGGTATGTTTGGTGAAATGGTGAAAAAAAATTTCAAAGTTGTTTGGATTTTTAACTAGTTGGGAAAACTATTAAATTCCAAGCCTTTTGGAGTGAGTCGGATTTTAACTCGTTATAAGCAAAATTTCCATGGTTTTCCAAATTATTAACACACTAAAAGCATAAATTTAGCATGAAGCTCAAGAACATAAGTTTACAATTATTTGTTGGGACTCTTACACATTCTTGCCTTATTTTATATTCTTTTATTTGTCTTTATAGTTGCTGTTAGTATTTGACCAATCAATTTCATTCTTGTTCCAAATTATTATATTTGGTCTCAAGATTTTAGTTTGCTATTTTGTCAGCCATATATATATTGTTTCATGCTGCATAAAGTAGGACATAATATAACAAACACCTTTTTGATGAAAATTTAAGTGTAGGACACACTTAGTGCCAATGGTTAATTGTAGTTTTTGCCTCCTATTTATTGCATGTTTGCATGGTAAATATTGTGTGCATATAGTCTGTTTGTCATCTTGGGAAATCATTGGCTGCTAAGGGGTTGTTGGTTCTTAAAACTTGAATTCCCATATAAGTTATTTAGCTTCTATTGTTAGATAAATCATATTATTTATTTAAGTTTTATGTCTGTATCGTAGATGGATGGTGATGGGGAATTTATTGATGAAAAAACTATTGTTAACATTTGCAAGGGGCTGCTCTATCTATTTTTGTTATAGTACTGACATTCATGAGGAGAATACAGTCTAGGCGTAGAACGATACGTAGTGTACCAAGTGAGGGGAAAAACAAGAGAGAAGTAGAATTAAACAAATAGAGTGTATATATGTTATGGTGTTCACATTCGCTAAAAGTGCAAGCCCATTGCCAAGCAACAGATAAGTGTGCTACATGTTTTGCCCAAATTGACTTGGCGGCCAAAGGGCAGTGGGGACGACCATTCCGCCGATTCGAGTTCCGCCGATTCGATAACTCGACATTCCTCACTCGCTAGCCGACACCTATAAAGCAAGTGCTGACGCAGCCGCTGGCCCACACTATGCCACTACCATCCTGTGCTCGATCGAAGTAACCAATCTACCCTTACATCTTAGGTATATATATAGGTACTATTCTACCTTATAGGAGGCTAGAATTTTGGATTTTAATCGAGATCTTGATTTCTAAATCTGATCCTTAAGCAATCATATTGCACACAAGAACTCTCACAATTCTTATTCACCCCACTCAAGTTCATCAGCTAATTTGATCATCGAATGTACAACAGGGGAACCTAACCCCATCCTCTCATGAACTTCTACTTGTGCAGATTCGTCTACCCTGTTTAAAGAACCAGATGTTGGCCTCATGTTTATGGGCCTACTCTCTAATCTTGTTTTGATGATTACAAATAATTCCTAACAATGTATGTCGAGTGTTTGCAATTATTTTGTTAGGTAATCTACACAAATATCTAAGTTGGAGGTTGGATGGAATTGTGTCATAATGATCATATCAAATGGAGGTTGGCGAAAATAGTCGGTATGAAGCCATTTGCAATTCAAGTCAAATTCAAGATAAAGCTTTATCCGCATCCAAGACAAGCTCATTGAAGATCAATCAAGCTTGGATAAATTAGTTTAGGTGTTATATTATGTGTGTTTAATACTTCAAGCTCAATATCATATACACACACAATTTATTGGTTTATTCGTTTTTCTTGTTTTATCCACAAACAAAAATTTTACAAGCAAAATAAATATTTGTATACATATATGTTTGTTTTCATGTGAATAACTGGTTTTGGTTTAGTGATATAGATATAAAACAAATATACATTCATATACATATTTATATGTTTCATATTTATCATTTGGTCAAATGCATATATTGTGCAAAACTTCATTTTTGCATAATATTGAGTTTTTAGTTTGTAGACTTCATAACAATATTTTATATAATTTCATTAAGTCTATAAAAATAATTTTACAAAGTTTCAAAATTGTGTTTAAGTCAAATGTCAAAAACATATATGTTTAGTTTTCATGTTTTTGGATAATTTTACAAAATGATGATATTTTACAAATGGTAAGTAAAATTAAAAAATATTTTTTAAACATGTTTATTTTCATATTTATAAATATTTCCCAAACTTTTATTATTTTTGGATATCATTTATTATTTTTGGATATCATTTATCATTTTTATCAAATTTTCAAAAGTAAAAAACTATTTAAAAATCTGTGCAGGTTGTGTATTCGCTCGTGGTCGACCGTGGTGGTCGACCGGTTGAAGTCCAGAGAGCATCCAGTTCTCTCATGGTCGACCACCGTGATTGACCGGCTGTTGTCCAGATCCCAGGATTTGTTTCTTGAGCTGCTCGCGATCGACCGACCGAACTCTGCGGTCGACCGCCCATTTGACCATTGCATTCCAACGGCTATTTCTAGTTTCTATTTTTAGTTGGGTTTTTTGGTCTTTTCTTGGCTTTCTCTTGGCCTTGGGGTTTCTTATAAATACCTTATTGCATTTAACTCTTCCACCTAACTAAAAAGTGTTTAAAACAAGTTTACAAGAGTTTAAGATTTGTTTAAGTTTGTTTTAGTATTTGTTTGGTTTGTGAAGAAATTACAAGAGGAAGAAGAGATCATCCTTTGGTGTTTGAGCTTCATCTCATCTCTCTCTGTCTCTTGATTTATAGAGAAGTTTTTCTTAAATTCTTTATCCAGCTTGTTTATGCCTAATTTGTCATGTTTATATTTGCAAGATTATATTGAATTTACTTTTGATTTTTATTCTCTTTGTTACACACACCCACTTGAGCTTTTAGTATTTCATATATAGTATAATTTAGGGTTGTGGGTTTGTGACATTAAGAGTGAGCTTACATTATGTTCTCATCCATTATAGAGAACAAATTATTTGTATTTGAACCTTCATTATGTAGATCACTTTGTAATACACTTGTACACCGAGAGAAGTTTGTGGTGAGAGACGGAGTTGGTTTCAAGAGGAATGTCGTCGGTAGTAATACCTAGGGAGAGGTGGTAAATCTGAGCACTTGAGGAAAACCAACTCTTAGAGGATATAGAGAGTGATTGCAAGAGTATGTATTGTGAAAGTTTTCAGTGAGCTAGAAAACCAAGGGTGGAGGTGTAAACATTTTTTGGGTGAGCGTCAAAAACACGGTTGTGTAGTGGATTCTCCCCGGGAGTGGAGAGCGGAGACATAGGTCGTAAGGACCGAACTCCGTGATCATTTTCGTGTGTTTGAGTTTGCCTTGGTGTTATTATTTGTGCTTATCATTTGTCTTATTCTATATCGCCATTGTGTATTGCTCGTTGTTTATATTGCCCTATCACATTTGCATCTTGTTTATTTTACACTTGTTTATATTGCTTATCCTTACATATATATCTTGTTGCATATCATTTTTGCTAGGATATTTGTTAATAAGTTTTTAATTGGCATTAAATCGGATTAGATTAGCATATACCCTATTCACCTCACCCCCTCTAGGGTACTTTCACCAGACATAAATTCAGGGAAGAAAGCGATCCCTTCATCAATCTTCAACAAACTTATCCAAACAAGTATATAATTGGTTGTGTGATCACTAGCACATCAAAAGTTTGGCGCCCACCGTGGGGCATCTTTTCTTTTTTGAGAAAACATGTCGAGTTCTTAACAAAGGTCCGATCAATCTCACCCTATAGAACGACACCAGAGCTACGTTACCCAAGTCCAGCTTGAGAAAACATCTCACAAGCTCTGTCAGTCTCTCCAAGAGCAATTCACTATTTTTACTAGCGAACTTCTCAGTCGGCTTCCATAGCCGCAGCGAGTTACTTCAACTCTCCCCCCTCCTTCAGGAGACTAGCGGTCAGAGACTCATACTCCTACCGGAGCTCAACGAGTAGTACAGCCTCAGACTCCTCGTGCTACTGCCAAACAGATAGGAGATCGCATTGAATACACATACCGGCAAACGGTCAGCCAGAGGAAACTGAGGAAAGGCAGAAAAGAGAGAAAGCGGGGCGTTGATCGGACATCGCGCAGGAACGAGACCTCAACCAACCATGCCAAACGGCAACATCATCAGGAGACTTCTGGTGAGAGTCCAAGCCCAGGTCATTTTGGGATCACACTAGAGGAGTGGTCTCTAAGACTGTCCTCCATCATCGTGCCTCTCCCGTCCCCTCTGCTACCATAGGGGCCTCTGGATATGACCGAGTATATAGACTGGTTGTAGACGCCATCGGGGGGAACACCCCGCTCTCAAACGACCTTATGAGTGCCCCATGTGAGAAATTTTAGATGACTCACGTAGAGAAGTACAAAGGCGAGGGAAATCCCTCTGAGCATGTTCAGAATTACTACGATGTGATGAGCATGCTCTAAGTATCGGAAGCAGTTGTATGTCGATGCTACCCCCATCACTCTTTCAAGGAGTGCTAAACTCTATTGGAATGCTCTTGAGAAGAAGTCAATCAGCAGTTTTTAATAGCTCATCTAAAAGCTCATCCACCATTTCCTGGCTGACACTAAGCAGAAATTACCCCCTCATGTGTTGATTCAGATGAGGCAAGGGCTTGAAGAGAGCCTCCGAGCCTACTTCAAAAGATTTCAGGCAAAGAGGATGGAGGTCAATAACCCAGGGAATGCAGTCACCATGTCCGCTCTCCTGGCTGGCATGCATAGCAATGAGTTGGCCTACTCACTTGCTAAGAAACCAGTCGCCAACTATGAGCAATTGATGACCAAAGCTCATGGGTATATGGACATGGAGGATGCCTGAGCTTATAAGGCATCAGCCATGGCCACAAAGACCTCTACAGCCACAACTTCAGCAGCGTCAACTATCCCAGCCACCTCGTCGACTCTAGCAATAATTTCGACAGTGGAACCAACACATGAGTCAGCTAGAGCCCCCCTTATAAGACAGGAATGGCTAAGAGATCCTCCAAGAGTCGACTCTCATCCCAATCGGTCCAATACGAGGGACTGACAGAAGGACCCGGCGTCGAAGTCAGCTCTCACAATCTTCGACACTACTCTCACTAATGCTCTCACCATGGTTCAAAAGGAGGGACACCACAAAGAACCTGCTCCTCAGATGAGGTCGAATCTGAAGAACCGAGACACCGGGCAAATTTGCCGCTATCACCAGGATCATGGCCACCTCAGCAATGATTGCTGAATATTGAAGAGGGATATTGAGGACTTAATTGAGAGAGGGTATTTCAAGAACCTCATCTCTTGATGAGACCATAGAGAAGCTACCCCAGTCAAAGAAAATAAAAGATCCCACTCCCGATCGCCTCGTCCTCGACAGCAACAAGACAGTCGACCCCCAGAGCCCAGCCACAAAGGGATCAATAACACAATCAATAGCAGTTCTACTAGTGGAGGGTCATCCAATAACGTCCGGAAGAGATACGCTAAGAGGGTGTTGCAAGTCGACGAAGACCACAAGAGGACGAAGGTGGATGAGCCCATATGTTTTGGGGATGCCGACCTGCAAGTCATTGAGACGCCTCATAACGACCCCATTGTCATCACAGCCAAGATCAACAGTTATCGGGTGAAGTGGATCATGGTTGACAAAGGGAGTTCAGTAGACATCCTGTATGTCGATGCCTTCAACCAGATGGGTATCGACAAGTCTCGCTCGCTCCCCTGTAGAGGACCCCTCATTAGATTCACCAATCATTCTCTTTTGCCAGAAGGGATAAAACTACTCTCCCCTTAACAATCGGAGAGTACCCTAGGCAAGTCACTGTCCAAGTCCAGTTCTTGGTAATGGATCTCAAGTCGGCCCACAATGTTATCCTAGGTCAAAATGACCTCTATCTCTTGTGGGCCATTCCTTCAACTTACCACCAGGAGCAATCAGTGAGAGGGCATGTCCTGCTACCTGCTCTCGACCAATGGTAAGGGCGTGCAAGACGCCATGCCTATTGAGAAAGCATGCCTCGAGTTAGATAAAATAATGGAACAGCAAAGGACGACACCAGTGAAAGAGCTTCAGGAGATACTGTAGGGTCGAAAAATTGACTGGGATTGATTTTTTGTTTTAAGAAAATTGGGTTCGATTGCTTGGTACGAAACCCTTACATCACTCATGATCTCTCTCGATTACAGATGAAGAGAAGATTAATTTAACTCCTCCTTGTTTAACGTGGGTTCTTAGTGGCGAAATGATGCTTCCCCCGATGCTTGAGTCGAGATTGCTTCTCGTTGACGATCAGAACAAGATTGCTGAAGTTTCTCATGTTTGTTAACCGACTAGAAGTGAGGTTCGAACTCCGGGTTTGTACATAGAAACTCTGATCTCCGATGCTTCTTAAAGTCCAAGTCAAAAATCTCCAACCCTTTCCTCTGTAGCCATCCATGGCTATTTATAGGATTTAAGCATGTAACCGACATGCTACAATCATGGGTAGAGGGGCGTAACTGCCTCCTCCAAATCAGCGTATGCCATAACGTGCTCCTGAAGATTAGCCCACGTGGCTGACTAAATCTTCGGAGCTGTTACAGTTAGATATTATGTGGATGGCGAGCCTCGTCTTTAATTGAAACGGGGTTCATCAAATAAGATGAGCTTCGATACACAGCGGGGTTCGTCTTATAAGCAAGCTTCGAATTTTATCTTTATTGACTTTGTCTGATGAACTTCATCTTCACCAATGAACTTCGTCTGGTGAACTTCGTCTTCACTAACGAACTTCGTCTTCGATCGCTGGATTCCACTGCGTAACAAATCTGGTGAATTTCCTTTAGGCAAACCTCATCTTCACTGACGAGCTTCAAGTCTAACGATGAGTTTTGTCTTTACTGACGACTTCATCTTTCGAAGATGAATGTCGAATCTCGTATCCAATGACGAGGTTCGATTCTCAAGCTTCATCCTCTGGATTAGCTTTGTTCAGTGATGAATTTTGATGTCAAGCTTCGCAATATAGCAAACCTCATCTTTTGGTGTTGAGCTTTGCTACATAGCAACTCTCGTTCTTGAAGTGGATCTTTATTGAGCAATGAGCCTCGTCTTGGGTTAAGACGAGGTTTGTTTTCTTGACAGCCCTCCTCATATTTTGCATTTAAATATTTTTGAATGCCTACAAAACCCCCTTTAAAATTTTTAGACTTGAATAGGGTTGTATGGAGTCTGAAATACTTTGAATATCTCCAGGAGTCTTGAACTTGCAGAGTTTATCTAACGAACTTAGTTTTGTCATGAACTTCATCTTCACTACGAGGTTCAACATGGATATCACCCCGAGGTTCATTCTAGAGTTCGTCCCTTTTCTAGACCCAATAAATGATTGCCAACTGGTGCTTAGAGATCTCCATGAATCTCGTCCGCAGATCTTGTTGGGGAGGGATCTCATCAAACAATCTCAATTGGAGATCGCGACCCTTGATTCGACCTTTTCCCGCCCCTATATATAGGGTACCATATATGAGAAATCTTTTATTTTCTTCGTCGTTTGGATTATCTGAACTCCTCCTCTTCCAAAGTTTCAATATTTTCTTCTTTGCGAGCTCTTCAAACAAAATCAATGGCCCCCAAAACCACTATAGACCAAAGCAGGGGCAAAGTAAGAAGGTTGTCGGTTCTTCACACGAACCCACTGTTCTACCTTCTTTCTCTGGTAATAAATCTAAACGTATGATTTGCATTCTGAAAAGTAACAACCCTGTCTATTTTAGACTTTGGTTTCTTAAAGGAGATGAACATTCTCTTCTAGACTCATCACAAAGATGACGTCTTTTTGATTTGATGAGGCTCGTCTTCATGACCCGTCTCATCTTTAGAAGAGTCTTATTTGTTAGTTGAATCTCACATGTCCAACGACATTGGCTATCTCGACGAGAGTCTTCCTCGAGCTTTTGTTTGACCAACGAACTTCATCTTCACTGATGACGTTCGTTAAATTGATAAACTTTGTCTTCACTGACGAGGTTTATCCGACATACAAAGTTAATGATGCTCGAGATTCGTTGTTAGACTAAGTTTGTCTATTAACAAAGTCCGAGGTTCGTCTATTTAATGAGGTTCGTTATTAGACGAGGTTCGTTTGTTGGAGTGACCTTCGTGTCCTTAGACAATGACCCATTGTTTGAGCTAACTTCGTTTGTTCTTTGTGCAGTTGTATATCCATCCATTCTGATTCCTTAGCATGGTGATCTTGGAGCAGATGGTACTCAAGCGGCTGCAATTCATCCTCATTACTCTGCCCATGAGAGTATTCCTTTGTTTGGAGAACGGGAGCAAGAAGAAGTGGATCTTCTCTCTGAGCCTTCGATTTTCATATTTAGGCTTATGATCACGGATGCTCCTCTAGTGTCCATTAATCGTGAACACATTGTGAAGCCTGCTCTCTTGTTTGGAGACTCTTCATAGGATCCCGACTTATTGGATATCGGGACCTATGAATGGCTTAGAACTGTGCAGGGATGACACTTGTTCTTGCCTCGAATGGAGCGTGACGTTTCCCTTACTTCTTTAAAGATTGTTTCGGCTTCAAGGAAAATGGACTAGGATTTAACCCCAACACAAGATGGGGTTACATGTGGTTATTTCTCGCAGAGCAGGGCCAAGACAGATAGCGGTAGCTATTACATTACCGGGTTACACCCATGGCTCTTTCAAAAAGAGCTCCCTGTTGGTGAGACTATTGAGGAGGCTAATAATTTTGGCCGCGCATTCTTTAGGAGAACGGGTCAATTTCCTGCTAAAGACTTTAGGACCCCTAGCTGGTCTCATTGGAGTCCTACACAATGGTGGCCTCATGTCACCGCATATATCTTACAGGAGAATCAAGGGACCTGCAAAGGTTTGGTCTTTATGCACCCATCAGAGCAACACAATTTGGGTTAATCAATAACTCTCACCAATTTTTCGGTATTTTAGAATTATATAACCCTACGACCCGTACTTTCTTTACTCCTGACGGAGAAATGGGAATTGCTCTTCATGAGATGGAGGAAGTCTCTGGGTTGTCGTATGGGAATTATCCATGTGAGGAATACATCCCAGGCCACCAGGAGTTAACTAATCTAGAAAAAGAACATCCCCAGGTGGTTGAGACCTTTTGGGAGGTAATGTGCCATTACCACATTTGCATGAATGTGGAAGGACGGTTCAATAAAAGGGGTGAAAAGCTTCTCAGTCATAACATCTGGGCGCGTTACCTCTTTAAGAATCTGGAGCACAAGAATGATTCAGTAGTGCTATTGGGTCCTTGTGATGCAAGTGAATTGTCTCTACGGGTACTTGTTTATCCACCCATGCATTATGTATCAGAATCGAATGAATATGGTTATCCTGTAGGTACCACGTTTGAGAGTTATTTCTTTCAAGGTGGAGAACCAATTTCTTCCAAGGCTTTGCTGGCAGGATATCTCATGTTATGGTTTCATCAAGTCGTTGTTGTTTCTGGAAACTTTGACCTGCTGCCAATGGAAGTGGTGTTCCCAGCCGTATGTTTAGCGGACCGTCGTTCTTATACCCTTCTTCCTGCTATGATTGCCCACATTCACTATGGATTGCGGAGTTTATGTTATCAATTATGTCACAGCAATGCGAATCCCAAAGTAGGGTTACCCTACACTTATTTTATGGTGTGGGTTGTTCTGAACTATCCAACCCTTATAAGCACGCCTTCCGCACATATAGAGGGTCAAGTTACTCCTTTCATTTAGAGATTGGAGAACTCAGATTAGGAGAACCATTACATGGCCTTGGTAAGGCGCATCCTCCTCGACCATAAGAATTGAGAATTCGATCGATATTTTCCTTATTTTCCTAGGACCAGCTATGGGCAGGCCGTAGTGGATGCATCGAATGGTCAAGGTTACACTACCCTATCACTCGGTTGCTTCATGTGGCTTATGACTATTCATACCGGGTATCATATTTTTTGTTTTGGACCGGTGTGTGTGTTAGAGCCTTACTTGCCTTGCAACTTTGCTCGCCAATTTGGCTGTGCTCAGTTGTATGTTAGTAACCCCAACACTCAACTGAAGTCTGAGGGTTGTAGCTTGATTATTGGAGCCAGATCTTGGTATTAGACTACTACCGGAGGTACGGGTGCTCGTTTCTTGCTTCCACAATAGAATCCGCAACCTCGAACCATGCTTGCTTATTGCAAGTGATATTGTATGGCAAATGCAGTGATCCCAAACTTTAATGTTAATTCTTCGAGGCTGTGATACATTCAGCATCGGTATAAATCTGAGAATGCTTCTAGACGAAGCCGTATACCAGGACTCAAGGAGTTTTTACATGCCAAGGAAAGTGTTGAGGTGGAATAATCTCACCCCTCCAGTCCTCATGAAACTCATGAGGAGATAGACGCTGCTCTGAAGGAGGATATGCTTCATAGATCCCATCATTTTGACAAATACGGGAGCTACATGCCTGCTGCTTCCAATACAGGAGATGCTCTTAGAGATGGAGCAGATCTTGGTTGGTTTGAGGGTTTCACCCCCACTGACGAACCTTGTGAGCCTCCTCCACATGATGCTTCTAAGGACTTTTCTTCGCCCATTGAATCTACTACCGAAGGCTCTCATCGGCAATCCCACGCTCTTGAAGAACCATAACTCGGCACATGGATTACTGGTATGCCAACATTGACTTGTCTAATTTTGACTTATTTTCCTCTGATACTTCTTATTCTGGCAAACTGCAGAAGTTGAGGCCCTGAGACAAGTGGGGAAAAAGTCTAAGGAATTCGAGCGAATGCGCAAGTCTAAACACCTCGCCAATAGACTAAGGCGAAATATTTCTCCACCTAAGACCCCTTTGATAGAGTCACTCAGAGTTGAAACGGATTCGGAATTCGAGGATGAAGTTCCTTTAGCTTGATCCGTACTGGATTGCGTATGGCTCCAAGCACTAACATTGAAAACGCTTCTATTGATCCTAGTAAGATAGACGTAAAGTCATTTACCTTTCTAGGTTTTAAGGTATTAACGACCATGCTTGCTGTGTTTAGTTGTTTCCACAGACTCCACTGCCTCTACTGATACGGGTATTAAGGCAAGACCAGCTCCTGGTGGCCCTACTAAAAGTAGGATACCTCTGAGTTCAGCTATGGAAACAAGTTGTGTTGATAATCCGACTGTTAATCCTGATGAAGCTAAGGGAATAGAACCTGCTCCGACCATCATGGCTGAAGCTGAAGCCACCGTGAACACAAATGTTGTGTCTACCAGTTTCATTGTCATGACTAAAATTTGCATCGCATCAAGTACTGTAGTCGCTGCCACTCCTACCACTACTGCAATGGTTGCTGCAACCATCGCTACTTTCGCCGTGTATACTGCACCGCCAGTTTTCACATAAACTATGATTTCTAATATCACTCATCATGAAACGGTGTCTTCTAGTAGTACACACTCTTCTCCTGTCGTCTTGGCGAGAAATTTCGTCGTATCAAAAATATTAGAGAACTTTCTCAGCATTTTGAGAGAATCTCCCGCTCAAGTCTTGGATCGTGGAGGGGACTTTGCAAGAGTTAAAGAGGTGCTGGTGCCTTTTTTGGACTTAATGAAGAATTTGACTTCCGACCTTGCGGTGTTACCGTACTGGTTGCACCTGACCAAGGTTGAGGACCTTTTCAATCAATGGTATAATCGTCGATCTAGACCTCTTTACCCTTTAGCTGAAGAACGAGCTATGCAAACTATACGACAAAGAGATGACTCCTTATTCGAACTTGATCGTCAATTGCTTAAGACCAAGCAACGAGCTAAGGAGCTCAAAGAGATCGAAGAGAATTTATCCCATGAGGGTAAAAAGGTTGCAGACGCTGAACTTCAAAAACAACGTCAAGTCGGTCATCTTCAAGTTCAACATCAAGCTCTTCAGACCAAATCTTGCAGAAGCTGAGGCAGAATTAGCAGGCATTATAGATATGAGGTAGACATTGGCCTCTAAACAGATACATCATCAACCTTTGCTCCAAGCAGAACTCGATCGAATAGAATAGATAGAAAAAGCTGTTAATGATATGAGCGCCTATTCCGATGAGGAACTACATAGACGTACCTTAGCTGACATTGAGGCAGAGCATCAAGAATCTTTGGCCAGGCTTGCTGAAGAGATTCGCCAGACCACCGGATCTATTTAGCTCCATTTTTTTTGTAATCAGACTTTTGTAGTTTTTTTTATAAAGAGAACTTTTGATGTCTTTGTCCACTAGCTCTACTTTACGCCCTAACACACATGAGTCTCCTACATTAGTCTGATATTGAAGTTTATGAACTTCATTGCCTTGAGATTTAAGACTTGAAATACAAGTCTTACTATTCTGATATGAGGTTGGATTCAAACCCCACCTTGTATTTCAAATCTCACATAGCGAGGTTCAAACCTTGCAAACTTCATTAGTATGAAGTTGTGAGACGAGGTTCAAACAATTGAGTCTCAGCATTTCAGCCCTATTAAAGGAATGACCTTTGTCATTAGACGAGGTTCGAATCCAATTTCAATCGAGTCTCAGTATTTGAGACCAATTAGAGGAATGACCTTTATCATTAGACGAGGTTCGAATCCAATCTCAATCGAATCTCAGCATTTGAGCACAATTAGAGGAATAACCTTCATCATTAGATGAGATTCGAATCCAATCTCAATCGAGTTTTAGCATTTAAGCCTAATTAAAGGAATGACCTTCGTCATTAGACGAGGTTCGACTCCAATTTCAATCGAGTCTCAGCATTTGAGCCCAATTAGAGAAACGATCTTCGTCGAAGACGAGGTTCAAACTAATTTCAGTTGACTCTTGACATTCGAGTTTTAATCGAAATAGTGACCTTCGTCATTTTGATTTAGGAACGGGAATAAATCTCATTGAACGACGTGGGAACTTTCAATAGTTCCCCGATTGTTGATCCACATAGATCCGTCGCTTCGTTTCGTCACCATTAAGTCTTTGGTACTTAATGCGCCGCTTCGAGCCACGTCCTCGTTAATGTTAATTACTAAAGCAATTGATTACGTCACTTCATTCTCTACGCCCTTTGGTGGTTTGATGCTCATGGATTCGTGTAACGAATCCCAATCACTTGGTTGGCTCCTTCGCCTATAAATAGGCAGTTGCTTTTTGAGAAGATCTATCTTCCTCCTCTTTACCTTGTTCGAAAATGACTCAGAGGGGTCTCTACATTTTAAGGTTCCCATCTACGAAGTTACGAGCTTCGATGATCATCGCCGGTGAGGTAGGCTAAGTTGATGACGCCACTGCTTCAGGTAACGTTCTTGATCCGATGGTTATTCTTGCTGAGAGTAAGTTTGAAGAGGTTCTGTCATTTAACAGACCTCAAGTTCTCATTTTATGCAACCCTGTCCTTTTTGTCTTTGTAGTAGCTCGCTCGTTTGAGGATTTCTTAATTTTTCTGAGTCGAAATTAGGCTATATTTCGACAACTTGTTAGACTTTTGAATGTAACCCCGAAGAGAGATCCTAAGTTCAAACATACTTATTGTCTTGACATGCCATGCACCCCAAGCATGCAGTCCCTTTTCTGGACTTTAGTCTATGAGGTAGCTTCGCAAACTCAGTGAAGTACTTCTTTTCGGAAGAGTCAGCAACAATGTTAGGGTGGCCTTCACGTCCTGCGGAGACGGGAGAAGTACCGATCCTATGCTCAGAGCTTGTGGTGTATCTATTAGTAGTCAGCTTACCCAAGTAGGTAGGCGTGTGCTACAAGCACCAAAGTTAAAAGTTGAGCATGGGGAAGACTTCATACCCAGGAACGGAAGATGGAACTTCAACAACAAGACAACAACACTGTTGCGGACGAAGTTTGTAGTGTAGCTTCGAAGATCGTCAAAAGAATTGTAACTAAACTTCGTATTGTGCTCCAAAGGTCGTCAAAAGAACTTGTAACTGAACCTCGTAATGTAGTCGAAAGAACTTAGAACCGAACCTCGTAGTGTAGTCAGAGTCTTCTAAATTCAATTTGTGTACTTCAATTTTCTGTACTTTTGATCATTATATGAATAAAATTTATAGTCTTATCCATATATTGTTCTCTTCCTTTTTGTGCAATTGAAGAATTTTAACTTAGGATTTTTAGCAAACCCTCAGCTATCAACGAACATGAGTTGTCTTTACCAACTGCTGTTTGAGTTGGACTAGCCATACTTTTCCCCTTAGTATGATAAGTTGTCAAAGAGTTTCTCTTAGACTTTAAGTGCTATGATTTCTTTTTTATCCTTAGCCTCTTTTAGGCTTCAGATCCAATGTATGATAACGATGTTCAAATTATGACTAAGTGTTAAGAACGAAGCTCAACAAAGAGCAAACTCATTAGGAAACGAACGTCATTTGTAAAAATGATGATGTTGGAAAGATCAAGTCATTCAATGACTTAGAATAACAACGATAAAGAAAACAAATGCACATCACTTGGTAGGCCTAAGTTGGAAAATGAACGTCATTTGGAAAAATGACGACGTTAGGAAAATCACATCGTTCAGTGACTTAAAAGTATGACAATGTTGATAGAAACGAAGGCACATCACTTGGTAGGCCTAAGTTAGAAAACGAACGTCATTTGGAAAAATGAAAACGTTAAGAAAATCACATTGTTCAGTGACTTAAAAGTATGACAATGTTGATAGAAACGAAGGCACATCACTTGGTAGGCCTAAGTTGGAAAACGAACGTCATTTGGGAATATGATGACATTAGGAAAATTATGTCGTTCAGTACTTAATCAGTATGACGACAATGATAGAAACGAAGACGCATCACTTGGTAGGCCTAAGTTGGAAAACGAACGTAA
This sequence comes from Asparagus officinalis, assembly GCF_001876935.1. Taxonomy (NCBI): domain Eukaryota; kingdom Viridiplantae; phylum Streptophyta; class Magnoliopsida; order Asparagales; family Asparagaceae; genus Asparagus; species Asparagus officinalis. The sequence continues at coordinate 27,610,881 of NC_033801.1, forward strand.
TTTAGGAAAATAACGATGTTAGGAAAATCACATCGTTCAGTAACTTAAAAGTATGATAATATTAATAGAAATAAAGGCACATCACTTGGTAAGCCTAAGTTAGAAAACGAACGTTATTTGGAAAAATAACGACGTTAGGAAAATCATGTCGTTTAGTGACTTAATCAGTATGACGATAATGATAGAAACAAAGGCACATCACTTGGTAGGCCTAAGTTGGAAAACGAACGTAATTTAGGAAAATGACAATGTTAGGAAAAACACATCGTTCAGTAACTTAAAAGTATGACAATGTTGATAGAAACGAAGGCACATCACTTGGTAGGCCTAAGTTAGAAAACGAATATCATTTGGAAAAATGACGACGTTAGGAAAATCATGTCGTTCAGTGACTTAATCAGTATGACGATAATGATAAAAATGAAGGCACATCACTTGGTAGGCCTAAGTTGGAAAACGAACATCATTTGGAAAAATAATGACGTTAGGAAAATTACATCGTTCAGTGACTTAAAAGTATGACGATGATGATAGAAATAAAGATACATCACTTGGTAGCCCTAAGTTGGAGAACAAACATCATTTGGAAAAATAACGATGTTAGGAAAATTATGTCATTCGGTGACTTAATCAGTATGATGACAATGATAGAAACAAAGGTACATCACTTGGTAGGCCTAAGTTGGAAAATGCACGTTATTTGGGAAAATAATGACGTTAGGAAAATCACATATAGTAACACATCACATAGTAGGTTACTATCAGAAAGATATCTTTTTTGAACAAGAGTTAAATAAAGACTGTTAGAGGTAATAATTAACATGATAGTTTTATGGTCCCACTATCCTATTAAAGAGGATTAGTGAGGGAAATTTGGAAGAAACGAAGCGAGGAAACTATTACCTTTATTTGGTTCTTCTCCTGCTATGAGATGCATTTGACCATGGGGTCTATGGGTAATATTTCTTTAGAAATTTACCATTGATAGGCCTCATGAATTTGTCGCCGTCTTGAGTGATAAGACGATAGGCTCCATTTGAGTAGATAATTTCTACCACAAACGGTCCCTCCTATTTTGGCTCGAACTTCCCTTTCTTTTTGGAGTTCAAAATTATTGGGCGTCGGACAGCAAGGACCAAGTCACCTTCCTTCAACGCGCGGTATCTAACCTTTTTATCGAATGCTCTGGAGATCCGAGCTTGATAAAGCTCGATGTGTTGTTGAGGCAATAGTCGCTTTTTATCTAACGCTTCTAGTTCTTCAAGACGTCGACGATGACTTTCTTCCGTTGTCATGCCGGTTACAAGTGCTATTTGTAGAGACGAAATTTGGACATCCAATGGTAATACGGCTTCACATCCATATACCAAGGAATATGGTGTTGCTCCTGTCAGCGTACGAACCGTTGTGCGATAGGCACACAAACTTTGACCTAGTTTCTCATTCTAGTCTCTTTTATTCGTCGAAACCACCTTAGTGAGAATTCTGACAATGGTCTTGTTGAAAGCTTCTACTTGTCCGTTAGCAGTGGGGTTATAAGCTATTGAAGCCAAATTCTTGATCTTGAATTTATCACAGAATCGAGTGAAGGCTTGGCTAACAAACTGAGGCCCGTTGTCATGGACGATACGCTTCGGAATGCCGTGTCTGTATACGATGTAATATTTTAAGAATTTAATAACATCACTCGTCTTAACTTCTCTTAACGAGATTGCTTCTACCCATTTAGAGAAGTAATCAGTTATCGCTAAAATAAAGTGATGCCCCTTGGAAGAAGGTGGAGTTATTAGGCCAACAATGTCCATACCCCATATTTCAAAAGGCCATGAAGTGGCTAACGGGTGATGCTCGGGCGGTTGATGCATGTAGTTAGCATGTATCTAGCAGGCTTGGTATCGTTTGGCATAAGTGACGATGTCGTGTACCATGTTAGGCCAGTAATAACCTAATCTGCATAGTCGATCCCATAATTTAGGACCGGGCTGATGAGCTCCACATATGCCATCATGAGCTTCCTTAAGAGCTTCTTTTGCTTCTCTACTTGACAAACAACGAAGCAATAGCCGGTGATATGACTTTCAGTATAAAGTCTGGGATTAGGAATCATAATAGAACCTAGGTGCTCGCCTACAAATAGATTTTCTTTCCTTGACGTCTTCAGGCAATAAACCATATAGGACATAATCAATCGGAAATCACCAATCTTTAGGTTCGAGCGTTGAGGGCTCATATTCAATCACGTTGATCTGCAATGCATACTTTGACTTGAACAAATGTTTGCTCGTCATGGTGACTCGTTGAGTAGCTCCTTCAGGTAGAGCCAATGTAGCTGCAAGTGACGCCAATGCGTCAGCATAAGTATTATTAAGACGGGGTACATAGTCAATATAGAAGCCCTCAAAAGAATCGACCAACGCAATCGTTGCGGTATGATAGGGAATGAGGTCCTCATTCCTAACTTCATATTCTTCCTTCATTTGATTAACAATGAGTTACGAATCGCCGTACGCTTCTAGATGTCTCACCCCCAGCTGTTTAGCTATATCTAAGCTGACCAACAAAGTATTGTATTCAGCTACGTTATTAGAGCATGGCTCTATTAAAGAGACGGCTTGTGGTAGCATATGATTTTGTGGAGAGATAAAGACTACACCCACTCCAGCAATAACTCGACCAGTGGGGCTTGCCCTTGCAGCACCATCGAAGTATAGTTACCATACCTGCTCTTTAGAGATAATATTAGCTTCATACGTCTCATCTGGCATGTCTTGGTATAATTCAACCTTTACTTTCAATGGATGATTAGCCATAAGATCGCAAATAGCTTGACCCTTCACTGCCTTTTAAGGTTTAAAGTGAATATCATATTGGGAGAGCAACAAAGCTCATCTAGCGAGTCGCCAGTTCAATGCACTGGGTTGTGTCATGAATACCCGAATATGATTGATCTGGGAAATGACATGTATGATTTGCCCAACCAAATAATGTTGCATCTTCTGAACCGTGAAGATCAGTGCTAAACATTCTTTCTCAATATGAGGATAACGAGGTTCAACACCCGATAAAGTCCTATTGAGATAGTAGATAGCTTGCTCATGGCCATTTTCATCATCTTGTGCTAAGAGTCCTGCCAATGCATGATCTGTAGCGCGGATGTACATCAGGAAAGGTTTACCTGACTTTGGTGCGATCAACATAGGTGGATTGGAGAGATATTGCTTAATCTCCTTTTGGCAAGCTTCATCCCACACAAAGGATACCCCTTTCTTCATTAGTTTTGAGAATTGTTGGCATTTACCTGATAGGTTAGAAATAAACCTGCGAATATATGCCAATCGTCCTTGTAAACCCCGAAGCTCCTTGAGATTTCTAGGAGGTGGTAACTCTCGGATGGCTTTGACTTTGTCTGGATCAAGACGAATTCCATTAGTTGTGACCACGAACCCAAGGAATTTGCCGCTAGCCATTCCTAAGAATGACTTGGTTGGATTCATCTTTAGTTGATGTGTCTGCATGAGGTCGAACATTGTTTTCAAATCGTGTACATGGTTTCCCTTGTCACGACTTTTAATGACCAGATCATCCATATAACATTCTACAGTCTTCCGTAGATATTTTTGAAAAATAGAGGTCATGGCACGTTGATATGTAGCACAGCATTCTTCAACCCAAAGGGTATTAATGTATAACAGTATATCCCTGAAGGTGTTCGAAAGGATGTGTGCTTTTCGTCATCAGGGTACATTTTGATTTGGTTGTACCCTAAGAATCCATCCTTAAAAGATATCATTTCAAACCTGCACGTATTGTCAATAATAACGTCTGTGATGGGTAAAGGAAAATCATTTTTAGGGCAAGCTAAATTCAAATCTTGAAAGTCAATGCACACTCTAATCTTCCCATTCTTTTTTAGTACAGGGACAATGTTGGCCACCCAGTCAGGATGTTGTTCTTCGTGAATAAATCCTGACTTAATGAGCTTCTTGACTTTAGCTTCAATTGCTTCCATGATTTGGGGCCGAAATCACCTTTGCTGTTGTTTAACAGGCTTGACGTCTGGCTTGATATTTAAGAGATGCATAGCCATTTGAGTATCGAGACCAGGCATATCTTCATAGTTCCAAGAAAAAACATTAATATACTCTCGCACTAGAGTAATGAGTTCTTCTCTTTCTTCGGGCAACAAGCTATCGCTTATGAATATGTATTTAAAATTAATCACATCTCCCATATTCACTTGGATTACTTTGTCGTCAGTAGGAGGTTCACGTTGTTTGAAGTGGTGTTCCTACTATATACCCAGTTGTCGACTTAGCGGATCATCAAGCAGAGGTAATTGGTCATTTTCTTGATTTCTATTGGAAATGTTGAGGTCATGTTGGCCATGAGTGCCTTGAGCACAGCTCATACATTGGTATCAGACTCCCAGCAAATGGATTCAGAAGATGAGTTACAAGAATCATCATCTAACTCTCCTTTGGTTCCAAAACACAACATAAATGGTGGGGATTCATAACCCAACCCACTATGAGTTTTTGTGATAGTAATCCTCTGATTTTCCTTCCGGGACATAAGCGGATCTGATTGGTGTCCGGATTCCTTTACCGAAATTTAGACCTTCTTTATGGATGAAATCATATCCCATATTCTTCATAAGCTTTCGGGTTGTTGGTGTGAAATACGAGAATTGTGAATCTTTTTCCTCCTCCTCAGATTCTTCCAAAAGAGTTTGCGATGGGCCATCACTTTTTCCAAAGATGATATCTTTTTGGCCATTAACTTTAGCCGATACTATGAAGATTGCTTGTGAAGAATCATATCGTTGTCGATTTGTCACAAAAGATGATTGGATCGGCATGTATAATTTTGACTTAGCATATAATCGGGGTAGAGGATCTGCCAACGTGCTGGCGCTTGTACCTGACATGTTAGGATTTAATTCAACACACGATAAGTAAGCTAAATCATCATTATTATTAAAGATAATTCTGCTGTCCTCATAGACATGATCATTTACATCAAGACCGATTACGACAGGTTCTATGTCATGGAAAACAAGACCATGTTCATGCTCAGACTCGGTATCGGCTTCATTACCGCTATCTGGTTCTTCAATCAGTGGTACTTCAAATGGCTCACCCTCAAGGTAATGGATAGAATCTGTAAAGTAATTCTCCACCCCCTTGAATGGTTGCTTCTCTGCGACCACTGTTTTGATTTCACCACTCTCACCTATATATTTCATGCATTGATATAGAGTTAATGGAACAATCAGATTGTTATGGATCCATGGTCGACCCAATAACAAATTGTAAGATGTCTCCACATCAATGACGTAGCAAGTGACGTCTGTCCTTAAGTCACCCATTTGTCATTTGAGTTTGATTTTGCCAAGGTGACGAGTATTGGAAGCATTAAAGCCATAGATGGTGGTTCCCGTCATTGATAAACGATGCAAAGGGACTCCAAGATGATGAATGAGCCTCAACGGTATGATGCTCAAAGTAGAACCGGGGTCAACCTGAATTCTATCTACCCAAATAGAGCCGATATACCCTGTGAAGTATAATGGTCTATCGTGTTTCGGGTTTCTCACATGCATGTATTCTTGAGAAAAGGTGATGCGCGACATTCTTCCTTGAAAGACCTGACAACATTGAGGACAAGCTTCTTCTAACGTTGATTCGGTTGGGTTCGGTGGAAAGTGAGTGAGAAAAGCCTCATTATCTGTCAAAGCTTCACGAAGAGCTTCTCTTGTTGATCGAGATAAATACAGAAGCTCAAACAACATTATCCTCGCTGGGATGTTGGCTAACTGAGCCAACACATCAAACTAAAAAGGATCTTTTGAGCTTTCTGGTGCATCTTTTCTGAGTGCTTTGCTGTAACAAAGTTCCTTCGCTTGTGTTTGCTCCGTTACTTCTTTCCCTGGTTTAGGTGGTGCAACTGCTGTTTCAGAGTATTTATTCAAATACTCTTTTCCTCCACGTGTTCCTGATATCTATGCAGGTGGTACGGTGAATGTTGGTTGCTCATTTTCAGAGTTGCTAAGCGACGCCATTTCAACCCCTTCATCTGGGATGGCTGAAATAGCATTACAAGATATTTGTTTGACTTTAGACTTCTTTGCATTTGCCGATGTCCACTGCTCGTCCATTAGTAAATCAGGATGAATCCACATAATTTCACCTTTAGAAGTAGTGTAGGGGACCATTCCCTTCTTTTTCTTTTGATGAGGGTCAAAGTTCACAACCCTCGTCTCTGCTTGGGGAATCAGTTTCACACCATCTTGAACTTATACCTCAGCAAAATCTTCGAACTGCAGCAAAACCATATTCGCAGATACTTTCTTTTGCTCAACTTGAAGGGTCATCACACCTATATCTAACAAAGCCTAGATTTTATCTTTCAGGATATAACAGGCCTTGGTTGGATAATGCACCATCCTGTAGTACATGCAAAAGTTAGGATCTCGGTCCTTGACACTTCTACGTTCCGTTTTCCTCTGGCAATTTAATCTTATTCATCTTGATCAAAGATGTGAGAATGAAAACCACATGTTCATCCTTGAAATCGTACTTCTTCTAAAATTGATTGTCGGAAGTATTTCCTTTGTATTTGGTAGAAGAATTTGGGGATGGTGTTGTTTCAACAACTAGAGTATCCTTCCCTTTTAACTGTTTCTGGAAATTATAGTTGCCTTTACCCCCTCCCTTTTTAGGCTGGGATTCTTGAGGTTCTTCAGCATCTATCCTCTTGAGCATGTTTTCCATCTGCTCTCCCTGCCAAATCAAATCTTTCCATGAACGGGCTTCAACAGCACCCATCTTGGACAAGATATTGATAGAAAGATTGTTGCGGTACATCTCCACAAGAGTAGATTCAGAGACTTGATCACGCGAATGTAATGATCAGTTTCTGAATCACTTGACAAAGTCACTGATAGACTCTGTCTTTTTTTGCTTCTCGGCCAATAGCGTGGCCATAGACACCTTAGTGTCATCATTGAAAAATCGAGCTAGAAAAAGCTTCTCCAAATCTCTCCAACTTTGGATTGATCCAGGCTCAAGTTTGCAAAACCACTCAAAAGCCACCCCTTTTAGGGTGCTGATGAATAACCGAGTTACAATGGGATCATTACCCACGTACTATATGTCCAGTCTGCACCTGTAAATAATAAATATGTTGGGTGGGGGAACCCTTGCCATCAAATTGTACTAGATTGAGTGGTTTAAACTTTGGGAGATACAGAATCGTATCCCATTCACTTGGATATGGCCTAGCTACCCCTAGTTCTTTGAAGTTTCCTTGTAGCTTCAATGCGTCAAGTTGCTTCTGGAAATCATCCAACTTTTGGTCCCGTACTTTCGTACGAGGATTGGATTAAGCTTCAGATGATTCAGAATGAATCTTCACGACATTTTCGTCCTCATCGTCTTCATCATTACCATCTAAGTTTCGATGACTATTCTCTTCATTGATGGGTGAAGGTCGCCTATGCCTAGATCCCGAAGATTGGGAATGAACCTTCTTCTTCTTCTTTTCCTTTTCCCTAAGGAGCTTCCCCACTATTGCTTCCAGGCGTCTGATAGACTCCGGTTGTTGACGAATGGTTGATTGTTGTTCTTCCATCTGCCGCGTTAGCTCTTCCTTATTTTCGGCCATGTGAGCACTTGCTTGTTCACTTTGATCTGTGTTGGAGGGCTGAGAAGTGGCAATAGCTGAGTTTTCAGGCTCTTGCTCAGCCTCATCTGTGATACCCGTTAATCGTCGGTAATCAAACGGGATTACTACGCCTTTACGAGTACGAGTGTGTTGAAACACACCCTATCCTTCTATAAGCATTTCACCTTACCCTAGAGAGTATTCAGGATCAGAAGATTTAGAGGACTCAGCCGAGACTTTGCTTTTGCCCTTATTGACCATGTTGACCGTCACTTCAATGTGGCGATTCTTAGATGCTTGCTTCTTGGGACGAAAGTGTCTCCTTCTTGATGATGAGACCATTGACAACTCAGTCAACCATTCAAAGACTAAAAACTTATGTGCTGACTCCCCACCTGGACATTAGGAAAGTACTGCTAAAATAAGCTTCTCACAGCAGCAATAAGATTTCGTTTGACTCATGTTGTGCTTGCGTGTGAGATAATCCCGAAGGTCACCAGCAGGACAACCCCCAGCTAACTCTGTCATCATCTTGGCTTTACCCGAGCAAGGCCTTCTGAATGATAGAGGTTAACAAACTTGGGTAAACTGACGAACTCTGTCATTCATATGACAAGGTTCGTTGATAGGACGAGTTTGGTGAGTTCATCTTCTCGGTCTGTTATTAATTTGAGGTTCATTTTCATGATGAACCTTAGTATGAACCTCTTGTTGTATTTGTTGAACCTCTTTTTGAGGATGAGGTTCGTGTTCTGAGTCTACTTGGGTACGAGAATGAAGTCCGTCATTTTTACGTTCCTCTGTTGCTTGACCCTTGTCAGACTTATTGACCTTGGGCTGGCCAGCTCTTGGTCGATAGTGAAAACCATCTAGCGAGACCAAAGCTCGAGCCCTACGACGAGCTTGGTTCTGGAACTGACGTTGTCGAGCACGTCTCGATAGTGGACTAACAAGAACTCTTTTCTCAGCCGAAGCTGGGCGAGGTTCATTATCAAAAGCCATAGTTTGGCTAGTAGAAGCCAAAGTTCGGCTAGGTTGCTTGACAACCCATTTCTTAGCCCGACGGCTAGTTATTGGAACCTCCTCTTTGAGGGGCATGGACTTTTCCTCGAGGTTAACTCAAGTTGAATCATCAGAAGCCACTTGGGCTGAAGTCTCATATGAGACTCGACGACACTTACGTACCTTCGTAGGGCTAGACTTACCAGAGGAGAGGAACTCCTCGTATTTGGACTAGTGAAATTCGATGACTAAAGTCTCTACGTCCGTTCCCACAGCGATCTTGTCTGATTGTTCCACCACCACCTCGTCAAAAAGAATGGCTGTTCCCACTGTGGTCGCCATCGTCTGTAGGGTCGAAAAATTAACTGGGATTGGTTTCTTGTTTTAAGAAAATTAGGTTCGATCGCTTGGTACGAAAACCCTTACAATCACTCATGCTCTCTCTCAATTACAGATGAAGAGAAGATTAATTCAGCTCCTCCTTATTTAACGTGGGTTCTTGGTAGCGAAAGGATACTTCCCCCGATGCTTGAGTCAAGATTGCTTCTCGTTGATGATCAAAAAAAGATTGCAGAAGTTTCTCACATTCGTTAACCGGCTAGAATTGAGGTTCGAACTCTGGGTTTATATGTAGAAACTCTGATCTCCGATGCTTCTTAAAGTCCATGTCGAAAATCTCCAACTCTTTCCTTTGTAGCCATCCATGGCTATTTATAGGGTTTTAAGTACGTAACCGACGTGCTACAATCACGGGTAGAGGGGCGTAACTACCTCCTCCAAATCAGCGCACGTCGTAACGTGCTCCTGAAGATTAGCCCACGTGGCTGACTAAGTCTTCGGAGCCATTACAGCTAGATCTTACGTGGATGGTGAGCCTCGTCTTTAATTGAAACGGGGTTCGTCAAATAAGATAAGCTTTGATACACAACGAGGTTCGTCTTATAAGCAAGCTTCGAATTTTGTCTTCATTGACTTTGTCTGACGAACTTCATCTTCACTAATGAACTTCGTCTGGCGAACTTCATTTTCACTAACAAACTTCGTCTTCGATCACTGGGTTCCACTGCATAACAAATCTGGTGAATTTCCTTTAGACGAACCTCGTCTTCACTGACGAGCTTGAGGTCTTACGATGAGTTTTGTCTTTACTGACGACTTCATCTTCCGAAGATGAATGTCGAATCTCGTATCCAACGACGAGGTTCGATTCTCGAGCTTCATCTTCTGGATTAGCTTTGTTCAGTGATGAATTTTGATGTCGAGCTTCGCAATATAGCGAACCTCGTCTTTTAGTGTTGAGCTTTGCTGCATGGCGACTCTCGTTCTTGAAGTGGATCTTTACTGAGTAATGAGCCTCGTCTTGGGTTAAGACGAGGTTCGTTTCTTGACGGCCCTCCTCATATTTTGCATTTAAACATTTTTGAATGCCTACAAATACCCATTAACCGAGAAGGATCGAGGATGGTCAAGATTGGGTCTAATCTAGCTGATCCCTTGAGAGGGGCCTTGACCGAGTTCCTACAGGCAAACACTGATGTATTTGCCCGGGGACCCGAAGACATGCTAGGGGTTCCCCCCAAAGTGATCAACCATGAGCTGGCCGTCGACAGGCATTCCAAGCTTGTTCGATAGAATAAGAGACATCTTGTCCCAAAGCGCCAGAAGGTAGCGACCGACGAAGTCAAGAGGCTTCTTAAAGTTGGCTTCATCCGGGAAGTCCAATACCTGAAATGGCTAGACAATGTTGTATTGGTGAAGAAAGTGCTGAAAAAATGGAGGATGTGTGTGTACTTCACTGACCTCAACAAAGCCTGTCCCAAGGACAGTTCCCCCTTACCTCGAATCGATCAGCTAATCAACGAGAGTGCAGGACATGAGCTGCCCAGCTTCATGGATGCCTTCTCCGGCTACAATTAGATATTTATGGCAGAGCATGACCAGGAGAAGACATCCTTCATCACTGATTTGGGCACTTACTGCTATAAGATGATGCCGTTTAGCTTGAAGAACGTCGGGGCTGTACATTAGAGACTTGTTAATAAGGCCTTCAAGCACCAGATCGGCCGCAATCTGGAAGCTTATATGGACGAATTGCTGGTAAAGTCGAAGCAAGCGTAGGCCCACATATCAAACCTGGATGAGATCTTCTCCACTCTTTGGCATTACCAAATGAAGCTCAATCCTGCTAAGTGTGCCTTTAGGGTACAATCGGGGAAATTCTTAGGGTTCATGATCATCCAGAGAGGCATAGAGATCAATCCCGAGAAGATATCCGCTATAGAATGACTATCTGAGCTGTGTACCTTGAAGGATATCCAAAAGCTGAAGGGAAAGATACCGGCTCTAGATCGATTCCTCTAGCGGGTTTAGATCGATTCCTCTCCAAATCTGCCGAGAGGAGCCTCCCATTCTTCAAGATGCTAAGGGGAAGTAAGAACTTGAAGGAGAGCATGACTTGGACAACTAAAAGCAGTGCAGCATTTCAGGACCTCAAGGATTACTTGAGTACTAAGCCACTGTTGAGCCAACATATAGGAGGAGAGACATTGTATTTATACATGACCGTCCCTCCGAAGCAGACATCTCTTTCCTTATTCGCGAAGAGGAGAATATTTAGAAACCCGTCTACTATGTGAGTCAGATCCTCAAAGAGGCGAACTCAACTACCCCCTTATAGAGAAAGCTATCTTTGCCTTCATCATCACTACGAGCAGACTTCGTCCATACTTTCAGGCTCATGTCATTATTGTACGGACAAGTCTTCCTCTGAAGAAAGCACTTAGTAGCCCCACAACATCTGGGAGGATGGTCAACTGGGCAATCGAACTTAGTGAACATGATGTCTAGTTCGAGCCTAGGATGACAATCAAAGCTCAAGCCTTGGCAAACTTCTTAATTGAATCAACTTTGCCAAGCAATGAACCAGCTATGCCCCTGCCGATAATTCAGCCAGCAGAGCCAGCACCTCCTGTAGTTCAAGCAACGGCTCCATAGATTCTTCTCACCCTAGAGCATGATTCCTTTGAGTATACCTCATTGTGGTTATTAAAGGTGGACGGGTCCTCTAGAAAAGCCGGCAGCGGAGCAGTAGTTGTCCTGCGAGGTCCAGACGAGTCGACACATGAGCACTCCATCTCCTTTGTCTTCTCGGCCTCAAACAATAAAGTCGAGTATGAAGCTTTTCTTGCTAGCCTTCAAGCGTCACAAGCATTAAAGGCAGAACACCTCTACATTCTAGCCGACTTACAATTGGTCGTCCATCAAGTCAATGGACGATATGCAGCCAAAGATTCAAGGATGGCCTTATATCTTAAAGCAGCTAAAGAGCTTTTGGCTAGCTTCCTAGAGTTTAGAATAGCCCAAGTCCCTTATGCTCTCAATGCTCGAGAAGACGTCCTCTCAAAGCTCGGGTCGACAAGATCAAGAATCAGCTCAGGGTCTGTCTACATCGACACCCTCGAATGACCAAACATCTCAAAGTCTCCAGAGATTGTCATGGAGACAGAGGTGCCTGTGATGCCTTGTTGGTTGGATCCTATCATCCTTTACCTAACGCAGGGCATTATACCTGAAGATCATGTCGAAGCCAGGCGTCTACAAAGGAATTATCGTTGTTATCTCATGATTGACGAACAACTATACCGAATGTCCTACTCCAGCAGTGGTATAGGACCCTATCTGCAGTGCTATTGGGCACTAGAGGCTAATTATGTACTCCGAGAAGTGTATGAGGGAACCTTTGGAAACTATCATGGGGCCTAAACCCTTGTATAGAAAGTCATCCGTCAGGGGTACTGTTGGCCGACTATCTTAGCCGAGTCAAGGCGACTTGTTTCTCATTGCCAAAAGTGTCAACTCATTGCGTCCATCCCTCGAGCAAAAACAATCGAGCTGACTTCAATCCAGAGCCCGATACCTTTCACCCAATAGGGGCTGGATCTACTGGGACCTCCCCCTAAGCTTCAGGGCAAAGGAAGTTTCTTCTTATGGAGATTGACTACTTCACCAAATGGATCAAAGCTGAACCACTAGCCAAGAGAGCAACATCACGAATTTTGTGTGGAAATCCATTGTCTACCGTTTTGGCGTGCCGCAGTCCTTTGTAACTGACAACGGTACCTAATTCGACAGCAGAGGCTTCCGCTGCTTTTGCGAGAAATACAACATTCACATCAAGTTCTCCTTCGTCGCCCATCCTAAATCCAACGGACTTGCAGAGGCTGCCAACAAATGCATCCTCCAAGCATTGAAGAAGAAGGTGGACACCGTAATAGGGAACTTGGTTGAAGAGTTGCTTTGTATCTGAAAGTAACCTAGAGGGGGTGAATAGGGTATTTGCTAATCTAATTCGATATTAATACCAAATTAAAACTTATTAATGAAACTATCCTTAACAATATGATATGCACAATAATATAATCAAGGATAAGCAAATATGAAGCAATAAGCGATGTAAATAATACGACAATAAAAATACGTCAATGCCAAACTCAAACACAAGAATTTGTTCACGGAGTTCTATAGACCCACGACCTACGTCTCCGATCCTCACACTCGAGGAGAATATCCTCTATCACAAATAATTACTACACAATTGGTTTTCCAAGTTCACTAAAAATTTTTACAACTCTCACAAATGTAATCATACAACACACTTCTCTATATGTTGGCCTAGTCTGTGTCAACTTTCTTAAGTGCTCGGAATTACGACTTCTCCCTAGGATTTACTACCGACGCCACTCCTCTTGGAATTGATCCCGTCTCTCACCAACCACTTCTCTATGTGTCCTTATGAATTACAATGTATTCTCCCAACAATTAAGCTCAAGTAAAAGTTATGTTCTTTATAATAGATGAGAATGAATTGTAAGCTTACTCTCAAAGGTACAACCCCACAACCCAAATGTATACAATATGTAAAAATACAAAAAGTTCAATGGGTGTGTGTAACCAATGAGAAAAAATAAAATCAAACTCAAAATTAATCTAGCAAATACAAATATAATAATTAAAATGTAAACAAGCTAGAAAAAATAAAATCAAACTCAAAATTAATCTAGCAAATACAAATATAATAATTAAAATGTAAACAAGCTAGATAATTGAGTTTAGAAACACTTCTCAATCTAGCAAATACAAATATAATAATTAAAATGTAAACAAGCTAGATAATTGAGTTTAGAAACACTTCTCTAAGACCAAGTGAGGGAGATTAGAAGATTGAATGCTCAAAACGAATTTGATCTCCTTCTCTTGTAAACCACTTTAGCATAAACCAAAACACACTTGAACTTTTTAAACAAACTCTTAAAAACTTGTAAAACCCGTTCTATATTTCCATAACAAAATCTAAGTGTTGAGGAACACTAAGCGCTTGGTGCCTTTTCAGGAATAAACCCAAGGCATGCACCATATGGTCGACTCCCACAGTCACATCTCGACCATCATGGCTATTTTTAAGACCCAGGCATCTACGTAAGTCCTGAGCATCCAACCTCAGGGTTGTCATATTACCTAATTGCCATCAGGGTAGCGCGTAGGGTGAAAGACCTAGTCGACTTCAACAAATCCTAGGCACAACCTCAGGATTGTAAAAGACCTAGTCGACTTCAACAAGTCCTAAGCATGGCCTCAGGGTTGTAAAAGACCTAGTCAACTTCAGTAAGTTCTAAGCATTCAACTTCAGTTGAATTTTAAGCCATTGGTTCCTTATTAGAAATAAACTCAAGGCACTAACCTTATGGTTGACTCCCACAATCACCACTCGACCATCATGGGGATATCAAAGACCCAGGCATCTACGTAAGACCTAGGCACCCAACCTCCGAGTTGTGTTTTTTCTAAAGACCCAAGCGTCTACATAAGACCTGGGCACCCAACCTCTGGGTTGTCTTTTTGCCAAAGACCCAGGCATCTACGTAAGACCTGGGCACCTAACCTCTGGGTTGTCCTTCTGCTAAAGATCCAGGTGTCTAAGTAAGACCTGGGCACCCAACCTCTAGGTTATCCTTTTGCTAAAGACCCAAGCATCTACGTAAGTCCTGGGCACCCAACCTCCGGGATGTCACTCTGCCAAAAAATCCCTTGGTTCCGTCACGGGTAAACCCAAGGCTTGGAGTTAAGATGTTCGGTCATCTTCGACAAAGAGACTTAGGCAAGTCTACCTTCCAGTTCTCATCAACAAGACTCAGACATCTCGCCCACAAGTGGCATTACATGAGCCAGTCGTCTCGACCCCTCAACAGTTCAGTCGTCTTAGTACGGTCGGTTCATGACAATCAACAATTGTTCTTCCAATCAGAACAAAGCTACGAGCTAACAAAGCAAAGCAAAAACAATGAGTAAATGAAGACAGACCCAGAATGAGAGAAAAGTTAATCTTTATTCCAATAAAGTTTATTACAAGCTTTATTACAATATCCATGTCTATCTAAAGTAAGGCATGTCGATATACAAAAAAAAAACAACACTGAAGAGATACGAGCCCTTAGAGCTCTTAACCGGATCTGAGAGTAGGGCTTGGCACTCTCTTAGAGACAACAACAGAGTCGCTAGGGGCTTCAGTGGTGACAACATCAATCTCAGTAGTGGTAGCAGGAGAGGAGACGGGAGGGTCTTCTTCAAGGTCCTCCCCCGACTCATTATCGCTATCATCCCATGCCAGGCTTACCCCTGCTCCACTCACCTCGATCTCATTTAAGAGGTCAAGGTAATAAGAGACACAGGGGGGGGTAAAGGCAATCAGGTGCGGGACAAGAGCTAAGGGGCAACGAAGCTAGATAGTTGACACCGGCCTTGCAAGCTAAGGCTACCTCAGTCTTACCCAAGAGGCCATGGCGCCAGTCATTGATGATCTTCTTCCTATATTGCTCTGAGTCCAAGTAAGTGAGTCGACCCTCCAAGTTATTGACAATCATCACAGACGAATGATAGGTCGACCGCTCCTCCTTAAGGTCTCACCTTAGCTACTCGACCGAGAGACGAATCGATTGAGCGTCCTCGGCCGCCATCTTCAAGCACCTCTCAGACTCGACTTCCCCAACCAAAGTAGTCAGTCAGCCGTCCTGCTCGATAAGCCCTTGCTACAGATGGTCGACCTCTTCCTTCAGCCTGGCCACCTCTCGCTAGAGATCATCGATGGAACCCATATGCTTGGAGCACTGGATTATGTAACCCTTAAAGAGCATTTCCTTCTCATCTAGCTCCCGATGTCAGGCGTCCTCCCTACTACACAACTCAGCCTCCAAGGCAGCGACTCTTTGTCCTGCCTCTTCCTTGGCTAACTTCTCCTAGGCCAGCTCTGCATACCATCCTTGTGCCGTTTCGTGCATGTACACTATCCGATCGAACAGCTGCTGCTCTAGTAGAGCCCCTCGGACTAAGTAGTCCTTGAGTGCCAAATGCATGCCATCACTTGGTATCTCCCTCAAGATCCTCTTGTCTTTCAGAAGGGTAAATTAGAGTACAACGTCAATCGAGGTAGTTAAGGATTGCATGACCAAAGACTCAATGTCCATCAGCTCCTCCAGGACAAACCTATTGCTTTCGGGAACTTCCTCCCTAAGCGAGCAGGGAGCCCATGACTCTCCCACCAGTAGAGCCCTCGCCCTTGCCCAAGACTGGCGAGTAATCTCCTTGAGCCCGTGGCGGAATGGCCAGAACTTCCTTCGCACATTGGTCATCTCGTTGGCCTCAGATCCTTCCGGAGGTGCCGCTTGCTCATCAACACCCCCCGAACGTCCTGATTGGCGTCCATTGCCTGGCCTGTGGTGATGGCTGGCTATAGAAATTCTGCCGACTTTCTCCTTGATGAAGGGCCCTAACTTCTGCTCTTTAACAGTTGGTTGGCATCTCGCGCCTTGCTCTAGGAGGGAAAGAGTCGGCCCATATGCCAGACCTTGCGGTGATAAGCTGGACCAGCCTCCTGCTTACCTCTCGGCCGATTGAGGTGCTTCAGGTAACACTGCTATCTTATTGGGTCAACGCGGATCGGCTCGGCTGACTCACTGGACCTTAGTGCCTGGCCTTCACCTTCTGGGCTCTACTCGCGTTGCGCGCACCAGCTCGTAAGCAACTTCAGTCAGCTCTATGTTCTCAAGCCAGCCATGATTCCTCCCGGGGTGAGATTCCCCCTCTAACTCTTCTGGGGCCGCGAGGCCGATCCCAACTCCCCCTCGAGGGGGAGGGCCAGCAAGCTTACCCTCGTCTAGTCAACAGTGGAGGGCAAGATCATGGACATGCTCGCCGCTCGGAGAGACGCCATCTTGAAAAGATTGTCCCTCTCCTAAAGCCCGACATAGGCACAGATCTTCTTCAATTGCTGCCTCCATTCGGAGTCGAGAGGACTCGGCCTCAGAACATCCTTGGCCACTTCAAGCCAATTAGGGCAAGCAAGAATGTCATCGGCCCCAAAGGCCTACACGAACCACTCTTTCAAGTCCCTGTTAGACTCTGGAGCGTTTGTGATGAACTTGAAACTTCCATTGTAGTGGAAGAAGTAGTGTGGATCTCTCCTTGTTAACTTGATGCCGACCAAATACCTAAGCAGTCACATGGTTGGCGAGACACCAACCCGGTGGTAGATCACAACAAACCCCACCAGCACTCCATTAGCATTTATGGTAAATTAAGAGGGGAAAAACCCCCAAAGCAATGCACACATCCCTAATGAAGAGATGGAGTGGTAGTCGTAGACCATACTCAAGAGGAGCAAGGTACAGAGGTGCTCAGTTCACACCATGGCGATACACCGGCTCACCCCTGTTAGGCACCCCTAATGTGAAGGCCCTGGGAATGTCATATAGATCATAATATTGCTCGAGATTGCCAATGCAGACCTTAGAGCAGATCGGTCGGAGAAGAGCAATCCTCTCCTCATTCCGGCCGGTGGTGGGGGTATGAGAAGCCATAGAAAGATCTCTGTTTTGTAAGGAGACTTGAAGATTAAGAGAAGCGCTGAAGATTTTACGATAAAAGTTTGTAAAGAATTATTCTTCGCCCCCAGTGAGCTATTTATAGTATTCCAAAGAGGACACGTGGATTAATCTGGACGGGTGTCTCATTTTGAAATGAATGGGTGAGATTCACCTTGAAATCTCAAACAGTTCGCTCGAAACTCGAAGCGCCGCTCCTCCTTACTCTGCACCTCTTTGCTTAAAAATCAAAGCAACACCATAATTCTCTAACATCTGACAACTTCATCATGTCTTTTCTAACAGTGATGTTTCACCTGCCCAATAAAGGCCTTTAGAAGCTCACTAAACGACACTTATTTGGGGAGCAGTCGACCAGTTCTCAGTCGACCCTTGATAGCCAATAGAAGACTCCAAAGGAATACTTCTCGGACACCAGTCTAAGAAGCTCAAATGCTCAGACATCAAGAACAGTCGGCCAAATGGGTTCAACACTTAGGTCAAACCAAACTACGTGGATGAATACTTGAGGGCAAGACATCTCTTCTCAATGAAGGATGAGTCCTCCCGAGTCGACACTTGAAGTTCTCAACACTTAGACAAAAAGCTAATCCATCAGAGATAATCTACTCGAGTTCGAGACGTCTCCTCTCAGTAGTGGATGAGTCCCCTCGAAGTTCGCTTAGAGTACAAGTCTATATTGAAGCTAAGTCATTTAGCAGACACATCAAAATTGTGTAATACAGGAAACCAATTTTAGATCCAAAAAATGTTTCTTCATTCATCTATAAGAGGCATTTACAAGATACACAACATGTATTTATACAATGCAAAAGCCAAAAGGCAAGAAGGTCCTAAGAAGCTAAGGGAAGTTCATTCCATCTCCTGGAGTCGGAGGCGAGGAGTTCCTGGGTGCAATCGGTGGAGGAGTCGAGCAGTCTCCTCTTTCGTCCGAGTCATCCTCATCCTCATCCAGATCGAGTCCTCCCTCGAGCATTTCCACCTCTATCAACTCGTCCAAACAATTGGCCACGAGTGGAGGGTAGTGAAA
This sequence comes from Asparagus officinalis, assembly GCF_001876935.1. Taxonomy (NCBI): domain Eukaryota; kingdom Viridiplantae; phylum Streptophyta; class Magnoliopsida; order Asparagales; family Asparagaceae; genus Asparagus; species Asparagus officinalis. Next base: position 27,629,511 of record NC_033801.1, read on the forward strand.
GTGACTAGATGGGTTCCTCGTCTCGGCTAGGAGTTGTACCAACAGGTAGTCATACCCGTCCTTACAAGCTATCACCACTTCGATTTTTCTGGTTAAGCTCTAGCAATACTTCTCGACGAGCTCCTGGCAGTAAGCTTTGGACTTCAGATGGGCGACTTCCCCTTAAAGCTTGGTGAGCTCTGCCTGCTTCTCAGTCAATTGACGTTGCACATGCATCACCACTAACTTCTCCACTTCGACCTACACCCTAACATGGTCCCTCTGCTGGAGAGCATTACCTAGTCCCTCGGCCTTCCTTCTGCTCTCCGCCAGCTCTTGCCTGAGCTTCTCGACCTTAGCGGCTTCTGGAGCCCATGCCTCAGCAACCCACCTCGAGTCGACCCCTCTGCTAGCCCTCAGGGAATCAACCTCCCCAAGAGCTTGAGATAGGCAGTCCAGATGTGCTCCATCTGACCAAACATCTCCTGCTCCATTAGAGTGCCTCGCACTAGATAGGTCCAAAGGCTCAAATGGAGAGCGATATTGGGTACCCCCCTCAGGTACTCGTCATCCCGAGGAAGATAGAATTGCTCAACGGCCTTCGACTGAGCTACACGAGAGCCGACAACTATCCACCTGGCATCCAGATAGCAAGTGGCCTCAAAGTGGTGCTCGGGGTCGGGTTCCTACACATACCATTGACCATCCCCAAAAGTTCCTATGAGGTACTCCTACATCTTCTGCCACTCCTTATAGCCAAGCTCATCAACACGATGTAGGAAAGGATACTTCAGCCCCAAGGAAGGTTCAAACTCATCAACAGGATTTTTTTTGGCGGGATGACTTGCCATGACCAGCGGATGGTTCCTCTTCACTATCATGGGTTATGGATTCGGCTTTCTAGATGGATAACCTTCATCTCCATCATCTCGGCCACCACCTATGCCCCTGTTCCTCATATTCCCCTCTCAGCCGCCTCCTCTGTCTATGGATGAGGGCGGGAGCAGGCTCCTCCTCCTCGGGCACCTTAGCCTTTGTGGGAGGAATGTCCTGATGAAGACGCTTCGCAGGCCTAACAGACGACTCCCTATCGGGAGTAGCCAAAGGAACAGTAGGCATTGGTGCCTCTTCTGCTTCCCCTATGATAAGGGCTGAAGCCCTCTCTATATCTTGAGTGGTAGCAGGCTCGACCGACATGCCGATAACTCGCAAAAACGACTTGACTACTAGATGGTCCCATCGACGATAGCTAGTGTATGACTTGATCAAGTCAAGCACTTCCCTCTCATTAGGAGACAGCTCACCTCCCATGAGCGTCTCCCTCCTTATTTTGGGCCAATCAGATGTCTCACGTAGAGCGGACCGCAAGCCAAACTACAGATGTCTCACGTAGAGCGGACCTCGTTTTGGCCCACGATCGAATATAGCCTCCGACCTCGTCGGAGCTAGCAAATCATATGCTTCTGGGATATCAAACCTCCGGTACATCATCTTTTTCTGCGACAAAGTCACCATAGAGTGAATATCCGTCAATAGAGCTCGACAATCCACAGGTTCGAAAGCCATTGGAGATTGAAGAGTTAATCATCGGAAGAAATGAACGAAGAAGAGCAACAGTCCTCTAAAGGGAATTTGAAGAGATAACAACCGCTGCCCTTGTGGCCCCACTTCTATATATAGGCAGCTGACCTTACAACTGGCGGAATTTGATCAGCCAGATCAAACTTCATCCAACGGCCATGATTAATTCTTAAAACTTGAAGCGCCCTCTCTGAGATCGAGGCACGACCCACTCATGTCGAATAGCCCGTAGTCTACTAGGGAAAATGAAGCTGTGATAATTAAAAGGAATGTATAGTGACATCAGCCGCGTCAAATCTGAAGAGACTTTTCAGTTTCGCATCCAGTACACTTTTGTGTCCGTCCAAAGCTAATTTGATTTCACTTAGACCCAGCTCAAGCCGACTCCAAGCGAAAGGGCCAACTATTATGGTGTTCTCATTCGCTTAAAGTGCAAGCTCATTGCCAAGCAACGAACAAGTGTGCTACATGCTATGCCCCCAATCGAATTGGCGACCAAAGGCCAGTAGGGACGACTATTCCGCCGACTCGACGACTCGACATTCCTTCATGTTGACTCGAAAGGCAGAACTTTCTGTCTCCTTTTGTCGAAGATGACTCACCACGAGTCCACTCGACCATTTGCCAGACGCCTTACGAAGCCGACTCAAAAGGCGTTACTTCTCGGTGAAGCTAAAGGACAAATTTTTGCTTCGAGCTTATCCTCGCTAACAACGTGTCAATGTCGCATTTAATTCATGTCAAGCACATCAAAGCCCCTAGCCTCGATAGCCTTCATGACTCATCGGACCACATGAGCACTACCATGCCACCAGTCACTTCCCATTTAATGCCGAAGTGATTCATCCCCCACTCGCTAGCTGACACCTGTAAAGCAGGTGTTGACGCAGCTACCAGCCCACACTTCACCACATATATATATATATATATAGGTACTATTCTACCTTATAGGAGCTAGAATTTTGGATTTTAATCGAGATATTGATTTCCAAATCTGATCCTTAAGCAATCACGTTACACACAAGAACTCTCATAGTTCTTATTCACCCCACTCAAGTTCATCAGCTAATTGTCGGATGTACAACAGGGGAACCTAACCCCATCCTCTCACGAACTTCTACTTATGCAGATTCATCTATCCTATTCAAAGAACCAGACATAAAGTCAGGGAAGAAAGCAGCCCTTTCATCAACCCTCAATAAACTTGTCCAAACACGGATATAATTGACTCTATGATCACTAGTACATCAACAATATATCATGGCTTTAGTGATAGTTGCGTAAACTATATTAGAATTGGAAGTGATGCTTTTGTAAAACTAGCAAAGATCATGAGAGCAAATGGGCTACTAAAAGACTCAAGAAATATAACCATAGAAGAGTAGCTTATCATTACATTAAATGTTTTGAGTCATAAATCTAAAAACTATATTGTGAGAACTCGTTTTATTAGATCAGAAGAGACAATCAATATATATTTCAACAAGGTATTAGAAGCCATTATTTATCTACATGGATGCTACATGAGACATGCCCCAAATGACATTTCCCAAGAGGTCCTTAATAATCTGCTATACTACCCTCATGTCAATGTATATCTATATTTTAAGTATGGTTATATGTATATTCAATGAAAAGAAATGTTAACTTAGTAATTTGATACACATATTATAGGATTGCATTGGTATAATAGATGTGATTTATGTTGATGCAATGCTATCGATTAATCTTGTTGCACGATTTCGAGACCGCAAATGTGTTACACAGAATATGCTTGCAGCTTGTACCCCAAACAAACTATTCACATATGTGTTAGAGGGAGTCTGCAAATGATTACAGGATTCTCCAAGATGTATTATCTAGATCGTGACCACATAGATTGAAGGTCTGTGATGGTAATTGTTTAAAATTTTAACTTCAAAATTTTGATTTTAATATGCAAACTTAACTTATTTACAAATTTTCTTAATAAATTATAGGCAAATACTATTTTTGTGATGCTGGATACCCCATCATGCCAGGATTTATCTCTCCATATCGAGGTGTTCGATATTATTTAAAAAAACATATTGGTAAAACACCTAAGAATAGAAGAGAGTTGTTCAATCTAAGATATTCTTATTTGAGCTCTAAAATTGAATCTGCTTTTAGCAAATTGAAGAATCAATTCAATATTTTGTGTGCTAAACCACATTTTTCATTTCCTACACAAGTAGATATTGTATTGGCTTGCATACTACTTCATAATTTCATCACAACTGTTAATCCAACTGATGAATTACTCAACGAGTCCGATTTTAATGAAGATAGTGATTGTGTGGTGGAAAATGAATCTGACCACAATTTAGTTGATTTTACACAAACTCAAACCCAAAGAGAACAAATATAATCAAGAAATAAGGGGAAGCCTCTTAGGAATGACATTGTTTGGACAATGTGGGTTGACTACTATGATAAGTATAATAATGGTGTACCCACTGTGTCTTAACTTTCATATTTATCGGACTATTTTTGATCATTCATGTACTCTTAGCTCTATGTTTTGATTTTTTTATTTATTATGTTTTGCTTTTTCATGAACATTAATTAGGACTCAATAACGTCAAAAGCCTGTTATGTATATATATATATATAATATATATATAATATCATATATATATATATATATATTGTATTCATGTTTTGCTTATCTTACTAATTATATTGTACCTAACTCTCTCTATTAAATTAGTAATGGTTGATAACACATCCTCAATTAAGAGACATAAAAACAAAGACAAGGGTGCAGTTCCGTCTCAACCTCCTCCATCTCAACCTCCTTAGGCTATGCCTCCAACTAGTAGTAGGTTTTTTCCATTTCAACAGTCCTACTTTGGATAACCACCTCATGCATTTTCTAACATGCCATGTTTTGATGACAATTACGTCTAGATGCACTACCAACCGGGAGTATTTGTAAACATGCTAAGTTCTCCTACTCTGCCTCAACAATTTCAAAGCCTAATACTAGTGGATTGTAACTATCTCCCACTAGTAATCATGGCTCAACACCTGAATCAAGTTCCAAACAGTTGTTCATAGAAGATGGGTAGAAACCTCACCAAATCCAATAAAGAAAAGAAAAAACACTTCAATAAAGAAAAAGAATAGTGAGGCTAGCGGTTCTCAAGGGAACAAACATTTATTTTGGGATTCCCATTATGATGATGAGCTCATTCCATTTCTTGCTAACTTGGCAAAAACTGGTTACAAACCCGACAAAAACTTTAAGAGAATTGCTTATAACATAGCTTCCACACATATCAACAACCTTTTTAACACTACATTTAAGTGAGAGAATATCATACATCGCATCAAAACTTTATGCACATGATTCCATGATATGAAAACTTGTTGTAATCTCAATGGTGCCATATGGGATGCTGGCACCAAGACTGTCATTATAGCTGTTGAGTGTTTGGATAGGTGGATTGACGTAAATAAGCAATTTTAGCATTTTTATTGTCTCATTTTCTCATTCTCTCATTTTTATTGCACTAATACACATACTTTTTAGTATAAGAGAATTACTAATTCTAAGCTTAGGGAGTACATCAATAAACTCTTGGTGCATTATGATGATCTTGCAATCATCATTGGAGGTGATCAAGCTAGAGGGGACTTTGTTAACGATACTTTTAAAAAGTTTAGTCATAGCAAGTCTATTAATCTTATAGATGATGTTGACTTACCTTTGCCTACTGATCAATCCTAGTGCACTCTTTAGATGATGAGGACACTCCTCCGCCGTCTAAGGAAGCACTGACCTCATCAACTTCTAAGACAAAGTCATGTGCTAGTAAGGGAAAGGCTCGTAGAACCAACCTAGTTAATGAGCTCCTGCAAAAAATGGTGGATAAGGTGAAAGTATTTAGCTCATCAATAAAGTGTGTAAATATGCATTGGATTGAAAAGCTATCCAAGGTCATATATGCTCATTTACAATACTTTAGTGTTGATAAGCTAGATGAATTCTACTATCATCTCTTTGTGAATGAGAATGAATCAAGACATTTTATGTGCATATTTACAGTGGGTCAAAAAGAAATGATTAATCCTTTCTTTCCAATGAGGGTTGAATAACATTATCATTTTGGGTTCATGTGGTGTTTTGAGATTCTCACTTATTACATACTTGTTAAATCCACTTACTTAATTTTCTAGACTAACTTGGGGAAAAATATTTGATTTTTTAACACTACGTTGATGCTATATTTTGTGTTTATCAAACAGTATCTATAAACTTAATTCTATCATGAACTTGTGTTTATGATTTGAGCTTATGGTTTCATATATTAGCAACTTTATGGGAATATTTATAAACGTAATTCTATCATGAATTTGTGCCTGTGGGAACCCTATATTGTCACTATATACATGACAACTAAAAAAGTATGCATGTGAGCAACCTATAATGTATTTATATTGTATTGGATGGCTTCTACTACGGGTTATGAAGATATTCAGTTGTCATTTCATGGGTTTTATTTGGTGACTTATTTACTTTTTGGGCTATGATGAGTGTCAAAATAACTAAGATTAACAACCTGCAATTCTTATTGACATTGCACTGGATGGCTAACAATGATAATATTAAACAAATTTCAAACCCTTAGCCGTAAATTTCATATACACATAGCTAGCATATTTTATGTGATATCAACAAATATTTTCAGATAATTTTGTTACTATAAATTTCACTCAAATTTCAACTTGGAGAAAATAGCAAAGTAGTACGTGATAATAGCAAAGTAGATCATTACTTTCATTTTAACCATTATAAATAAATTTGTAGTCAACAATGCTCGGCAATACCCTCCTTACTCATGTTGGGCACAATTGAATTGTGACCAACTTAATGTGTATGTTTTACGAGATCATTCTTGTTTCAGCTCATGTTGAGCATATCCTACAGTAGGACAGTTCCAACACCAGTTTTAGGCTCTAACTTTTAAAGCATTAGCTTTTAGCATTATCCATGTTACATGAATTAAATCATTCCATCTCATCATACTCTCGATCTTCATCTATACATTTAATCCATTCTTCAAAAGTGGGTAGTTTGGGTTTAGTAATCCTTCCACACTGAGATATAAAAATCAAAGTAAATTGGCATTAGAAAAAAATAGCTACAAATTTTTTAAAAATTTTAATATTCTTACATTTGATGTTGGTGTAGATGAAGATTCACCAATATCTCTGCCTTTCTTACTCATCTTTTTTCCTGGTTAAAATTTGGTATGCAAACATTGACTTTTATAGATAGATATATACTGGTACACTTAGTTGGTAGTTGGATGTTGAATCTAACAGTATTTATCTTGACCATTAATTTTTCTGCTGGTTTTGATCGTGGCTTTGAATCGCTCATGGTTTTGAAACTTAACCAGTTTTGTTTCTTTTATTTGACTCAGGTACTCAGTCTCAATTATTTATATGTTTGGTATTTACAGTTTGATGTGATTTTCCATTTCATACATGTATTTATGATTAATCATGTTATTTATAGGTTTCATATATTATTTATGATTGTCCATGGTTATTTATCCGGTTATAAGGCGATGATGAAGGTCCAAAAATGTGAATAGCAACTTACATCTTTTAATAAGATGTACTGAATGGCTTTTCGTGATTATAATGATCTATGGATAAATGTATCTTGAGCCTTTTTGATTTTCGTGTCATATGAGTTGTTATGATGAATCAGGTTCTTTACAGGTATCATGTGAAATTGCTACCCAATCGTATTATTTACAGGTTTGGATTCAAGATTTTTCATGTTATGCGGGTTGTTATGATGAATCAGGTAATTTACAGATTTTGTATGAATTTTCTACTAATTCAGGTGCGTAGTTCATATAGATTATGAGTAATAATGTTATTTCATGTTTTGTATGAATTTCCATGTCAAATAGGTATTTATAATGAATTAGGTTAATTACAAGTTTAATATGTTATTTTAGCACTTTTTTTAGTAAGATTACCACTCACAACGGTCACAAATAAATTTGTCTTTAATGAGAGGTAATCT
>NC_033801.1:27637150-27667911 GCF_001876935.1 Asparagus officinalis
TTCATTAACAATTAAATATAAGAAAAGTGAGAAAAGTCTAATCAATCAAAAGTTTTCCAATTTTTAAGATATCAACCAAATAATGAAAAAGTATGTAAATTGCTTTCTCACCATACTTTATGTGTGAACCAAACACCAACAGTCAATTCCATGGAAAACATTGAAAACCCCTTGGGTTTTTTTTAAAGAGGCATGATGTTTCCTAATAAAATGGGAAACGAACCGAAAAACCCCTTTATATGATCTATCTTTTAATTTTAACATTTAAATACCTATTCCTTTTGAAAGTATCATGGTATCACCTTCTCTTATTAATCAAATATTGGAACATTCTACTAAATATTACCATGTAACTTTCATATCTAAAAAATTGGTCAATTATATCCTTACTAAAGGTTTTTAATCAACCAAAAAAACATCTTATGTTGCAAATATGGAGTGAAGTGTGTTAATTTATCCTGCTACTTTAAGGGCAAGGTATCTTTTTAGTCGATTCAGATAACTTTTGATTAGAAATACTATTTTCTCTTCAAAGGTGTCAAATATATATTTGTAATTATATTAGGTTATTTTCAAGTAGGCACATGAAAAAAGAAAAATAATGACCATGTTTATCACTAGTGGAAAATGACACATCATAGACGGTAGAATCCATCTAGTATGCCCAAATATCCGTCTAGGATAGCCATCCTAGTTAGACAGGTGTCCGTCTCAGATGGACCCCACTTATCCTTATAAAAATAATTAAAAAAGGCATATGTAGGATGTTCATGTCCTAGACGGACCATTCTCGATGACTAGCATTCGTCTAGGTTGCGCGCATCCTAAATGGAACCATATTTGTTTAGGATGACTTGTCTAAAATGTAAGGATTTCCGCTAGTGTATATTATGTGTACAAATTACAAAACTGGGGTTCTAATCCTCCCCACTATGTTTAGATAATGTCCAGATCATTTTCTCAATTAAAATACATCCTTTGTGTTGTAAATATAAATACAATGAATGTGGACATTACTAGAAGAAGTCTCTTCACCTACTTGTGACTTTTAGTATTCTCTTCCACATCTATATAATGTAATCCATGGAAGACAAAATGTATAGAGGAATGAGGAAGATGAATAAAATAAAAATCACTTTTCTCCCTATTTCTTCTCTTGTCTATTTACATTTACATTTCATGTTTGATTCTTGTTGTTGATATATATGATGTATGTAGATATAACAACAAGATTACAACACGTTATCAGCATGAAAGCTCTAGCTAGCTGGTTCGTAATCGTCCGTTGGTGGTAAGAGATATTTCGGTGTACACATCTTACGAGGTAACACTTTCCACATGATACTTTCTTATTTTGCTTTTATTCTGATCAATTATATTCAGCAAATATCAATGAGTTTGCAAACTGAAAAGGTAGAGTAATTCACATAGGGAATATGCTCCTTTGTATTCAATAAATAAGACAAGTTAACAAACTGAAAAGGCAAGTATTTTACATGCAATAAGAAATCAGTGCAATAGTGATGGGTTTTTAAAAACTGGCACGGTCCGATTAACCAATGGCATGCATGTATAATCTAAATGATCAATCATGTAAGTGCATAGTGTTTTTGTTCCATTTGTATTCATTCTTAAGACTGCAAAATAATTATATTTGAAACCACACAACATGAAAGTCATTGAATAACTCAATAATTTTCACCATTTGAAACCACACAACATGAAAGTCATTGAATAACTCAATAATTTTCACCATATCGGTAAAATGAATTGCTGTGTAAGCAACCATCAATGTTAACAGGGAACTTATTAAAAGTTAAAACGTAAGATTCCATAACAGTTCCTGATACTGCAGAAAAAAAAATTTATTGAGGATAGACTGATTTCTATTCTTTCTTAGGACCAAAGGGCTTTATGAGTAGTTTATTCTACTAGATAGACTGATTTCTATTCTTTCTTAGGACCAAAGGGCTTTATGAGTAGTTTATTCTACTATCTATTATCTGATCTTTAGTTGGCTTTGTTAGAGAAGGGCTTTATGAGTAGTTTATTCTACTATCTATTATCTGATCTTTAGTTGGCTTTGTTAGAGTTTTTTTCTAATGTATTATCTCATCTAATGAACAAAAGTTCATATGAATTAATTTTGTGGTTTATGTTATATTATAATGCAATTTGCTCCTACATATAAACACCTGGTTGGAACTTCATTTCTGTTAATGGCCGAACCCCTTATTGGGATGATCCAAATGGTTTTCTTTGAACTATGTAACATTGGCTATATATACGTGGCTAAAAACGTAGAATAGATAGAGCATCAATCATGAAAAATTGTCATAATATATCAATTTGATGCTTTTGCTTTAAATATTCTATTTGCTTGCTTGAAGTAAAATCTAAGCCTCATGAAAACTTGAAATTAAGTTGTAGCTCATGTTGGCGTCCATAAGTGGTCTATTTTTTAATTGCTAATTGCACTGATTCTCCTTCTCCACTGAAATTATGCAATATTAGTTTTCTATCCAAAATTGTCTTGGTGGTGTTTTGAATCTTGCCAGAAGCAAATATTTGAAAGATAACCTTTATAAAGATCCTTAGAAAAAGGAGCATGATAATTTTGGTGATTATGTGTGATCTTATTAAAATGTGAATATTTCTAATTTCTCATGCACTAATCTTTCATCCCCATGATTAGTGCACTGTGATATATGATAGTAATTATTACTTGTCTTTGGCATCAAACGTTCATTTTTACTGGACACACCTGTGATTTTTGCATGTTTATATCTCTTGATTCTTTAATTATATTTGCCCAGAAGGCAAACACTTTAAATTTTCTAAGACGTAAAAATTAAACGCCTCAGTGAAAAAGTATTCACTTTTTTGGGCAATCCCTGAAGGATCGTTTTGATCTATGGAAGCCAATAATTTGATCGAAAAGTTCTTTTCCCCATTCCACGCAAATAATATTGTACTCTAGCAGCAGTACATGACCAAGAATTACACTTAGCATTCTGAATTAATATCTACATTAGTAGTCGCAGAGAAGCGCAACCAATTGATGATTAGAAATCACAATGTCAGACTAGTTGGCTTACGAGTTGTGTTTGTATTACATGGTACAATTCAGAAAATTACTTATACGCGTGGACAAGGGGAAGGCTATGAACATAGTAGGAGATCTTATCTTGTAGCTATTTTTGGATTTTAAACCCTCGACTGAATACAATTCAACAAGTAACCTTGTACTCTTACAATGCTATTTTTGGATTTTAAACCCTCGACTGAATACAATTCAACAAGTAACCTTGTACTCTTACAATAGTAAGATTATCGCTTGAGCGAACTTTTACGATGGTGATTTCGCCATTCTTTTGGAGCTCATGTGGATAAAAGAATTTTGGCGCAATATGTTTTGTCATGGTTCCTTTTACATATCCACTGCTCATTTGTGCAACACAAGCTCCATTGTCCTCATAAAGGACAGTGGAGGTAATGGATCTTATCGAGGTGGTCAAGGTAAACTATTTGGTTTTTCTATATTTGGATTATATACATTTTTCAGACAATTTTAATTTATCTTGATTTTGCTTTAAACTCTTGTGAACCTATGTGGTTTTTATTCATATGTGTATATTTTAGAATTTGTCTGACCTAAAATATACCATGTTGCGATGAGTTTGAGATTTAGGGACCCAAATTCTTTTAAACTCTAGCATGAGCGATTGGGCCATCTTGGGAAAAATATGATTCGTCGAATTTTCTTAAATTAAATGGGGCATTCAAACCAAATCCGACCAACTGCATATCACAAATTTCCCCCTTTATCTAATACGTGGTGAAGAAGCGAAACATTTCCCATCTGTGTATTCTTTATTTGCAGTCCATGTTTCTATATCACCACCATAGCGTACCTCTATGGGACCTTGGTGAAGGTACATACATTATTTATGAAACTCCGTCAATAATTTAGTACAGCGTACCTCTATGGGACCTTGGTGAAGGTACATACATTATTTATGAAACTCCGTCAATAATTTAGTACATGTGGCCCATGTTAGGGGATCAATTTATAATTTGGTACGCTGACTGTATTTTTATTGAAGATCAATTCTCGACATTAGGGGGAGATTAGTGCCCAAAATACAAAATAATGTCAAGAAATTCCGTTGGTGAAAAAGATCTTCAATATTTATATCCACGTACTAGTCAAATTGAACCAGAAGTTCACATGATAATCTGCTAAGAAAAGAGTGACTAAGCCTTATATTCATGTTGAGTATATCATTGATGATTTGGTATGCCAGAAGCATACTGTGCCAGAAGCATATGAAAAAGATAAAAGTCCGCGACAAACTAAATTCTATATAGAAAGACAGTCACTCCCATAACCTCCAGAAGAGGTTCATCCTGAAGATGGAATCTCCAGTAAATTACACGTGCTCTTGATAATCATAATATTGGAGATGCGGAACGGCCAAATCCAATTGTTAAGGGAAATGACAAGGATTTGGTTGACATAAAATAATAATTAAAGTGGCCACGAATTTGTGAAAAAGGAGAAATATATAATAGAAATATAAAAGTTATCGACAACGTAGTTGCCTCTACAGTTGCTCTTACTATCTTCGAAAATAATCTGGATCTAGAACCTAAGTCGGTAGTAGAGTGATTGAAGCACTCGGACTAGGTGAGATGGAAAAGTGGCAATTGAAGCTGAGCTGAACTCGCTAAAGTATTTTGAACCTGTAGTCCATATATCCTTGCAGGATATAAATGGGTCTTCGTAAGAAAAATAAATGAGAATTGTAAGGTGGTGAGATATAAAGCAAGATTCATAGCTCAATGGGTTCACGCAGAGACCCGGCATCGATTTAGATGTAAAATATTCTCCTATTAGTGATTGTATTATGTTTCGCAAGTTAATACCTATGGTAGAAAGTATGAATTTATATATGCAGTATATGTACGTCATGACCACATGTTTATATGAGTCATTAGACGCTAATATTTTTATATGAAAGTCCCTGATGGACTTAAAATTCCTGAATTAAGAGAAAACGAGAATCACAACATGTATAGCATTAAATTATAAAGGTCGTTATACGACTTGAAACAGTCGGGTAGAATATGGTATAACCGACTGAGTGAGTTCCTCCTGAAGAGGAGATATGCAAATAATGATGTCTGCCCTTGTGTGTTTATAAAGAAATTCGAAAATGGCTTCTGTATTATATCAGTCTATATTGATGATATAAATGTTATTGGAATGCACAAGGAGCTTACAGAAGCTAGCTCATGCCTAAAGACGAAGTTTGAAATGAAAGACTTAGGAAAAACCAAGTTTTGTCTCGGCCTGCAGATCGAGCATTTTCCCAGAAGGAATTTTTCTACACCAATCAACCTACGTGAAAAAGGTTTTTGGAAAGATTTTATATGGATAAATCCCATCTACTTAGCACACCAATGGTCGTCCGGTCTCTCGAAGTGGATAAAAACCCATTTAGACCCAAAGAAGATAATGAAGAAATATTAGGGCCAAAAGTTCCCTATCTGAGCGCCATTGGAGCACTTATCTATCTCGCAAATTGCACCAGACCTGATATTGCATTTGCGGTGAACTTGCTAGCAAGGTATAGTGCTTCTCCTACAAGGAGGCATTGAAATGGCGTTAAACATTTCCTTCGCTATCTTCAAGGTACAAAAGATCTTGGACTATTCTATAATAGAAACCAAGATATGACATTGGTGGGCTATTAGAACGCTGGCTACATATCTGATCCCCCTATTCTATAATAGAAACCAAGATATGACATTGGTGGGCTATTAGAACGCTGGCTACATATCTGATCCCCGTAACGCCAAATCCCAGACTGGTTATGTTTTTCTCTGTGGTGGTACTGTCGTTTCTTAGAGGTCTGTTAAGTAGACCATGGTGACTACTTCTTCTAACCACTCAGAGATTATTGCTTTATATAAGGCCTCACGAGAATGTGTATGATTAAGATCGTCGATACGAGATATTTGTGGCTCGTGTGGTCTAGCGAAAGATGATATTACCCCCACTGTCCTTTATGAGGACAATGCAGCTTGTGTTGTACAAATGAGCAGTGGATATGTAAAAGGAACCATGACAAAACATATTGTGCCAAAATTCTTTTATCCACATGAGCTCCAAAAGAATGGCGAAATCACCATCGTAAAAGTTTGCTCAAGTGATAATCTTGCAGATTTGTTCACTAAATCTCTGCCTACATCAACTTATGAGAAATATGTTCACAATATGTATAGACTTGGAAGACTATCTTCTTCAGGGGGAGAAAATTCTTAAAGAACAATCCTGAAGATTGGGCCCTGAAGGTCTATTATCATATTTTGCCCATTTTCGCTAAGTTTTGTCCCACTACGTTTTTCTTAGCATAGACTCAGAAGATTGTCATCATCAGGGGGAGCGAATTTTTAATGCAATCCCGAACATTGCGCCTTGAAGGACTATAGTTGTACTCTTTTTCCCTTTGCTAAGTTTTGTCCCACAGGATTTTCTTAGCTAAAGGTTTTTAATGAGGCAACTAATGTTTGCTAAGTTTTGTCCCACAGGATTTTCTTAGCTAAAGGTTTTTAATGAGGCAACTAATGCAACACAAGTTTGGATCCCGAAGATCTATAGTTTTTTTAATGAGGCAACTAATGCAACACAAGTTTGGATCCCGAAGATCTATAGTTGTACTCTTTTTTTTTTGCTAAGTTTTTGTCCTACATGATTTTTCTTAGCGAAATGTTTTTAACGAGACAACTGATGTAACAAAAATAATGTATATACGTCATGTACTCTTTTTCTCGACTAGTTTTTTCCCACTGGGTTTTTCTAGCGAGGTTTTTAACGAGGTATTGACATCATGTAGTAATGTCCAAGGGGGAGTGTTGTAAATATAAATACAATGAATGTGGATATTACTAGAAGAAGTCTCTTCACCTACTTGTGACTTTTAGTATTCTCTTCCACATCTATATAATGTAATCCATGGAAGACAAAATGTATAGAGGAATGAGGAAGATGAATAAAATGAGAATCACTTTTCTCCCTATTTCTTCTCTTGTCTATTTACATTTACATTTCATGTTTGATTCTTATTGTTGATATATATGATGTATGTAGATATAACAACAAGATTACAACACTTTGGTTTATTTTATGATTTAAAGTAAATTTAAAAAAGGGTGTTGCTACAGGGACCCAAATAGGGGACCCAAGGCATGAGACAGGTGAGGTGTCACCATCCGGTTGCCATGATCACTACATGAAATAGTGCATCATGCTAAGCCGGATTGGTGAGCACCTCAACAGTGCAATGCCTTGGGTCTGCCTATTGGATCGTTGAGAACGATTAATGTTTAAAATAAAGAACGAGTGTGAAAGTTAATAGGTTGAGAATTTGTGAAGAAATCTTCTGTCGTCAAATGATATTGGAGTGGATCCAAGTTGCATAAGAGCCGTTGGACCACAGGAATTTTTTTACCTCAAAAGACATGCACAGGAATAACATATATGACACTTAAATTTACAGTATGTATTAGTTCTCCAGAATCTTTAGCCAAATGTTAGTAGTATAACATGTACAGGAGCTTCCAGTTGGTTCGAAGAATGCCACTAAGATTTTTAAACACTCAATTCAGAGGTCTCCCTAAGGATGTGGCTGGATAAACTGCTACTCCTCGCTCTTTTATAATGTCCTAGTTAACTGGCTAATGCACAATGTCGTCACCTATGGCCCGAAGTTGATGAGGCTTAGTACAGAACATTTTAATTTCTCTTACATAATACGCTGATCCTAACAAAGTGGTTTCTAAATGCCTCATATTTAGTAACGCGATTGGAGAGGTGACATCATCAAATTGGCTTGAAGAACCATGGGGTCGCAAATTAATAACTGTGTGTTGCGTAGAACTGCAACAGTCTGAAGGTGGAAAATTTGAATGTAGAAGAACTTCATTTGTTTAAGCAGTGAGCATTTGGATTGATATGAGCAAAAGTAGGCCACTGTAAAATTAAATGAAAAATGCGAGCGGGTTGTTGATAATTATTGGAGTGTGTTACGTCAGTTCGGTAAATAAGAGTGCACCACGAGTCGGTTAGTGAGAGCGCACAGCTCGCATCACGGTCCGATCTACTGAGTACTGATCATTATATAGTATATACTATAATTATATATATATAATAAGTAGTGTGTGTGTGTGCTGTGTGTTGTGTGGTGTGTGGGTGTGAGTGTCGCCACTCTTGTAATACACTTAATCTAAGGAAAATTTACCACAAGACTCTCTCTCCTTTAACATAGTATCAGAGCAAGGTTAATCTTTTTGCCAAATCTTGGCCTCGCCATATTGCAGCCTCTTCGTTGTCACCTCCATGCTTGCCGCATCGCTGCCTCTGTGGCAGTCATCTCTCGGCCTCACACAAACGGCATCGTCGTTTCACATTCAGTAACTGCATCGCTGTTTCAAGACCGTCTCTCGGTCTCAAACTAACGACATCGCCGTTTCAGTAACGGCATCGCCGTTTCAGTAACGGCATCGCCGTTTTCAAGACATCTCTCAGTCTCAAACTAACGGCATCGCCGTTTCAATCCATCTCGACGTCTCAACATCTCAACATCGGCGTTGATCCGTCGTGGGTTTTATTTTTTGGGCCTCCCTTGCATTGTCAACACAACATTGCTGTTAATATGGCTCCTTCAGAAAAGATCCCTAAACCACCCCCGTCCCTTAATAATCAAAGTGATTGGGCAGGGAGGTCCACCATTGTCGCAAATGTCTTACGTGGTATTGGTCTGCTTGATCATCTCACTAGTTCGGGACCAGTTCCACCGTCCATCAGTACTGTTGCTTCCTCTAGTATTGTTACATCTGGCAGTGGTGATACCGATCTTCAAACCGCATGTGCTCTCTATATCAAGGAGAGTTCGGACTGGCAATTACAGGAATTTCGTGTCATGGATTATCTCACTCACTGTGTTGGCTTTGGTCTCAATGTCGAGATTGGCTCGCTTTCCTCTGATTAGGCCATATGAAGTCATCTCACTGAGCGCTTCACAGAGTGCTCCGGTGCACGGGAGGCATATCTTTTGCAATGCGTTGCTATACAATACAAATGTAGTTCCTCTTTGCAGTCTTATTTTGGTCAAATGCAAGCCTATTGGACAGAATTACGCTCCATGCTTCCTAGACGTGATTCCATATATGAAGACTGGCTAGCTTAGTATGAACGGCACGAGGTGCATCAACTGTTTCAGTCACTTTCTGAATATTCAACTATGGCTGACCAACTACTTCATCAGCCTCAATTTTTAAATTTGGCCTCGGTTATAGGAGCTCTCACTGCTTATGAGACAAGAAAGCAGACCGCACAACTCAATTTGACAACAGATGCTCCTGCCTCTTCACTCGAGTCTGTTCTGTATGTACCAGTCACTGCTCCTATTATGAATTGTACTTCTCAACATGCTCGATCTAAGCTTTTTTGCACATATTGAAAGAAGGAGGGACACCGCATTGAGACATGTTTCAAGCTTCATCCTAAGTTACGTACCCCAGGTACTGATCGTGGTCGGCGACCCCATCAGTCTCAACCCTCTCGCGCACCAAGATTGCTGGCTAATGCTATACCATCTACCACTTCTGACACTACTATTCAAGCTATTAAAAATTTTGACTGGCAACTTGATGCTCTTCAGCATACCACCTCTACATCACTATCTGGCTTTGCTAACTCATCGACTGCACAAGTCTATGGTATGAATAATCTCTAGATTTTTAACTCTGACTGTTCCTTTCATATGACTCGTAATGCCTCACTCTTATCCACTGTCTTCACTTCATCTTCTCTTCCCACTATCTACATGGCTGCTAGACAACCATTGCCTACCACTCAGTATGGCTCTATCACCCCCACAAAATGACACATCTGGTCGACTAATACTTGGCCCCGTCTATATGGCTCCTCAGTTGTGCTTGAATTTAAATTTTCTTAGTTATTTATGTATGGCTGGCCTACTAGTCTTATTTTTTTCTGATACTTGTCTTGTGTAAGATCAATAGACGGGCAAGACTATTAGGGCTTGTTGTAGGAGGTACAAGTTGTGTTTTATGGAATATATTCACCTTCCAAAGTCCATATGTCCACATTCTCTTGTTGTTTCTGTTTGTCCATCAAAACCTTCTATCTCGCTTCCTGCCAATTTGTGGCATAGACGACTTGGTCATGTGTCCAATAAAAGACTGGAGAGTTTTATCCAGTCCGGAGTACTTGGTCATGTGTTATCTAGTTCTCGTATTGATTCATGTACTGGTTGTAAATTTTCTAAATTTACTGCTCTACCGTTTCCAACCAATACATCTGTCGCCACTTTCTTATTCAATTTAGTCCATTCCGATATTTGGGGCCCAGCTCCTTTACCTTCTTCATCTGGCTATTTATATTATGTTAGTTTTATCGATGATTTCTCTCATTATACATGGGTCTATTTACTTAAGAATTGCTCTGAGGTACCTTATGCGTATCAAGCCTTCACTGCTATGATTTTTACTCAATGGAAAGCTCGTATTAAAGTTTTTCATTCTGACTATGCCAAAGAGTATCTATCCTCTACCATGCACTCTATCATGACCTCTCATGGGACTATCTTTCAACAGTCATGTCCCTACACTCATGAGCAGAATAGTTTTGTTGAACGCAAACATCGTCATATCCTTGATATCGCTCGATCCATGCTCATTTCTTACTTTGTTCCTCGTCGTTTCTAGGCTGAGGTCATTATCACCGTTGTTCACGTCATTAATATTACTCCATCTAGCTCTCTTTTCGGTGCTACTCCTCATAGTCGTGTATATACTCATACTCCTCGCTATGATCTAGCTCGCATCTTTGGTTGTCGATGTTTTATTTTTCTGCCATCTCACGAACATGATAAATTATCTCTCAGAGCTATTCCCTATGTTTATTTAGGACTTAGTTCGGAACATCAAGATTATCGTTGTTATAATCCTGCATCTCACCAGGTTCATATATCTTGACACATTCAGTTCGAAGAGGATTCTCTATATTACTCTAGTTCTGATAACTTTAATTTCCTCCACACTTCTGATCGTTTTTCACCGCTAGCTGCACAACCCACTTCCTTATCTTGGTTCTCCTTTTGAGATCTTCTTGACATCTCTCCATCTCCTTGTGTTGAATCTCCCTCACCCGAGCCTTCTCATACACCATCTGCTTCCCTAGCTCCCTCTCCCTCGGACACGGTGCCCACTACAGAATATACTGCTGACCTCTGTGCACCTGTGCCAGCATCTCCCCCGTCTAAGGTTCCTCTTGCTCTTCGTCGAGGAAAACGACCACATGTCATGCCTAAACGGTAAGCTTCGGTTACTTCCTATTCACCTATATTTCATAATTTTCTTACTGCCATTCATACTACCATTGAGTCAAAGTCCTTTCAAGAGATAGTTTAATTTTCAGAGTGGCGACAGGCTATGGCTGAGGAATTACAGGCCTTTCAGCAAACACACGCACATGGGATGTTGTTCCTTGTCTTCATGACATCTCTCTAGTTGCTAGTAAATGGGTTTATAGGGTCAAATATCATCCTGATAGCACCATTGAATGTCGGAAGGCTCGTTTAGTTGCTTGAGGTTTCACTCAGCAACAGAGTATTGATTATGAGGAGTCCTTTGCTCCTGTTGCTCAGATGTCCACCGTTCGTACTCTCCTTGTAGTTATTGATGCTCATCGTTGGCCCGTATATTAGATGGATGTCAAGAATGTTTTTCTCCATGGCTCTTTATCTGAGACAGTGTATATGCAACCGCCTCCAGGATACAATATTCCTCTAGGACGTGCATGTCTCATTCGTCGTGTTGTTTATGGTTTCAAGAAGGCACCCATGCTTGGTTTGAGTGTTTTCATGATGTCGTGTTCAAGGCGGGCTTTATGGAAAGTCATCAAGATGCTTCTCTATTTGTTCGCACTATATCGTGCGGCAGAGTTTTATTACTCCTTTATGTAGATGATATGATCATTACAGATGATGATGTTGCTGGTATATAGTAAGCAAAATCTAAATTACAACAACAGTTCCACATGAAGGATCTTGGATCTCTTCGCTATTTTCTTGGTCTAGAAATTTCTCAGGGGCCGCGGGGAGAACTACTGTCTCAACAGAAGTATCTCTCGGATATTTTAGCTCGTGCTAAGCTAACTGACGATACAACTTTCAATACTCCACTTCAACAAAATGTCAAACTTCGCTCTACTAATGGTGAGCCTCTATCTGATCATACTCGATACCGACATCTTATTGGTCAGTTGGTCTATTTATGCATCTCTCGACCAGATATCTCTCATGTTGTTGCATTGTCAGTCAATTTGTTAATGCCCCACGTTCTGTACACTATGCTACCTTATTATGGATTCTTTAGTATCTTCGGGGCACTAACACTCGCTCTCTTCTATTTCTTGCTACATCCTTTTTTAGAGCTTCGTGCATATACTGATGCTGATTGGGCTGGTGATCCAACTACCAGGAAGTCTACCACAGGTTATTGTATATTTCTTGGTGATTCTCTTATATCCTGGCAGAGTAAGAAACAAGATGTTATTGCCCTTTCCAGCACCGATGCAGAGTATCGTGCAATGTCCATAATAACTAAAGAGATTATTCATCTTCGTCGTCTTCTCAATAATTTCGATATTTCTATTCTGACTCCCACTCCTCTCTATTGTGATAATAAGAGTGTTATCCATATTGCTAATAAACCAGTATTTCATGAGAGTATCAAACATATTGAGATCGACGCTCATTTTGTTCGTCAACAAGTTATCAAGGACAAGACAATTCAATTTTCTCATATCTCTCATCCGTTGATGAGCTTGCAGATTTCTTCACGAAGGCCTTACCTGTTCATTGATTCTAATTTTTTGTACGCAAACTCACTTTGTTTGATCCAACATGAGTTTGAGAGGGATTGTTGATATTATTGTATGTGTTAGTAGTGGGTTTAGTCCCACATCGGTTATGAGAGTACACCTCACCCTCCTCTACTTGTATATATATATGTGTACACATTCAATACTTAATCTAAAGGAAATTTACCCCAAGACTCTCTCTCTCTCCTTTAACAGCACTTACTCGCTAAAAGCTCACATTCAGCGTATATATCTATTATCTATTATTTTTTTAATATTTTTTTTTTTGTTCTATCCCTATGTGAGTCATGAATTCAAATAATTTCACAAAATGTCCACATAATTTACACATAATTTTAGAATCATGAAAAGAATTAAACTTGGAAAACTCACAAAAACCCACCATTTTATCCACGGTCTTAGGTTTGATTATGGACAAAGTTATTTAAAAAAAAAAGGACTCCCATTTTTAACTTCATCTATCCTATATTCTCCGTCCCTACCCCTACTAACCACTACTAATTATCTTTAATATCCCAGTAACTCTTCCATCCTTCCAACTTCTCATTATTTTTTAACCTAAAGATTGAATTATGTATGCATGCCAGTATATATAACCAACTAACCACACATGCTAATGCAACATGCAAGTATCCAAATTTATGCCACCTCAGTAAGTTCACCTTCATCCTGCTGGAAACCATGATGCTAGGGCTAATTTGTATGCTCCACTTAACAAATATTTACTAACGGAAAAACTCGTATTTCTTAATAACACCTCGAAGAATCATATCCCAGTGACAACTTGGAGGCTACCAAACTCTATCCTTTTGTCATCCACAAGTCAAATTACTTCATCACATTCAAAATTCAGTGGCCAGGATTAATTATACCTTTAGCGCCATTCCCGCCGTAATTAGACCCATAATAATATGGTTGGGTGAAGGAATCACTTGAAGTCAACACGTCAACCCACTACATGTGCACAGTGGACCCGACCCGGTCCACTAAGTGATCCGGTCTAAATCTGGGGCCCATGGATTAGTTGGAGAGAAAGTGTTCTCCAATACAAAATTAATCTAAATGCAAGTTGTGATCCAGTTATTTGGCAAATTAACTAGGATTAATCATTAAACTGTTTTTGTTTGCTAAATCTGTTTTATCTCAAGCTGCAAAAGATGCTCTAAATTACAGTTGCCTGACCTACTAGGCAGACATTCTTCATCTCCATTAATATTAGCTTTAATCTTTTGCCTTGTAGCTAATTACTGACTGAACCAAAGTGGGTCCATGTTAAAGTTTAGGTTCAAGTGAGTTAATTTGGGCTGGTGGAGTTGGACCTGTTGGAGTAGAATAATTGAGAGAATCAAGAATGTGGTTCTTTTCGAAATTTGAATTTTGGATGTTAGGTGGACGGATCTTCATCTTCATTGTTTAGTCAACTAAGGAAATTTTTTAGAAGAAAAATTAAATGCAACTTGCAAGTAAGGATCAGACAAATAAGTTGAGTTCTATCTTTGGGTCCTCAAAGCTAGATAAGATAAATGTTGCATGAGAATGTTATGGTGTGTAACACGAAAAATCACAGCTTATAACCATTTTAACAGCATGGGCTGCGCAAGTTAGTTTTTTTTTTTTTTTTTGTTCATGTCTTGCTCCTAAATAAGAGGAGGGTGGAATTTTTCACATTTGTAACATTTCTTTAGTTTCAAGGAAAGGATCACTCTTTTTCCATATTCAGCTATTTACTTAGCTGCAATATGATTACAACAAACATTGCATGTAGAGTCGGGCATGGGCTGATTCGAACCGCGAGCCAAAGCAACCTAGCCCGGTTTGGGTTGAAACCCGACCCAACCCACACGGAACGTAGCACAACCCGGCTCACACTAGAGGTGGTCATAAGTCGAGCTGGATTTTAAGCCAGACCCGGGACCAAAAAGGCAGGGTCGGCCCACGGTAGGCCTGGCCAGGATCACTCTTTTTCCATATTCAGCTATTTACTTAGCTGCAATATGATTACAACAAACATTGCATGTAGAGTCGGGCATGGGCTGATTCGAACCGCGAGCCAAAGCAACCTAGCCCGGTTTGGGTTGAAACCCGACCCAACCCACACGGAACGTAGCACAACCCGGCTCACACTAGAGGTGGTCATAAGTCGAGCTGGATTTTAAGCCAGACCCGGGACCAAAAAGGCAGGGTCGGCCCACGGTAGGCCTGGCCCGGCCCGGCCCGCCTCAGGCCCTCAACCTAGCTTAATTATAAATGTTTAATTTTTTTAACATTTGCAAATAACATGTTTTTCCTTTGATATTTATAATTTAAATTTAAAATAAATAAAGTTATTAACTTCTCGTGGATTCTCTATAATCCGAACCACGTGTATATGTATGTTTGTGATGTTTTTCTGTGTGATATCTATCTTTGTGCAATTCACACACATAATATCTGTTAGGTCTCATGTTTATGAGCCTACTATCTAATTTAGTTTTGATGATTAACAAACAATTCCTAACATCGTTTGTCGAGTGTTTGTATTTACTTGGTAGGTATTCTACGCAAAGATCCTCTAATTGGAGGTTGGTTGGACTTGCGCCTTCATGATGATATTCAAAGGAGGTTGGAAGAAAATCGGAATGAAGCCGTCGTAATTCAAGACAAGATTAATCATCGCTTTATCCACAAGAAAGTCGAGCTAATTGAAGATTATTTGTCTTGGGTATATAGTTTCTAGTTTATTTTTTATACTTTGTGTGATTATACTTAAAAGCTCAAATATTACACACATACACATTTTTCGGTTTATCGTTTTCAAGTTTAACCGTATAAATATAAAACTAATAGATATACTTATATACATATACATTCGTTTCATATTTATCATCTTTATTTTGGAAATATTACGTGTTTACAGATTAAAGACTTGACTATACTATTTTACATCTTTTATAAAGTCTATTAATCCAATAATAAGAAGTTTCAAACTTGTTTGAAATCATTTTATCAAAATCAAGTGTTTAAACGAATTAGTATTTTGACTCTTTTGCAAAATGATGAGTTTTCACAAACATGAAATGATATTTAAAAAATTTCTTTTTAACATGTTTGTATTCATGTATATAAACATTTTCCCAAGTTTCATAATTTTTAAAATTTATTTTCTATTTTTAAAACACTTTTGAAAATTAGATTTATTGTTCAATACTGGGTTGTACATGTTTTTCGGTCGACCAACGCTGTTCACCAGTCGACTAATGAACTGCTCCGCAATTGCTGAAAATTTTCTACTCAGTCGAACAATCTCTATCAGTCGACTGAACAGTATTTTCAGTCGACCGATCGCTTACATCAGTCGGCCAATGGTTTCTCAGACTTAGCCAACGGTCACCTCATCAGTCGATTGAACAGTGCATCAGTCGACCGACAACATTGTAATGGCTATTTCCATTTTTACTAATTTTTAGGGATTTTGTTGGATTTTATTATTTTCTTTGGTTTTGGGGTTTTGTTTTTAAGAACCTATATATATACCCCTCAGTTCTAAACACTTATATTAATGAAGAAAAGTTTTAAACAAAGTTTGTAAGTTTGTTTAAGTGCTTTAAAGAAAAAATTTTGGTGTGTTGTTTATGTGAAGAGAGTTTCACAAGAGGAGGAGATCAATTCGGTTTGAGCATCAATTTTCACATCTCTCTCTCTTGTTTTTATAGAAGTTTTTCTAAACTCAATCTCTAGCATTTTATATTTTGATTATCATATCTTTAAGCTAGATTTCAATTGACTTTGATCTTATTTTACTCATTGATTACACACCCCTTCTTGAGCTTTTAGTATTTCACATATTGTATATTTGGGTTGTAATTGGGTCATTGAGAGTGAGCTTACACTTAGTTCTTATCTTTGTATTAGAGAACAAAATCTTTATTTGTGTCTTATTATTGAGAAAACACTTTGTAATACACAAGGACACTTAGAAGAGTGGTTGAGAGAGACGGGGTCAATTCTAAGAGGAGTCTGTAGGGGCATAAAAATTAAGTCCTAAAAAGAGATCGTTTGTGTTAATAAGAATGGCTTATTACAAACTAAGGATCAACAATTATAACAGAAGCGAAGAGAATACTCTTCTTGTTTAACATAGATTCTTCGGTAGTGATAGGACGTCTCCCTCGAATGCTTGCGTTGAGTTTGCTTTCATTGGATGATCCGATCAAAACTACAGTTGAGCTTCAGTACGTAGTAGGAGTTCTTGTGTGATTGAGTTCGATTACCCGAGCTTGATGAATGTCAAGGACGAATGCTTAGAGAAGGCTAATATGCAAGAGTTTGCAAAGAGACAAGAGTCTCAAATCCGAGAGTTCAGATTGAGTCTACTTTAATAATCCAAGCTTCTGCTTAAGGATATCCAGCCAAGCTCTCAAGAGGCTAAGCCCGATTCTTAGAATGCCAAACTTCCAAGCTTAAGATATCCAGCCGACCAAGCAACACAAGTCTCTGATTGCAAAGTCTTAAAAAGTTCCAAGTAGGTCAAGCCCACCCAGCCCCCTTCATGTTGCCAAAGGTGTCTTATAAATAGGCAAGGAAAGGCATGATCAATCCTTTGACTTGTGGGATGTGACCGCTCACAGGTGAGGAGCACCATACCTTCCTCTATAGCTGTGGGATGTGACCACTTAGGGATGATGAAAGTCATGCTCCATCACTTAGAACGTGGGACGTGGGCTTGCCCACTCCCATAAGCAAGCAGTCGCTTGTACTACTTAGGTGAGGCTGGCGGGCTTACAAGTGTGCTCGAGTGCTGTCTGAATGCTCAGGCGAGCTTGTAGGCAAGCTTGGCGAATAGGCTGGGTCGACTGGCAGACCCCTTAAGCATGTGAGCTAAATCCTATTGGCAAACTTAGTTCGTGCGAACGAACATCCTGCAGGAGAGCTTGACTCATGCGGACGAGCGAAGCATTCAGGCAAGCTCGACTCGTGTGGGCGAGTTAAGAAATTAGGCGAGCATGACTCGTGCGGGCGAGTCAAGCAATCATGCGAGCTTGACTCGTGCATGTGAGTCAAGCAATTAGGCGAGCTTGACTCGTGCTGGCGAGCCAAACAAACAGGCGAGCTTGACTCGTGCTGGCGAGTCAAACAAATAGGCGAGCATGACTCGTGCTGGCTAGTCAAACAAATAGGCAAGCTTGACTCGTGCTGGCGAGTCAAACAAACAGGCAAGCATTCACTTGGCCTCTTGATTGCAGGTGATCTTAGCATTGTCTTCTGAATGTAGGCAAGCTTTGCTTGCTTTGAGCACACAGGCGAACTTAAACAGGCGAGATTTGAGTTCTCTTGTGTAAATACAATTTTTATTACCTACAAAACCCACTTCAAAGTTTTTAAACCTAAATCAGGTTGAATGTGGTATGGAACACTTTGAATGAAGAGGATTATTGTTCATTAATTTGGGTGAATTTGAGCCCCTTGGTTGAGTTTTACAAGCGAGCTCAATGAGGTGCAGGCAAGTTTAGGCCTATAGGCGAGCTCAAGCTGTGCAGGTGAGCTCTAGAGGTCGTCAGGCGAGCTCTGTACTTGTAGAAGAGCTGGATCACTGCAGGCGGAGTACAAGTCGGTGGCAGGCGAGTCACATGTTAGTAGGTGGGCTCTTGCGCTCTCCAGCTGAGGTGACGTGGGCATGCCAGATCACATTAAATGTTATCTGATGGGGTGGCCTCGTCTTCACATGCTCAATCTGAGCCGTGGAATTGGATGTGCTCTTGATCTCAATCGTCGATTTGACGAGAGATCATGGCCGTTCAGCTGAACCATTTCATCTTGGCCATCAGTTCAAATACGGACCGCCTCGTCGTCCAACCCGTTCGATTCGAGACTCAATCTCGTCCGTTCGATTCGAACTGTCGAATCTGAACCACTTCAAGTGATCTGAGGTGTTGGCTTCGGTTGAGATAATGAATCTTAACCGTTGAAGCTTCGCCTATATAAAGCCTTCATCTCCCTCATTAGGAGATTACTGCTCATTCAAAATTTTCTCAAACCTTCAAAGAAAACTCAGAAGCCCTTTCTTGAATCTCGAAATAGCCCCAAAAAAGATGCTCGCTTCCAAGGGGAAGAGGAGAGCCTCCTCTTTCACCGCTCCTGACGCCGTCGTTGTCACTGCTACAGCCGCCTCCGGTGTGGCCTAAACTCATTATGGTAAGTTTAGGGGACTGTAGTATAGGACTGAGCCAATGAACAAACAAGATGAAGGAGATGAACAGTATTTGTTCATCTTCTGTGGCGAGCTTCGTCTACTCAGGCAAAGTTCTGCTATCCAGGCAAGCTTGTTTTTTAGGCGAGCTCAGTTTTGTCTAGTGAGCTCTGCCCTGTCAGGCAAGCTCTGCTTTTGTCAGGCAAGCTCAGCTTGTCAGGCAAGTTTCTACCTTGGTCAGGTGAGTTCTGCTTTTGACAGGCGAACTCTTCTTTGTCAGGCGAGCTTCTGCCTTTGTCAGGCGAGTTTCATTAACTCGTCTATTTAATAAAGCTCGCTTGCATGTCGCAGGATGCCTGTTTTAAAGACTTAGAATTCTAACTTCCTAAGTAAAAATTTCTAATTTATTTTTGTTGTATTTTGCAGCTCGAGAGGAGGCACTAACTGTTGCACCTAGCATCCTAATATCATATGGAAAGAGGCCAGCACCGACTATTGCACTTCGCATACTAAGATCTTTTGAAAAGAGACTCCTCACCACAGAGTGGGCGGGCCTTTATGAAAAGAGCACCTACAAAAGAAGACCAGTTGAGCCCAAGACACATGAGCCTATCATGATTTTAGATGATGAGGAAGAAGATTTACCCACTCTAATATCTAATCCACCACCCCCTCTACATCCTTGGCCTCAATCCGATATCCCCACCTTAGCAAGCATAGAAGGTGGGAGAAGTCCAAGTGTTGATGAATCAGAGTCTATTCCCCTGATCCAGCCTATCGCCATTATTTTTCCCGGCCAAAAATCTACTTCCCCGGGTTTTGGATCCGTGTAGGGCCTTGTCAAACGGTTGGAGAATGCAATGAAACAAGTAATCTCTATCGTTAGCCTTGGGCGAGGTACCTTCATGGATTTTAATAGTTTCATTGCAGACAACTTGAATGATATTCAATGCACGGGCGATAATCAACTGGTTGTGTGTTGTATGCAAAAAATTCTTCGTCTTGAGGCATCTGTGCATCGCTTAGAAGAACTGATGTACTCTGATTTGGGTCTTGAGGTAGAGCGAATTGTAGCCCAAGCTCGGATTAAAAAGATGCATGAACATGAAGCTCAATAGAGGAGCTTATCGGAGAAGGAGGCTCCCATCACAAATTTGTAGGAGTAGCAAAGCAAATTACAGCCTAGAATGACCGCTTCTGCCTCCATCATTACTCAGGTAAAGGCCAAGCTTGCTGAGGAAGAATTAGCTCTGAAGGGGCTCCAGCTTGAGAGCACAAACATTCGTGAGACCGTTCAAAGGGAAAAGCAAGCTCTTCAGGCGCTGCATCAAGAAACACTTGCTGCTGCACCTATTAAGGCTAAGCTACAGAAGGAAGCTAAGGAATAGGTCTGGGCAGCCCACGCAAAGAAGCTAACCATTGTTAAGGCTCAGCTCGCCTACTTTAGCTTGAATGTATTATTTTAACTTTGTATCGTTAAAACCTCTCTTTGATTGAAATTATGCTTTTGTCATCCGGTAGTTGCTTCTTAATAACTTGCGCATTTTTCTCGCTCTTGTTTCCTCTGTTGACTGACACTTAGGATTTTTAGCAAAACCACAGCTATCAACGGATTTGATTTACCTTTACCGATTAACGTTTAAATCGGGCTAGCCATACTATCCCCCTTGGTATGATGAGTTGTCGAGAAGTTTCTTTTAGACTTAACGCTAAATTTTTTTCTCTATCCTTAGCCGTTTAGGGTGTCGGGTTGGGTTAATTATAATCATTAAGCTGTAATTAGGTTAGGTCATGCCATTAAATATAACAACTTGGCCTAAAAATGAGTGACCGCTTGTATAAGTGATCGCTCAAGGGTCCAAATAACGACTCATCACTTGGTAGGTCATTACTCGGGAATAGGTAATCGATAGAGCACATCGCTTGGTAGGCCATTATCGATGAACAACATCATTTGTGGGAATGATGATGTTAGGGTAATCATATCATTCAGGGATGTATAAGTGTGACGACTAATTAGAATAGTAGCACATCGCATGGTAGCCTACTGTCATCTATTGTTCTATGGATATTTAGAACACTTGGAATGGATCAAATCGTTTAGGGACGTAGGAGTGTAATGACCGATCGGACAACGTCATATGCAGGAATGACGAAGTTGACTATCAGAGTTAATCATTAACGTGATAGTTTTGTGGACCCACCATCCTATTAGAGAGGATTAGTGGGGGGTTTGTCAAAGGTTTAATGTTAACATGATGGGATTATCACGATCAGAACGACTTTGAGGATCTACCATCCTATCGAAGAGGATTGGTAAGTTGATTTGATAGAGATGTAATGTTAACGTGAAAAGATTGTCATGATTGGAGCGACTTTGAGGACTTACCATCCTATTCTAAAGGACTGATAAGTTGATTTATCAGAGGTGTAATGTTAACGTGATAGGATTGTCGCGATTGGATTTGAGGACTTACCATCCTATTGGAGAGGATCGACGGGGGAAATTTGAAGGAGACTATCAGAGGTAATCGTGAACATGATTGTTTTGGGTGGACCTACTATCCCGTTGAAGAGGATTGGTAGGAGTGTTGACTATCAAAGGTGACTATTAACATGATAGCTTTGGGTGGACCCCCCATCCTGTTGAAGAGGATTGGTGGAAAAATTAGTTATCAGAGGTGACTGTTAACGTGATAACTTTTGTGGTAGTTGAAGAAAGACTACGGGTAGTACTTCTTCAAAAACTTACCATTAATAGACATCATGATCTTATCTCCATTCGGTTTGATGAGGCGATAAGCTCCATTTGAATGGACTGCTTCTATCATGAATGGTCTTTCCTATTTGGGTTAGAATTTTCCTTTCTTCTTAGAGTTGAGTATCATAGGTCATCGAGCAGTGAGGACCAACTCTCCCTCCTTGAAAGATCTGTGCTTGACTTTCTTGTCGAAAGCCTTGGATATTCGGGCTTGATAGACCTCAATGTGTTGTTGAGCTTCAAGCCACTTTTCATCTAACGCCTCCAATTCTGCGAGACATAGTCGATGACTCTCTTCAGTCGTCGTCCCCATTGCAAGTGCGACGTATAGGGATGGAATCTGAATTTCGAGAGGTAATACGGCTTTGTAACCGTATACCAATGAGTAGAGTGTGGTGTCGGTCGGTGTACTAACCATTATATGATACGCCTACAAGCTTTTACCGAGCTTTTCATCCCAATCGCGCTTGCTATTGACCATCAGCTTGGTCAAGATCTTAACGACTATCTTGTTGAAAGCTTCGGCTAGTCCATTTACTGATGGATTGTAAGCCGTGGATGCCATATTCTATATTCTGAACTTGTCACGGAACCGAGTGAATGCATGACTAACGAATTATGACCCGTTATCATAAATGATATGCCTTGAAACGCCGTATCAATAAACAATATGATGTTTGATGAACTTGATCACATCACCGGTCTTAACTTCTCTTAAGGGAACGAACTTTGGCCTACTTAGAGAAGTAGTCAGTTATCACAATAATGAAGCGATGACCTTTGGCTAATGGTGGAGATATCGGCCTGACGACATCCTTCCCCATATCTCAAACGGCCATGAAGTCACTATCCGATACAGGTCTTCGGGTGGTTTGTGAATGTAGTTGGAGTGGATTTGACACGCATGGTAATGCTTGGCATAAGCGACAGCGTCGTTGATCATTCTAGGCCAATAATAGCTCATTCTTCATAAGCGGTCCCAGAGCTTAGGTACGGGTTGGTGAACGTCACAGGTATCATCATGGGCTTCTCACATGGCTTCCTGTGCTTCTGTTATTGAGAGACACCGAAGCAACATGCTATCGTATGACTTACGATACAACGCCTTTGTTATTGAATCAAAGTAGTACCTCAGAGCACGCTTGCGAACAAAATCTTACTCCTTTACGTCTTAGGGCAGTATGTCGTATAAGATGTAGTTGATGATTGGAAAATGCTAATCTTTCAGTTTGAGTTGACCCATAGTCTGGTGAATTGCATTTATTTCTAGAACATACTCTGGTTGGAAGAGTTGTCAGCTTGCGACGGTGACACGTTGACTTGTTCCCAGCAGTTGAGCTAGGTTAGCTGCTAATGATGCCAGGGCATCTACGTGCGTGTTCTTGGAATGAAGCACATGCTCAATGTGGAAGCTTTAGAATGATTCGGCTAGTTTGATAGCCACTTTATGACATGGGATTAAGTCATCGTTTTTGACTTCGTATTCCCCTGTCATCTGTCTGACGATGAGCTGAGAGTCACCGTAAGCTTCGAGATAATTTGTCCCTAACTCCTTAGCGAAGTTGAGCCCGAAGAGCAGCGCATTATAATTAGCCACGTTATTGGTACACGGCTCGATTAAAGAGAAAGCTCGAGGTAATACGTGGTTTTACAGAGAAACCAAGACCACCCCTACTCCTGCAATGATAGACCCACTCGTGCTTATGCGAGATGCTCTGTTAATGAATAGCTGCCAAATGTCTCCCTGTGAGGTCGTGTTGACCTTGTGGGCCTCGTCTGGCATGTCTTCGAACAAGTCAGTCTTCGACTCGAGTGGATGATTGGCCATAAGATCAGAGATTGCTTGTCCTTTGACAGACTTCTACGGCATGAAGTGGATATCGTATTGAGACAGTAAGAGTGCACATCTTACCAGGCGCCAATTTAAGGACCCGGGTTGTGTCCTGAAGACTCAGATGGGATTCATCTGGAAGATAACGTGTATGGTTTGACCAACCAGGTAGTGTCGTATTTTTTTGAATTGCAAACACTGGGGCCAAGCATTCTTTTTCGACCATAGGGTATCGCTGTTCGGCTCCCTACAAGGTTCAACTCAGATAATGGATGTCTTGCTCATGGCTGGCATCATCATTCTGTGCTAAGAGGGGGCCAAGAGAATGCTCTATTGCCCGCACATAAAATAGGAAGGGCCTCTTCGAGACTGGAGCCGCTAAGACAGGTGGATTCGAGAGATAAGTCTTGATCTCATCCAACGCTTGTTGGCAAGGCTCATCCCATATGCAGGAAACGCCTTTCTTCATCAGCTTGGAGAAGAGTTGGCACTTATCCAAAATATTTGAGATGAATCTTCGGATGTAAGCCAGACATCCTTGCAGCCCTCTCAATTCCTGGAGATTCATGGGTGGTTGAAGCTCTTTAATAGCTTGCACTTTGTCACGGTCTATATGAATTCCCTTCGCCGTGACGATGAATCCGAGGAATTTGCCGCTCGACATCCCCAAAAATGACTTCGTGGGGTTCATCTTGAGTTGATAGGATCGCATCAACTCGAACATCATTCTCAGGTCTTGAAGATGATCGTCTTTACTATGACTCTTCATAACCAAGTTATCTATGTAGCATTTGACTCTCTTTCGTAGATGATCTCAAAAAATTATGCTCATGGCGTACTGATAGGTTGCGTCGGCGTTCTTAAGTCCGAAGGGCATAACTGTGTAACAGTATACCCTTACTAGAGTTCTGAACAAAGTGTGCTTCTTGTTGTAGGCGTTAAAAATTGCCCATAGGTCCTCAAACACAGTGCAAGACAAGGAAAAGACGATAAACGTTATTATCCAAGTCAAAGGAATTCATCCAAAATCAGCAAGGCGGCGAAGCGTACGCAAAACAAAGAAGCTGGAAGAATCACGAAACATTGCTTAGAAGCTTGAACAGTGCCGAGTCACCAAATGCTGACTCGCACAGTTCCGAGTCACCAGAAGCTGACTCGCACAGTTCCAAGTCACCAGAAGCTGACTCGCACAGTTCCGAGTCACCAGAAGCTGACTCGCACAGTTCCGAGTCACCAGAAGCTGACTCGCACATTTCCGAGTCACCAGGACTCTTGTTGGATACAAAACCTCCCCAAACACGGATTTCGATGATTTTTAAGGATTCTTTCATCCCAAAACCTCTCCAACTGCTCTGAGGTTATCCATAAACACGTTTAGACAGTTATAAACCGCAGATAACGTTTAAACATCAATTCGTACTAGGAGACACATCTCAAAAAGCCTATAAATAGAAGCCTAAGGTCTTCTTTCAAGGAGATTGGAGATCTGAGATTAAGAAGGCGAGGTGCTGTCAAATTGACCAGTCAACCACGAATTTCAGAGGAGAATCATCAGAGCTTGGCGAACACTTTCATAAAGAAAGCCCCTTCGAAAGGTTTGTGATTCTTTTCCCTTCTTTCCTCCGGATTAAACTTGGTTTTAATCTCGAGAAGAGCCACAATCTCGCTTGGTCGTGATTGTCGCTTCCGTAATTGTTTCCCTCGTGAAACAAGAGCGTAATTATATTGTCGATCGGCTTTGGTCTGCGGTGGTCCACGGACTAACGCGTCCCCGGCACAGGCAAAGATCCCACGCAAAGCAGCGGGAGATAAACTACTGCTGCGTTTTGTTTGATAAAGTTGTAATCTTTATTTTTCGTTGTAAGAAGATCTTATAAAAGATCAACTCTCTTTTCAGTTTGAACTTGTAATCGATAAACGGTGTAACAGGTTTGAAAACAATGGAAAAGGCAACTTTTGACACAAACAAACTGGCGACCACAGTGGGAGCCGACAGCTTTTCTGCAAAAGCTGTAGTGTCGCAACCAAAGATCGTCATACCGATCAACGAGGAGGTCGAGTACGAGTTCGACCAAGCAAAATATGAAGAGTACTTATCCTCCTCTTCCCGATCATCCTCCCCTTGTAGGAATAGGAGAAACTCCACAAGGAAAGGTCGAGGACATTTGGATTTGAAGGTTCAAAATCAAGAACCTCATCCCGCAGCGGTTCAAAAGACTCCTTGTGAAGCTGAAGCTACCAAGGCCGAGCCGACCTTATCCAAGAGGGCGCGTCAAAGACGGCGTCAACGCCTAGCACGCCAATTGGCCAAGGCCTCCGAGCCGGTGGATAGAATCCGCTATGAAGCGGATCTGAAGTCTAGAGGACGCCAACAGGCACAGTAGCGACTTAGCGATTGGTCCAAACCAACGACAAATGAATGGGTCCCCATTAAGAGTACACGTTCCACTCTTAAAGAACGAACCGAGAAGCGCCACGCTTTACTTGCGCACGAAAGAATCCTGGTACAAGAGGCCAAGAAACTACAAACAAGTACTGCAGACTTTAAACTGATGAAACCACGTCAAATCTGGAGGCCAAAATCCAGAACAAAGCCCGAAAAAACCGAGTCACTAAATGCTGGCTCGGCCAAGGCCGAGTCACTAAATGCTGGCTCGGCCAAGGCCGAGTCGCCAAACGCTGGCTCGGCCAAGGCCGAGTCACCAATTGCTGACCCGCGAGCTGGTTCATCTCTGTCTGCAGAAATTTCGCGCTGGCTCGGCCAAGGCCGAGTCACTAAAAGCTGGCTCGGCCAAGACCGAGTCGCCAAACGCTGGCTCGGCCAAGGCCGAGTCACCAATTGCTGACCCGCGAGCTAGTTCATCTCTGTCTGCAGAAATTTCACCTCCTGCGACCAGCTTTAAGTCTCCGACAGCTCCTGCTTTTGTTCCAATGACTTCCTCACCTCCTGTAAAACCCCACGGCGGCGTGGACTCATCCCGAGTTAAAATGAGCATTATGGATCGTCTCGGCCCTTTGTATAAAAACAAACCCCGCTTGATTGGTCAAAATGGGGGACGGGAGTGAGTCTCCAGTAACTCAAGAACTCCTCATACAGAGAAAGTATCAGTAACCGCTCGCCTTGGGCTACGGGTAGAAGTTCGAGATTCTGTTGAACCCTCACGCGCGCGAAGGCGAGTTTTCAAACGAGTGACTCTTGAAAATAATAACAGAGCGATATACCCTCAAAGAGAGCTTTATTCGTCAGAAGAAGACGATGATAGAATAAGAGGGTTATGCCAACACAAGATAGGTGGCTCCGATAATAATATCGATGAGCTGTACTATCAGACTGGGGGTATGAGTAAATCTCGGAAGAGAAACTCCCGAGAAAGGGATTCTCGTTGTCCTTGTACTAAACTCATCAAGGCAGTATTAGCAGAATGTAACTGTTCCAAGACTGCCTCGCAAAGGATTTCAGTGTTTGAAAGACTTTCTACAGAAACGGAGAGAAACAAATCAAGACATTTCTGTAAAAGAAAGCCACCCGTTCGGGAACGTGAACTCTCGGAATTCACGATTAATATGGCAGAAAAAGGAAAGTCCACGCGGCGCTACAACCCTGAGCCCTTTTCACAAATGTCCAAACGGTTAACTCGGCTGCAAACCGGGGCTATAAGGCCTAGGGATTACAATTACAACAGGATCCAGAGAAGACAGTCCTCAGACGAAGAAGCATCGGAGGCTAACTCAGCGATTGCTTCAGATGCTACTGTATCCAGTACAGGACAGTCTCGAGAGTCGTTCATGATCACCACAGAACAGATGGCTCAACTTCTTCAAGAAGCTTTGGCCAAGCAAAAAGAGGATTTCAAAATTGAAATGGAGATGGCTGTACAACGTGTTAAAGATTTACACGCACAACAACTCCAATAGCTGACAAACCAGCGCGGTGACAGGATCCAGAGAAGACAGTCCTCAGACGAAGAAGCATCGGATGCTAACTCAGCGATTGCTTCAGATGCTACTGTATCCAGTACAGGACAGTCTCGAGAGTCGTTCATGATCACCACAGAACAGATGGCTCAACTTCTTCAAGAAGCTTTGGCAAAGCAAAAGGAGGATTTTAAAATTGAAATGGAGATGGCTGTACAACGTGTTAAAGATTTACACGCACAACAACTCCAACAGCTGACAAACCAGCGCGGTGAATCTAGTCGTCGTCCGACCGCTAATCGGATAGATAGCGACTCAGAGGTAGAAGAAAATCTTAACATCGAGACTCCCCGCGAGAACAGGAATACGGAAGGCGTTCTTAACGCTGGGGGAGGTATCAATATCCATCCTCAAAATCGCCAGAAGAAAGAGCTAGACGAAGATCTTAAGATGAAAGACTTGGAAAGCAAAATCAATGCTTTGATGTCTGCCCAAGAAGTAAAAAAGACTGGCATTCCGTGTCCCTACCCGAGGGAGTGGGACTCCATTCCATACCCACCGAAGTTCAATTTGATCAACTTCACACCATTCGATGGAAGGGGCTCCCCTACCCAACACTTGATTTATTTCAAGTCTCACCTGGGGATCATTTCAGGTAACGAACCTCTGATGGTACGATCGTTCGTAGGAACCCTTCGCGCTGCTGCATTTGATTGGTACCGCCGGCTTAAACCGGGAAGTATCACTACATGGGACGATATGGAAAGCATGTTTCTCGCTAATTTCTTCGACGATGACACGGAGGTGTCAATCGGGACGCTCTTTGAAGAAAAGCAGAAGGATGGAGAACTCGTGGAAAACTTTGTTAAACGCTTCCGGAACAAGGCAATGAACTGCCGAGATCCGGTCACGGAGGAGTTCATACTCCAGACGTGCCATAATAATCTTTCCATAGATGTATTAGAAGCTATGGGAACAGCACCGTCCAAAACGTGGAAGGATCTGAAGGTCCGAGGGGAGCAAGCTGAGCGATTCCTCTGAAGGAAGAAAGCCGAGAGGGGTCAATCAATAACTAAGCCTCCGAATTCTAACTTCGTCTCTCGTGGCAAAGGCAAATCACCTGCAACAGCTGTTGACGCTAACCAGACGTCGCAAAAGCAACTCCGAAAACAGCAAAAGACTTCGGGTCCGAGACTCCAAAAAGAGTACTCTTTCAAGGACGAAGACGTTCCAGCCATCTTCGAATCCCTCCTTGGAAGCAACAAGATCAAGCTACCACCTATCACAAATCAGGAGGAAGCTGACAACACTACGGACCCGAAGTACTGTGCATACCACAGGAAGGTCGTTCATCCCACTAAGGATTGCTTTGCTCTCAAGAATAGCATTCAGACCTTGGTTGAAGCCGGCGTCATAACGCTAAGGTAAGCCAATTGAGAATAGCAAAACTCCAAAGAGTATACGAGTATAAACTGTTTCTCAATCCTCCAACAGGTGCAAGAGGTTAAACTGCTCCCTGCATCCTCCAACAGGTGCAAGAGGTTAAACTGCTCCCTGCATCCTCCAACAGGTGCAAGAGGTTAAACTGCTCCCTGCATCCTCCAACAGGTGCAAGAGGTTAAACTGCTCCCTGCATCCTCCAACAGGTGCAAGAGGTTAAACTGCTCCCTGCATCCTCCAACAGGTGCAAGAGGTTAAACTGCTCCCTGCATCCTCCAACAGGTGCAAGAGGTTAAACTGCTCCCTGCATCCTCCAACAGGTGCAAGAGGTTAAACTGCTCCCTGCATCCTCCAACAGGTGCAAGAGGTTAAACTGCTCCCTGCATCCTCCAACAGGTGCAAGAGGTTAAACTGCTCCCTGCATACTCCAATAGGTATATGAGTCTAAACTGTTTCCCACTTTTGACGGGAAGTTCCTGGAGGATGTTACACTAATATTCTTAAGGATAACCCGGTCAGGTAACTGAGAATAATGTCCGAACCAGAGGAAGCTGGGGGTGGACGATTTATGTAACAGGAAGTTCCTAGAGAATCATATATTCTTAAGGATAACCTGAACATGCGATTGAGGATAACGTACTCCTCGTTACACCCAGTTTTGTAAGAAAGCTGGGAGTGGATAATTCGTGTAACGAGAAGTTCCCAAAAGAATTTTAATATTCTTAGGGATAACCCGATCGACATGAACAAAGTGATGAACACTAAATCTCTCACCGATCAGACTAATTAACGGTGGGACCGTTAAATTCGATCAAGTTTAATCCTATTCAAATTCTCACCGCGTCTGTGCACTCAACACTCTCATTGCTAGAGTCTGGACATAATATTCAGAATTGGTCAAACCTTTCTACAGTTAGGACCAAAACCAAAACCCCTCTCGATTCCCCCAAGGACCACAGTCAAAATCCCCTCTCGATTCCTCCAATGAACGAGAGGTCCACTTTCAAATCGAGTGATCAAACCTTCCTACAGTTAGGGTCATCTCAAACTCCTGTTTGGCCAAACCTTCCTACAGTTAGGGTCAAAACCATAATTCACTCTCGATAAATGAGAAATTCACATTTAGTTCAGTAATCAAACCTTCTGACAGTTAGGATCATCCGAAGTTTTAGATGCTCGGAGTGGAGATCCCACTCTTAGTTTCACCTTTCCAGATTCTGGGGGTGGAGATCCCACCTCGAGCCTCCTTTCCAGCTAAAGATAGCTCGGAGTGGAGATCCCACTCTCAGTTTCACCTTTCCGGATTCTGGGGGTGGAGATCCCACCTCGAGTCTCCTTTCCAGTTGAAGATAGAATATAAAATTCTTCTTCTTCAGTGTCGGGAGATAGAATATAAAATTCTTCCTCTCCTATTTCGGGTTCATCTTTGCCCCAAGAGAAGACACCACCTTTGTCAACTCCCAAAATCTGTGCCTCACAGGTACAGGGAATTTTATCCCGAATCCTAAGCAGGGATAAGTCTGCGCCTAACACGCGCTGCCGGTTTAGTCTTTCTCCGAAGAAAAAAGACACCAGAGTTTGATTCTGGGGTATTCTATCCTGAAACCTAAGCAAGGATAAGTCTGCGCTTAACCCGCGCTGCCAGTTAGTTCTTAACCGTTAAAAAGAACAC
>NC_033801.1:27668790-27725107 GCF_001876935.1 Asparagus officinalis
TGACTCGCACAGTTCCGAGTCACCAAATGCTGACTCGCACAGTTCCGAGTCACCAGAAGCTGACTCGCACAGTTCCGAGTCACCAGAAGCTGACTCGCACAGTTCCGAGTCACCAGAAGCTGACTCGCACAGTTCCGAGTCACCAGAAGCTGACTCGCACAGTTCCGAGTCACCAGAAGCTGACTCGCACAGTTCCGAGTCACCAGAAGCTGACTCGCACAGTTCCGAGTCACCAGAAGCTGACTCGCACAGTTCCGAGTCACCAGAAGCTGACTCGCACAGTTCCGAGTCACCAGAAGCTGACTCGCACAGTTCCGAGTCACCAGAAGCTGACTCGCACAGTTCCGAGTCACCAGAAGCTGACTCGCACAGTTCCGAGTCACCAGAAGCTGACTCGCACAGTTCCGAGTCACCAGAAGCTGACTCGCACAGTTCCGAGTCACCAGAAGCTGACTCGCACATTTTCGAGTCACCAGGACTCTTGTTGGATACAAAACCTCCCCAAACACGGATTTCGATGATTTTTAAGGATTCTTTCGTCCCAAAACCTCTCCAACTGCTCTGAGGTTATCCATAAACACGTTTAGACAGTTATAAACCGCAGATAACGTTTAAATATCAATTCCTACTAGGAGACACATCTCAAAAAGCCTATAAATAGAAGCCTAAGGTCTTCTTTCAAGGAGATCGGAGATCTGAGATTAAGAAGGCGAGGTGCTGTCAAATTGACCAGTCAACCACGAATTTCAGAGGAGAATCATCAGAGCTTGGCGAACACTTTCATAAAGAAAGCCCCTTCGAAAGGTTTGTGATTCTCTTCCCTTCTTTCCTCCGGATTAAACTTGGTTTTAATCTCGAGAAGAGCCACAATCTCGCTTGGTCGTGATTGTCGCTTCCGTAATTGTTTCCCTCGTGAAACAAGAGCGTAATTATATTGTCGATCGGCTTTGGTCTGCGGTGGTCCACGGACTAACCGTCCCCGGCACAGGCAAAGATCCCACGCAAAGCAGCGGGAGATAAACTACTGCTGTGTTTTGTTTGATAAAGTTGTAATCTTTATTTTTTGTTGTAAGAAGATCTTATAAAAAGATCAACTCTCTTTTCAGTTTGAACTTGTAATCGATAAACGGTGTAACAGGTTTGAAAACAATGGAAAAGGCAACTTTTGACACAAACACTTGTCTTCAGGGTGCATCTTGATTTGATTATATCCTAAAAACCTATCCATGAAGGACATCCTTTCGAACCCACAAGTATTGGCGATGATGACGTCTGCGATGGGTAAAGGGAATTCAACCTTTGGACATGCAACGTTGAGGTTCCTGAAGTCGATGCAAATACGAATCTTTCCGTTCTTCTTCAGGACTGGAACAATGTTAGCCACCCAATCAGGGTGTTGTTCCTCTCTGATGAAGCCTGACTCGATCATCTTCTTCACTTCAGCTTCGATCGCCTCCATGATTTGTGGACGAAACCGTCTTTGTTGTTATTTGACAGGTTTGGCATCCGAGTTGATGTTGAGGTGATGCATGGAGATATGAGGATTAAGACCAGGCATGTCCTCGTAATTCTAGGCGAAGACGTTAGTATATTCCCGGATAAGGGATATAAGGTCTCCTTTCTCCTATGGAGGTAAGCTGACGCTGATAAATATGGACTTAGAATTAGCCTCGTCTCCTATATTTATTTAGAGTATCTTGTCCTCCGTAAGTGGTTCACGTTATTCAAACCGACCACTCCATTGGACACTGACGTAGCAATCCCATGCTTCATCATAAAGTGGGATCTAGCCATCCCCTTTCATTTTTGCAGGATCGACCGTAGCCATGTTGACTGTGAGGTCCCTGAACAGATCTCACACACTAATATCTGAATCCTACACTGAGAATGTTGACGATGATTCTCTGGAAGGACCATCTTCAGAATCTTCACTGAAATTACAATATAACTCTAATGAAGAGGAAGTGTAACCCAACCCTCTACGAGTTTTACCAAAGTAATTGTCGGGCTTTCCTCTAGGAACATAAGCAGGTCGGACGAGGGTCTTTTGCCCTTTAACTTAATTCAAGCCTTCTTTGCGGATGAAGTCATAACTCATGCTCTCCATTATATGCTTCACGATTTGATCATAGTGCGAGAATTGAGGAGCGGACTAGTCATCGTCTGACTCGTCCCACATTGTGCGCATAGGCCGGTCTATCCTTCTAAAGATAATATCTTTCTGATAATTACCTCGAGCAAGTATATGACGGGGCATAAATGTGTATCAAAATTGTAAGTGCACAACCAATCAAGTTATAGTATAAAAAGTTATCAATCCCACAAGGAAGGTGTTTGTAGGAGAAAATTAGAATCGGTTCTTATGTTGTGTGCGTGATAATTAGGAGTGATAAAATTTGTTATTGTGGAGAGATATGAGGAGTGTTGTCCACATATTTCAAGCATTGATGCAATGTGGATGGGACTATCCGGTTGATATGGATCCATGGTTGACCTAATAGCATGTTGTAGAAAGGCTCTGCATCAATGACGTAGCAGGTCATTTCCGTCTTCATGTCTCCTAGCTGGCACTTGAGGTGGATTTTCCCTAGCGGCTGAGTTCCGGTGGCGTTGAAGCCAAAGATGATGGTAGTCTTTACAGACATCCGCTTTTGAGCACCCCCAAATGTTTGATGAGCTTCAAGGGGACAATGCTCAGTGTAGACCCTGGATCTACTTGGATTCTATCCACTCGAGAGGAGTTGATGTATCCCGTGAAGTACAGGGGTTGGTCATAGGATGTACTCTTAATGAGCATATCCTCAAGAGTGAATGTAATGCAGGGAATCTGCTATCTAGATATCTAGTAGCATTATGGACACCTTTTCTCCATGTCCTCTTTCGAAGTAGGCGAGAAATGTATGGCAAAAGCCTCTGAGTCGGCTAGTGCCTCCCGTAGAGCTTCGCGGGTAGACTTCGATTGCTGCAGGAGCTCATACAAGGTGATACTAGATGGAATGTTATTCATCTGTGCGAGTAGGTCGAACCGAAAGGGTTGACCGATTGAACTTGGCTTGTTAGGATTCGGTTGGACTGTTGATGACGGTCCCGTCGGTGGTCTTGTCGGACTTTCCACTGTCAGAGGGTAGTTCTTGGCAATGTCCTTCCCAGCTTGGGTAATCAATGCGTCTACCTCATTATCAGAATCAGTGATGGTAGCTATCTCGACTTTGTTCTCGTTTGGAATTTTTGAAATTATGTTACAAAGCTTAGGCTTGCCTTTGGATTTGTTGGAAGTCTACTGCTCATCATCGAGGAGATCAGGATGGACCCACATCACCTATCCTGGAGGCAAGGTCTTTGGCACCAAACCTTTCTCTCATTGATTGTGAGGATCAGGATTGATAATATTCAGCTCCACCTTGGGGATGGGTACAACCCCTACTGGTGCATGGACTTCAGGAAGATCTGTCCCGAATTTAAGAGTGACCATATTTGTAGTCACTTTCTGCTGTACCTTTTCCTTCTTTAGGACTCCCGTGTCGTAAAGAGCTTGTAGCTTATCCTTAAGGATATAGCATTTGGAGGTATGATGACCAACAAATTTATGGTACGTACAGAAGTTAGGATCATCTGTCTCGTTCATGTCTTTAGGCTTCATGACCTCTGGCAGGTTGATTCTATTACTCTTGAGGAGAGTATCGAAGGTAGCCACAACTTGGTCTTCCTTGAAGTCGTATTACCTCAGAGGGTGCTGCTCAAAAGACTTGAGCTTCTGTCTCTGAGCTGACTTGGGGGCTGGAGTAGAATCGACAGTCATGACTTCTTTCCCCCTCGACCGAGAAGGGTTTCTTGGGGCACTAAGTTCCAAAGCTCCTCTTTTAGATTGAGGCTCTTCGGCTTCCAGCATTTTGATCATGTTTTCCACATGCTCACCTTAGTGAACAAGTTCCTTCCAAGTCCAAGTTTCCACTGTGCCGACCTTGGATAAGATGTCGATCGAGAGATTTTTGTGACACATCTCGATCAAAGTGATTTCAGAGACTTGGTGCGGCAATAAAGTGACTGACTCCTGAATCTTTTTACGAAGTCGTTGATTGACTCCGTTTTCTTCTGCTTCTCAGCAAGTAGAGTGGCCATCGATACTTCTGTGTTGTCATCGAAGAACCGGGCCAAGAAAATCCTTTCTACATTGGCCCATGATCTGATAGAGTTTGGTTCTAACTTGCGGAACTATTCAAAGGCTACCCCCCTCAGGGTGCTGATGAACAGTCGAGTGAAGATATGATCATTCCCCATGAGAAATCCTGTTTGAGATAGGAAGTAGTAGATATGTTGTGAGAGAGATCCATTACCATCAAACTGGACTAAGCTCATTGGTTTGAACTTTATCGGGTATGGGACTGTATCCTATTCGACTGGATACAGTCTAACCACCCCCAGCTCATTCATGCTCTTCTGAAGCATTAGGGCGTTGAGTTGACTTTGGAACTCATTGAGCCTCTTGTCTCGAGGAGTGCT
This sequence comes from Asparagus officinalis, assembly GCF_001876935.1. Lineage (NCBI taxonomy): Eukaryota > Viridiplantae > Streptophyta > Magnoliopsida > Asparagales > Asparagaceae > Asparagus > Asparagus officinalis. Next base: position 27,673,291 of record NC_033801.1, read on the forward strand.
GCCAGCATGTGACCCTCTTCCTGAAGACTTGGTGAATAATCCGAATGTGATTCGCGATTATCTTTCTCTTTAGCTGTGTTAGGAGGAGTAGGCTCTCGCTCTCTATTCTTCGAGGACCTTCACTGATTCCGTGAATACCTATTCTTCTTCTTATTCAGAAGTTATCCCATCATCTCCTTCAGGGAGTTGATGGTCACTTGTTGCTCTTCGAATTTGCTAGCAACCTCATCGGAGACTTCCACCATATGCATCTTTGCATGCTTGTTCTGCACTGAGCTCGAGGTTCAAGACGTTGTCGTTGTTGAGCAAATCTCGTCATCGTTGTCGTAGATAGGTGATAGGCAGGCATAATCAAATAGGATGGCTACCCCCGTTTGAGTACGGGTGTGTATGTAGACACCCTCACTTTCAATGGGGAGGTATTTGAATCCCGAGGAAAGTTTCGGATCTGACGACCGAGAGTTCCAAATCATCAGTAGCCTATCTCCTCCAGCGATTACATCTCCGACGAGGAGGTTTTGACTAGAGGTTGCTTAGAAATTCTTCTGGACACTAATGGCTTTGGCGTCTTGACATATTGGCAATCAGCAAGCACCGCCTTGATGAGCCTCTCACAATGGCACTGAGGATTTGCCTCGTGAATCATGCGCTTGCGAGTTAGATGCTCTCTGAGATCCCCCATAGGTTGATGGCGACAACCCTCGGTGTCAGAAGAACCAAGCATGCAATCATGCAAAGAAGGTTCAAAAGAAGACTTGTGAGAACACTTGGAAAATTCTCCAAGTGTTGAATTCAGGCGAGCCTCTTTCCAGGTGAGCTCTCGTGTTTTGGTGAGCTTCAGCCTTCTGGCGAGCTCCAGCTACTTGTTCATTCAGGTGAGTTCCGCCTGTTTGACTGGTCTTTGCTTTGCCTTTTAGGCCAAGGCATGCTTGTGGGTGAGGCTTGGGTACCACACGGGCTTGACGAGGCTCGCCTGTTTTCTTCAGCTCGCCTGGTCTGGTGTGAATTGGGTGATACGAGTTGCCGTGCGAGCACCCTTTGGTCGCGGAATTACCAAAAGGTGGGTTGAGAAGAGGATGACCAAAACACAAGAATAATTCAGTATAAGGCGAATGAAAATACCTTCTCTAGATTATGAAGAACAAAGATTACAATCTCTCCCTCACAATCTCGCTAGAATTGAGAACAACCCCTCAACTCTCTCTCTAAACCCTAATACAATTATTAGAATTTCTCTTCCCTTAGGTCTGATTGTTTAGAACCCTAAAACAATCCTATTTATAGATGTGCAAACGTGGATGGCAAACTTGTAAATAAACAAACCCAAAAGAATCAGGAATCCCTGTCAAAACAGAATCCAAAACGAAACAGGAAACCCAGAAATCGCGATCCGGTCGACCGCCGGGCTTGGTCCGGTCGACCGGCCGGAGAGTTTTCTCAAACCCTGCAGCGTGCAGGTTTTCCGGTCGACCGGCATGCGTGCTGCGGTCGACCGGACAGAGAACTGTCAGTCTTTCCTGTTCTTTTTGCGTTTTGCTTCTTCCGACTTCTTTCGCCGTTTCCTTTAGCTCCATCCACGCTCCTATTCTCAAGATACCATGAGAATCTCCTATCCTCAAGCTCCCATGAGGATCGCTAAGCTCCCGAGGCAGAGAAGAAGATACACCCGTATCACTTAAGAACACACATTCAAGTTAGAACTTCAACTGAGGAAACTCGTGAGCCCCTCCTCCTTTTCTGAACCACCTGGCCTTGCTAGGAATCTGATCTCGACGTCCGATCGGAAATAACTCATTCATCCCGCGTCTCGTCGTAGTCACTTCTCGCTCCAAGTTGTAATCCTCAATCAATGGCTTTTCTGGAAGTCTAATGCACAGCGAGACAAACTTCTTGCTTGCATTCACTAACCTCTTCGCTCGCGTCACCGTTCCCAAGCTTGTCTCCCTCGGAAGAGATGCCGAACAAAATATAAACTTTTCACCACCCTTGGTAAATGTATACTTCTGAGCCCGTCTCTCGTAGATCACATATCTATCCCATAAGTACGGATTGCCCAGTATAATCTGACAAACATCCAATGGAACTACGTCGCATGTGACCTCGTCAATATACGACTCATGGAGCGCAAATCTTATAGTGCATTGATCAACTACACATAGCTTCTCCTCCTTCTGAATCCACCCCAATGGATAGGGCTTCGGATGCTTGACCGTCTTCAGACCCAGCTTCTGAATCAAGGCTTCGGATATCAAATTCTTCTCGCTGCCCGGATCAACTATGGCATCAACTAAACTGGTCTTCACTTGCAACTTAAGAACAAAGAGCTGCTCTCTCGGGTCGTCGTCCTCTTTCGTGGCCTGTTTCCCCGTCATAAGATTGAGACTGCTATTAGGCTCTGTCATCCCCGGGACTTCTTTCGGACCTTGAGCTATCATGTATGCCTTTTTCTCCTCCTTCTTCTTCAACCCTCTTGGCTTGAGATGAGGATACTTCTCCCTGCACTGATCAGCTTCGTGCCCTGTCTTCTCGCAGTGACTACAAATCAGCCCTGTTTTCCCTGGATCACCCTTCTTCTTCTCCTCCTTAAACTGAGAACCACTAGACTCGCCTCCAACTTGCTTTGCATCCCCCTTTGCTTCGTTGCTCTTCTTTTGCTTGCCCTCAATGGCAATGGCCTTCACGCTCGCATCTGCAATAGTCTCGACCGTGAATAACCTCATCTCCTTTCGGATGTAATCGCTCAATCCCGCCATATACTTCATGAACACAGAATATTCCTCTGTCGCAATGTTAAGGACCATCGCCTGCTGCTGGAACTCCGTAGTGTATTCTGGAACTCCGTGGTGTATTCTTGAACGGTTTGATTGACCCTTTGGCGCAAGCCATACCACTTGTACCAACGCTCCTCAAGGAATCCCACCGGATAGAACTGTTTCCTAAGTAGCTCCTTGAACTTGTTCCACGACACCGCCTTCTTCTCCTGCTTGCAATAGGATTTCCACCATGTCAACGCATGTCCTGAAAGCTTCAAAGTCGCGAACACAATCTTCTCTTTTGACGAATAGCCATAAAGAGTAAAATACGTCTCCATCCGCTCGATCCAGTCATCAAGCCTCTCGACGTCAACACTCACATCATAAATAGGAATCTCCACTCTGAAATCAATCTTCAGATTCTGGTAAGAATTCTTACCCCCTTGATGCGGTGCAGCCTTGACGGTCTCGTCCTCCTCGTCGGAGCCTGAAAGCTCGCTCTCTCCACCGGACTCTATAGGTTTCTTCTTAGACCTAGAAGAAGATTCCCCCTTTTCGTTCCCTCCTTGGATGAGACCGACGAGTTTTGTGAGCGTCGACCCTAGCTGAATTATCTCCTTCGGCCATCTTCTCCTTCCTTAAATCCTGGACTTCTTCCAATGAAATAGGGATCTCGCCAAGCTTCTTGTATGAGGAACGAGTAAGGACCATACACAGGTTCCCCCTTCACAGGATCTAGGTGCTCTGATACCAACTTGATACGAGTTGCCGTGCGAGCACCCTTTGGTCGCGGAATTACCAAAAGGTGGGTTGAGAAGAGGATGACCAAAACACAAGAATAATTCAGTATAAGGCGAAGGAAAATACCTTCTCTAGATTATGAAGAACAAAGATTACAATCTCTCCCTCACAATCTCGCTAGAATTGAGAACAACCCCTCAACTCTCTCTCTAAACCCTAATACAATTATTAGAATTTCTCTTCCCTTAGGTCTGATTGTTTAGAACCCTAAAACAATCCTATTTATAGATGTACAAACATGGATGGCAAACTTGTAAATAAACAAACCCAAAAGAATCAGGAATCCCTGTCAAAACAGAATCCAAAACGAAACAGGAAACCCAGAAATCGCGATCCGGTCGACCGCCGGGCTTCGTCCGGTCGACCGGCCAGAGAATTTTCCCAAACCCTGCAGCGTGCAGGTTTTCCGGTCACCGGCATGCGTGCTGCGGTCGACCGGACAGAGAACTGTCAGTCTTCCCTGTTCTTTTTGCGTTTTGCTTCTTCCGACTTCTTTCGCCGTTTCCTTTAGCTCCATCCACGCTCCTATTCTCAAGATACCATGAGAATCTCCTATCCTCAAGCTCCCATGAGGATCGCTAAGCTCCCGAGGCAGGGAAGAAAATACACCCGTATCATTGGGGACATGGCCTGAAAAGCGAAGCCCGCCTGATTTGGGGGGCTCATCTGAGTTGCTAAGTTTGCCCAAATGGGGAACTTTGCTCATGGAGCGATGCTCGCCTGAAGTGTCAGGCTCATTAGAAACATCAAGTTCGCCAGTTTTGGGAACTTTGCTAATAGAATGAAGCCCGCCTGAGTAGGTGGGATCACCTCATAGGTTCAGTTCGCCAGAACTAAGACCTTTACATTCTCGCTTGGCTCTTCTCAAGCCTGAATAGTAATCCAGGCCATAATAGAAGATGAGGGCTTGTGCCTCTTGGCGGGTGAGAGCTTGTCATCACCGTTGTCTGGCTCTTCTAGAGAGAGGGAGATCCACGTTGACAGTGAAAGCATGATCGCCCACATGAACCATGGTCTCCTACTATATAGGAGCCTGCGTGGATCGTTTTACAACCCAATGAGCAGTCCTTTGGCTTGCACTCTTGGCCTTTGGCTCGGCCTTGATTGGTTTGGGGGAGATAGAACCCCCTTCCATAGCTTGGGCAGAGCACTCAGGTATGGTTGCCTCGGCTGTGTGGGACTGGGCCACACGCACGACTCTATGGCATTTGTGAGATGCATTGCCACCAGAGGAGGATGAAGATAAGTACTCCTCATACTTAGCTTAGTTGAACTTAATCATAAAGGTCTCGATTGTCGTCCCCTCCGCAATTTCATCTTATTGCGCCACCACCATTTCACTTGAAGAAATAGTTACTCCCACTGTGGTCACCATCTTCTATACGGGCGTAAAAATTGACTCTTGAAAAGGGATCGTTTGTATTAATAAGAATAGCTTATTATAAACTAAGGATCAACAATTACAACAGAAGTGAAAAGAATGCTCATCTTGTTTAATGTGGGTTCTTCGGTAGTGATAGGACACCTCCCTTGAATGCTTGCGTCGAGTTTGCTTCCCTTAGATGATCCGATCGAAACTACGGTTGAGCTTCAGTATGTAGTAGGAGCTCTTGTGTGATTGAGTTTGATTACACGAGCTTGATGAATGTCAAGGCCGAATGTTTAGAGAAAGCTAATATGCAAGAGTTTGCAAAGAGCCAAGAGTCTCAAATCCGAGAATTCAGATTGAGTCTACTTCAACAATCCAAGCTTCTGCATAAGGATTTCCTGCCAAGCTATCAAGAGGCTAAGCATGATTCTTAGAATGCCAAACTTCTAAGCTTAAGATCTCCAGCCAACCAAGCAACACAGGTCTTTGATTGCAGAGTCTTAAAATAATGCCAAGCCGATCAAGCCTACCCAGCCCCCTTCATGTTGCCACTGGTGGCTTATAAATAGGCAAGGAAAGACATGGTTAATCCCTTGACTTGTGGGATGTGACCACTCACAGGTGAGGAGCACCATATCTTCCCCTATAACTGTGGGATGTGACCACTTAGGGATGATGAGAGCCATGCTCCATCACTTAGAACATGGGATGTAGGCTTGCCCACTCCCACAAGTAATCAGCCGCTTGCACCCCTCAAGCAAGGCTGGCAGGCTTGTAGGCAAGCTCGGGTGTTGTCTGAATGCCTAAGCGATCTTGCAGGCGAGCTTAGCGAATAGGCGGGGTCAGGTGGCAGACCCCTTAAGTGTGTGAGCTGAATCCTATTGGCAAACTAGTTCATGCGGTCGAACTTCCTACAGATGTGCTTGACTCGTACGAGCGAGCGAAGCATTCAGGTGAGCTCGACTCGTGCGGGCGAGTCAAGCAATCAAGCAAGCTTGACTCGTGTGGGCGAGTCAAGTAATCAAGCGAGCTTGACTCGTGGTGGCAAGACAAACAAACAGGCGAGCTTGATTCGTGATGGCGAGTCAAACAAACAAGCGAGTATTCGATTGGCCTCTTGAATGCAGGCGAGCTTAGCTTGGTCTTCTGAATGTAGGTGAGCTTTGGTTGCTTTGAGCATGCAGGCGAACTCAAACAGGCGAGATTTGAGTTCTTTTGTGTAAAGACAATTTTTATTACCTACATGGAGTGGCTTGGTTGTAAATGACTAGGGAGAAGTAGTAATTCTAAGCACTTGAGAAAGGTGACACGGACTAGGCCAACACTTAGAAGAGTGTATTGTGTATTGACAATCGTGTGATATTGTAAAAGTTTTCGGTGAGCTAGAAAACCGATTGTGTAGTTGATTTTGTGATTAGTGGAGAATCTCCTCGAGGGTGAGGAGCAAAGATGTAGGTCGAGGGTGACCGAACTCTGTGATCATATCATTTGTTTGTGTTTGGCATTGGTGTATTTTTATTGTTGTAGGTTGTCTAAAAATCACAACAGATAGTCAATCTTTATCAAACTTCAATAGTGGGAGTTACAACTCAACGACTTCTACATCAATATGTCAACAATGGAAGTTATAATCAGGTAACTTTCATGTCAACAAAATGAAAGCTGCAATCGGAGAATTTTCACGTAGATCGAGAAAGGTTACAATTCGATGACCTCCATGACGACTGATGAAAGTTCTGATTAAATAGCCTTCACAATCAACTGAGAGTTACAATCTGACGACTCTCACATTTTCAATAGCTAAAGCAAAGATTACAGAACAATGATCTTCACAAACGCTGTAATAGAAGAGCTTACAAGTCAACAACCACTTCTAAATGCAGAGTTCACCTCTACGTTCTAAACTCAGAACGCAGGTGACCCCTGAATTTTCAGCCTCCAGCAGACACTCAACTCTACGTCTCAAGCCTAAGACGCAGAGTTAGAACTCAGAACGCAGGCGGCCCCTGTGTTTTCAATTCTCAGCAAGCACCCAACTCTACATCTCAAGTCTAAGACGCAGAGTTAAGGCTTATAACGGTGACTTGGGCATTTGACTTGTTCAAACACAAGCTGAACAGCCTCAGAACCATTTATCCCACATTTTGAGGGATTCTTGCCTATTTAGGAGTGGATTGAGGGGTTAGTTACACCCCTTATCCCCCTATAAATAATCACCTTACTCAACCGAGTAGGAGGTTCAGAGTTTTGTTCGGAAATTAGTGGAGAAATCCGTTTCGAACTCATCAAGAGATCGGCTAGAGAGAAGCTCTTGGCAACAAGAAAATCTTGGACCATTTGTCAGCAATAAGGAATCTTCGTACTTGGTTAATTAACCGAATTCTCGTTTCAAAAGATGACTCTTTTCACAGAGTTTAAACTCATCCTGAGTTCATAAACTCGTTAAGAGTTCTTTTCATACTTGCCACGCAAGTTAGTTGTTTAGTGAATTGAGATGTGCAGATCGTCAATGGAGAGCAAAATCGATGCGAGCATTCGAGGGAGGTACTCTATCGCCACTGTGAAGAACCCAGATTTAAACAAAGGAGAGAATTCACATTAACTTTTTCTCTTCTCTTTTGTAATCAGGAAATTCAAATTGTCATTGAGGTTGAGAGATTTGTAAACATTCTTTTTTAAGCAGTTAGAAAGGATAAATTTAATTCAATTCTTTCATTTTCTTATTACAAATTTTCTAACAAACAAAAGATGGTGACTCCGCTGGGGACTAGCTTCTCTGACGACAAACTGGTGGCGCAATCTGATGCCAATTTCGTTAGAACGACCATGGAAACTCTCGTCGTAGAGTTTGATCAAGCTAAAGTATAAGGAAGTCCTCTCCTCTGGATCACTCAGCCCCAAGGCTAGGCGTAATGTCCACAAAATCTCCAAGGAGATTAAAATGCCAACTGTTGTTACAGTTCCAAAAGAGTCCCTTCTTCTAGCCAAGACTGTTTAAATAGCCCTTCCTCTGAAGGAATGGGCTCGGATTCCATCAAACTCGTTCAACGAGTTAAAAGCTCCATACACGAGTTACCGCGATCTATGTCAGGTCATAAAAGGTCCATGGCGAATAAAAATCCAATCAACGTTGATGACATTGCAACCAATGCCTTAAAACATGCCAAAAAGGATGCCGCTTGATGAAGGAGGAGATCTATACGGTGAGTACACCTACGAAATAGCCGATCTCTTGCCCAACGCGAAAATCGCGTTTTTAGTCTCTGCCTGAGTGCTACGTCTCTACTTCAGAATGCACACTTTGTGGTAATGAGCCTAACTACGAGCCCCATGTGATACAGCTTAAACGCGACCCTCATTGGCGCGTTGTTCATCTAAAACATCGTCCTCAGGAAAGCGTTTCTAAAGATAAACACACACCCCAGGGGTGCGTTCAACCAAAACATGACCCTCAGGGGTCTGTCTCATCAATCAAACGTATACCCCAGGGGTGCATTCAACCAAAAGATGACCCACAGGGGTCTGTTTCATCAATCAAATGCATACCCCAGGGGTGCGTTCAATCGAAACATGACCCTCAGGGGTCTGTTTCATCAACTAAACGCAAGCCTCAGCCTAGCGTTCATAAAATCAAAAATGACCCTCGTATTTCTTCTCCAGAACACGACGTGGTCCGCCAAGTTCAAGGGAATCAACATGGGTTTAAAATTCATGTCCACCAAGAACCAGTCCCGCCCACCAACGGGCAGGGGGTTCTATCTCCGTCCTCACAGTAGGGGGTTCCATCTCCATCCTCACACTCTGTGAGAGATTCATCTCAAGTCTCTGACTTACAGGAATTGTTGTCGATAAGAAGACCTGAGCAGCAAACAGCTCATTCATGTTAATGTGAGTGACTCATTTCTGCAGTCCTCTCAGAATGCCCTTGTTACACATCCACACCTCGATAATCGGTATTTAACCGATTGACAAATGTCACTAGGCCTACCAAGTGATAACGTCATCATAAGAAAGGGATCTCTAAAATGGAATATCCTAAAGTCACTATCAATATGATCGGTAGAGGAAAGGCCTCAGCTACAAGTTCTGACGAGTCAGAAAGAGGTCATTCCCTGACTGTTCGGGAGATTTGTGATGAGTTCGAAGGAGTATATCAGCGCACCCGAACACGCATAGGAACTATCCGCTCGATTAATTATCAAAAATTAGCCAAGAGGATTGTTTCAGATGATGAACACTCAACAATTGTAGATTCCCAATCCTCAAGCTCTTTTGCAGCACATGAGGAACCTACTTATATGACTGGAAGTTTCGATGACTTAGCCAAGAAAGTCGATGAACATCATGTCATGTTTCATGCACAGCAGGAGATGCTTGTCCAAATGAAATATATGTTAGCCCAGCACCTCACAGAGAGAATTCAAAAGCCTGAATCCTCTCGGAAGGCATACTCGAAGGGGAAGCAAAAGATGCCTGAGAATTCAGATCATGAAACTCAGAACATAGAATCCTCTTCTAAAAACGAGAAGGAGATGGAAAGAGAACCAAATCCTCAGTCATCTAAAATGGAAGAGTTAAAGGATCACCTTAATGCAATCGCTAACAGGAGTGAGCTTCATGAAGAAGGAGTGGTACGGCCTTACCCCGCGAAATGGGACGCAGCTCCCTATACACCGAAATTTAAGACCCCAACTTTGCAACCTTTTGACGAAACAGAATCACCAAATCAGTACGTCTACTACTTCAAGTCACAAACCGGAGACATGGTGGCAAACGACGCTATTATGACTCGATTGTTTATTGGCACCCTTAAGGGTGTTGCTTTCGAATGGTTCATAAAGTTGCCTGCTGGGTCTATTCAAAAAAGGGTAGATCGGGAAAGGCTATTCTTAGCCAGATTTTTCGATGATGATACAGAAGTATCTGTCCTAGCCCTTCTCGACACCAAGTAGAGGAAGGGAGAGTCTATCAAGGCTTATGTTGAAAGATTCTCCAGTATGACATTACGATGCCCATCAGGTATGACTCAATCTACTTTAGTCAAAACTTGTAGGCATAACTTGTAGACTCAGCTCCTTACTCAAATGAGGGTAGCAGAATATCGCTCCTGGAGACAAATGGTTTCGTAAGGAGAATAAGCTAAAAAAATCAATGCTCAGGTCAAGGCTGAAGAGGCTACTCAACCAAAGCCACAACGGCAACGCAACCAAAACAACGCTCCTCGATTTAAGGGAAAGGAGACTTTGGCCGCTGATTCCAGCACATGAGCATCACCTGCTAAGCAAGACAAAGCACCGAATCAGCAAAGACCGCCCAAGCAATACTCGTTTAAAGAGGAGCATGTGGACACTTTGTTCCAGCTACTTCAGAAAAACAATAAACGGTAACTTCCTGAGAATAGGAAACCGGATGAGGCGGGAAAAGACCCTAATTACTACCGTTATCACAGGTTCCTGAGACATCCTACCAGAAAATGCTATCTTTTCAAGGATATCCTACAAATTTTGGTGAATGCTAATGTGCTCATATTGAAGCTCGAGTAGAAGAACTGCTAGTCTACCAGTTTGAATAGGGTTCAGTCGGTGATTTTTCTCCTGTAATAGCTACAGACGGAGTTATTCCCATCCATAAAGGGGAAATGCACATGAAAAACACTGACCCACAAGGTCAGAAAGATAAAGGATTAACTCCCTTTACTACCTCGAAAGGGGAGATTTTGTGGGTCCATCCCGATCTGGTTGAAGACTAACAGTGGACGAACACCTCGTCCAGAAAGAAAAGAGGCAAGGTTAAGTCATCTAACATGATTAGCCCTTTCATCAATGAGGATGATGATCACCTCAAACCTCTCACTGATTCAGAAGAAGAGATGATCGTTCTTGTAGCAGACCAAGGAGGTAACCCTAGCACCTGGTCAGGAAAAGCTTATCTGAGGAACTATGATCAAGGTGCTCAAGAAATAGAAGAACAACCCTAAGATGCTAGGGGTTCTGTCCCTCATAATTCAATCGATAAAGGGAACCAGAAAGAAATATGGTATGATAAAAACCTTTTTCAGTAACCCAGATAATCAAGCGCATCCTTCCGATTCAATGTCATGGTATAGTTGGCCAATATACCGGCCAAGATTACCCTGTACGAGCTCCTACAATTGTCTAAAACCATCAAGGAAGCTCTAATTGAAGTCTTAACGAACATGGAAAGCTTTATGACACAAGTTACTTTGACTCCTGAAGCTTCTGAGGCCAGTCATGTATATAATGTCTACAAGCAGCAAGAAGTTTACCCTGCATATCATTCACTCAGGAAGATATGCAAGTCAAACACAAGCACGACATGCCTTTATAGAAGTTTACCCTGCATATCATTCACTCAGGAAGATATGCAAGTCAAACACAAGCACGACATGCCTTTATATTACACATGGTATATTGGGTCTTACTCAGGAAGATATGCAAGTCAAACACAAGCACGACATGCCTTTATATTACACATGGTATATTGGGTCTTTGGAAATCAGTCATGTGCAAGTTGATCCAGGCTCAGCACTTAGCATTATGCCTTAAAGGGTCATACAGGTCTTGGGGATTCCCATGCATCGGTTAAACACCACTCAGACCGCTATCTTCGGTTTCAACGCCAATAGCACTCGACCCCTGAGGAAGATCAAGCTTAGGTGTTAAATCAAGGATCTCAAGTCCAAAGTGACTTGTTACATTATAGATGCATACACGTCTTATAATTTTTTATTAGGGAGACCATGGATTCACGCGAACCATATCGTTCCATCTACCTTACATCAGGTTATAAAGTATGTTAATGATGAAGGAGAAATCCAAACCCTGATTGCTGAGAAGTGCCCTTTCAGAGTGGTAGAAAACTTCTACACAAATTATGTCTTCTACCTGGAATCTCAAGAGAAATTTGAAGAAGATACTAACAGTGGGCACGAAGCCAACATCGAGCCAGATCCTGAGGAATATTGTCCATGAGAGTTGAATTTTAACGTAATGGGTTAGATTAAGAGCAATAATAATGTACCGAGTGAGGGCGAGTGGTGCATTAATAAAGATTTTATTTTGGCATACTTGTCCGATGTGTCCTCTAAAAATAAACAAATAGAGAATGATACTGATGCAGGTACCGACATATGGTACACATTATACGCAGAGGCATCACTCACATTGCCGATTAAGTCATCCTTCACTACAGATGAAGAAATCGAGAATATTCAAAAGGCTTTCTTCAAAGTCTCGTCCAAGAGGAAAGAGCAGAAGCCTATCTTTTTGGGAGAGTCAAACTTGAACTACTCAAGCAAGAAAGTTCAGAAGAAGATAATGGGGTTCCTTAATTCCATTACCATGAACCCAATTCCATTCATTTAATGAAACGAATGGGTTATGACTTTAATGAAAAGAGAGGTTTAAATTTTGGGAAAGGAAGACGAACACCCGTTCGAATATTTCTCACTCCGGAAAGAAAACCTCCTGATTATTATCAAATAACTAGAAGAGGTGTGGGTTACATCACAACCCCTTCTCTTTTAGAAAATAAAACCAATGATTGTCTGTGTTAAGACCATTCATCCGACACAATTATCCTCATGGGAATCCGATGTTAGCACTGGAGCCTTCTTTGAAAGCCTGACTGTGAACATGGTTTCGACTAGCCACCCAGACAAAGACTCAGGGAGTGACGAAGAATTGATCAAATCAACTAATGACCCTTGGATCAAGCGTCTTAACATTTTGTGGGATATGCGCTTCGAACAGCGTGAGCCACCCACTGAAGATAAAGTAATCCAAGTTAATATGAGAGATGAATCTGGTCCTAAACAAATCTTCATAAGTGAAAGCTTATCACCATCTAAGAAAGAAGATCTTATATCTCTCATTCGAGAATATATAGATGTCTTTGCCTGGAACTATAAAATTATGTCTGGCCTTGATCCAAAAGTAACCATGAATCATCTTAACATTGATCTGGATGCAAAACCCGTTAAATAACAATAACGCCGGTTTTGTCCAGATATTATGGAAGCAATTGAGTCAGAAGTCAAAAAGCTTATTGGCTCGGGCTTTGTTAGAGAGGAACAACACCCTGATTGGATAACCAACATTGTTCCAGTGTCTAAGAAAAATGGTAAAGTCCGGTTATGTATTGACTTTTGTGACCTAAACACAGCATGACCAAAAGACGAATTTCCACTCCCTATCATGGATGTTATGATCGATAACACATGCCGGTATGAAAGAATGTTTTTCATGGATGGTTTCTCCGGGTACAATCAGATCAAGATGCACCCTAAAGATGAAAAACATACTACTTTTAGAACACCATTGGGAGTATATTGCTACACGGTGATGCCCTTCGGATTGAAAAATGCAGGTGCAACCTACCAACGTGCAATGAACGCAATCTTTCATGAGCACTTACGCAAGAAGATTGAATGCTATGTTGGTAATATAGTAGTGAAAAGCCAACACAAAGGTGATCATCTTACAGACCTGAAGATAATGTTAGACATCATGAGAGCACATCAGCTGAAGATGAACCCGATCAAATCATACCTCGGAGTATCAAATGGAAACTTCCTGTGATTCATAGTTACGTCCAAGGGAATTTCTCTTGATCCAGAAAATTGTGTGCCATCCAAGACATGCCACCTCCAAAGAACGTCAATGAGCTCCGAGGTTTACAAGGCAGGTTAACCTACATCCGGAGATTCATATCCAACCTTTCGGGACACTGCCAACCTTTCTCTAAGCTCATGAAGAAAGGAGTATCCTTCGTTTGGGATGGAGACTGTCAAAAAGCATTTGAGGAGATTAAGAGATACCTCACTCAACCGCCAGTTCTTATGGCTCCGATATTGGGAAAATCAATCCTGCTGTAAAGGCCATGAATTATTCCCTTGGAGCTTTATTAGCCCAAAATAACCATCAAGGACAGGAGCAAGTAATCTACTATCACAGTATGACATGCAATTCATGCCCCAAAAGGCTATTAAAGGTCAAGCTGTAGCAAATTTCCTAGCTGATCATCCGATACCGGGATTATCTAAGCTGTATGAAGACTTACCTGACGAAGTCGCCGAAGCTTGCGTAGCCCAAGAAGTTATGCAAGTGTGGAAGTTATTCTTTGATGGTTCATCCAGAGCAAACCCTCATGGAACAATTACCGCAAGAGTAGGAGTAGTATTCATTTCTCTGAATGGTCACGTGATTCCAAGAGGATTTTCTCTGATCGAATCCTACACCGATAATGTAGCTAAGTATAACGCTCTACTATTAAGGATGCAATTCTCTGAGGAGCTTAACATTCAACACCTTGAAGCATACAGTGACTCTCAACTCATCCTAAATCAAATCCGTGGAGAATATGAAGTACGCAATGTGGATTTACTCACATACTACTTCGCAGTCCTAGAACAAGCACGAAAGTTCAAAGGCTTCTTCATCGGGTATATCCCACGAACTCAGAATGCTTATGCCGATGCTTTGGCTTCACTGGCAACCTCATTAGCATTGCCACCTGGGGCTGAAACAATAATTTCTATCTCAGGATGCGAGTTGTATTACCCCAAGATTTCCTCACAAAAACAATCCGACAAGGCGGTGACTGGAGAAGTCTGCACAACATCAATGGAATTCGAACCCAGAGACTGGTGATTCCTAAATATCGACTATGTTTTATACGGGATTTTGCCCGATAATCCTAAGGAAGCGGCCGCTATCAAACGAAAGGCCCTCCGATTCTATTACAATACGATATCTCAAACTCTATACCGTAAATCACATGATGGAATTCTGCTTCGGTGTCTTTCTAGAAAAGAAGCTAAAGAAGCTCTCAAGGAAGAGCATGATGGGATCTGTGGAGCTCATCAACCTGGGACTAAGTTGGGAGACCGATTTCGATGAATTGGCTATTATTGGCCAAAGATGTTTATAGATACAGTTACTATGCTAAACATTATCACGCATGTCAAATTCACGGTGACTTTATTCATCAGGCACTAGGGAGCCTACATCCGACATCTGCCTCTTGGCCATTCGAGATGTGGGGTATGGATATCGACGGACCCATCGCTCCATCAACTGCCAAAGGACATCGATTCATCTTGGTTGTAACTGATTACTTCTCTAAATAGGTGGAAGCAATCCCGCTGAAAGAAGTTAAAACTTCGAATGTGATCAAATTTATCAAGCATCATATCATCTACTGCTTTGGAGTTCTGAGATGAATAGTCCACTATAACGGGACACAATTTGTCAACCATGGATTTCAGAGATTCTGTGACAAGTTTAGAATCCAGAGTATCATGTTTATAGCATACTACCCACCAGCTAACGGCCTAGCAGAAGCTTTTAACAAGACAATTGTGAAGCTTCTCCAAAAGTTCGTTTCCAAGAGCCAACGTGATTGGGATGAAAGACTTGGTGAATGTTTATGGGCCTACCGTACGACTGTATGGACCCCTACAAAAGCCACTCTATTTTCCTTGGTATATGGCTGCGAAACTGTATTACCATTGGAAATTTAGATCTCATCCCTGAGAGTTGCTATCATAACAGGAGCAACAGAGGAGGAGAAGCATAGCATGCGTCTGCAAGAACTTGAAGTTTTAAACGACAAGTGACTCTAAGCTCAACAGCAGATTGAGTTACTAGATTTCCAAAGCCTACAAAAAAAAGGTTAAGGAATAGATTTTCAAGAAAGGTGAATTGGTATTAGCCGTCAGACAACCCATGGTAATGACACATAAGAACAAAGGGAAGTTCAACCCCAAATGGGAAGGGCCATTCGTAATAGAATCAGTCTATTCGAATGGAGCTTATCGCCTCATCGATCAAAAGGGTGACATGCTCATGATGCCGATTAACGAAAAATTTCTCAAGAAATATTTCTCGTAGGCTATGAAACCCCCCTTTCTCTTAATCCCCAGACAAATCAGACTGGGGGTAGCTCATCTAAAATTTATGTAAATGGAGGGAAAACCAACCTGCCCATTTTATCTGGCATGTATATCATCAAGTTAACACTGTATCTCTAATGATTAAAAATTTTGGAAATTGTTCTAAGTAATAACAAAGAGAATTTTGAATTTATGCTAAGTTAACACTACACCTATGGCATTTGTAATATTTTTCATTGTTCTAAATTGGAGTTCAACAAGAGAGACGATGGAAGACAAAATAATATCATTTCTATTTCAATGTTGTTTTAATACAAAGTAACGATAATTAGAATAAAAATGATAAAAAATTGTTCCCAAAGACAGTTCAAATTCAAACAACTCGGCTCATTAACTTCCAAGATTTGAGCTTGGACTTCAACGCAGATATGTTCTCCTTATGAGCCTTTTGAACTTCTTTAGCTATCTTCCTCTTGAGCTCTTCTTCATCAGGCGCTGCTTCTGCAACCTCTCTCCAAATCTTATCAGCAGCGATGATCACATTGCAACACTCCTTGAAAATCTCATCACTGTGAACAGCTAACCCTCTTATGACTTCCACATCCTCAACTAGCTGGGCCTTCTTCTAAGCTAGCTCAACCCCCATGTGAGAAACAGTTACCTCAGCATCTCGGACACCCATAGAAAGACTACTCATGTCCATCTGTATCTGAGTGTGCTCCTCCTATAGGCTGGTAATGCGAGATTCTTTCTTAGATAAGCTCTTATGAAGATCCTCCTGGCGTTGCGCTCTCGAAGCTTTGGCCATAGAAAGAGCATGGTCAACTTCTTGTCCCAAATCAGCGTGTTGCAAATTCAAAAGCATCTCTAATTCCATTTCCAAAATGATGATGCTTTCGCTGCAATTCTCGATCCACAGCGTATTGCCTTGGCGTCTAATCTTATCTAGGCAACCCATCAGATGGGGTTCCAAAACTCTAAACTCCACTCTTCCAAGACTAACAACATCAATAGTCATGTGCCTCCAGTTTTCTAATTGCTCGATGAGTTTCCTCAAGGTTTTTGAACTTGGAGGAGGAGCAATCGGATAGATCAAACCCGTATACTCATTACGAGCAGGTCGAGGGACAACCTCAAAAGGTAGTTCACTGGGCAAATCTGATGCCGAATCCCTGACGGTCAACCCTTGCTCGACCATCACAACTTCAGGATCGAAAGGAGCGGTTTGAAGCACAACATCCTCCTTACTCTTCGGAAGCTCAATAAGGGTGGACTTCAATGCGTCCCCCATCAACTTCACCTTTTTGGGAGTCCGGGCAACAGCAGGCCTCTTCTTGCGGATCCTCTTCTTATATTCGCCCTCCTCTTCAGCAGTGAGAGCTTTCTTCCCTACTGACCTTAGGATATGAGGCCTAGAAGCTGCTGCCCCCACATGAGCCTCTGTAGCTACACTCTCTTGATATGCCTTGGTAACTGGCACTTCTTTAGAAATTACCTCAGCTGCCTTCTCTGCGCCTGAATGCACGGCAGTCCAAATCCCCTCTTGAGTACTCTCAGCTGTGGCTACTGCTTGTTCACAAGCTAGATACTCTTCAATCCCTGAATGACGAGTCCTGGTGGAGCTTGTCCTTGATCCATAAAATTCTCGGATCTTATTTATACAGGAAGTATATACATCGTACTCCGGGATTTGAGAAACTTCAAAAAGCCAGTCACTGACACCGGCAACTATAGAGGAAGCAGGAACCGCATGGGGAAGAGTGAACTGGGCATAAGACCCTCTCATAGAGAAGAAATACCAAGCACAGGCCCCTTCAAGCAAATTCCTAACCCATGCCAACTCCAGGTTAGGGTTGCCAACATAGAGTTGGTCATACCCAAATTGCCTGGCAAAACGAGAAGGTGTGTATGGTTCAATGATGCACTCCTTTGCCAAACGGAAGACCAAATACCCTAATCTAATATTGAGGAGCCACCTGAAGACGCCTTCCCCCAAAGATGAAAATTCCCCTAATTCAACATCTACAAAATCTACATCCTCATCTCCAGCCATATAAAAATTAGGAACGCAGCAGAAAATCCTGTAGTTGTCCCCCTCCGACAAAAGCTGTCAAGCCCAGACTATGTATGTGTGAGTCCACGTGGCCGATTCGAGCCTCTGCACAAAGGGAGTAAAAACTTCATTCTCTTTAGTAACCCCTGTCATCAACGAGAGGAAATTCAAGATAAACCAGGCCTCTAAGTAAGTGTACGGCACTAGCACATGAGGTTGGGGAGTCCTCCGAACTTTCCTCCTAGCAACATTAACTTCTTGGATGGCGACGAATTCAGATATCAACGTTCTCAGCCCACTCTGTATGCAGGCTACCATAGTAGTGAGGAGGCTCAATGGTCTCCCGTGAGCCAACAAAACACTCGGGTATACTACCTTAGCTAATATTGATTCAGCAGGCTTCGATGGCACCACACATCATTTCAGCCACAACATCAAGAAACCAGTAAGAAGGGTAGTATCATAGATAGGTGTGGCAGCCTGATGATGAAAGCTCTCAAATTCGGCACCAGCTTCAAACCCGTCCTCCTAATGCTTGTTCTTGTAAACAGCTTCTAAAGCCTTAATACGGGCCTTAATACCCTTAGGAGACACTACAACAAGCCGGGTCATGACCTTATCTCTCCGGCTTAGGTTCCGAAAAAAGATAGTTCACCCACGCGGTATGCATGATACCCCCTCCACGCATCCCTACTAGGTGAATGCAGATATGAAAGTGGCACATCAACTCCCAAAAGGTGGCATAAATCTCTATATGTACCACTCTCAAGATAGAGAGCTCTTCCATAGTGGGAGTGAACTCTTCATAGGGCATCTCTCCAAATGTTACCCCTGATATGGCCTGCATTTCATGGAGAACAAAACCCAACTCTCCGACGGGTGTAAAAAATGTGCAGCTATCTGCATTATACCTATCTGCATTATACCTCTCCAACATAGCAAAGATGTTGGGATAACTCTAAACAATCTCATGCCTGGTGGCCAACACTGGGACTATGAGGCCCGATCGAGCAAGTGGATCCCTAAGGTCCACCAGGACGATCCACCATGCGAGTCTACCAGCCACCTTCTCTAGAGAATAACCAGCCAGGAGACCGAAAGGCTTGCACAGGGAATTCATACTGAGCAGTAATGAATTGGCGAATAAACAGATTCACTGGAAGGGGCCCCTCTTGAGCTAGATCCTTTTTCTCAAATTCGCCAGGATTCAGGCCTTTGAGTATCTGAGTTTGGCCTTAGGAATCAAGCGATACACTTGCTCTCTTCCGAACGAGATCGAAAGTAAGATTTCGACAGCAACTAATGTTCAGGAAGTGAGAGAGAGGATATATCCTGTGCATGCTAGGAAGAAAGAAGAAACGATTGCTGATTCTTCACAGTAGCCTGGAGTCCTCAGCAATAATAAGCTACTCATCTGCTGTTATATGGTCTCCAAACAAGAATGCAAGCTTTGGAAACAGATCATGGCCTACAGGCATCTCCATATCCAAATTAGTCATTAAGATCCTGAGGGTGGGGCATCCCGCTTCTATTATCAGGAGTGCCCGCTCTGAATCAGGGAAGGTGCACAGCGGGATTCTTTGATGAAGACCGAAAACTTCTTCCTTATCCAAACCTCCAATATATCCAAAGTAATATTCTTGAGGGAGTGGCACGCATGTAGGAAGAACACTACAAAACCAGAAACGAAGGTTAGCAATCACAATAAGCTACTGATATAAATCTGAAGAAACAGATTGAAACACAGTGGTCAAGCCCCGTGTGTTAAATCTTAAACACAAGGGCCAACCTTGTGTTACGAATCTCAAATGCAAGAGTCAAGACTTGCATTACAAAAGGATTCGTGGTGCCATCCATGCAGTCGATCGGGGAAGATGAAGATCGTCGGGGTTTCTTTCTGTCAAAGTTAACGAGAATTCTCGTTCACAAGATCAAGACGAAGAGCAAAGAGTCAAATAACTCTTGATTTGACCATACGGGTCTATTAATAACAACTATTAAGTTGTTAAAGTGGCATGGGATTTAAGAAAATAATCCCAGCCACTCTTGAATGTAGTTTTCGACGTTAACGGATAAAGTCGGTTATACTTCATAAATGCTAAGCTGAGACTTGTGTTATAGAGTCAACATCAAACTCGAATATCACTTTCGCGTTCCTGTTATCATGAACGAAGAGTTTACCCTTACGTTTTCACATATGACACTTAAGTCTTTAAGTGTATGATTTTTCTTAAACACAGTGTTTTGAAAACCTCTGTATCACCTTAGCTGAGTTTAAGTTAATTCAGCTAACTAAATTTCTTACTGTTGTCAAGTCGAACACAATGCTTCTAATGATCATCATCCCTACAGAGTATGAATTTAACTTGCATCACTCCTAATGTGATGTCAATTCCTCTGTTAAAATCAGTTTATCAATTCTCATCAATAGAACGATAAGTCCCCAAAATCACTCAAATCATGATTAATTTACTAACTCTCCCCAACAGAGTGGTAAATAACCAATTTATCAATTCTCTTCAACAGAGTGATAAAATTCCCAAACCTTACTTAAATCACGAGTACCAAAATTTGTAGCCTTTGGTGATAAACACACTTAGAAATTTTCCACAGCGAGATATTAATTCTCAAAATCTTGTTCAAATCATAAGTATCACAAGTCATCGCTCTGATGATAAACCACTTATAAATTCTCCCCAGCGAGACGCTAAATCCTCCAAAAATCTTGTTCAATATTTTTCTGTCATGTTAATATCATACCTCTGACAAAATCAATTTATCGACTATCTCCAATAGAGCGATAGGTCCTTAAAATTACCCTGATCATAATATTCTTCATGTCACGTTAATATCACACCTCTGACAAAATTAACTTATCGATTCTTTTTAATAGAGAGGTAGGTCCACAAATCTCTGTTATATTAACAATATACCTCTAACGGTTAAACCCCCTAATGAACTTGTTAATCCTTTTTTTAACAAGAATAGCAAGTTCTTATTATAAAATACGCAACGGGGTAAACTTAAGGATAATAAGGAAAATGTCACTCTATGTGAAAATTTATGCTAAGTTAATATTACATCTCTGGCATCTCTCGGGTAATTTCATTGTTTCAAGTCAGAATAGACACACGAAATAATGGAAAACCCATATTATTTTCTTTTTTATAAATATAAAGCAAAAGGAAATGATACAAAACGGACTTGTTCTTATGAAAAGAATATTACAAAGTTAGGATTCACTCGCTCATCAATTCAAAAGAAGTGAGTTGAGCCTTGACTTCAAATAGCTTCTCCTCGTGATCAGCCTGCACTATGGCCTCAGCCTTCTCCTGTAGTTCATCTTCGGTGGGCATGACGGTGGCAACTATCTCCTTCTTAGCTCGCTCTAGGGCCTGAGCCTCCTTGTGATAACTCAAAAGAGTGTCCGCATTCTTAACGCTAAGGACATTAACGATGGCTTCTTCACGAGAGAGTTGAGCCTTCAATCGTAGCACCTCAGCTTTAGCTTCAACCAGCTTTGTACGAATGAATCCCAAAGAAGCAGTCGAGAGCTCCAACTCCTCTTGCCTCTAGGCGCTCTGCTCCCGTAGGTGTGCAACTTGATGCTCTCTCTCGACCAAACCCCGCTCTGTCACCTCATGGTGAGCCACTTCTTCAACCTGAAGGTTGGCAAAAGTAGACACAATTTGCGTCTAAATATCCGTATTACCTAGGGCCTCGAAGTACTATAGCTGGGCTTCCAAATGAGAAATGGCCTCTGAACAACACTCAAAGCATTGAGTGTCACCCACACTCTTAACTCCATTCAAGGTCACCTCTAGAAGAGGCCTGAAGGAGTCAAAAGTGCCCCGACCAGCCATTACAACTTCAATCATCTTCTTCGTGAGACTGACCCCCCCCCCCAGCCATTACAACTTCAATCATCTTCTTCGTGAGACTGTTTAAGTGCCCCAAAGAAATGTGGAGGAAGTCAGGTGCATCTATGGGGCTTGAAACAGTAATTGGAGATGGTCCCCTAGCCCCTGAGATAGGCATGTCAAAGCGAGGGCTAGCAGGTAACCTAGATGTAGAAGTTGTAGAAGCAGCAGAAACATCCAAGTGTGAAGGGCTTGATGTCAAAGCCATCATGGCCCCCGCCTGAGATGGATTCGGCACACTGATGATCCCTGTTGGTGCAAGTGAAATCCTCATCAGTGTTGTCGGTGGGATCATTGCCAAGCTTGATTGGGGTTGTTCTTGCTGAGGAGTCGCCACTTGTATAAGTGGCTGATTAGCGCACTAAAACAAAATACAACATTGCCGACGAAACAAAAACGTCGGCAAAATTTAAAAAACGTCGGGAAAAATATTTCCCGACGCAAAATACAGCGTCGCTAACGTGTCGCCAAAAGTGTGTCAAGGAAAGTATTTGGCGACGCAAATACACTGCGTCGCCAAAAGTATACTTTTGGCGACGTGACATGCGTCGGGAAAAGTACATATTTTAGCGACGCATATTATTTTGCGTCGGCAAAAACATGCTGATTTTTTCCATTTGTGAAACGACGTCTGGAAATCTTGCACTTTTGGCGACATACATAACGTCGGCAAAGGGTAATGCGTCGGTAAAAGTATACTTTTAGCGACGCGAAAATGAGCGTCGCTAAAAATCTAATCTTTGGCGACGCATGATTTGCGTCGGCAAAAGTGTAGCTTTTAGCGACGCTCTATTCTGCGTCGCTAAAAGTATACTTTTTCCAACGCAAATCATGCGTCGCCAAAGATTAGATTTTTAGCGACGCTCCATTCCGCGTCGCTAAAAGTGTATTTTTGCCGACGCAAGATTACGTCGCTAAAAGATATTACTTTTGGTGACAAAATATGTCGTCGGCAAAAGTATTACATTTAGCGACTAAATATAGCGTCGGAAAAAGTGTTACTTTTACTGACGCTTATCGACACTAATTTGCATCGCCAAAAATAATACATTCTCTGTCAAATACAAGCCTACACTGAATCTGAACATCCACAAAAAATTTGATCTCATTCACATAAACATAAAAGTCTATTTTTCCATTTCCCCTTGAGCGCTAAAAGCATTAATTTACAAACTTCCTCTTGCATACCCAAGTACATAAAGTCTCTCAAAAACAGATTACATCAAGAAAACTAGAAACAACAATATCAAATTTGTATCATTAACTACAAAGAACAAATGGATTTGAGGAAGAACATGACCCAGTTTAGATAGTGCTTCTGCAACAGTGTTTGCCTCTCGCATACAGTGTAGAACAGCAACTTCTTGGTAGGAATGTCAGAAGCCCCATCAGCCTGACATTTGTTATATCGGTTGGACCAACCACCTGCATCAAAATACAAAACACATAAAAACTACGCCCCCAGAAAATCACATTTCATAAAGAAGAAATTAAATTTTTGATCAGACACAATCAATTCTAACAAATCACCTGCAAAAGGGGCGACTTTGGAGCTCGGTCTAATTCTAGACAAGTATGAAACTGGAGCTTGTAATTGAAATCCCAAACATTGACTCCTTGTAAATCCTTGGAAACCATTACAACTCTGTGAAAACTGTCCTCTTTGTATGTTGCTGCTTGCGCTCACAGCAGAAACTGATCCAATAATGCTCATATTAACAAATTTGTTTGTTTAGTAGCTAATTGTAGCTGAAATTATCACTAAATCCGCAATAAAAGGAGCAAAATTGGAATTTGTTAAATGGGCCAATGACAAATTAGGGAAATTTCTTTGTATAGTATCTAATTGTAGCTGAAAATTATCACTAAACCCGCAATAGAAGGATCAAAACTGGAATTTGCTTAGTGGGTCTATGAGAAATTAGGAATGAAAGTAGTTGCAGTTTCACACTTCATAGTTCATAGTCCTTCATAATTGGGAACGTAAACTGGAAAAACACTTGTAATTATGCACTATCTACAAAAGATAATTGTCTTTAATAAATAAATAAATTGTCTTCTAACTGTAGTATTCTTATTAGACTTTCTTTTCCATACTCATCATTCTTGCTAACCAATAACCTATGCATCATATGTAATTTGTCATGGGAACCATAACATACGTTGATGGTATCAGAAATGTATCATATGCTGACAAAGAGGATGATATAAAAAATTATGTGTAAGAAAATAATTACTAGGTGGAATTTATAAAGAAATATAAACTCGTTAGATAATATGATGATGAGTCGAAAATAAAATATAGATGATGAAAGTAATTAATGCATCAGATCTGTTACAAACTTCAATTAATGCGTCGCGATAAATGCAAACTATT
Source organism: Asparagus officinalis (assembly GCF_001876935.1). NCBI lineage: Eukaryota > Viridiplantae > Streptophyta > Magnoliopsida > Asparagales > Asparagaceae > Asparagus > Asparagus officinalis. Next base: position 27,697,479 of record NC_033801.1, read on the forward strand.
AGCGACACCAATCCTGAAACGTCGCTAAATATATATATTTTTACCGACAAAAATAAAAAAACGTCAGGAAATCCATAACTTTACCGATGCTAAGTTAAAACGTCGCTAATAATATACACTTTTAGCGACGCTAATTATAAACGTCGGAAAAAATATATTTTTTGTCGACTCTAACTAAAAGCGTCGGGAAAAACACAATTTTTGGTGACGTATTTAACCATGCATCGGGAATAAGCGTCGGGAAAAGTACAATTTGTTGTAGTGGTGGGAGGAGTTTCAGCAACGGTCTCGGGAGTGGGTGAACCTGTACGCAAAAATGGTCGGAACACGGAAGGGAGATGCAAAGGAATTCGAAATAACTAGCCTTACCAGTGACAAAAAAAAGGCACAAAAGCGGACGCTTTATCTGACATGGTCTTGGGGACGTCATCAAAAGTGGTGATATCGTCTATAAAATCATGTTCTTCGTTCCCTTCATCGCCACCTATGTCAATCTCAGCGCCTTCATCCCTATCCTCTATAGAGGAAACTTTATAATCTACCTTTTCCTCGTCATCATGCTCAGAGAAACTAATGGCCGCAGCTGGTCTAACCAAGAGCCATGTTGTCGGGCTAATCCTTGACTCACCAACCTACAGTATTAATATAGAAGGAGAGGGAGAGTGTTTCTCATCATGCTCCCTTGGTGCTGATACCGGAGCTTGGGAAGAGCCCACTACCGACCTCGATTTAGCATTCGCAGCCATCAATCTTCTTCTTTCTCTTCAGGAGGATGATAAGAAGAAACTTCACTGGACAAAGCAGGGCCACTTGAATGAAGCCCAGGCCTATGTGGAAGTCCCGCAATTGAAGGCTCTTGATGTTCTTCTTCTTCCAGAGCCTTGAAAGCATCATTCATCAATTTTGGCTTCCACTAGCCTTTAGCAGGAAGGGACTCGACCATCAGCTTTCGGCGAGTCCGATTCTCATACTGGCCAACCTCTTCTGCCGTTAGAGCTCTTTTCTCAGCAGCTCTTATTGTAGGAGCATCATCCACTCGGGGTTCTTCCACCTGATCTGGCTCAGCTGCTTGTTCCTTCTCTGGTTTAGCAGACGGATCCTCAAAAGACAAGTACTCGTCAATCCCTCTCAGACGAGATGTCTTAGTCCCCCTCCTCGAAGTATACATACATCTAATCTATTTTAGTCAAGACGTATTCATGTTGGATTCCAGATTCCGGGAGGCAGCGGAATACCAATTGCAGAAACCCACAGAGGTATAAGAATTGGGTGTCTTGTGGGGAAGCTTGAAAATGGCCTTTGTACAACCGGCCACCAAATAGTACCAAGCCTTGGCTCCCTCATACAGATTACCCATGATTGCAAGCTGAGGTCGAGGATTCCTGACATATAGCTGGTCATATCCAAATTGACGAGCAAATCTGTATGGCTGATAGAGCTCAATGAAGCACTTGCCACCCTGCCTGAAAATCAAGTAGACTGGCCTTATATTGAGGAGCCAACGAAAAACACCCCCACTCAACTGAGTGAATCCATTGGGGCCTACTATATCCTAAAATGTTGCTCTATATACCCCACCTTTCAAATCGGGGAAGCAACGAAAAATATGGTAATAGGTGTCCCTTATCAAGATCTGATGGATCCTGACCTTATAAGTCCCCTCCCACTTTACAGATTCTAGTCGTTACACAAAGTGGGATGAATGAGTCGCCTTAAGAAGAAGCCACACTCATCAATGAGGGATAGTAAGGCACGTACCATGCCATTAAATAAGTGTATGGTATTGGCACTCGAGGGTTGTGAGTCTTGAAAATGTTGCCCTCCTTAGACTCTACCTCTAGGACTTGGACAAAATCCAAAGCCAACTCCCTTAGCCCCCTCTACAGACAGCACACCATGGCTGAAAGGAGATTCAACGACTTCCCATAAGCCAAAAAAACTGCAGGATAAATCACCTCTGCAACCAGGGCGTCAATCAGCCTAGTAGGGATGACGCACCGCTTCAACCACAACATTAAGAATCATGCCAACAACATAGTGTCAAAGATGGGGATCTGAGCTTGATAATTGAAGATCTCAAACTCCGTATAGGCAAGAAAAATATCTTCTTTAGCCTCATTTGTATAGTGCGAGGTGGTAGCGTCAATCCGGGCCTGGATCTCCTCCGGAGTACTTGTAGCCAACCTAGTCACTTGGGTTCTTTCTTCGTCAGATTCTAAAACAAGTACTCCACCCAAGAGACTTGTTTCACACCACCTCCTCGTGCCCCTATTTGTTGAGTACAGATATGGAAGTGACACATGACTTTCCAAAGGGTGGAATAGATTTTAGGGCTAGTCTTCCTCAGAATCTTCAGTTCTGTTAAGCCGAGAATGAATTCTTCATAAGGTAAATCCCCAAAAGGCAAACCCGAGATGTCATAAATCTCATGGAGAGCAAAACCCAACTCACTAACTAGTGTAAAGAAGGTACAAGTCTCGGGATTATATCGCTCCAAGATGGAGAAAAAATGATAGTGACTTTGGGCAATCCATACTTGGTGATCATCATCGGAGTCTTCAAGCCAGCTCGAGTGAGAGGAGCATCCAACTCCTCCAAAACAAACTTGGTCATGCGGGTCCACCATCCCGTCACTAAAGAATGAACTCAACCGGGATATCTAAACACTTGAGTAGGGAATTCCCCTTTCACAGCCATGAATCTTCTGACAAAGGTGTTGGCCGGGCTGGCCACCTCACCAACTGGGTATTCTTTAGTAAACATGTCCGGTCTTAAAGCTGTCACCTACCTGTTATAGCCCACTGTGCGAACACCCTGGAATGTTAAAGTTCTGATAGCAACTCCGTCTTTTTCTTTGACAATATCCCAATCCATATGCCGAGGAATTGAAGCACATTGGAAATATGACATTGGGAACATCCTCTCCATATTAGGTAGAAAGAGATGGCGATCTCTAACCTTTCTCAGCCATTTATAGTCCCAGTCATAAGCGACTCCTGCTTCGAAATTAATGAAGTCTCCAAAAATAAATGATGGTTTGACGAACGACTTCCTACTTAGTCTCTCGAACCTAGCATCCGTGCCCAACGTTCACAGAGTTCCAGAAGAAGCCTGAGTGATCTCCTTAACACGTTTCTTATTAGTCACACAGAAGACGGGGAGCTCTTGGCGTAGATTAAAGATCATATTTACATCCACACCACCCTCGTGGCCAAAATGATTGCAAAAAGGGAGAGGCTCATTGGTGTAACGAACTGCAAATGAAGAAAGCAACCAGTCAGTACAGAAGCAGAATTAAAAAAACTCAATTCAAACGTAGAAGTTGAATGCTATGTTGGCAAAATCAAACGTAAATGTCGAATCCTATGATATCCAAGTCAAACACAGAAGTCAAAATCCGTGTTAACAAACTTAAACGCAGAAGTCAAAATCTGCGTTAACAAACTTAAACGCAGAAGTCAACATCTACGTTAGCAAACTTAAACACAGAAGTCAATATCTGCGTTAGCAAACTCAAAGGCAGAAGTCAAAATCTTCGTAAGTGAACTCAAACGCGGAAGTTGAATCCTGCGTTAGCGAATTCAAAACATGAAAGTTGAATCCTGTGTTAGCGAATTCAAAACACGAAAGTTGAATCCTGCATTGGCAAATTCAAAATGTAGAAGTTGAATCCTGCATTGGTGAATTCAAAACGCGGAAGTTGAATCCTTCATTGGTGAAAACGAACACAGAAATTGAATTCCACATTTCTAATTCCAAACGGTAGAATTCCAATCCACATTATCATAACGAGTCTTCTTATTGATTCAAAGTTCAGAACTTGTCGTAGCAAGTTTTACAGCCACAACAGCCTCACTTACCTCCGACTAAAAGGAAAAGGGGTGGCGGAACACCGGCCTGGGTAGCGGCACCACCGGCAAGTGAAGCTGACGACGGGCTGTGAGCCGCGTCGACGACGGGCTTTGAAGGGCGAGACACGATCTTCTTTTTTTACGCCATCGATGTTATTGGAGGAGGAAGATGAATAGTTTCTCGTTGGAGATGAAAACAATTTTTTTTCATTTAGGAGGGAAGCAAAAGAGTCAAGTGACTCTGGACCAACCTCAGTGGTCTATTTATAAGACATCTCTGAGCTGTCAAATCGGAACGAGATTCTACGATAGAATCATGTTAAAACATGACTCCTGCGTTCGTGTTGGTTGAACTTATGGACACGGAGTTCACCCCTGTGTCTCAACATTCGAATGTAAAAATCCCCTAATGTATTTTGACGCCACAAAGTGAACAGTTCGACAACCAGGGCCTCAATTCAACTCCAAATAAATAACAGGAAGCTAACAAAGGCCACTAAGGCGACGGAATCCAAGAAGAAACCAGTCTACGACAAGAAGTTACACAGTTTCTCGAATGAATACAGACGGGTTATAAACAATGATGCGGGAATTATCAAATTCAATCATAAATGTAACTCATCCTTTCAAATGGCTTAACATTCCAACCAAGATCAATAAGAGTGTAGTCAAAATCATTACCCCTGTTGAGCTGATTAAGAAAAAAGACAAAGTGGATCCCTCTGAGGCTACCCTCCTGGCCAAATTTGAGATAAAACCCTTCTCATATAGGTTTGTGGTTTTCTTTGTCTATGACAATGGACCTGTTTTCAGCCTAAATATACTCAACTTCACTGACGACGCCTCACATGTTCATCGATGCCTATGGGAATATCCTTGAAGCTATTGTCGACGCTGAATACAGCTTCACATAATTTGAAGGAGTATCTCAAGGATCTAAACAAATTCACTGCTACTTTCTCTTCTGCTGTCAAAGAAATGATGACTTGGACTTTAGCTTGTTTGACTAAGTTCTTTATCGTCAAGGCATAAAAATTACCTTGTTTGGTTTAAGGAAACAGAACAACTACATTCCCAACGACCAAGTTTACAATGTCTTTGAATCAGGTAGAGTGAACAATCATTCAACAAAATTTGGGATCCAAAGTATTCTGAAAATTAGTCCCAGTCAACCGCGAACTTTCGAAAACTTTGGAGGGGATTCTGTAGGCTGCCTAAAAATCACAATAGATAGTCAATCTTTATCAAACGTCAACATTGGGAGTTACAACTTAACGACTTCTACATCAACATGTCGACAATGAAAGTTACAATCAGATAACTTTCATATCAACAAAATGAAAGATGCAATCAGAGAATTTTTACGTAGATTGAGAAATGTTATAATTCGACGACCTCCATGATGATTAATGAGAGCTCTGATTAAATAGCCTTTACAATCAACTGAGAGTTACAATCTGACGACTCTCATATTTTTAATAGCTAAACCGAAGATTACAGAACAACGATCTTCACAAACACTATAATAGAAGAGGTTACAAGTCAACAACCACTTCTAAACGCAAAGTTCACCTCTGCATTCTAAACTCAGAACGCAGGCGGCCCCTGCATTTTCAGTCTCCAACAGACACTCAACTCTGCGTCTCAAGTCTAAGACGCATAGTTAGGACTCAGAACGCAGGCAGCCCCTGCGTTTTCAATTCTCAGCAGACACCCAACTCTACGTCTCAAATCTAAGACGCAGTTAAGACCTATACCATCGACTTGAGCATTTGACTTGTTCAAACACAAGCTGAACGGTCTCAGAACCGCTTATCCCATGTTTTGAGGGATTCTCGCCTATTTAGAAGTGGATTAAGGGGTTAGTTACACCCCTTATCCCCATATAAATAACCATCTTACTCAACCGAGTAGGAGGTTCAGAGTTTTGTTCAAAAATTGGTGGAGAAAATCAGTTTCGAACTCATCAAGAGATCGGCCAGAGAGAAGTTCTTGGCAACAAGAAGATCTTGGAGCATTTGTCACCAGCAAGGAATCTTTGTACTTAGGTAATTAACTGAATTCTCAGTTCAAAAGATAACTCTTTTCACAGAGTTTAAACTCATTCTGAGTTCATAAACTCGTTAAGAGTTCTTTTCATACTTGCCACGCAAGTTAGTTGTTTTAGTGAATTGAGACGTGTGGATCGTCAACGGAGAGCAAACTCGACGCGAGCATTCGAGGGAGGCACTCCATCACCACTGTGAAGAACCCAGATTTAAACAAATGAGAGAATTCGCATCAATTCTCTTTTCTTTTGTAATCAGAAAATTGAAATTGTCATTGAGGTTGAGAGAGTTGTAAACATTCTTTTTCTTAGTAGTTAGAAAGGATAAATCGAATTCAATTCTTTCATTTTCTTATTACAAAATTTTCAACAAACAATTGTCTCATTGTTTATATCGCATATTGCTTATTATATATCCTTGCATATATCACTTGTGTATATCATATTGCTAGGATATTGTTAATAACTTTTAATTTGGCATCATAATCAGATTAGATTAGCAAATATCATATTCACCCCCCCCCCCCCCCCCCCCCTATAGTATTTTCAATATCAAATAAAAAGTTTGAAATAGGAAAGAAAAACTAAATTAAATATAATTTTTATTAATATAAATACAAGTTTAATATATTTTAAATAGAAAAATATTAAAAATTTTTGAAAAAAGAAATCCATGAGCTGAACCACGACCCATGGGTCGTGGGTTAGTTCCGACCCGGTTCACCCCTATGCGGGTTCTGAGCCGGGATGGGTCAGGTTTTGGATCCGGGAGTTCCGACCCGGTTCACCCCTATGCGGGTTCTGAGCCGGGATGGGTCAGGTTTTGGATCCGGGATTAGAGAGACAAACCTGACCAACTCTAACTACAGTGGGCTCGGGTCAGGCCTAGCCCAGTCTTGAACACGACGAGCCAGTTCACTAGCCTTAATCTGTTTGGCCCACACCACCCCTAGTTACAAGTAGCAGTTGTACACTAAATGAGGTGTCTAGTTCTCTTGATTGATTTGCTCGTATTGTATTTGACACATTATTTTTATTAATGAAAAATAGTAGTCATTTTGTGGCACTATATGGATATGATGTGATTTAGTAAAGTTCAGAAAACAAAAAGGAGGATTTTGCTTACAGACCAAACCACTTTAATTTCCCCCGTTTAATTACTTTATAATTTACTTCTTGTAGGAATTATGAACAAATTTCAGCTTCTACAACTGTATTTATTATTGCAACGTTACGTAAAATCAAGTTTTAATTAGCTAGGTACGTACTGTTGTAAGAGCACGTGCAACTTCAATTACGCAAAGATCCCAACCAAAAATATCTTCTTAAGTATTTCTACTTCATAATTATTTCTTAAGTGGTGTATCGCTTTTCGACCCAGCCTAATCTAATTGCAATCTTTAACGATCTATGTGGTAACCTAACCAGCTATCAAAATGTCACATGACTTCACTATATAACCGCATAACCTTTACTATACGAAAAGGAAATGTAACAGAAAAGGGTAACCATGGAGGTGCATGACATGACTCATTACCGGGCCCATGCTTTTACAATGGATTAATTTTAAGAAACCCCCCTGAACTTTGAGAGGGGTTGTGCACTTAATCCCTTGGAACTTCTTTCCCCCATGAAAAGACCATTAGAACTTTGGGGTACTGTCCCGCTATACTCTTGATATTTTCCCACTAATTAAACCCCCTATGCTAATGGTTGTTGTAAAAACACCATCATGAAATCTAATCCACCGGAAAATTCTTATAAGGTTTACGGGGGATAATGTGGGAGACCCCAAACTTCAGGGTGATTAATTTGGTGAGAAAAAAGTACCGGGCGCTAAGTGCCGAAACCCCGCCCCCCCCCCCAAAAAAAAAAAAAAAACAAGGACTCATGAAGCCTTTGGTGAAACTAACCCATAGGTACATGACATGACATATTGCATGAGGGGGGGTTTTCTATATTTTCGATTTATCCTTGGGACTCCTACAATTAAAACTTTTTTTATAAGAAGACGTAATCGGTGAAAAGGCGCCTACAGTCACACTCTCGAGCACATCTCCAGCCATACCCCCCCTCTAGCTATAGTACAAGAGGTCCAACTTGAGATTTTTTAAAAATCTCAAGTGAGCCCCCTGCACTGTAGCTGGAGGGGGGAGGGTGTGGTCAAAGCCTCCGCGTCCCAGAGGTGTGTGCTGTATTATTTTTCATCGTGTGAATTGGAGAGTTCTCTCAGTAAGCCAGATCGGTAAAGAATGACTATCACTCATGAATGGCCAATGCTTCTACAAGCATGGCTAACAAGCCTTTACTTATTTGAGTGCCCCCCCCCCCCCCCCACCACCAAGCACCCACCCAAGTTGTTATCGTGCGAGTCACCAAATAAGAAGATCTAATGATGAAATGGAGAGTTTTTCTATGTAAAGAATTCTTCTGCCGCTAATGTATGGCCCAATGGCTTTTGCAAGCACGGCTAATGGCTACAGGGCCCTTTCTTCTTTGATGTGCACTGTGCACAGGCATGCCCCCACGCACATGGGCTCGTGCAAGCACACTATTAGGCCCATCTTTGGATCCCTTCCCACATTCCAAATCAAGCTAAACCTTGAGTACTGCAGGAAAAATAAAACAAAGAAAGGAGAGAGAGAGTAGTAGTAAACTACAGCACAAAAAGCATGAGAACGATACGAAAAGAAGAAGAAGATGCAGCTAGGTGGCTTGTCCTTGATGATCGACACCTTTACTAATGGCTTGCATCATGCGTCTGGTTAATTTAATAAAGTTTACATATGATAATGTTAGCAAATGAAGAAGAATCTGATGCTGATGCTGATGCTGGTGAGATTGCCAACAGTGAGATACTGTAGATATATAGTACAGCTACGATGGTCATGGGTACGTATGGCCACAAGTGAGAAAATGAAAACATGAGCAAATTAAATAATAGGTACTTGTGTACTTAGTGAAAGAATGTTTTGGATGGATTAGTAACGGGGAAATTCACGTGGGGCAAAAAAATCTTAAAATTTCTCCCTTTTTTTTTCCCTCGGACGATTTTCTTTACTTTTTTAAAAAAATCTAAAATTTATTAAAAAATTCACAAATTCTTTAGTTTTAAAAAAATATATTTCAAATATAAATTGAACCAAATCGCCTTTTTGGAAAAATTTTAATTTGTTTTCATAATATAAGAAAGTTGTTGTGCCTCGAGAAACCAAACCAATCGCCGAAAAAGATAAAGAACCAACCAAAATCAATAGCACAAACAATCAAACACCAGTTTTACGTGGTTCGGCGAGATGCCTACGTCCACGGGGCAAGGAGGGGAGAGTTTTCACTATTAGAAATCAAGAGGAACAAACTAGGGTTACAATCTCTCACCAAAACACTCAACAACTCACTCTTAATCTCTCCAATTGCTCCTAGAATAGAAGCCCAAAGAAAACCCTCTCAATCTGCTCAAAACTCCTGCCTTGCATACCGTAAAAAACACCCAAAGGGTATTTATACAAATCCAAAACGAAACGGGTCTGGAAACTGAACCCAGCCAAAACCGCTTCGGCGGTCGACCGCGGCGGTCGACCGAGCAGGTCTCGCGGTCGACCGCGACGGTCGATCGAACCCCAAAACCCGAGAGAAAATAGATTACAGTCAATCGTGGTCGACCGCGGCGGTCGACCGCCTTCATCTCCGAAACCCAGTAGGACTGTGTGCACGTTGGCGGTCGACCGCCAGTCTGTCTGCTGGTTCCTACCTGTTTTCCTGTAATTCTTCAATTCTCCACCTCGGCGAATGTTTCCACCAAAAAACCGAGCCGACACCGATCAAAACAATACCTCAACTGCTGCATCCAGTACGCCATGGCAACGGACTCATGACAACGGACCTCATCCACAACATGTCGAGACCCAAACGGGAGTGCGAACACTCAACCCCAAACCAACTGTGTCTACTCACCAAATCGACTGAGCCTACACCGACTACACCAAATGCCTCACTTGCTAAGACCCAAATGGGAGTGCAAACACTCACCCTAAATGTCGATGTCGCTCACCAAATCGGCATCATCATAAAAACTGCCTACGTATCCTCTTGCCCAAGGAATCAAGCCTTCACGTAGTTCACCAAATGGCCTCCAAAGACCCTCAATCCAACTTGCGGCTGATAGCATCATCAACGACCCCAAACTGAAAACAGTCCAACACCTCCACCTGAGATGAAACAATGGTCGTATCCAAAACATATCCACCAGCTGCATCCAAATCAACTACCTCATCATCTGCACCCATAAATAAATGACTCTCACGCTGTGCCACCTCAGCTGGAATCCCAAACAATGCAGAATGACCTGGAGTATGTGGGGAAATCCTCACCCAATGTGGAGTAGCATCAACCTCTACCCGTTGCGATGTCCCTCTGACCTGATCAATACTCTCCACCTGCCGAGAGTCCAAAGTGACAAACATGCTCAGACCAAACTCAGAAGCTCCCCACTGATAGCCGAACGAGCCTCTGAATCCCAAATGCGCAATCGGATCCAATCTCACATCCACGATGTGACCAAGTGCTGGGTAGCCAAATATCCGATGCCAACCAAAAACTGAAGCAGCTCCACCAGATCTAACAACTCTATACGCAGCAGTCGGGAACCTCATAAGATGGTCCAATGTCAAAGCCTGAATACCAAATCCACTGCTCGACAACTAATGCCGATCCTCCTCCAGAAAAGAACGGCTCACTAAATCCGTCATCTCATCACGTCGCCCCACTGTCTCCTCTCCTCTGAAGTGTCTCCAACTACCATGAGCTCGGCACCAATGCAAAAAAGGATCCCTACTAGAACAAGTACGACTGATAACCTTTCTGCCCATACACCTCCTCCAACTGTTACGGACTACTAGGGCTTTATACCAACGAGACTTGGTTGCAACCCAAATATACCTAGTACAATCCCCAACATAGGAAACAAAATAACGATTACCTCCCGATGATGCCTCCTCGGAAAGCCCCCCAATGCCTGACTGAACACCTCCAATAAGACCCCTCGATCGGTGGATAGAAGTGCTGAACTCCACCTCGGTCTCCTCGCTCATCCCAATATGCTCACATGACTTCAATCTGCAGGTCATAGCACTCATCAACAATCTGTGCACGGTATAACCAACAATATATCCCAGCACCAAACAATGCCACAGTCTAGCCATAGAAGTAGTCAGCGTCCTATCAACTACCGTGCTCCCAAGCAGATAATACAAGTTACTCCGTCTGACTTCCTTCATCACAATCATGGACCCCGATGTGACCTTCAAGCGAGAATCCGCCAAGGTCACCCTATAGCCTGATGCCTCCAATACCCCAAGTAAAATAATGTTCTTCCTCAGTTGAGGAACGAACCTCACATCAGCCAACTCCCGGATCATCTCATCACTCATCCGAATCTGAACGGTACCAATACCACCAATAGGACATCTGTGATCATTACCCATGAGAACAGCATCCCCTCTTTCCAACTCCTGAAAGCTGGAGAACCAATCCCTTCTAGGGCATATGTGGTAAGTAGCACCAGAATCCAACATCCACTCGGTGGAGTCGGCAACATTAACTGGCGGAAGAGCTGGGCACGAATAGCCCGAAGAATCTGAATATGAAACATCGCCACTAGCTTTGGCAACATTCACCTCTGAAGCTTGAATAGCTTTCCCTTTATTCATCACGGCTTGCAATTTTGAGCATTCGGCTTTCCAATGTCCATCCTCTCTACAAAAGGCACACTGATTCCTACCAACTGCAGGATGCCCCCCTCTAGACTACGACCTCCTACCACGGTTTGGACTTCTAGCTCTTACAACCAATGCACCAGCAACCGGCTCAATGGAAGTCTCATTGTCCTTCTTTCGAAGTTGATAGTTCACAAGGGCTGCGGTGACCTCACTATACGAAAGATATGCATTCCTATTAATAAGAGTGAGGACAAAGGTCTCATATTCCTCATCGGGAAAGGAACTCAATAACAACAATGCTTTATCCTCATCTTCAACAATGATATCTACGTTCGTTAAATCTGCAAGTAGCTTCGTGTAGTGGTTCATGTGATCACTAATGGATGTCCTCTTCTTCAATTGGAAGCGATAAAGCCTCCTCTTCAAATGCAAATGATTTTCTACGCTTTTCGTCAAATATTTGCCCTCTAGGACCTCCCAAATCTTCTTTGCCGAAGTTTTATTCATCACATCATATTTTAGATCTTGAGAAAGGCAAGACCTAATCACACCACACGCCGTTCTATTCATTTTATTCCAAACCTTATCATCAATGTCAGCCGGTTTCCCGTCCAACTCCAATGTATCTTCCAGATTTTGCGTATTTAGCGCATCCATGACTTCACGTCTCCAAAGTCCAAAATTATTTTTGTCGTTGAACTTTTCCACTTCTATTTTCATAGAATGTATATTCAAACTTTGGATGGCCTTCACACCAGAAGAACCCTCCCCACTTTTATCTTTTTCAGCCATATATCTCAAAGCACCCAAACAATTGCGGAACAAATAGGAAATAGATCCAACTTGAAAAAAGATAGAAACTTTACCACAAAGATCCAATCTTATCACCAATCGAAGCTCTAGATGAACTTCCCAACTGATCTATACCTCCAAAAAGCCCAAGCATTGCCCGAAGCTCTGATACCAATTGTTGTGCCTCGAGAAACCAAACCAATCGCCGAGAAAGATAAATAACCAACCAAAATCAATAGCACAAACAATCAAACACCAGTTTTACGTGGTTCGGCGAGATGCCTACGTCCACGGGGCAAGGAGGGGGGAGTTTTCACTATTAGAAATCAAGAGGAACAAACTAGGGTTACAATCTCTTATCAAAACCCTCAACAACTCACTCTTAATCTCTCCAATTGCTCCTAGAATAGAAGCCCAAAGAAAACCCTCTCAATCTGCTCAAAACTCCTGCCTTGCATACCCTAAAAAACACCCAAAGGGTATTTATACAAATCCAAAACGAAACGGGTTTGGAAACTGAACCCAGCCAAAACCGTTTCGGCGGTCGACCGCGCAGGTCTCACGGTCGACCGCGGCGGTCGACCGAACACCAAACCCGAGAGCAGAAAACAATTACAGTCAATCGCGGGTCGACTGCGGCGGTCGACCGCCAGTCTGTCTGCTGGTTCCTACCTGTTTTCATGTAATTCTTCAAAAGTTCCTAAACTTTATTTGATGAAATTAAAAAGAAAAGTTATGAAAAGTTCCTATATTGCCAAACATGCATAGAACAAAGATTATATATTTTAAATTTATAAAAGTTCACTTATTTTTAGGTTTTTTTTTTTATAGATTGTGGATTCATGGCTTCTAATAAACTTAGAAGCCTATTATCATTTACCCTCTTTTTTTTAAGAGGTGCCTTTGATTAAGGGTCAATATACACAAATAAATAGAAGCTCAAAATTAATAAAAAAGAAATAAATTTTATTAAATTCAAAATTTCAGCATACATGGCTTAACCAAGGACATACCTTCAGTTTATATTTTGTTGCTTAAAATTGAAAGATTATCTTTAGTTGCCAGTTTAGAGACCTGACAACCTATATTGTTTTTTTGCCCAATTTTCAGACTACGCAGTCTCTTTTGAATTTCGCCAATTTGGGTGGATTTTAGATTTTTTTTTAACTTTAGCAATTTGTTTTGATTCTTGTTAATTTTGACGATAATTTTGGGTTTTACCAATTTCGGCGGCTAATTTGAGATTTGCTAATTTTTAGCAAATTATTTTAAAATTTCCACTAATTTTAGCGAGGAGATTTGAATTTTGCCAATTTTTGCAGCGGGTTTGAATTGTTACTAATTTCAACAAGTTGGGTTATTTTTTTGATAAATATGGCAGTTGATTTCTAGATTTTTGGTAATTTTAGTAATTTATCTAGGTTGTGCGTTTTCTTCTAGTTTAATGAGACAGACATTGACACATTTTGAATTGTGAAATTATTTGTGCATATTTTCTAGTTTTATGACTTAGGCGTTTGCACAAATAAATTCATTTTTATGGTGCGCTTGTTTTCTAGTTTTATGACTTAGGGGTTAGCCCATTTGGCTTCATGAAATTATTTTTGCATATATTTTTATTTTAAGACTTAGGAATCTACACAAATAAGTTCATTAGTTGTATGGTGAATTTCTTTTCTAGTTTTATGGTGTAGGGGTCGACATCATACTTTTTATTAAATTTATTTTAACAATACTTTCATCCATGAATTTAGTCTACGGATATTTTGATCTGTTTGGTTTGAATTTTATTTTTGTCCCCTTGATTTTAATTTTAGTTTAAAGACAAATTTGGTCCATTTGATTTAAATTTTTTATTTGAGGACATTTTGGTCCATGTAATTTGAATTTTAATGTAAGAATATTTTGGCGTAGCTCTTTCTATCTTTTTTCCTTGTAGTCAGTGTCGTCTTTTTTTCATGAGGTTGTAATGTTTATACAATAAAAGATGAGCATGGGAGAAGGATAAGGTTAGAGGATTTAATAAAATAAATAAATAAATAAATCTTGTTAGTTCTTATCTACAACTAATGATTGTAGTTAGTTTATGAAATCTTCTCTCTTTTTTATGGTTTCTAAGTTATTTCTTTATGATACAGTTTGTGTAGATTTAGAAAGGTTATTAGATCGAGGATTATTAGAGATTAAAGATTTGAACTTTAAATTAAAAAAAATGATATTTAGAGATTAAGGATTTGTCTAGTGTATCAGCAAGTCCTCGTGTTACTATCTCATTAGGTGTTGGTTGTCCGCCGACCATGAAAGTCATAGGACGGAGTCGCTCTTATTGCGACTACGGGCCTGTTTGGTTCACCAAGGACTAGGAATAGGATTAGGAATCCTATTTAATTTATGGATTCCAACCTAATCCATAAAAATTTTATAGACAAGTTTGAGATTTATGGAATCCCACTTTTTTTGGCTTTTAATGTTTGTTTCACCCAAAGGATTAGTAATCCCACTTTTATAGAATTGTTCCAATTCCTAATACCAAGTTTGGTTCAATGAGTCAAATTTTTTTGGGATCGTCACTGTAGCAACGGAAATAACCCCCAAAAAAACAGATTTTCTTGCATCAACCACTGTAGCAACGGCTATTTAAGCCCCCAATTGCTTATTTCCAGCAAAATAAACACTGTAGCAACGGTAATAAGCCCAGGAATCAGAAATTGCAAGCATCAAGCACTGTAGCAACGGTTGTTTATAGTAATCACTGTAGCAACGGCTAGTACAAGGGGTATGGTGTCTATAAATACACCTTGAGGCCTCACATATAATCCCATCTTTCTCATTTTTCAACCCAAGAAAAATTCCCAAGCTCTTCAATTTGCTGCAGGATGATATCAGAAGGGTGCCATGCTAATTATGAAGTTTATTGCGACTGCAATCTCCAAACACCGATGAAAGTGTGCAAGAATGGAAAAAATAAGGGTAGGTGTTATTGGGGGTGTGCAAAATTCCCAAATAAAGAATGCAATTTTTTTGAATGGGCTGAAGAAAGAGGAGAGTCATCAAGCAACCAAGGAAGCTAATATGTCAAAGAAAATAGGTACGGAGATAAATATATCTTGCAATCAAAGAAGCTGAAGAAAGAATTGAGACTTGTCGAAAATCAACTACTAGCTTGGAAAATTTCGGCAATTTTCTTAGCAATTTTTTGTGTTATTTTAATTATTACAAACTTCATGTCATGTACTTGTAATTACAAAAACTATTGAGGATGTAATGAAAACTGTTGTTTGACTTGGGTACAAATTCTAATTGATATTGTATGGCTCAGTAATAGATCAACTTGTCATCATTGATTGCCCCACCTATAACTTACATGTTTATTACAGATTGCATTATAAGGATGAATTGCCTCGCCTAGACATTGTCAATTCAATGTAGGCTGCAATGTCATCCCCTTTTGCCTCATCTGGATATAATAAACAATGTAAGTTAGATTGCATTCTCAGTAAACGCTAATCATCACCATTGCCAAATATCAAGTGCAAGGAGCTACACAAGCTGAAAACCAAACCGCAAATTAATCCACAGGCAAGGAAAACCAAAACAGCTCCCACAAAGCAGCAACCCCCATTACAGGATCTACACAAGCTCTGAACAAAACAGAAACAAACCCAGGGGTCAAGAGCTACACAAGCTCAGAACCAAAAAACAACAAACCCAGCAGCAAGGAGGTAGACAACCTACAACGAAAACAGCAACAACCCAGGGGTCAAGAGCTACACAAGCTCAAAAGAAAAAAGCAACAAACCCAACAGCAAAGGAGGTAAACAACCTCTGTCAAAAACAGCAACAAACCCAAGTCACAGGAGACAAACAAGCTCAGCACAAAACAGGCACAAACCCACCCAGCAAGGAGCTACACAAGCTCTGAACAAAACTTATTCAAACCAAGGGTCAAGAGCTACACAAGCTCTGAACAAAACATAAACAAACCCAGGGGTCAAGAGCTACACAAGCTCAAAAGAAAAAAGCAACAAACCCAACAGCAAAGGAGGTAAACAACCTCTGTCAAAAACAGCAACAAACCCAAGTCACAGGAGACAAACAAGCTCAGCACAAAACAGGCACAAACCCACCCAGCAAGGAGCTACACAAGCTCTGAACAAAACTTATTCAAACCAAGGGTCAAGAGCTACACAAGCTCTGAACAAAACATAAACAAACCCAGGGGTCAAGAGCTACACAAGCTCAGAAGAAAAAAGCAACAAACCCAACAGTAGCAGCAAAGGCAAGGAAAACCAGCAGCAGCAGCAAATGCTGCACAAAGCAACCAGCAGCAGCAACTGCTGCACAAAGCAACCAGCAGCAGCAACTGCTGCACAAAGCAACCAGCAGCAGCAACTGCTGCACAAAGCAACCAGCAGCAGCAACTGCTGCACAAAGCAACCAGCAGCAGCAACTGCTGCACAAAGCAACCAGCAGCAGCAACTGCTGCACAAAGCAACCAGCAGCAGCAACTGCTGCACAAAGCAACCAGCAGCAGCAACTGCTGCACAAAGCACAAAACAGGCACAAACTAGCAACCAGCAGCAGCATGAGTTGCAGAAAGCTCAAAACATGAGCTCACCCAAACTGCAGCATCAGCATGAGCTGCAGAAAGCTTACCTGATATCAAAATATAATCGGAAAATTCAAAGAAATCAATGATCATTCCACGACCTTACCTGCAACAAAGATTGCAAATATACCAATTCATCAATCCCACACCGACATAGATGTTCTTCAGAATGAAAATACAAATTGCAACATTAATAGTTTGCAATAAACACAACAATATCCAGAACGTAATATAATCGAAACCCAAGTAACTAGCTATCCGGCCAACCTTGGTCGTTAACTAATTTTGTGATGTACCTCTGTTGACCTTCCTTAGATTTAATGAAAAACCTCCTACCTTCACGTTCATTGTCATATAAATGGTCTAAAACCCTATCGAGGAACTCCTCGGAATATTCAGACCTATGTTCCTTCAACGCTGTGGCCAACTGCTCAGTCCAGTGTATAACGTGTTGATTCCTCATTGACTGAGACATGGATTCCTTGGATTTTATGAAAAACCTCCTAGCTTCACGTTCATTGTCATATAAATGGTCTAAAACCCTATCGAGGAACTCCTCGGAATATTCAGACCTATGTTCCTTCAACGCTGTGGCCAACTGCTCAGTCCAGTGTATAACGTGTTGATTTCTCATTGACTGAGACATGGACTCAACAAAGGCACATAGCATTTCCTCTTCACGATTAGATTTTCTGGTTTTTTTGTTAGATGATGAAGTCGTGTTGTCTTTACTCTTAGTCTTATATCTAGTGGGTTGTGGTTGGTTAACAGCACCAGAACGTGGTTGGTTGCAAGCATCAGACTGTGGTTCAGTTTCACTCTCCTCTAGAATCTCGCAATCATCATCGGGAATAGGTATGGACCTACTAGACCCAATGTTAGCGTACACGGGTCTAACAAAATCACCCTTGGCTTGATCATCACCCATGATAACTTGTAAATTTTTGAAGTGAGGAAGGGGTTTGTTTATGTATGCTTTGTACTTAGAATTGGATTTGTCCTGCAATAATAAATACTTATAAATCCAGAGAATCAAATGTATTAAATTGAATGTGACAAGATAGATGCTGAATTGTTATACCTGGGCCCAAGATTTCAAGGTTTCCTCATCCAATGTAATCATTTTACTTGTTTCATCCCACCCAGCACCACTTATATCAAGGCAAGCTTTCATGTCATTGAATTTGTTCCGCAAACATTTCAAGTGGTTAATGACATGCAGGTGAGTGAAATCAGTCCTGAATTGCATGTTGATTTTCATGGCAGCCATTTTATAAGCTTCAGCCTTGAAGTTCTTGTCTGGCTTCATGCCATCCAATGCTAAATCTGCAAGATAAGGAATAAGCACATCATCGTGCTCTGGAAGCCAAAACTTATTAGCCACGCCTCTTGAGTTCAACCTGGTACACGGAACTTTTTTTTTGTGTGCTAATCGTTTCCCTCTTTTCAATGGCGAAGTGTGCTCCGCCCCATCAACGTCATGAATATCCTTTCCAACTGAATCACCAGTGTTTGGTGAAAATTGATTAGGTCCACTACTTTGAGAACTGGCTGTGGGAAACATCAAACCTTGTGGACTGCCTAACATGCTCATGTATGACATTGGCGGCTGTGTCATCCCACCATAATTACCATCCCATGGTGGGAATGGTGAGAAAGTATGCTGAGGTGAGGTGAATGGCTGTGGTCGAACAGGCATGTAGTTCATGTTAATCCCTGATGTAGGACTTGGCATTGCATTCGAATGAGAAGGCACGCTTTGCTTATCTGCCGGATTGTTAGCCATACCTAATATATTTTGTAAGCATAGCCATATTAACAATAAAGAAATATAAAACAATATGGGATATGTATGCATTTATCAAGGAATATATGAAACGATGATATTTCTGGTTCAAACAACATAAAAAAAGAGCAACCGATAAAAGTAGTAATGTTTTGGTACAAGCAAAAAAACAATAAACAATATCGATGCGAACAGTATTTTAAAATTCACCAAGTTATTACATAGCCATAGGACAAATACTACACTAAGTTAAACCGCTCTCCATTGTGTTACCACCATTGTACTTTGCACAATAATCCACCCACATCGCCCAAGCAATTTGATCTCGCATCTCCTTTCATTCATTTCTTACATCTTGATCCTCTCTTTGTGTCCTACTTTGAGTATAGTCCATCACATTTGATTCGTCCTCATTTGTCTCTTCCCCAGTATCTTCATCAATTTCAACATTTTCATTTAAAATATCATCATCCGGATCCTCCAAGGCAATAAAGTTGTGCAACACAGTACACGCTAGTACAATGTCCACTTGAGTGGGAAATGGATAATTCGGCTTCCCCGCAAGAATTTTAAACCGATTCTTCAGTATCCCAAATGTGCACTCAATTTTTGATCTTAAAGATGAATGCCTTAAATTGAACAACTCCTTCCTATTCTTTGGTGTCCTACCGGTGTGCTCTTTTAAATGATATCGGACACCGCGATACGGGGATATGAAACCTGGCATTGTGGTGTATCCAGCGTCACATAGGTAATATTTACCTACATTAATTAAACAGTATTTTAAAATCTCAAATATTGCCAAGTATTTAATATATTATTCATAATATGCACAAGTGAGAATGAATACCATCGTAAACTCGGAGACCGTAAGGCTGTGGCCTAGACAGGGCGTCTTGTAATACCCTATAATCATTTGCTGCCCCCTCCCAGCCAGCCAAGACATAAGTAAATAGTTTATTGGGGGTGCAGGCTGCTAAGATGTTTTGGGTGACCCCTTTTCGCCCTCTAAACCGTGCAACTAGGTCACTGGGTAACACCGCGTCGACGTGTGTGCCATCTATCAAACCAATGCAGTCCTATAAAAAATTATAAATTATACATAGTTAAATAAAAAAAAGTTTCTTTGGAAAATTATTAAGTTGTATGTATTTAATTTACCTTAAAGTACGGAAAATAATTTGAGTTGTTTGCAATCTCCTCGGGAACTTCTTTTGGGGCTTGCTTCATGTACCGATCACGTAATCCATTCATTGCAGACAAGACTTTATTGAAATACCTGCTCACTGTTTCCCCTGATCTTATGAACTCAGTTCTTATTATTCTATTTTTAGTTTTGTGCCCAATAATACTCAAGAACATAGCAAGTTGTTCTTCAACTTGAACGTGTCTCGTATCTTTTAATAAACCGTTTGCTTTCATTACTTCAACAAGTTTAAAAAATGCCCTCGGTCTCATTCTAATATAAGATTGGCAGCTATCTTGATAACCCTCCAATACACGTCTGAAATGAGCCTCTCTACAACTTATTTTCCTGACCCTTTCTTGCGGCGAACATTTTGGTATTCTCTTGCGCTTAGCACGCATTCTCAAAATACATGTTACCAAAGTGACCACGGCGCAGACAGCTGTATTAGCACACATCCTCTTCAATTCTTCCTCATCTTCCATATCCATCTACAACCGTTTTAATATTATCATACAGTTACAGCTTAAGATGGCTACTTATTTCTTGTCAAAATACATGTTACCAAAGTGACCACGGCGCAGACAGCTGTATTAGCACACATCCTCTTCAATTCTTCATCATCTTCCATATCCATCTACAACCGTTTTAATATTATCATACAGTTACAGCTTAAGATGACTACTTATTTCTTGTAAAAATTAAGTAGATAATTGATACAAATATTTATTTCTTTTAAAGCAAGAAATCTAATTGCAATAATAAATTATTTTAACTAATGTTGCATTCCATCTCACACAATTCTAAACAAACAAGATAGACCCAAAACAAACAAACTATATGGTTAGATCACTAATAATTTACACGCACACAAAAAAATTAAATAAAGTTAAAAAAACAGCAATTTAAGTTCTTAAAATACTGATTTGAAACATATTATGAAATTAATCTCGCCCAAATCGGATATCCGCATGAAATTAATGTACCTAACAACCTAATTCTTGCAAATTTACAAAAAATCCACTACACAGAGACCCGCATGAATTATTTTGCTGTAATATTATGAAATTAATCGAACAAATCATTGAAATTGCTGTGTGTGCCTCTATTTCTCATATGCTTCAAAATTAAATTAAATTTTTCAAATCACTGGAAAAAATGGACAAAGTAAAAGGAGGAAATTTTTATACCTTACTGCAGAGGGGAAAATGCCGACGTTCAAGCTCGTGGAAATCAAGAAGATCCCAACCCAAGTTGAAGAAGATCCCAACCAGAAGGGATCACCAAGAATCGAAGGCAAGAAAACCAGCAACAATCTCGTGGAAATCAAGAGCTAGGGTTTCGAGAAAGAGGCCCGACCCCAAGTATCATCGTAGACGAAGAAGCGCGGGAGCAGAGGCGCGAGGAAGAGGGCGATTGAGGCGGGAGCGGCAGAGCGATTCCAGATCTAGGGATCGAAAGCGTGAAGCCAGGAATCAGAATCGACGGGGAAGCTCAAGTGTCAGAAATCTCGCCCAAATCGGAAGCAAATGCTCGGATTTGGGTTTCTACAAAAAAGGACAACTGTAGCTACTGTGTAGAAGATGTAATCCCAAAAAATTTTGCTGAACCAAACTCCAGAATAGGATTCACAAAGAATCCATAATTTACGAAAATGCCACTGTCAGAACCCAATTCCTAATCCTATTCTATAAAAGCCTGAAACAAACAGGCCCTACATGTCAGCAATAAAGACATATGATGGTGTCATTTATGACTATCTGTTGGTTGTTTGGATGTAGGAAGGAGTCCTTTTGACTGCCTGCTAATCACGAGGATAGTAGGATGGAGTTGTGTTGACTGTCTGCAAATCACGAAAATTATAGGACGTTATCATTAGTGAGATTGAGAGAAAGAAGTGAGAATACTACCTTTTATTTTTTAAAAAATTTTCTTGGTGATAGATGGGGGATTTTGTTAGCATTAGTTCTTGGTGATAGATGAGCAGAAGATTGATAAACAATGCTCTTACTTCACGAAGGAAGTAATCGCAGCAGCGGTAATCTCGACCAAGCGAGATTACAGCTCTTCTCGAGATTAAGACCAAGCTTAAATCCGGAGGAATAGGGGCAAAACAAGTCTCAGATCTCTCGAATTCTCTTTTTTATTGAGGAACTCCGCTAAGATCTGCTAACTCTCTGAAATTCGTGCTCCACTCTCCAATTTGACAGCACTTCGTCCTCTTGATTTCCAGCCCTATAGAATGGAGGCCTTAGGCTTGTATTTATAGGGCCTCGAATACGGGTATTCGGATGAGAATGAGAGATTTGGCTTTATCTTCAGTTAATAACATCCTACCCACGTGTAAAGATGATATCAAGTCACTTGGGAACCCCTGGAATAGATAAATCCTACGAAAACCACTTAAATAACCGTCGAAAACACGTTTGGGGCTCAGAACTACGTGACGGACACTGCTGACCCGCGTGGGCGCGGGTCACCAAGTGGTGACCCGCGTGATCGCGGGTCACCCATTAGTGACCCGCGCGACACGCGTGCGCGCGGGTCACCAAGTGGCGACCCGTGCCTCCACGCGGATATTGAGGTTCTTTCCCTCTCTCTTCGCATTTTAGTGTTTTTTATCTTTCCCAGGCTCGTATTTTCCACCGTTCTGTGTATTTGGTTGTCTCGTTGGCTTATACGTTTCATTGAGGGACTGACCGACGAACGCGTCAGTCACTTGGGGCTAGCCGACGTGCGTGAGCTGACTGACGAGCGCATCCGGTCACTTGAAGTTGCCTGATAAGCGCGTCAGGTTACTTCTGGCTGATCGACGTGTGCGAGCTGACCGACGTGCGCGAGCCAATTGGATAATCCTTCTTGACTCGGATGGTGACGTTCACTCTTCATTTCAAGCTACGTGTGAGAGCTCATAGGGAATTTTATACGCCTACAGATACCCCCTCCAAAGTGTTTCAGCCTCATTCTTTTATAGAGGAGTCTGAAATGCTTTGGATGTGATAGGCCCCCACCTTCAATCGGTGTCAAAGGACTCATGACTGGCTTCAGTTCTTGACTTCTCCACTGTAGGCTGTCTAAAAATCACTACAGATAGTTTATCCCCATCAGACACCAATGACGGAAGTTACAATCTGACGACTTCCAGAAGGCTACAATTTGAAGACTTTCACATAGAAGGTTACAATCTGACGACCTTTACAACAACTAATGAAAGCTCTAATTCAACAGCCTTCACAATCAACATCGGGAGTTACAATCTGATGACTCTCATATTTTCAAGGAGCCAAGACGAAGGTTACAAGGTGACGATCTTTGCAACGCTCTAGCGAAAGAGACTACAAATTAACGGTCCCTTCATATTAAAACGCAGATATCTCTCAAACCGTAAGGAATTTGGCAAAACTGATGGAGCAAACCAAACCTCTGCATCCAAGATTCGAAACGCAGAGGTCATGCCCACGTTCTAAACTCAAAACGCAGAGGTCGTGACCGCATTTGAGATTCAAAACGCAGAGGTCGTGGTTGCGTTCCAGATTCAAAACGCAGAGGTCGTGGTTGCGTTCCAAACTCAAAACACAGAGGTCGTGGCTGCGTTCCAAACTCGAAACGCAGAGGCCGTGGCTACGTTCCAGAATCAAAACGCAGAGTTCGTGGACTTAAAGCGCAGAGTCCATGCAGAACCCAACTCTGCGTCTCAGGTCCAAAACGCAGAGTTCATCTCTGTGTTCCAACTCTGCGTCTCAGGTCTAAAACGCAGAGTTCATCTATGTGTCCCAACTCTGCGTTTCAGAGTTACAACGCATCGCGGCCTGTGCATTCAGCCACCCAACATAGGCCCAACTCTGCGTTTTTAGTCTAAAACGCAGAGTTCGGGCCTAGAACGCCATTTTTGGCGTTTGACTCGTTCAAACACGAACCGAACAGTTCCAAGAACCGTTTTTCCACCATGATTTGAGGGATTTTCGCTCCACTTAGGAGCAGATTAAGGGGGTAGTTACCACCCTTAATCCCCTATAAACACCAGAAACTCAATTGAGTTAAGGGATCGGCTTTTTGCATCAAAAACAAATCGCAAAAGGAGAGATCGGCAACCTCTTGAGCAGATCATCTTTGGATCTTAGGGATTTCTTGGATCTGGAGATCAGAAAAGGGGGGTCTTCGCTCAATCTCTGGAGGATTCCTTGGAGCTTTCATCCCTGGCTTATTAACCGATTTTCGGTTCAAATCAACTCTGTTACAGAGTTTAAACTCGTTCTGAGTTTCTAAACTCGATCTGAATTATCAACTCGTCCAGAGTTTCAAACTTGCTTTGCAAGTCCTCCACAACGTCAAATCGTGAGGAGAAGACCACGTTCCAGTGAATCAAGACGTTCAGATCATCAACGGAGAGCAAACTCGACACGAGCATTCGAGGGAGGCACTTCATCGCCACCGTGAAGAACCCAGTTTTAAACAAAGGGGAGAGTCAAATTCATTCTCCTCTCTTTTGTAATCGGAATCCAAATTGTAATCGATTTTGAGAGAATACAAGTCAATTTTTCTTTCATTGTCTTTTTACATCAAATTTTCCACAAACATCCACTTTCCAGTCTATTCGGTATTTTGTCGAATAGCTAAAATTCTTCCGGTGCTGTGTTTATCATCTAACCGTTGTCGAAGTCTCGAATCGAAATTGGTGAGTTGATTTTGGCTCGTGTCATTGAGTTGACTTTGAATTAATTATCTGTGTCGCAACGCATTGACCGGCGTTAACTCAGAACTGCGCATTGACCGGCGTTGACCTAGGGCTACATGTTGACCGACGTTGACCTAGGGCTACACGGGCATTGACCTTAGGGCTACGCGTTGACCAGCGTTGACCTTAGGGTTTTGCGTTGATCGACGTTGACTTTCATCGCCATGCGTTGACCTCCATTGACTTTCATCACAACGTGTTGACTAGCGTTGACTTTCGTCACAACACGTTGACCAGCATTGAGTTTCATCGCAACACGTTAATCGGCGTTGACTTTCATCACAACGCGTTGACCGACGTTGGGTTTCATTACAACACGTTGATCGGCGTTGACTTTCATCGCAACGCATTGACCGACATTGACTTTCGTCGCAACGCGTTGACCGACGTTGACTTTCATCACCACACGTTGACCGACGTTGACTTTCACCGTAACGTGTTGACCGGTGTTGGTACGAGGAGGGCCAGTTTATACTCGTATACTCTGGGGAGTTTCGGGAATCAGTTTAACCTCGTGTACCCACCGGAGATTGCCGGGTTATCCTTAAGAATATTACGCGTAATATTCTCCAGAAACTTCCCGTCAAGAGTGAGAAATAGTTTAGACTCATATACCCATTAGAATATAAATATGGGTATCAAATACATTAAAGATGAGCGAAAGCGGGCGAAAATACTGCAAAAAAAACATCGTCATACAAAACCCACGTGCAGGTTGGGTCAAAGTGACCCGCGCGAACGCGGGTCAGGTGTAAGTTACCCGCGCGAACACGGGTCACACATACCCAAACCACACGAACGCGGGTCATGGGTACTGTGTTTTATAAAACCCAATTTTCTTCTTTCTTTTTTCTTCTTCTTCCTTCGGCTTTGGACTCCTCTCTCAACCAGAATTCCCAACTCCTCCAAGCTCCCCTTTTAAACCCTTCACGAGCTCTTGACTTTAGCAAAATCCTTCACCTCTTAACCTTCCCCTTTCTTCTCGCGGTGAACTTGAGGTCTAGGGTTTCGGATTGTGCCCGACTTGCTTGCTGTGGATTCGGGTTTGTACCGTTTGGTTCATCTCCTTCTTGAGCTTTGGGTAAGTTTTCCCCCTTTCATGGCTTCAAATCTTTGGTGATTCCTTCATTGCTTAAGCCAAACCCTAAATTTGATTTGGGGGTTTAGTCAAAACCCTAATTTGATTGTTGATTGATTCTTTTTTTTTTCTTTTTTTTTTGTGTTTTGAATCCAACATGAACTCAGACTCCTTCTCTTCGTGATTTTCTCCTTGCCGAATCTAGTTCTTCAAATTCAGGTAAACCCATACTCATTTATTCTCAATCTCAGTCAAGTTTAATCCTTAAATTTCCGATTTTTGGCAAATATTGGATTTTCAATTTAGGGTTTGACTGAAGTTAGATATATAATTTTGATTTCCCACTATTGGTTAGGTCTTGAGTTTGATAATGGATAATTGAGGCTCAGTTTTGTTTGAGAATAAAAATTTGAAATGGATATCTGATCGTTTTCCCTGGTTTGGTTGTATGTGGTACTTGGACCAATCCCTTTTATTTGATGTCGATGAGCTTGAATTTGACCATGTATTGGTTTGTTGTGCGAGGCTTGATAGTTGAAGCCCTAGTTCTTCAATCTTGGGGAAAACCGAAATTTGGATTTGGGCTTTGAATAATGGCTGAATTTTTCTTTAGCTCTTGGTTGATGATTGATGACTTGAATCTCGAACCTATGCATGGCCGAATTTTTCTTTAGCTCTTGGTTGATGATTGATGACTTGAATCTGTAGTTCTCGAACCTGTGCATGGCTAGGCCTTTGATTCTTGACTTTGTGTATGACCGCAACCCTTTACTTTAATTTATTGAGCCTTGATCTTTGTTAGCCTTGAAATTTGTCTTCGAATAAGAATCCAACACTGTTTTGTGATTGTCAAAGCCTTAGTCTTTTGACTTGGGTACTGCCAAACTGAGGCTTCATTCAGTTATACATGCGGCTTGAACTGAATTTCTTCGAAGCTTAGTTTTGAATTCTTGTCAATATTGAACCCTTGGGATGTTTGGTTGTGTGCATGACTTGATATCCCTTAACCCTTGTTCATAGTCATATATGTATGGTTTTGAAACTCAAATCAATGTCTATGTTCTAATTTCGGATGATCTTGTGAGCTTGCAACTCTGCATGTTGACGTGACCGAGACCCTTTGTTTGGCTTTGCGACCTTCGACTTGATTTTGCCTTTGAATTGAACCTGTCATGGTGCATGTTGTGCCTCATTGGTTTTGTATATTTGATTTTCCCCTCTCTTTAACTTGAATTGGGAATGTTGTATAGGTTTAATTGGATTTTAACCAGAAAATTCTTCAGTTAAAATTCACAATTTCCCTTTTAATCTTTGATTTATGTATCTCAAATCTTGATCTGACTGAACTGTTGATCTTTGCTACATATTAGCTATGTCGATGAGGAGATCACGCTTTCCGAGGAGTCGCTCAGCCACCCAGTCACCTGAGAGGGAGCCTCTGTCTTCTATAGGTAAACTTTTATAATTTTCTGCTCATGAATTCAATATTTATCATATCATATTGCATATTGCATCCCCGCTTGGTTTTGCTTGGTGAGTCAATTGGAAAGAGCTGATATCCTCCTTTGTGGGGGTTGATGCTTATTGGGTACGTTTTGCTTGGTCAAAACGTGTTTTAATCAATTTTGGGGCGATTTCCTGCTATATTATATTCCGGAGGACGGTTGGATTGTATTATCATTCATGCGATAATGTACATTGTGCTTTACGTGTATAATGCAACTTAAATCGTCTCGCCTAGCTATCAAACACTTTTCCTATTTTGTTGTATTATATCCCCGCTTTGTCCTCCTTGGTGAGGCAATTGGGAAGAGTTGAAACCCTCCTT
>NC_033801.1:27725754-27796284 GCF_001876935.1 Asparagus officinalis
ATATCAGTTATATATTATATATATTTATATAATTATATTATCATATATATAATATATATATATATAATATATATATATATATATATATATATATATATATATATATATATATTATATATCCCCGCTTTGTCCTCCTTGGTGAGGGAATTGGGAGAGCTGATATCTGCCTTCGGGGGGTGATGCTTATCGGGGTACGTTTGCTTGGTCAAAACGTGTTTTAAACATTTTAGGCGATTTCCCGTTGTTATTATTCCGAAGGACGGTTGAAGTTGTCGTGGTCATTCATGTTGGACAAATGGCAGGTTTAATCGGGTCTCGCTCGAGCTATCAACCACCTTTAAGCCCCTCTTATAATATATATATATATATATATATATATATATCCCCGCTTTGTCCTGCTTGGTGAGGCAATTAGAAAGAGTTGATATCCTCCTTTATGGGGATTGATGCTTATCAGATACGTTTTGCTTGGTCAAAACGCATCTTAAGGCAATATGGGACGATTTTTTTTTGTTGTGTCACGTTCCGTAAGATAGGGTACATCACCACGCTATTCACGTGACAACGTACGTTGTGTTGATGGTACAGTTAAAATCGTCTCTTCAATTACAAGGTAGTGATTCTATCTCACAGATTGGGGAAAAGAGTTCAACACCCTGTGTCGCCTTAATATTTCTTCATAACTGCGTTTAATAAATATGTATTATTCATTTCAGTTGAATACCCTGCGATGCTATTTTCTCCGTTCGAGATAGATGGCTATAGGAGTAGATATTATACTGCTGTTGACGATCCGACATTGATTCCGCCCACTTCTCAGTTTGCTTCGGACCTCCCAGATGAACTGTCTAAGTTGGTACGGGAAGGGGATCACCGCATCACACGCCAGCTAATTAATGACATGCCGTTCACAGAAGACACGGATCCTATTCACCCTTTGAGGAAAACAAATTATATGTTCGGTGATTCCGTGACAGATCCAACCACCATAACCCTCGGGGATGAGCGATGGTTATACAGTGATGGTACCACTTGTTTATACCTTCCTACGTTCCCTCGTCACCGTTCACTAACATAATTGCGGAGGCAAGCGGTGACGCGACAGATGTCATGGACTCTGACAGAAGAGCACCCCAACATTCCTTGTGGATACGTCACCAGCCATTCACTCCCGGGTTCTAGTGGTAGAAAACACATCATAGGATTACACCCCGATGTGATGGGATTGGAGGACCCGCCTAAAGGGGAGTTGCCTATAGTGGCTCGCACAGTGAAGAATCGCCTTGCCAAGCTAGAGCGAGAGCTACCTGTCAAAAATTATAGATGTCATGGCTGGTCTCATTCTTCAGATAAGTTATGGTAGGTCAAGATGACTGATTATGTCCTCCACCGATGGGGTGCTGAATTGAAACCGATAGGATTGTATGAGGCTATTCGTGCCACCCAATACGGATTGCTGGTGAACGTTATCCACTTCACGGAATTAATAAAGCTGTACAATCTAAATACTAACACTTTTCTTACCCGGAACGGAGAATTAGGACTACCCTTTCATGAGATGCACAAAGTCTCTGGACTGCAAATGGGAGATATGTCATATCAGGAATATTTTCCCTCCAACCTGGAGCTACTTCAATTGAAAACCCACAAGCCTGCTCGATATGACACGTTATGGGAACTTACGTGTCATTATTAGATAGCCTTAGCCGGAACTAGTCCACTTACAAGAAAGAAGTCTCCTCAAATAAGTCTGAAGCAATTCTCGGGTTATCTATTCAAGAATTTGGAAAAGTCCAACGAAGCAATTTGTGAGCTGAAACCACTAATTCCTTCGGAGATCAACAAGTTGATTAAAAATATGATGCCCGATCCTACACCATTACGAGTGCCCAGGGTAGATTCTCTACAGGGACTAAGTTTAAGCTTTTCTTATGGCATGCGGAGAAGTCCATTCATCCCAAGACTTTGTTGGCCGGTTACATCGCACTTTGGTTGAAGAAGTGTGTGGTGCCATATCAGACCTTAGACGCCCTACAGATAGAGGTGTTATTCTCTGCTATTCAGCTTGCCTACGAAAAGAGCTTATCTCTTTTACCAGCAATAGTTGCCGACATCCATCGTGGGTTTCATCAAGTGGTCACGGCTTTTACTCAAACAGAGGAGACTCCATCCGAGAAGATCCTTATGGCGAAGGTGGAGCTCCCTTACACCTATCTGATGGGGTGGCTGGTTCTTCATCGCCCTGATTTGATGTCACCCCTAATTAATACAGATCTATCCACTCCTTTACTACAATTACTCGAGGAGTGCAAATGGAAAGCTCGGGACCTCTCAGACGTTAGAAAGAGCTTACATATGCACAAGGGTTGGATGTTCAATCCATACTTCCCTCGATTCGCTAGCCGATATAGTGGGTTACTCGACGACGTAGAAGCGCCAGGATCAAGTCGGACTTCCCTCGATGTTGGTTGTTTCAGATGGCTGATGAACATAAGGCCAGACCATCTCGTTTTCTGAGTGAAGGAACACTACTATTTAGAGCCTTATCTACCGTACTGGTTCACCCTTCAATTTGGATACGACCAATTATACGTCGGGAATTCGAACCAATAGTTTCATACTCGTGGAGGACTAGTAGATGGTGCTTGATCTTGGCTGTGGAACATGACGGGCTGTACCGGTGCCAAGTTCAGCCTTCCGAATACTGAACGCCAATTAGAGTTGACGTACTTATGTTGCAAATAGCTTATGGCAGCCAACGAGACCATCCCTCTAAGGCTAATTAAAGAGCTGATGGCTAAAGTTACGTCACGTATTTCTAAGAGGATGGTCCGAGAAAGTATGCAGGAACGGAGGAGACGCGACAATAAACTCGTTGGTCCCTCAGGCAAAGGGAATCAGAAAATAGAGGAAGTAGAAGAGGAGTCATTCGCTTCTGACGAAGAGACTTCCGAAGAGGACGAAGTCACTGCTGGTGGGGGTATGGAGGTCAATAGCGATTTCGAGGAGCATGCGACAGATTTTTCTGAGTCTTTTTATAAAGAGTTATGGGATCTATCAATCGCTGATCGAGCTCGTCAACTTAACGCTTGAAAGAAGTGGAGAATTTTGCCCACTTATAATAGAATGATGGTTGAACTTTCAGATGTAGGTTTCGAGGGAGAAGAGGGGAGAAGTAGTCTTGTCACTCGTGCTCGATCTTGGGCCACAACTCAAACTGGATCGCAAGTTGAGTCGCGTGCTACATCAACACAGGATAGACCTATGGATCTTAAAGAGGCCTGACCTGCAAAACGACTGAAGTTGACCATTAAGCAACACCCTAAACCCCATGCTTCTCAAACGGGGGTGGCCGGCGATGCGCCCATTAGCGGGGAAGGTAACATTTCGACTCTTGTCATCTTTTCAGTCCTTTCATCTACCAAGCTTTAGACTTAGCAGATTTTATATTCTAGGGGGTCATAAAGAAGACGCAATAATGTACAACCCTCCTTCTCCTGACTTAGACTTTTTTGGAGGATCCGGCTTCGTGCCACAAGCAGATGAGGCTGTGGCTGAGGATCTGGAAGGTGCTGAAACAAATGTGGCCCTTGAAACCGGCGAAGGTGCCATTGTAGAATTTGGTTTGTCTACAATGATCGCTAGCCCAAGTACATCTATTACCGATAGTACACCTTTTAGGTGGCAATATCGGGCATTAAACGACTCAGAGTTCATCCCTCCTCTAATTACTTATATGCTTCTGGTCTTTTATAAAACCTACAAGAGGCGAGCGCTGATGTCGGGATCGCAGGGCATACTGTTGCTACCTGAGGTAAATTTAATTCTCTTTCATCGTTGATTTTCAACTTCTCTTTCCATGTCTTAACACTTAGGCTTTCCTGTAGATATTCTGATGGGAGGTTTAAGTGATAAAGAAACCTTTCACAACACAGCCGACACACCTTCATCTGACCTTGTACAAGATCCTTCAGGATCTGGTGACATGCTGTTCTACGATGTTGTCAGAACAAATTCATCTTGAAGCCATCGAACCACTCATTGAAGCTGGTTCCTCTACCGGTATGAATTTTATCCCTTTGTGAAAGTTATTCACTTATGAGTCTTACTTAACCGTAGAAGAGTTATACTTGTAGGACCAGTCATTAAGACTGATGCAGCTACTATTGTTGGGATATCTGACAGTCTTGAGGGTCTTGATTTCTTGCTGTTGGCAGGAACTATCATAGAGGCTCAGTCGTCAGTCGCTCAAACTCAACTCACAATCCCAACGATTGGCATGACTGTTACAGCTGCGCGGGCTAGCTTTGTTGAGAAAGCCGTGAGACTAACTAACGAGGTTGGTACGCCTACGGCTGCGACATCAGCGACAACCCTAACAGTTCGTGAGGCCGTGCAGGCGGAACCAGGTGTAGGGTATCAACTTGAGGGAACATCACTCAACCTTGGTATATTTTTATGACAATGCTGAAATAGAACTTTGACTAAGATTTCAAAGATATTTATATCCTCTTTTCCTTGTAGGGCCATCTACTCGGCTTAATGACATAGTCAAAGCTCTGCTACCGGATGATGACCCAGATCGAACTCTGCTTTGTATGGAAGTCAGTTCTCTCTTCTTCTTCGTGAACACGATGATTGATAAGCTTCTCATCAGGGGACTTTCCTTCCATCAATTTAGACCAGCGTTGGCCACCAAAATAAATGCTATAGAGAAAGCGGGGTCTTCGGATCTGGCGCAAGTTATCGCTGACGATTTGGACCGGCTAGAGCGCGAACTCCAATGGTTACAAGAGTTGAAAACTACTGATACTTCATCATACATAGCCACCCAAATGGAATCTCGTCTATATGCATGGCGTGATACTCGAGCCTCGACTGGATTCGAAATTCAAACACAACGAAATTGGGTGGATCAAATGAAAGCCGTCCTTGCTGAGAAACAAACAGCTTTGTGCCAACTTAAATCATCCATTACGTCGAGCGAGTCCATGATAGAGTGGCTTAAGGAGGAGCTCAAGGCAGAAGAGGATGCCCTGGTTATCTTGGAGATGACGAAGGTCGACCTAGAGCATTCACAGGTTCTGACTTCCGGGAAGTTGGAGCTCTCGGAACAGAAGCTAGCCAAGATGGATGAAGAGGCCGTAAGAACATTATCCGTTACTGAAGAATCCTTCAAGGTTGAATTGCAGTGTGAGCTTGAGCGAGCTTATGTAGAGGAATTAACTAAACTTGAACAGCAAGTCCGTAGTCACAAACCGAGCTTATGTAGAGGAATTAACTAAACTTGAACAGCAAGTCCGTAGTCACAAACTTCATGTAGATTGATTGTAACTCTTGTACCTGCTTAACTAAACTTGAACAGCAAGTCCGTAGTCACAAACTTCATGTAGATTGATTGTAACTCTTGTACCTGCTAACTCAAATTTCATCAATAGAAGATATTTCCTTTTCATTCATTATGTCTCTTTTATTATGACGTCTCATTCTATTTGAAAATAATCAACCATAAAATTTATAGGATTTTTGGCAAACCCTCAGCCATCAACGGATTTGATATGCCTTTACCGACTACCGTTTGAGTCAGGCTAGCATGCGGATTGTCTAAGTCCGTTCCGCATACAACGTTGTGCTAAAAGAATGAATTCTCTTAGGCTTGACGCTATGATATTGAATACATAGACTTTATCTTTGTTACGGGAATAGACTATCCGGTAACACGTGTTAGGCGCTGCCTCATCCTTACTTAGGATTCAGGATAAAAGTCCCCAGAATTAGATTCTGGTGTCCTTTTCAATCGATGAAAGACTAAACCGGCAACGTGTGTTAGACATAGACTTATCTCTAATTAGGAATCGAGATAAAATCCCTCGTGTTTAAAGTACACAGATTTGAAGTTAAGAATTGTGTCTTTTCTTAGGGTAAAGACAAACCGATGCTAGAGATGAAGAATTTTATATCCTATCTCCAAGTCTTATTTAGGACAAAGACGAACTCAAAATAGAAGAGGAAGAATTTTATATTCTATCTCTCAAAACTGAAAAGGAAGAATTTTATATTCTATCTCCAGTTGCAAGGGAGACTCGAGGTGGGATCTCCACCCCCAGAATCTGAAAAGGTAAAACTAGGAGTGAGATCTACACTTTGAGAATCAGAAAGATTCAAGTAACCCTAACTTTTATAGGATTGACTGCTTAATCCAAGAAAAGAATTCCTCGTTTATTAAGGTGAAATTCCAATTTCGGCCCTAACTTTTATAGGTTTGGCTGAAATCGAAAAGGTGGAAGCATTTCATTTATCGAAAGGGGTAATCCGATCTTGGTCCTAACTATCTGCAGGTTTGACCGAGTGGGGTTGGAGGTAATCCTAATTTTTATAGGTTTGATTACTCAAATTAAAAGTGGACCTCTCGTTCATGGAAGGAATTGAGAGGGGATTTTGGCTTTGGCCCTAACTTTTATAGGTTTGACCAAGAAAGCAGTAGGAGTGTAATACAGATAGCAGTAAAAATGTTGACTTGTATTAGCCACTCGATGGAGGATTTTGATGTTAAGTGATTAGGACTTAACACGTCAAGTTTGAAAATTGCCACAGATTGGGGATTTTTTTTTGAGTGTCGTGTTAGTATTTTAATAACGTGATTGTTAAGTGTACAACACAGTGAGAGTTTGAAAAGATTTAACTGATAGAAATTTCGGTGGGCCCATTGTCAATTGATTTGATCAGTGGGGGATTTTGTGAGGAAGGATTGATTTATCAAAATGGTCGAATCTCGTCTCAGCAAAAGTATTCATGAGAGTTGGTGAACTTAATCTCGGTCACGAGATACATTTCATCATTGAGTACATTCAGGGTCCAAATGAGGATTTCTTATTTATCCCTTTTTGTAGTAACCAGGTTATCCTTAAGAATAGCACATGTAGTATTCTTTCGGGAACTTCTCGTTACATAGGTTATCCTGAATGTACTAAGGGTAGTATTTTTTCAGGAACTTTCCATTTATAAGACTTCAAACGTTTACAATAAACTCAAGAAAATAGCCTTTTTATATGACTTTTAATCAACAATTATAACTTTCTTTCAAACTATACACAATAGATGTTTATCTCCTATTGCTTATGCAAGATCGTTGCCGGTGCCGGGGTTTATCCGTGGATCGCCTACAGATCAGATCCGATGAGCAAAAGATTGATAGATAATGCTCTTACTTCACAAAGGAAGTAATCGCAGCAGCGGTAATCTCAACCAAGCGAGATTACGGCTCTTCTCGAGATTAAGACCACGCTTAAATCCGGAGGAATAGGGAGAAAACAAGTCTCAGATCTCTCGAACTCTCTTTTTTATTGAGGAACTCTGCTAAGATCTGCTAACTCTCTAAAATTCGCACTCCACTCTCCAATTTGACAGCACTTCGTCCTCTTGATTTCCAGCTCTATAGAATGGAGGCCTTAGGCTTGTATTTATAAGGCCTCAAATACGGGTATTCGGATGAGAATGAGAGATTTGGCTTTATCTTCAGTTAATAACAGCCTACCCACGTGTAAAGATGATATCAAGTCATTTGGAAACCCCTGGAACATATAAATCCTATGAAAACCACTTAAATAACCATCGAAAACGCGTTGGGGCTCAGAACTACGCGACGGACACTGCTAACCCACGTGGGCGCGGGTCACCAAGTGGTGACTCGCGTGATCGCGGGTCACCAAGTGGTGAGCGCGCGGGTCACCAAGTGGTGACCCGCGTCTCTATGTGGATATTGAGGTTCTTTCCCTCTCTCTTCGCATTTTGGTGCTTTCCATCTTTCCTGGGCTCGTATTTTCCACCGTTCTGTATGTTTGGTTGTCTCGTTGGCTTGTACGCTTCGCTGAGGGACTGACCGACAAATGTGTCGGTCACTTGGGGCTGGTCGGCGTGTGCAAGATGACTGGCGAGCGTATCCGGTCACTTGAAGTTGCCTGATAAGCGCGTCTGGTTACTTGTGGCTAACTAACGTGCACGAGCTGACCGATGTGCGCGAGCTGACTGACATGCGCGAGCTGACCAACGTGCGCGAGCTGACCGACATGCATGAGCCAATTGGATAATCCTTCTTGACTCGGATGGTGACGTTCACTCTTCATTTCGAGTTGCGTGCGGGAGCTCATAGGCAATTTTATATGCCTACAGTTATACCTAAACCAGGATTTTTTAAACAATTTTACCCATGGTCCCTTTTGAGTTTTCACCAGATCTGTCGATGGCTTATCTTTTCTTCTTCTTATTTTACCCTTAGTTATCGCTTTGTTGAAATACTATTTTGATGATACCAATAGTGATCTCTTCGTAGCGTTTAAAGAGACTTGATCGAGGTTTCTAATTATGCCCCCACTTGTTGCTACGCTAGAGCATCTTTTTTTTTTGTTACCAGCGAAGGAAAATTTAATTTTTTTTTGTGCTGGTAGTTATTGCTATGTTGAAATATCAATTTGGATATACCAACATTGTTATCAATTTGGAGATACCAACAGCTATCTCTTCCTAGGGTTTAAAGAGACTTAGTAAGGGTTTTTTAAAGAATTTTGCTAATTGGGTGCCCCTATTTTTTGGAAGTTTTCACCATAGTTAGTTCCCCTATATGGTTTTGCCTACTAGTCCTTTTGGATTTTCTTATAGCAAGGGATTCCCATTTTAATTACCTGTAGGGGTATACTACTATCAAATCTTTTTTGATAATTTTACTCTTGGGACCTTTCGGGTTTTTAATAGGCTCGTGATGGCTCATCTTTACCTGTGATTCTTTTTAATGGAATCATGTTCTCCATCTTTTTTTTATTTTTCTTTTTTTGTTGTGTCCTCATTTCTTGGTACAATAAAATATTGTTTTTATGGTGATACTAGCAGCGAACTCTTAATAGAGTAGTGAAATTCTTTGTAAAGTGTTTGATAAAATGCCAAAGAGAGATGCAGTTTCTTGGACCATGACAGTAACTGTTCATGTAAAACAAAATCATGGAGATCTCATCGTGCAGTTGTGTGTATGTAAACATCAAAACTAGACAAACATATAATTGTGTGGATTGATTGTGAACAATGAAAGATTAGTTGTGAGTCTTATCTAGCTGATGTTAACTTTATTTATTGGATGTTAAGCTTATAGTATAACTGTTAAGTTTATACAATGCATGTTAATTCTAAAAGTTGAGTGTTAAGTCTACACATGTGTTGCTAAGTTTAAACATTGGTTATTAATTTTATCCATTGGATGTTAAATATATAGATTACCAATTAACTTTAACAAATGGATGTTATATATATGAACTAGCTAAATATACTTTAAAAATTATCACTTTTGATAATTATAGTACAACCTTAAAAAGTACACCATAACCTTAACAAGTATGACATAACCTTAATAGGTACATGACATGATTAAAAAATGTTTGCTATAACCTCAACACATATATTATAATGTTAATAGGTATATTATTAATCTATATGTGAAGGTTATGGCATACATGTTAAGGTTATGGCATACACGCTAAAGTTGAGAGAGGCAAGTGGACTAAAATAGAAAATTAGAGTAAATTTAAGCTTTTGGGTTAATTTGTTTTTTAAACATTATTCACGGCATGTTAACTTGGTTTAATTTTTTTTCTTAACAAGTACATCAGAGCCTTGGTATGTCATATTGTAGTCTCATGGTTTTAGTCAAACTCAAATGGATCAAGGACTAGTTAGCACACTGTTGGTTAAAGATACGATGGATGTTGATAGTTACATTGTCATTGAATGTGTTACTAGTTTAGACCAATACTCATGTTAATTTACAGAAGATAGTTGTTGTTCGAGATTGCCAATAGAAGTGACAACCTTCAGGTGGTGCAAGATTCGGCGAACGTTAAATAGTTATGTCTTCTCTCCATGGTTATCCATTTAAACCAAGTCGGCAAACTAATAGAGTAATAAAACTATTATTCACAAATGAAATAGAATATTATTCAAAAATATATATATGTGAAGTGTTTGCGGTGAAAGTTGGTTTCTTCATTGAGGTATTCATTACAACTTCAGTCGTTATAATAAAAACAAAAAAAAGATAGTCTTTTTATAAGACTCTTACACAATGAAAACAAAAAATTATAACTCTCGTCAAAACAAACACAACAGACGTTTATCACCCGCTGTTTGCGTGGGGTCTTCGCCTGTGCCTGGGATGTTGATATCCGTGGACGACGACGGATTAGATCCGGTTGTCGGAAAATTGACAAAGCTTCTACTTCACCAAGGAAGTATTCGCTTGAAGCACTAAAATCGACCAAGCAAAATCAATACCTCTTTTCGAGATTAAGACTAAGCCTAATCTCAAGAAACAGACGGACGAGGCTTCAGATCCTTCGAACTCTCCCTCTTATGCTGAAGAACTTCGCCAAGATCTGCTAACTTCCTCTGAAATTCGTGCTCTCTTGCTCTCCAACTCGGCAGCACCTCCTCGTCCTGATAATAAGTCACCCCCCGTGAAATGAGTCCCCTAGGCCTGTATTTATAGGCTTTGGTTGGGGTATTTAGATAAGAATGAGTGATTTGGCCGTATCTTGAGTCAATAACGGCCTAATCACGTTTGTAGATGATATCTAAGCAGGTAGGAACCTTTGGAACAGAAGAAACTGATCGAAACAGCCTGAAAATGCATTTTGGAGATTAAGGCAGTTCTGGGCGCAAGACGGACGGCAGTGACCCGTGCGCGCGCGGGTCACAACGCGGTGACCTGCGTGGCCGCAGGTCATTCTTAGGTGACTTGTGCGCCATGCGAGTTCCGAGGTGTTTCCCGACTTTCCCGGACTTGTATTTTTTGCCGTTTTGTTTATTTGCCCGTCGTGTTGACTTGTACACTCCGTGCGAACTGACTAACGTGCGCGTCCGATCACTTAGAGCTGACTTACGTGCACGGGCTGACTAACGTGCACGTCCGGTCACTTGGAGTTGACTTACACGCGCGGGTTGACTGACGAGCATGACGACCAATTAGAGGTGGCCGTTGAGCGCACGAGACACAGTTGGTTCGCCATTCCGGTTCATGAACTTGTAGGCGTCAGATAATCCTCTTAGACTCAGATAACGACGTTCATCATCTTCTCTCCGTCTCGAGCTGTGTACGAACACCTATAAACATTTTTAGATGCCTACATGAAGGTCATGGCATAAATGTTAAGGTTAGGTCGTATATGTTTAGATTATAATGTACCTATTAAGGATATAATATATATGTGAAGGTTATGGCATACATGTTAATCTTATCATGTACCTTTTAAGGTTATGTCATACTTGTTAAGGTTATGGTGTACATGTTAAGGTTATTGTATACTTGTTAATGTTGTATTATAACTATTAAATGTGATAATTTTTAGAGTATATTTAGCTAATTCATATATCTAACATTCATTGGTTAAAGTTATCTGGTAATGCATATAGTTAACATCTAATGGATAAACTTAACAACTAATGAGTAAACTTAACAACTAATGGGTACACTAGTGTTTTAAAAAATGCCCTGGGCGGCCGCCTAGGCGGAGGCGGTGCTCAGGGCATCTCAAAACACCCTAAGCGACGATGTTAAGGCGTTGTGAGCGTATACGCGACCGCCCAGAGTTAAGCAGGCCGCTTAAACGGTCCGCCCAACACTTAAAAAAAACTAATTTGGGCACTGAAATAAAAAAACCCAAATGGTAAACCCAAACCCAAACTAAACAACAGAACCCTAGTTCTCATTCTCACTCCTGACGCCGTCACAAATTACTCCCGCTTTTGAAGTTTTGTTCCTCATCGAAGCTCCCCGACCTCGTTGAAGCCTCTCAGAGCCTCTCGTGGTCTCGTCGACTATCGAAGCCCCGTCGAAGCCCTCGTCGGCTGTCGAAGCGCCGTCGAATGCCTCGTCGAAGCCTTTCGTCTTCGATCTCGTCTCCGAGCTCGTCTTCGATCTCCAAGCTCGTCTTCGGCACCAGAAGTTTAGTCGAACCCCTCCCACCTCATCTTCGATCTCCGAGCTCCCCAATCTTTGTAACAAGGTAAAGAGCCAGACTTCTTAAATATCTATTTAAGTTAGTTAACAACAGTAACTTAAACTTAAGAAGTATAAGTTAACAATAACTTAAGTTTAAGTTAATATTAAGTTTTTGTTGACATTAATTTAAGTTTAAGTAAACTGTAAACAATAAACTTAAGTTTGTTAGTAGTAACTTAAAAGTAATTTTGGGACCTAAACTTCTAGATATGAGATATTATATGCCTTGCTATCTAATATGTATGCATCTTTGATTGAGTATATATATATAATCATATATAATATATATATATATATATCATATCATATATATATATATATATAATATTATATATATATATATATAATATATATATCATATATATATATAATATATATATATATATATATATCTATATATATATAATATATATATATATAATATATATATAATATTATAGGGTATCCTTATCATATAAAGGGATTTCTTCATTGACGCCGTATGTGGCACAATCCCCACCATCCTCATAAAGTAGGAGAGAAGAGTGTGAGTTGGTGGGGATTTGTGCATACTTTATAAGAATGGTGAGAATTGTGGCCACATAAGGCGAAACAAAGAGGAAAATCTCCTCCTATGATAAGGATACCGCATTAATCTCTCTCTCTCTTCTCTCGTCTCTAATATATATATAGTATATATATATATATATATATATATATATATATATATATATATATATATATATATATATATATATATATATATATATATATATAATATATCATATATATATATCATATATATATAATATATAATATATATAATAGAGAGAGAGAGAGAGAGAGAGAGAGAGAAATATGGGTATGCTTGGTACCAATTATAACTTTTGTGCTTGGTAGTGAGGTGGCACAATCTCCTCCACTCATTTAAATTGGGGCACCACATTCACATGGGTTGAGGAGAGGGCATAGTAGGGATATGCAACCATT
This sequence comes from Asparagus officinalis, assembly GCF_001876935.1. Taxonomy (NCBI): domain Eukaryota; kingdom Viridiplantae; phylum Streptophyta; class Magnoliopsida; order Asparagales; family Asparagaceae; genus Asparagus; species Asparagus officinalis. Next base: position 27,738,764 of record NC_033801.1, read on the forward strand.
TGAATGGGTGGAGTGGATTATATCACACCTTAACTACCAAGCATAACTTTTTGTGCTTGGTACCAAGCATACCCATTTCTCATATATAATATATATATATATATAATATATATATATATATATATATATAATATATATATATATATATATATATATCTATATATATATCATCTTCCAAGTATTCACAAAAAATAAAAAAAAAAAAAGCGCCCAGAAACCGCTTGGGCGTCCGCCTAGGCGTCTAAGCGCTGGGCACCAAGTCCGACGCCAAGAAGCGCTATGCATTTAATGTAACATTGGGGTAGACTTAACGCTCAACATTTAGAATTAACATTCATTATACAAACTTAATAGTTATGCTATAAACTTAACGTCCAATGAGTAAAGTCAACATCAGCTAGTATTCACAGCTAATCCTTCATTGTTCACAATCAACCTATACAATTACGAGATCTTTATGATATTTCTTTGTACATCACCTGTTATTATCACAATCCAAGAAACTACATTTCTTTTTGGCATTTCACTAAAACTGTACAAGCAATCTCTAAACTGCCACATATCATATACACATTTAAGTTACTACTTTAAGAAACCATATCTCACTTATCCTTTTCAACCAAATTTCCAATCTACCACTAAGAACTAAAATTACAAATAATCAAATCATAGGATTTGTTTGAGAGAAATGATGGAGAGGAGAGGAGAGGAGATTATTGGGTAGTTTTTGAGGAGGTGGTTTTTGCTTGGGAGATTATCGATGGAGTTGGTGACAGCGAAGAGTGGGGAAGGGAGTTTGACAAAGGAGATGACATCCCTGACAATCATGCAGGAGAGTTTAGAGGAGGACATAGGGTGCTTGATATAGGAGAAGATGGTGGCGAGCTTAAAGGAGGAGATATTATCATTGTCATTGGAGTTAAACTTGTTGAGGATGTGCTTGAGGTCGATGGTAGTAGTGGAGGGGAGACGAGAGAGGGAGTCAGAGGATGCACTTAAGGTTGATGGTGGTAAAGGGAGAGGTGGGAGAGGGAGATGGTAAGTCGGAGGGGAAGACGAGAAAGAAGGAAAGAGAAGGTTAGGATTAGGAGAGAGGAGGGAGGAACAACCATGAATGTTAAGGTTAAGGTTAGGGTTAGGAGAGATTTGGACTAGGAGAGAAGGGAAGAGCAGCGTTAATAATGGCGCCAGTGGCAGAGGTTGGGGAGGATGATTTACGGTCGGTTTGGATATAAAGGAGGGGAAGGGAGGGGAGTTACTTAAACCCAAGAGGAGGGAGTGAAAAGGAATATGCTGGAATGTATTCATTTGTTTGGATAGACAATAAGAGGATGGAAATGTATACTATAATATGTGTTTGTTTAGAGTAGGGATGAGAAGGGAAGGGGAGCTATTTGACCACTATGCCCTTTTAATAAAATAAGAAAGAGTGCCTTTAGATTTTTTTCATATAGAGCAATATTGAAATTTTAAGAAAATTTCATTTTGAAACGTCTACCATTCCCTCCAAATCCGTCCACTTTTAGAGGGTTGAGAAAGTGACTGAATTTTCTAATTTTCCTCCCTCCCCTCCCCAGGGTTGGGGTGGGGGGTAGGAGGATCTCACTACGGCTGTGGTCTCCGTGTGAGAGAGAGAGATGATGATGATGATGATGATGATGATGACGACGATGACGACGACGATGATGATGACAGGTATTTTTGGTACATTTTTGGGTTTTTTCTTGGGAAGTGTAAATAGGGGTTGAATCATAAAAGCCCATCATATTTGGGGCTAATATACAGTGGAACTAATATGTAAGGTTGGGCTACATGAAGTTTTAATTTTTGAGGCATTGACACGCTTTTTCTGAAAAAAAGTTCATAAATTGTCTTGCAATCCTACTTTTATAAACCAAAAAGGGAAAATAATAAAAAAGTAAAAAAAGTCAACTGGATTTAAATTTAAAACATTTAAACCCATGGGCTAATAAAACATATTTGCAAATGAAAATTTAAACGAGGGCGTAAGAATCAAAATTAGGAAGGAAAAGCACACGCGTCGCATTCGGACAAACTTCGCCCAAACACTCAAGCGGCCATCCGTCGAGCTCTTGAAACTCCTCTCTCTCCCTCCCTCCCTCCGTCCCTGCCCTCTCTCTCTCTCTCTCTCTCTCTCTCTCTCATAAAAATGGTCTATGATCTTTCACAGCTCGAGCTCAGGTACTCCTCGATCGCCCCCTAATTGGTTCTTTGGTTTAGAATTCCGTAAATTCTTGTTTAATCTCTTTAATTTTGTTTATAGATGTTGTGAATTGAGGTAATTTCCTCTCGAAAAGATTGAAATATTCAATTTTGGAAAAACCCTTTTGATGTGTCGTTCAGATTAGAAAATTTAACCCTGTTTTTAACTGTAAATCCTACTTTGATGCCAAACAAATGAATTTTTTTACTAACTGGAAAATGGGCAAACGTGGAGTAGGAGACATAAAGAGGTAAATTTGGATATATGTGTATAGGTCGAGTAAAATATGTGTGTTACCTTGCATTGGCTCGTTATTGGGTTTCAGGATTTTGTTATGGTTAGTAAAAAAAAAAAATCATATATCTTCATCCACTAACATTTTGCTTGAATTAAGGATGTTTCATGTTGCTCAAACATGTACCGGAAATGATACCAGTGCCTTTGTAGGGTAACGAGAGGCACATACGATTCTTGAGTATACTGAGATAGACCCTTAAGCATATATTCAAGATGACATTCAAACTAGAAGATAATAAGAATGAGCTTTGGGGTACTGCATAGATTACCCATTAATGGTGAAAACAAGAAAAAGAAAATTCTATTAGATGGTTATAGACCGACTATGTGCTGTTGACTACATTGTTGTCAATTGAAACATGTTCAAAATTTATTTTAAACGTAATGCAAATGTTGAGAATAGGTCAAAAGTTAGGCTTATGATGAGTGGATCTCAAGAAGTGTATGTTGGATATTTTATGTCAAAGCAATTAAAGGTAGTAAATAACCAAATAAAAATACGAAAACTAGAGAAAGAAGTTGTTGGCCCATAAGGCGACAGTTGTGATATTGCTGTCCTAGAACAACAATTACCGCCTTCACAGAGGCCGATGAATGCAACTGTGAATTAGTGGTAAAAGTCGCCTCGAGGTAGCTGACACTTGAGGTTACTGCGAACCTCAAGCCTCTTGCCCAATGTATGCTTGCCCAATGAGAAACTGATAGAAAGATAACGTGAGAGATCAAATAACTACTTTGAGAGGAAGATTAGAGAAATGCTTGATCTCTTTTTTTCTCCCCATCATCCTCTAACGATATTATTTTATAACTCTCGGGGAAGAATGTGCGCTAAGAAGACTCCTTGCACACGAAAGAAAAGAAACGGAATAGTGATGATTACGTGATATTTTGAGAAAGCCGAAATTAGGTATGACATGTTTTACTTATTTGAGAAATAAAATAAAAGGATATTGGGATGTTAGATTTGAAGAATTAGGTAAGGAAAGGAGTATTCTTATTTGGGAAATTCATTTACACCCCTTTAAGAATTCAGATTTGCTAAGATAATTAAGTTTAAAAAGTTGTGATAGAAACCCAATCTTTTCCTACTAATTTTTTCTAACAATCCCTACCAAAGGTTGAATTTTGAGAAAGAAAAGGAAGCTTAAGAAAGACAAAGAAACAAATAAAGAATAGTAAGGCCGGGAAACCTAATATTGTGAATTCGGGAAAGACTGCTTTCAGCTTTGAACCTTTGCTTGGTGATATTTTATCGCAACCTGAGAGGCATAATGCACTAAACATTGAATTAGGCCTCTTTATTAGATATTAACAAAAGTACACATAATATGCATCCATTTAATGAGCAAGTGGGTAGGAGCATTAATGGTCATGCTCACATAATCGTCTCATGAGAGTTATTAGGGTCAGCCCTATGTCCCCTAATTGCGGACTTTACGGTTCCTTTCACGTAGGTAAGTCCTCATAGAGTATTGTAATCAGATATGATACCTCTTACAAATAGTATGTTGAGCTTATTAAGAGTAGAACTCATTCTGGCCAGTCACATCATAAGAGCACCCTTACCTTAGGAATGAGGGAGTAGCTAACATGATGCAAGTTATAAATGCATCCAACACTACAAAGGAGTGTAACTCCAAAGCAAAGCCAGTGCTCCACACAAGAATTATTAGTCTAGCTTGTTTCTACCATATTGAACCTTGTTCATGGGAACAACTCGCTAATCAGAAGGTTGAGTTCCTCATCCCCCTTGATGATCCTAGGATTTTATTCCTAGAGAGATCATTTTATCAAATTGGACTTTAAGAAAATCCAAGGTTATAAATGGCTTTGCAACCATTTTATATATTCACATTATCTTTTAGAGGTGTTACTATGCAAGTATACAGACACGTCATGTAAAATCCACATGTGAAAGATATTAAGGCCTCGTTTGGTACGCGGGAATGGGGTGGAATAGAATGATCATTCTCACTTCTCATTCCTTCTTACCAAACACACCCTCTTTTTTGAAGTTGGGGGTGGAATAGAATGATCATTCTCACTTCTCATTCCTTCTTACCAAACACACCCTCTTTTTTGAAGTTGGAATGCCCATTCTCATCACTTCTCATTCCTTCTTACCAAACACACCCTCTTTTTTGAAGTTGGAATGCCCATTCTCACTTCTTATCAATGAGAATGAGCATTCCCAATGAAATGATAGGGAATGGACATTCCCACTTAAATGGGAATCAATAAAATATATAATTTTAAAATACGTTCATTCCCACTTCATTTTATAAATTACACCCAAACATGAGAATGAGAATGACTATTCAATTCTCACATTAATTCCATTCTATTCCTTCTTCCATTCCATTCTCATTTGAGTCCATTCCCGCGTACCAAACGAGGCGTAAATACATATGCAAGATACACTTGAGGAAATCATTTAGTATTTCATCTTGAAGGATGTCAATATTTGCTAATTCATGAATATCATTGAATCCACTTTACATGAAAGAATTTCATACTAGTAATGTGTTGGAAAATAAATTTTGCAAATATATTTTAATCGAATAAAAAAATATAAATATTTTCACTTATTCGTTATTGCCAAAATTATGATGATGCTAGAGGATTTAAAAGTTATATGTAGGACACACCATGACTGCAAGGTGGTTGCCTACAAGTGAGACTTTCCTAAACCTTGCCTCACCATCTTTTTTCGTATCATCTGTTCCACCTCTTTTGACAAGTCATCATAGTTTTGATAATTTAAGTAATTTAATATTTCACATATATTTTGAATTTAACAAGTACTATCATGCATGAATTCTTGTAATCAAGTGATCCAATTTGTTTATATGGGCATATTATAGAGAATCAAATTAAGTTTGAGTTCAATTGTGACAGTATCGGCACATGACATGATTAATATTGTTATCATTCTCAAAAGAATTACAAAGGTTAGATACAACTGACTGCTTGATGTTCTCGCTGTAATGTTTGTATCAGTCTTGAACAATATCCTTCATATTTTCCCCGTCATGAGGTACAAGAAAATAAGAACAAAGTAAATGCTTATTGAAACAGGAGCATGAGAAAAACATATAAAGTGTCAGAATAACACATATCAAAGCCATAATCCTCCAGCTTTATCAATTTTCTTAGGAGTTACCCATAAGTTCAGTTTGATATTATGCATACTACTACTCTTTATTTTGGATGAACTAGTCATATAAATATATAGAAATCAAAAGACTTACCTCTTGATTTGTTTTGCTGAGACAATAATTCATATCACCTTTAACTAGGCATACACAGTTGACAAAATATACATATCTATATCAACTATAATTTCATATCTGTAATCTCAAATGGAACATTAAACAAGCAAACATATGAAAAGATACACCTATTACGTTTTTAGCAAATATATAAAAAGTATCGGATATCATAACATTTTTTTAGCACACAATAATTTTATAATTAGCAATAGATTCCTAAAACAGTCATAATATACTAGAGTCTAGATACTTACGTCTTTAAAATATGATTAAGGGACGTGTCTAACAATGAATTTGGATCTGTGGTTGTAAATATCAAATAGTCAAATATTATTATTAAGGAAAATTGGAAACACAAGTATACAATGGTTTGTCATAAAACATCGACCAATTAGCAAATACTACTACTAAATATTTAATCAATTGGCAGCAGAAAAAGGTATTATAATTAATTAATTTTGCAAACTAATGTGACATCCACATGTTCACAGTGGAGCCAAAAGGAATTTAATTAGACAGATTTGGTTTAACCAGCACGTAGAAAAGGAACTTGGTCAATCTATACCAAAAGCGGATAGTCTATCAACACTAAATAATAATCAGCTTTATAAATAATGAATTGTGCAGATTACTAGCAGTTATTCATAGTCTGCTAATTTGATTGTTGAAGCTTAACAAGATAAGCACCAAGCAATAGAGACCTGTAACGTCCCTCATGGAGGTACATAAAAATTTGGGCATGACCTGTCTGTAATAGGAAGGATCGACTTGCTTAATAGTGGAGATGCATATGCAATACTCAGGATCACAAGGATGACAGCAGAGCCCATAGAATATCATAATAGAAGAAAACTAAAGTGAACAATAAAATATTACGATAATGATAATAGCTACAAACATTAGTACATGTTTGATAGCTAAAAGTACTACAAACTTCTATTAAGATTTTTCTCCGGAGCTAATCTTCAAATTCAAGGTCTGTAATCCCCTTATCCTTACCGATTGTATGACCTGCGAATGGATTCAAAAACAACAGGAGTGAGCCTAAGGCCTAATAGGTAACCATAAAAATCTCGGGTACAACATAAGGGGATGAATGGAAAGGACAATCACAAATATTTGAACTTGAATGAAGCGATCTCAACATTAAGTTACATTACTTATATCATGATCATTGATCGAAATAAAATAACATGTCAATATGAATAATTAATGTCTAATATTTAGGATTCCAAACTCCCCAATCATGAGATAATTAATAAACCGTGCATGCCTTTATACACCCACCGGTGAGCGTCCTCATACAGGACATTGTCTTCATCGAGATCCATTACTATTACCACCCATCGGTGAAGCTTACTTCACACATGGTATAATCCATGAATATAGACCATCAATCATCAACAAAAAAAAGAATACTATCATTATCAATAGTCGAATCATCGAAGCAAGTCGAAATGCTACAATATAATTATTCAAAGGAATATCAATGGTATAAAACCAAAATAAACAGTATTAGGATAGCAATGGTTAAATAATAAACAAAGAGCCCATGTATGAAGTGAATCAAATAGGAATATCACGAAAATGATAAGATATACAACTTAGCATGGGAAACTAACTCATAAAAATTTCAAGAAGTAATCAATCGAATTCTCAAAGACCTGAGAAAAGACAATGAAATGTTACCTACCGATTGTGTCGGGTTCCTCTGGATCAACAAATGAATCTAAGATTCTCGGTCCTATATACACATACATGTATCAATATGAGATTCTAAACAACTATGTCATTTATTATTTTTAACTTATAACTTATATCATAGTATATGCTACACTCTAGATGGTCACATCTAATACCTATAATATGCACAACAACACAAGTAGTGTACATGTAGCAGTTTGGGATGAATGGATGGTAGAGCAATTGATACCCAAAATACATGAAACTAGGGTCATATGATTCTACTTTCAGAATATATAAAATTTATATCAATTTATGGTATATAGTGAGAGTTATGCTCTTAGCAAACTATATATATCAAGACTGCAGCAGAATAAACAGAGATTGCTATCCGGAATGATTAATTCATTTCATGTACTTAATATTATATAAATGAGCTCATATTTGGCATACAAGTAATGTGATAGATTAGATTACAATTCCCATGAGTTTCATCAAATTATCATTTTTATAATGCACGTTATATGCAAAATAACACAAGAGGGGCAGACTAGAATTGCTAGTGCATATGCTATCTATTAAAACTAGGCTTAGACTTATCAATTGTTATCCAAATTAATTCAAACTTGAGCCAACAGAAAGATGATTGAGTTTAGTTCTGGGAACAGAAAAAATTCTATATATTTGAGGATTTTTATGCAAAATTGTAAAGCCTGTGTGAAGAGGAATCTTCAAATTTGGTCAAAGTTGAGGATTTTTATGCAAAATTCACCCACTAACATGGCTGATCAAATTAAACAATTGTGTTAATTAGAGAGTTTCAAAATAGGTATTTAACAATTGGGTTATCTCTAATCAAAGTTTAAAGCATGGTTGGTTTAGGTTTACATGTTAAGTTTGTATGCATGCTATGACTTAGTTAACTAGATTATAATAAGAGAATTAGATAAGTTAAAATCCTCATACTAGAAGATTATATGAGATACAAGAAAGGAAAAAATTTACTGATTTATGGATCAGTATCGGTAATGGTATCCGATCATCGGAAGGAAAAATTTACAATGTTACAAGACCACTACATGATAAACTCTTATTTGTTGTGCTTAAATCACTAAATCACTTAAAGATTGCGAGAATAATAGATTGTTGTTCTAGATTGTTGGATATTTTATGTCAAAGCAGCTAAAGATTGTAAATAACCAAATAAAAAATACAAATTTTAGAGAAAGAAGTTGCTGACCAGTAAGGGGTAGTCGTGATATCATCGTCCTAGAACAATAGTTACCGCTTTTGCAGAGGTTGATGAACGCAACTATGAACTAGTGGTAAAAGCCCCCTAGGCAGTCGACAGTTGAGGTTATTGCGAATCTCAAGCCTCTTGCTCAATGGATGATTGTCCAACAAGAATTTGATAGAAGGATAAAGTGAGAGATCAGATAACTGCTTTGAGAGGAAGATGAGAGAATTGCTTGATGTTTTTTTCCCATCTTCTATGGATGTTCTTTTATAACTCTTGAGGAAGAACGTGCTCGAAGAAGAGTCATTGCATGCGAAAGAAAAGAAACATGATATTTTGAGAAAACATAAATCAAGTATGACACATTTTACTTATTTGAGAGATAAAATAAAAGGATCTTAGGATGTTAGATTTGAAGAATTAGATAAGTAAATGAATATTCTTATTTGGAAAATTCATTTACACCCCTTTAAGAATTCATATTCGCATAGATAATTAAGTTTAAAAAGTTGCGGATAGAAACTTAAATCTTTTCCAGCTAAATATTTCTAACATGATAGAGGTAGTTAATCGAGGATGATAGCTCTCCTTGTGTCTTAAATGTGATTATATGCTTGTTATTGACTATATAGCTCAAGATGGTAGTTCTATAGTAATGACAAATGTTAAGTATAATGCTAAATGATTTCCATTGAGAATTTGCAAGATTGACAAGCTTTCATGTCTCATTTTTTTCATAAAGCCAATATAGGGGACAATTTTATGGCTAACAAGGATGCTTTAGTAATGTTTTTAACTTTTCAGAGGTGAGTCTTTCAAGGTTACTTCAACGATCCAAAGACCAGACACATTATTTCTTCGAAAGATAGTAGATAATGTTATTTTATCCAATATTGTGGGTAATATTGTTGGATCTGAGATGTAAGTATAGAGGGGGGTGAATAGGATTACTACTTTTTTTTGCCAAAGCTTAGAATATGTAGCGAAAAATGTCAAATAAAAGCGATAAATAAAATAACAATCACCAAAGCAATCGACCAAGAATACACGAGGTTTTATAGTGGTTCAGATAAATAATCCTACGTCTACTCTTTCTTTTCGCGAAGGGAGTTTCACACTTTGTCAGGCGTTAACCTGAATCACAAATCTGATTCAGTAGGCTTCAAAATCGCACCCTATATCTTATCTAAAATCAGTCGTCTAACCTAACTCCCATAATGAGCAATTCCTAACCCTAACTAGTACCAACTCTCAATTCAACCGACTTGAGTACGCCGTAAAAAAAGTTTAAAGTAAAATCAAACGCAAAACAGTTGAGCTCATAATAAAGAACAATCTTACAGCCCTTTCATAAAGCAAACCATCTCCCGAAGGATATAAGCGAAGTTTGATGAAAAACGGTGAAGAAGATCAATCCAAGGGTAACTTTTATCGTTGAAACGATCAGAAGATGTTGTGTACAATGAGTGAGAGTTCAGTGAGGCTTTGGGGAATAAAAAACTCTCTTCAAGATCTCTCAATATCAAACCCTAGAACTTTTCCTCCGATCTCTCTTTTTCTATGATATCTCTCACATTTAGGTCAGGAAAAAGATATCTAAATGTGATAGAAGTTGGAGTATATATAAATAATGAACGTCTGTGATTAAATTAATAAACATATAATCTGTAGTTTTTACCATCGATGGTGCCTCTCGACCATCGATGGTGTCAAGAGACCATCGATGGTTGAGAAGCTATCAATGATATTCATGTCTCTAGACTTTTGCACCATCGACGAATCATAGTTCTATTGATGGTCATCACTCACCATCGATGGTCAATGACCTACCATTGATGGTAGTGGTGTTGGAATCAGATTTGAGTTGATTTTCACGCCATTTAGCCTTGTGTACATCAATGTTTTAAATATCGACTGATAAACTGATATTATTAGCAATTTATCGGTTTTGGGGGTCTTCCGCTATGATAAGTTTGATTCTAAATCGGTTATCGTTTTTAGATATTTATCGCCGATAAAACGGTGATAATGTGAGTTATCGGTCGATATTATCGGCCCAAAAATTAAAATTATCGATCTTCAGTTTGAGTTTTGATTTCGGACACAAGCACATATTCAATGCACTTTAAACCCGACCCGACCCGACCTGAGTGTCTACTATTGGTTAGTGATCCTAAACATAATTATTTATAATTTGGTATGTTTATAATTTATTAAGTATGATTAGATTATATTTTAGAATATTATATTATGTATATCACCATCCGGTAATGTCACTCCGATAAATACTACTTATCCCCGATATATCCCCGATATTCACTATCCGATATGGATTTTGACCGTTCGACAAATCCCCGATAATTGATATTTAAAACCTTGGCAAATCCCACATATGTATTTACCTGTACTACATCTTAAACCAATATTAATACCAAATGAGAGTTTTACCACTAAAATAAGAGATATTGTAGGAAAATATCCTAACAATCTTTTCCTTTTGATAGTAACTAACTTGAAATTTGAAATATCGAAAAATATGCATGTTTGAGATATATAGATAGCAAAAATATGTACAACAATACAAATACACTCTGATGCAATAAAAAATGTTACGCAATGCTCCCCTTACATTTATGAAAAGTGTAAATAAGCATAGGTATTGTAAAACTCCCCCCAATAACGCATTGAGTGTTTGTAAAAATTACAAAAAAAGTCAAAATGTGATACCACTTAGTAAAAGACTCCACTCATTCAAAAACTCATCAAATTTCAGAAACTCATCATATTTCACCAAATTCTCCCCCTTTAGTTATTATCAAAAGTGTAAAACATACCAATGGATATACTCAATACAAGAATAAAATCAGATAAAAAGCATCCAAAAGGTGTATGTGAGAGAAAAGACACACAAGTTCACATGAAATTTTGATAGAAAAATAGTACAAGAGATCAATATTAATTACAAGACACATGAAGACGAGAGAAAACACATCAACATGCACACACGAAAATATTAAATATCAGTGTAAAGTGCATGAATCTGATGGTGAAGAAACTTATACTAGATCATAAGACAAATTTAGGTATATCAAAATGATAAATGAGAAAAAATAAGACTCGAACTATCTCAACCATATCAACTAAGGAACAAAGTGTCACTCTATCATTTTAGCCGTATATAACTTAGAAGGAAGAACAATGTTGTTTGGTGGGCAATTCACACTATCTCTAAATATAAATTATATTAAATTATATTCAATACATGATGACTCCCCATTGAGATATGCACAAGCATGAATCTACAAGTGTGTATCTTTGACCATTTTTAACAAATACACTCAATTTTATGTGGGTTACTGAAGAGGGGATCATTGATCATCTTTTAACAAGTACACTCTTATTGTTTGTTTATATTTCTGACATAAATGCATTTTGTACATATATATAAAGATAAGTTCATGCATTAGCCAAGTCAGAGCTCAAAATCATATGATATAACCTGAAATATCTAAGAACAAAATATGACTCCAGCCTATTCCACAACACTAAACATGGTAAGTATGAAATACATACATATAGATTGAGAAACACATGTAAACCTGTGTATACCATTGAAAAAAATTATCTGAATCAATCTTGTAAAAGTATATGCATATGCATGTCCAAATATTTTTTTAAAATAAAAAAGAAAGAAAACAAAAAAAATTTTTCTTCATATTTTTCAAAAAAATGAAAGAAAAAGAAAAAACACACTAGAAAAAAAAATCTGCAGACAAAGCGCAACATGCTTGATATCAAAAGATAGAATGCCTAAATCTTTTCTCAATCTAGAAAAATGATCTACAAATAAAGGTTTTGTAAAAATATCTTCAAGTTGCTAATTATTGGGAATAAACTTAATTTGAACATTCTCCTTAGTAATGTGGTCTCTAATGAAGTAATGTCTAACACCTAAAAGTTTCGTCTGTGAATGGTATAATGGGTTGTTATTCAAATTAATAGCACTTTTATTGTCACATCTTAAAGGAATCTTCTTAAAGGTGATGTCGTAGTCCTGTAATATCAAAGACATCCAAAGGGCTTATGCACAACAACTACCTAATGCAATATACTCGACCTCTGTATTTGACAACACTATACAATTCTGTTCCCTACTCGACTAAGACATGACAAAATGTCCTAGAAGGTGTACTGTACTCGTGCTTTTCATATCTATATGACACCCAACATAATTACTATCGGCATATCCAACCAAATCAAAAGAATTGCATATCGGAAACCATAAGCTGAATTTTTGGATTCTAATGAGATATCAAAAATTCATTTTACGACTTTCAGATGTGGCTCTTTAGGATTTGCTTAGATTCTCGCACACAAACATATGGAGAACATAATACAAGGAACGATAAGAGACCGCTATCATTCCTTTGTATCTCTTTTCATCAATCGTTATTCCAGTTTCATCTTTTGTAAGCTTTGTCAAAGGCCTCGTCGATGTTGAAGCTGTTTTCAACTTATTCATGTCTAAGCATTTGAGAAGCTCTTTCACATATTTATTCTGTGAAATAAACACTCCATCTTTCATTTACTTTATCTAAAATCCTAGAAAATACTTTAGCTCTCCCATTATGCTCATTTTAAACTCGTTCTGCATTAATTTTTCAAACTTATAACAAAGGTTCTTATTAGTAGCTCCGAAAATGATATTAATGATATCATTAATAAATATACAATTGTACAATAAGAATATTTTTACTAACAAATTAAACAAATAAGGTATTATCAGCAAACCTCTTTTTAAAATTGTGTTTAAGAAGATAAGAACTTAAGCGGTCGAACCAAGCTCGAGGTACTTGTTTGAGACCATATAAAGCTTTATCTAACTTATAAACATAATCTGGAAAAACATTATTAATAAAACCAGTGAGCTGTTAAATATAAACTTCTTCTTTTAGGCACCCATTTAGAAAGATATCTTTTACATCCAATTGATAAATATTGAAACATTTATAACATGAAAAAAGCAAAATTCTGATGGCTTCAAGTCTGGCAATCGGAGCAAAAGTTTTATCGAAACTGACCCCTTCTATTTGGTTATAACTTTTAGCAATAAGTCTAGCTTATTTCTCGTGATATTACCTTTTTCATCTAATTTGTTTTTAAAGACCTATTTAGTTCCTACTATGGGGTGATCTTTAGGTTTCGGAAGTAAATTTTAAACTTTATTTTTATTGTGAATTGATTAAGTTCCTCTTGCATAACAATAACCTAAAATTTGTTATTTATGGTTTTATTCACATTCTTAAGTTTTATTTCAAAGGTGAAATTAACATAAGTATAAAACTCTCCAAGAAAGTAATGAAGATTTTTACCTTCACTTATCCTTGATGTTACCATGGAACAGTAATAATCATTCAAGCGATTGGGTGGATGACGGGATTTCTTTGGGATGATCTCTGGTTGACATTACTTGCTGATTGTTTGATTCTGGTGGATTAGAAATATTTTCTAAATCTTTAGAAGTTGTCTTCTCATCCTTGCCCCCAGTTTGCTCTTGATCATTCATCTCACTTTCCACATGTATCTTTTCTTGTCCAACCTGATCATTTGGGTTCATAACAAGAGCATTTGCATTAGCAACCAAATCGATAGAAGTGTGAGCTTCATCAAATGTAATATGAATAGACTCTTCAAGAATTCTAGCTCTTTTGTTGTGGACTCTATAAGCTTTGCTCCATCAAGAGTATCCCAGAAGCACACTCATCAACTTTAGAATCAAATTTTCCCAATTGATCTTTCATGTTTAAAAGATACTATTTGCAACCAAACACACGAAGATGTGACATATTTGGGGATATTTGATAGTAAAGCTTATAAGAGATCTTATTTAGCAACGGTCAAAGATAAGCTCTATTTTTACTTAGCATGCTGTATTAACCCCTCAGCTCAGAAGTGCTTTGGCAATTTATACCTATTTAACATTCTTCTAGCCATTTCCTGTAAAGCTTGATTCTTTCTCTCAATAACTTGATTTTGTTGAGGTGTTCGAGGAGGAGAAAACTCATGAGTGATTCCTTTGTTAGTACGAAATTCTTCGTAAAATTATATTCTTTTAGTGTTGTATTGTCCACAAATAAATGACTGTCTATTAAAATTTTCTACCGCTTGAATTATTAGATTGAATAACTTTTACTTTGTTTTTGTGAAGGTATTTTATTTCTTGTAAGGAGCAGAAGGTGCTGCCCAGCTATCCAGTTTTGTTCAGTTTTGTGAATGTATGTATTTCCATTAAGTTCTGTTCATGTTGATTTCTTATATCCTATTTTCCAGACAGTTTTTACTAGTATCCTTGTTATAGTTTTGTATTCAAGCTAGGGTTATTGATTTGCCTCTAGTCTTTCAAATGATCTTACACAAGTGAAATATTTCTTGCTACCTTCCTCTTCTTCACTTTGTATGTAACTTTCATCATCTTCTAATTCTGAATCAGATCCATGAAAGCAATGCAAATATATGGCAGACTATCTTTTTTTGTAATATGTGCAATTAGAGGCTACTACGATCTGCATGTGAAAAGAGGCTAAACTTTCACATCTCATTGTAAACGTTTAAAAAAAAAATCAAGTAGTTACCTGACCAGATTGAACTTGGCACAGAGTAACTTTTATTTTTGACCCCCATATAGAGTAGTTTCTGTATGTAACACTTAACATACACTATATGTGACTCTTGTATCATTGGGTATTTGAAAAATTTCCTTCTAATTGAGAACCAGAAAATGATGAATTTATTATATGAAGTTGTCGAAGTGACTTCTCTTGAGAAGCCTGCATAATTATTCATGATCAGGTTGGACCAATACTGGGATGTGTAATTGCCTAGGAAGTTTTGGTTTGAGTTGTTTTTTTATTTATTATTATTTATTTTAGGGAATTGGTTTGTGATATTGCAGAATGGTTCTAGAGCTAACACCACAGTAAAAAAAAAATACATATAAGTGCCACATGGAGCCAAATATATTACAAAACATAGGATTATCCCATGTAAGGATATGGGTGGGTGGGGGGGTGGGGGGTGCACTTCTTGGCCTAGGAATAACCTCTAGAATCCATGTGGTCCACCTTCGAGATCCCAGAACTTACTGAAGTTTTGGTATGGCGCGATAACCACTCAGTGAATGATCCAGATTAATATTATATCCCACAGTGAATATTCAGACATGTATATAATAAGGTTTGGAGTTTAGAATGTAGCTAATATAGGGAGTAACTATGAAGAAACTTCATATTTAGTGTACATACAATGTATTAAATATCGAAAATATCAGAAATATCGGATGGTCAAAATCCATACGGGTTGCGGAGATCAGAGATATATCGAGGATATGTAAAAAATATTGGGTGTCATATTAGATGATGTCCATATGAAACACAATATTGTAGTATGTAATCAAAACATATTTAATGTAGTCTAAACATGAGAAATTGCATCATGAATAATGATATACGACGTTTAGAGACATTAGATGCTAGTAGAGGTTAGAGAGAGAAGACATGAATAGAGGAGAGAGGAAGACAGAGAGAGAAGGGAGAGAGAAGTTGAGAGAGAGAGAGAGGAGAGAGGAAGAGAGAGAGGAGTCTGAGGAGGAGCTGAGAGAGGAGAATTGGAGAAGAGAGGGAGTATGTGGAGAGCGAGGAGAGAGATTCGTACTTGAGATCGCCTAGCGTTTTTAAATTGTTGTGTCGAACGAAGAGGGAGAAGGAATATGAGATTGACTAAGGATTTAGGGTATTTGGGTTTGGGAATTTACTAAGTTTTCGGGTCTGGTGGGAACCAAATCCAAACCCAAACTCAATAGCCTTTTTTCATTTGGATATTAGCCAATATCGGCCGATATTTCCTCAATGAAATATCGGCTGATATTTCCGATATATCAGAAAAAGTGGTAAAAATCGGAAAATGATATTTTTTCATAACTATCGTATTGCAAGAGCATCAAAACTAATATATCGGTCGATATAGCGATATATCGACCGATATTTAATACACTGTGTACATGTGAGAGAGTAGTAATAGGATGTTTGACCTCCTGAGAAGCCATCTTTTTGGGGTATCGTCTTTTGGTCGTACTTTTTTTTGATAATCATACCACAAAAGAAGTACAAATAAACAACTTTAATAAGCATATGGTACTTCAGTAATAGTAAAAACTGAAAGCACCACCTTAAGCATTTTTCTGGCTGTTGCCTTCTTTAAGCCTATGGAATTTGTGTAGCTTCCTAGAGGATTCTATCCATGCATGATAAGTCATCAGTGTACAAGAAGTTGTCTCAAAATGCTCTATGAAGCAAATAGTACTCCACCTTTTGAGTACCTGTTTGTTTGTCACGTTACTGTTTATCTTTATTGTTATCTAGTTGTCCCCATCCTTGCCCTGTTGAGCGCCAAATGCCAGTTTAGTGCACAAGAATCTACAATGCTATTCGATGGCACTTCTTTATTATCGCAGCTTAAAACATCTATGTCATAATCTTATCATTACTCAGTTTCTTTTTCGTTCAACATGCTGTTGGGGCTAGACAGTTGGTCAAATTATTATCATGTTCATTCTGTGGCAGTACCAATCAGTGTTATCAATGCGCGAGGCGCAATGCGGGGAGCAAAACATCTTTATGCGCACATGTGTAAGGAGCAACGTGATGCGCGTGTCCGAGTGATGCGAGGCGCACACCGCCCACATAATTTTTTAAAATACATAATCAAGCGCGGAAGAACATGTTTTTAGAATTCACATGAAAAATGTCATGATAAATAATATCTTACTATAAAATCACAATATAATGCCTTAATTTCTAATGCTAACACCTAACATAGTAGCAAAATTCATAAATTTTCATATCAAATGTTAAATCAAGACTAATATCTAAGCAAAGGATTAGTAATGGTCCTCAATTGAAGGCTACTAAAAAGGCCTAATGGATTTATTTTGTTTTTTTGGGATATGTAATATCAAGTATAAAGACTCGATTGAAATGTTAACAAACAAAACTATATGAGGATATGTACTACATGCACCATGCACAAAGTAAGGATGTACGCGAGGCGCAACAGGCGCTACTGCATCAGAAGTGGGGCGCTTCACCACCACCCTGCATCGTAAGACACCCCGCATCGTAAGGCGCATGAGGCGCGCGCCTTTGAGAACACTGGAACCAATATTAAGATTACACTACTATAATGCCGATCTATGCAGTTTAATGTTTCACTACACAGGCCATTATGAAATTCCAGACTGGAGCCACCATCTTTTGCCCTTTTCTATATTTTTTATTTCCATCTGCCTAGCAGTACGTTTTATGCAGAGAAATATGATTTTATTGTGTTTTTTTGAATTTATTTACATAACAATATCTTGATTTTCCTAATTTTAAATCTAACTAAGAATGACTCCAGTAAAGCGCGTACAAATATCACTCTGAATCCTACTTGTTAGTTAAGAATGGCTGGGTTAAATTTGACTCCATCAAATTATATAGTAACTGTTTTTACTAAATCTTCTTCTTGTTATCTTTTTTATGAGTAATAATTTTGTTCAACATTTATTTATATTTTGATCTTCTGATATTCAGTTGAAACACCAAGATTTTCGGATTCTGGAAATTTTCATTGACGAGTTGACATGTTCCGATATTCTTCCGCTAGTGGCTGCATTTTCTTCAGGTGGCCTTTCAGATATTGATGCAGTTGATGTATGTCAAAAATCATCCAATCCATCACTTACTGGAGAATGTATTTTATCGTTACTTCATGCTGTTAACCCAAAGCTTCGGGTTGTTGACCTCATTGACTGGTCACTTTGGAAAGATATTCTTCAGTATGTATCCTTAAAACTTTTCCATTTCCTTTGGTTTCATTTTTTCTTATTCTTAGGGTACAAATTATCATTATCATTTCAAATATATCAATATATCTTAATATTAAGAGACAAGTTCAGCACTTCCTCTCCTTAATACTACTTGCTATCATGCATATGGGCACAACTTCCTCACTCTTGGTATAAGTTATTCTATTTATTACACAAGTGGGGAGGAGGAAAGAAAATGGTGATATTCCATTAAAGAATAGTCAAGTTTGATCTGATTGGCCTTCCAAACTAGATATCATATCTGAAGAAACCACAAGATGCTGCTGTGCAAAGGGGAAAAGAAGCCTTAGATGAGAATTTGGATTTTCATTCTGATGCTATGTGCTCTTATCTTTATTATGACTGATCTCTGCGATAATTTATGAACTAAATTGGTCTACTTCTGATGCATAACCTCCTTGTCTGCATGACCTCTGATCAGGTTTTATCCTGATGCAGGCACAATCATTGAAATTGTGCCCAAGTATATAAGTGGAAAAAAAGCAACTAGTTATATATATTAGTCCAACAATTTTATTAAATAGATGAACAGAATGGTAGATGGAAACAGGAAATGTAAGCAGAAATTTTAGAGACATATTGGAGGATGCTTACATATGTTCTGTTCAACACAGATGTATGTTATATGCATCTGTCATAAAACATAGGCATTTATTGTTTACATGAATAAACTAAAAATTCATCCATTTTTTCCTTTTGGAAAGTAAGCTTATATTTTATTGATTAGCGATCGCATTGATTTTATCCAACTAACATTTTGGCTTCTATAGATAATGCTTATATCTGAGTATAAATCATTCCCCTGATAGAAAAAACTTGTAATTGATCATAAATGTTTAAGGATGAGATGAGACTGCATTTGCATGTGGCCTATCCCACTCATAA
Source organism: Asparagus officinalis (assembly GCF_001876935.1). Classification (NCBI taxonomy): domain Eukaryota; kingdom Viridiplantae; phylum Streptophyta; class Magnoliopsida; order Asparagales; family Asparagaceae; genus Asparagus; species Asparagus officinalis. The sequence continues at coordinate 27,758,287 of NC_033801.1, forward strand.
TGTACACTAGAGCCAGCTTTTTCCAAATCATATATATTTACAAATTTGCAATTGCTGACTACTCATTTTAATCCATGTTTTTAGATTGAATGTAGTGCTACTTAATTGTGAACAAATATTCTGTTGGTTCAATGTTCATGCATATGGGCATTTGACCTAAATCGTATTTGTATGCTCCTTCGTGACTTGCTAAGGGACCGGAATATTTTCAAAGAAAGTAATTTGGAAATGGTGTTGCCATGTGAAGCAAAGAACAATATTCTATTCTAGGACTGACCCACCTACAAATGCCAACATCTCATCTTTTTAGGACCGAATGGTTTTTCTAGCTTGAAGATGGTTATCCACTCTTTAACAATACATGAAAAGTGTGTTTATCAGAATTGAGCAGAATACGTAGATTGTCATTGAATGCCAATTTTCAGAACATAACATGCAATTTTTCCTGATCATGACGATGCATGTCAGATTGCTTTATGCCAACTTTATGCTTCTGATGCCTTTGTTAGCTTCCAAATTTAGCATACTCTCCTGTGTTCAGTATTCCATCAACATAGTTCAACGTATTCTATCAACATGATGGATACGTTCTCCTCCTTCACCTGCATGATCTACGAGATTAGAATTCTATATGTTTTATTATTCAATTACCTGAAATATCTTAGCTGTCAAGCATGATTTACTTTTTGTAGATTTGATATTTGTTAGGAATGCTGATAATCATTTAACCTTTATTTTAAACGTTGAACTAATGAATATTCTTTCTCTTAGAGATATTTGCCACAGAGGCCTGGCATGTCAAGTTTTGAATTTAAGGTTCTCTCCAATTCGGGAGCTTGAATTGAATGGAAAATTCATGCAGCTGAACACACTCAACCTGGATTCTAGTATTCATTTAACCAGCTTCCAGATTAATTGTTTTAGTTGCATGCCACAACTAATGCATGTGTCTATGTGCTCAACACGAGTGTCCAACCTTTGGACAACAACTGCCGCATTACTGAAACTCCCCTCTTTGGTGGAACTCCGGTTCCAGAGCTGTTTGTGTTGTTATGGTACTGGGCCATGTCCTAAATCTGGCGAATGTTCAAGAAGACCATACAGGAAAAACCAATTTGCTCAGCAACATTCATACACCTATGCAAGACAACTCTCTTTGATCAATGAGAACTTTTTACTTGAAAATCTGCAGTATATGACAGGACAGACTCCAAGTGATCTACACTCTGATGATGATTTCTACACAGATTATATTTTTTCTCAAACAATGGCTGAGGAATCATCAGATGAGGGTGAATCAGATTTTTCGAGAAGACATGGTGTTGGTAATTGGGAAGAAAGATTACATGATGCCACTCTTTATTTTCATGATTATACCAGTTTAACACCATATGCACACAATAATATGTTAGATAGTGGTAGTTCTTCAATACACGCATCATACCAGCTTCTGGAGGCGATCACACATTCTAGTAGAGGAATGACAAATGGTATTTCAGAGATTGATGAGCTTCGAGGTCTGAATAATAATAACAATCTAACTAGGCATGCATCGCTTGATGAATTTATTAGTCAGTTGACCTCCATCAATAATTACTTCACCAGTAAATTCTCAAATGAAAATCATGAATGTTCTTCAGTTAACATGCTTGACTTGAAAGATACTATAGGAACCTCAGAATTTGCTCCAGAAAGGCCAACTTCACATAATCCTTCACCCATTTGCTTTGAGAAGTATTACCGAGAGTATATATTATCTTCTCTGGCTCGTCTGAAAGTTTTAGACAATTTGCCTATAAAAGAGGCGGAGAGGGAGAAAGCAAACGAAACAATTAAGAAATATTATGAGCATATACCATATAACAGACGTTTCAAAGAAAGTGTTCTTAGTATTTTGCAAAAGCGTGAAGTAGGAACAAGTGGAGCTTCTTATAAATATTCTCAGTCGAAACAGCCATATTCTAGAGGAAGTTCTCATTTGTACACCAGATCACTAGCTGCTGCAAAAGTATCATCTTCTCAGAGGCCTCATTTCCATTCAATTTCCAAGTTTAAAAGTCTAATTGAAGGAATTGAGGTTTTCCGCCCACGTCAATTTGAATATCATCCAGCTAACCCTAGCCTCATGGCTTTTGGGACACTGAATGGAGAACTAGTCATAATCAATCACGAAAGTCAGAAACTTGTTGGGTATCTACCATCAGTTAGAGCACTTCATAGTGTTCTTGGGCTCTGTTGGCTCAAAAAATATCCATCCAAGGTATGTTATTAATTATTACCAAAATCATTAGTTGCATTTGTCAACAGTTAATTTCAAGTATCTCATTATAGACAATGATAACCTTACTCGTTATAGACAGTTCCATGTTAATTCACTTCTTAGTAAATTCTCTGATCGTTTTTGGTTTTCTTCTGAACAATAGCTCATTGCTGGCTCTGACAGCGGTTCTTTGCAATTGTATGATGTGAGTAAAATGGCATCAACTGTTACCGATCGATTTTGCGTTCTGGATGCTTGTGTGCACACTTTTGATGAATTTGAGCAGTTGACATCAGTTCATGTAAATTCCACTGATGACTATTTTCTGGCAAGCGGTTTCTCCAAGCATGTTGCTTTGTATGACATAGGCAGTGGAAGGCTGCTTCAGTATCTTAAAGATTTGCATCAAGAGCATATTAACGTTGTCAAGTTTTCTCACCATTCCCCCATGGTATTTGCTACTGCATCCTTTGACCAAAATGTTAGAATGTGGGATCTAAGACAGGGTATGTCACGACCTTGTTACACAACTTGCAGCTCAAGAGGAAATGTTATGGTCTGTTTTTCTCCTGATGATCATTACTTACTATCTTCAGCCATCGACAATGAGGTAAGTTTTAGCTACTATTGATTGCAGGGTGACCTTTATTTGATGACAGTGGTCTAACAAATATCTGATGCAGGTGAAGCAACTTTTGGCTGTTGATGGAAGACTTCATATGCAATTTGATATTGCTTCCATTGGAAGTTCTCGAAATTATACTAGATCATATTACATGAATGGAAGAGACCATATTATAACAGGGAGTTGTGAAGAGAATGTTGTTCGTGTTTGCTGTGCCCAAACTGGAAGGAGGCTAAGAGATATTTCTTTCGAGGTGACAATAACCTGTGTTTATTAGCACTGTTAAACTCATTAACTTGTGATATATGATTAGTTTCTGGACTACTTTGACTCTAAATATTTTATCATAGTTCCAGTAGCTTACAAAGCCATACATATAACTTTTGTTAGGTCAATTAAGCTTGTTCCTTGTTGCAATCTTTATAATGACATCTATGATTCTTGACAAGAAAGTGATTGGTCTAGAGAGTAGTGTTTTCATTTTTATACCCATATAATTGGTTGTTGATTACAAAATGGATAAGAAAGTTCTTCCATCCTCTAGATTACCTGAACTGAGCCCTTTAGCTGATTACCAAATGGGTAAGATTACCTATTTAGGCAACAAATTAGAAACCCAATGTAACCCTCTGATCCAATATATGGAATAATTTAAAGTGAAAATATCCAAGCGCAGATCCCTTTAAACCTGAACACTCTTCTCTGCTCTCCATCTAATGGTGCTGTCCTTCCCAAGTTGGCCTGTATGTGAACATGGCCTCTTTCCTTCCTGCCGGCGGACTATATGTTAGAACACAAGCCTACTAATTTATCCAGTATTGACCTTCCTTCCAATATCTTAGCCTCCGTTAGAATGCAGTAACATGTATCAATATTCTTTTTTGACAAGCACTTGATAATTTATTCCTTAATGGGTTTGAAAAGTAATGAATTGGACAGTTCTGCGGCTTAGTCTGAGTACAAATTGGACACATCACACGGTCATTATTCAAGGAAAAATTCTTCCATCCCCTAGATTCTTTTGGCCCCATTTGCCCCCTCTTTTCATCGACGTTTGTTGAGTACAAAAACAACATAGGAATTAACAAACTCCCTCCCCTCCACTCAAATGATAACTGATCTCTTCTTTTCTTATCTAAACAAGACCCAAAATGCTCAAACTCATTTCATATGCTCAAAACTAATCAAAGCCCATAAATGCAGAAACTCATATGTTCGCCAAACTTACTGATAGATCCTTTAACTTATTGATTCTTCTCGAAATTAAATCGACACCTTCAATTGAACTTGAACCCAAACATAATTAAGTAGAATTCAAAGCAAGGGCAGATCCACATGTATTTGAGGCAGGGCAAGTGCCCTACCTCAAATATGAAACCTCTATTAGTTATCTAACTAAGCTCCTTTACAGTATACTAACAACAAAAGATGGGTGCCTAATCTCATTTGCATATTCTTCTTTCCACTACCTTATTGAAATGTAATTAAATATTATAATGATATTGGTAATTTTGAAACTTATTGTTACATCAACCCTCACTTTCTGATTTTCATAAGTTGTTTTTTTCAATAATTCATATCAAAACTTAATGTGCTAAATTTATAGAGTACGGAATTTTCATTTAAATATATATTTTTGTTAAATTGTGAATATTCTTAGTTTTATGGCACTTACATGTATTTTATGCTTTCATAATTGTTATTTCGCTTGCTTTTAAGCAATGCTTATGAAAAAAAATCGGTCCCAGCGATATCTGCTTGTGTGCCTAAACTTGAATGAACGCTCCACGTCTGGTTCAAAGTGTGGATGGATCTGAGTTGCAGAGCACAAGATCTGATTGCTAAAGATGTTTCTTTTACAAAGAAATCCCGTATCCTCCTCTGAGCATCATGATGCTTCATCATTTTCATTTTGTTTTCTTTTTTCATGGTGATCCCGTGAACTTCATGAGAAATTGGAGTTTGTTAAAAGGAGCCACACTTGGTTAAGGAATTTTGACTATCTATGGTTTTCAGTTTTCATGAAATGACTTCTTTTTATAAGAGAAGAAAGAGCTGAAGTAGGGTGACTGAGAGACAGATGAAAGCCATCTTTTTGGAGGAATTCTAATCATTGATAATTTTCATGAAAACTTTGCTGCTTTACAATATGCAGATTGCACTTTAATTCTCTGCGTTCACCATGTAGCAAGTTAAGCCTATAGCAGGGTATACCATAGGTATATATCATTAATGCAAAACATGGAAATAGTCTTCCTCATATAGTACATAGTACGTCTGTTCTTGCAAGCCTGCCGGGAAGGATTGTGGACTAATGAATAGAAAGATAAATATGATATGTTAAAGATCATTATTTTCTATAACTACGATATGCATCTAGATAACATGTTTATTAATGGAAATCTAACGTGGTCATTGCAGGGTAACAGTTCTAGATATTCTATGTATGTGCAATCTTTAAGAGGTGATCCATACAGGGTAAGACCTTTACTGTTAGCTATGTGCTTAAGAAAATAAATTTCCAGCTTTTTAAGTTACATACTGCGCTAATCATTATTCTGAGGGCTACTTTTAATTTTTTCACATCTATTCTGTAGGCATACTATAAGATCTAGGGTTTGCTTTTAAAGCATTTAGGTTTAATCTCAATAAGAAGAGTGTAAATACAGTTGGTAGAAACTGAGATCTTATCCCTCTCAATAGCAGTTCTTTACCATAACAGACTGTATATGTTGATCCTGTGTTGCTGCTTATTAGATTCTCGTAGCATCATTTGCTCTTAAATTTCCTATCACAGCGACGATGCGTTCTACTTGTATTTAAACTTTTGAGGAGTTCACTCTCCCTTGAAGTGGCAATACCAGGTACCGACTACGAGTTATTTGTCTTCTCCCTTGAACCTTCACTTTTGGCATCATGAATTAGGAAATGATGGATTACAGATTTATTCAGTGAGCTGCAATCTAATGTACTTGATGGTGCAAAATACCATTCAATTAGTTGAGCTGGCACCGGTAGTTTGCAAGTTAATGTGATTTATTTATTGCTGTTTTTCTTTCTCTCATCAATTTTTTTACAAGTTGTTTCCCTGTTGTGTAGGGGCATGTGACTGATTACCAGAGGTTCACAGTTAGATACATTTGATTATTAGGTGAAAAACTGCATCTTGAGGTTCAATGCATTAGTTGCGTTGGATTGTCATATATAATTATTAGACAAACTACGGTGGCATGGTTTAGAATAGGTGACTAAGTCCATTATCATCAATATGATTGCAATTCCTTTTTTTTTTTGAAAAGATATGATTGCAATTCCAAGTCGTTGATCACAAGTTGGTATCAGTTGGAATTCTGTAGTCATTTGGCATAAATTTTCTGGGGTGGAGGTTTGCAGTCTCAGACTGTCAAGAGTTCTTGTATATGACCGAGATCAGCAGGTTCACTTCAATATTGTTTTGTGGGACCATTAAAATACGTAGAGCTATAGTGTTCTTATAATTTATGTATGAAGAAGCTCCATATTTTTTTAGCGGAATGGTAGAAGTGGCGATAACCATACGATGTGATGGTTTTCAATATCACAACCATATATTGAAAACTAAAACTAATTGCTTGTATTCTTGTGTTGTGATGAGTCACCTTGCTCTTGTTTATTTTTTTAATCTCATCGTTACTCTTTAATTTCTTGCTTACTTCCTAATTATCAAGAAATATTCCCTTTTTGTGGTCGATGAATAAAACTTTTCTTCACCAAGTAAATGTTATATGTACATTACAACAACTCAGGCATTCCCGAGCGATTACGTTTACCTTCTTTATGTATGTGTATAAACACAAGAATAGACACCACTATGCCATCTTAAATATTTGATCCACCCAGTATATTGCTGCCTGCTGAGGGATTTGGAAATAGATGAAGTAGAGACCTTAATTCTCTTTATCAGCCATCACAACTAGCTGCAGCATTCGTGTGTACTGTAGCATTTCTTTCAAACCATAGCCCACACAGTGTTGCAGCAACAATTATTCTCTTAACAGCTGCTCTGTAATTCTTCTTCTATTGATTAATATAGTGCATTATTGTATTCCACGCACAGCTTCTCATCTTAAACCCAGACAATATCATGATTTGATTCCTCACCTCAGCTGTGAACACACTCTCAAAGAGCAAGTGTTGCTGAGTCTAAACAGAAATACAACATCAGCAGCATGAATTATCAGTCAACATCCCTATCTTATATAATCTTTCTTTAGTTAATAACCTGTCATGAGAAATTAATCAAAGACTGATGCCAACACACCATCTAAAAGGAATGATATCCTGATTAGCTCTAGATATAATGAACTTCTCACCTGTGCTCCGTTGTTGTGTTTTCCTCATTAACTCAGTACTAGTACCAATTACAACATCTCTAGCATGCAAAATTTGCTTTCAACCCCATGAATCAATGGTTCTATTTTGAACTACCCGAATATTCACCCTTCTTAGATAGGGGCCATGCACCCCACCCACATTATCCGTAGCATTTCTTTATTTAAACAAATAGCCATATCATTTTGGAAGCTGCTGCTAAAATCCAGTAATAAGCAGAAAATACACCAAGGCCACCATGCTGTTTGTCGTTACATAGTTGCATCATGATTGCTTCCCCGAAGAGATCTCCTACAAACCTCGTCAACTTAGGAACTTTTCTTGGTAGAAGCAAGTTACTAGACCAATATACCAAACAATACAGTTTTAATTAATTGGAGTCTCCTTGCATGAGAAAGTTTTCTACTTTGCCTTCACTGAATCTGCATGGTGATCTTTGAATGAGGGCATCACAATCACTGTATGAAAGCCTATTACTGACCCAAGATACTTAAAATATGTAGATAATCCTCTGTATAGCAATGAGTCTGACATATGAGCTCTCTATTCTCCTTATTACCCGCACCAAAATATATAACACACTTTGTAGGATTGGCATTGTTGAATCTGCATAGTGATCTTTGAAATATTCCCTTTTCTTTATGCAGCTTTTCCATATGAGTGTGTTAGCAGCATATATGCACCCTAGTACAAGATCTGAGATCATAAAGGTAGCGTATTTACAGTGTTCCTTATAATAGATCATCTGTTTTGAGTTTAGGGACAATTGTGGATAGACCTCCTGTAGTATTGCGGTTTTTACCTTTACAGCCACTCTAGTTTTATTTTATGATAAACCCCTTGATTGAAAATGTTTTGACTCTTTGACCCTTACGGGGTCTATTTATCAAGTAAACTTCTCTCTTGATGGCAAGAGTCAAAAAAAATTTCACTTAGGGTCCTATCTGCAAAAATAAAACTAGAGGGGTGTTAATTAAGGTCAAAACAGTGACACTATGTTTTGCGTTGCGTTCGTTGGTATTATATAGGTGAACTTGCTGGAATCTGGGGATCATGTTGAAGGAGACTCTTTTGAGCACGGACATTCTGCCTCTAGTATGGGTGGTTGATTTATCTTTCTATTTAGTATGCAAGTACATTGTATATATATGACTAGTGTATGTATTTGAAGTTTAAGCATTTCGTGTCATATTTCGTGTCATGTTGAAGCCTTAAGATGTGTAATCAGCATGTATCATTCTTGTTCACTTTCTCTTGCATGTTATATAGCTGCCAACAACATATTGAAAGTTGTTTTTCATTACCCGGGCGGAGTTGAGTTTTTAGAATATGGTTGTTCTTTTTAAGTTTCAGGTTTATGGGTTTGCTTATTGCATAACCAGTTCTGGATGTGCTTGATTACTTGTAGTTTATACCGTCTAAAATCATGATAAATTATTGTTCAAAGCTTTAAGGAAATGGCGATACGAGTAATGTGCTCAAGATGGAAGTTTGTCCGTTCTTTCACGTGCCTCATTTCTGCGCTTTGCTCTCTCATTATCAATTTCCCTACGAACTTGTTTCGAAGTCTGTTTATTGCTCTGCGCACAAAAGCTAAAGTGGTGACTACTGAAGAACCTAAAGATATGGCATGAAATGCTTAAACATACACACGCACACGCACAAAATGGTTTTCCCAAATTCTTTGAGCTTGGGTACATGTATACTTCCTGATGCAGCTCCAGACACACCTCTGTTAACAGAAATTTTTAAGGACAAATTTTCAAAACCACCCTATTTGAACATTTAATTCCAAAAGACGACCTATTTTGAACTTATTTGCAAAAACCGACTTGGTTTCAGCATTGGCGTTAAAACCAGATCGGTTTTTGTGAAAAAGCTTCCGAAAGTTTAGTGAAGATGTTAAACTTCACAGGAGTTAAACTCCCGTGAAGTTTAATGAAGTTGCTAAACTTCACGGGAGTTTAACTCCCGTGAAGTTTCGGAATTAAAAAAAAAAAAAACCGATTTGGTTTCAGCGTCAGAGCTGAAACCAGGCCGGTTTTTGAAAATAAGTTCAAAACAGGTTTTTTTTGGGATTAAATCTGGAAATAGGTTGGTTTTGAAAATTCGTCCAAATTTTTAAAGAAACAATAGAGAAAGCAATTAAGTGTGAACAAGATGAGGAAGGCGGCCTCTCCTTGTAACAGCTAGCCTAGGCATAACTACCAAAGAAAGCACCCGAAATAAGTTATAGGGATACAAATATGTGATGTGAAAACTCATCATAGATAACACTAGAATGGGGAGAACCATGGTGAAAATGTATTTAATGCGGCCGGTTAATGGTATTAATGGTGCACTAAAGAGATATTAATTACCGGATTTAGAGATTGGTGCCCTTATTCAAGAGTTGATATCCCTTTGTCGCACTATTAATGTGGACCAAATGCAATGGGTACTTCCGAAGACAAATGCTTATAATGCTGACTGTATCATGGGTATCCGAACATCAACATTAGCTTTCAACATCCAGTCGGTGAGGGTATCAATCGCTCTTTCGTGAATAGGAGTCCGTTCTATGAGTAGTAGGAAGGAATAATCATAATTTTGTTAATCGGAATATTTGTATTACGAGAATCCTGCCGCAATGGAAAGGGTCTTTGTTATTGTAGAATTTGTACAACTGATCTGAACCATTTTCATGTTTTCCTTGCAAATTGCCTACAGCAAAGACTAAGGTCTCTTTTGGCAAAGGTTTTAGGAAAATAGATTAAAGAGAAGGATTAACATTGTTAGCTAATTTGATAACCTGAAGGGTTAAATTGTTAACTCCTAAAGTAATACTTATTTTAACTCTTGGTATCATTTTTAGTGCTTGTGAATGATGAGAATTTTGACTATTTTATGTAAAAATAAAGGGGTTATCTGGTAGTCTGCCTAACTAGGAATATTAATAATCCTTACTTGAGGGATTAACTCATTTTAATCCCTCCAGAGGGGTAGTCTAACTTTTTGGTATTTGGGAAATTATAGAGGATTAACTCTTAACCCTTGTGCAGATTTTATGTGTTTGACAAGTTAAGAAGGGGTTAAGTCTCCTTAACCCTTCACCTAGCTCGTTGCTAAACTATGCCTAAACAAACCTGCAGGGTGCATCCCAAAGAATACTGTGGTCATTGATATTGCATTGATTTTCTTGCTAAAAAAAATACTAACACGAGTTATTAGGCTCAAACAGTTTAGTTTCAAAATGAACTACCAAAATATTAGAATAATTGTGAAACTTTGTTTTAATTCATATGCGCGCATATATATGTATGTATGTATGTGTGTGTGTGTGTCTGTGTGTATGTGTGTCTATGTGTGTTTGTGTGTGAGAAAAAAAAATGTGTGTGTGTGTGTGAGAAAAAATGTGTCAGCTCTATGGCATGTAACCCCCCTGAGCTGATAGTCTATTTTGCAAAATGGGTTGCCAACTCTATGGCATGTGAGCCCCCTGATAGTCACATCGGTTTGGGGGCTCACATGTAAGTGGCTTAACAGCCCATTTTGCAAAATAGGTTGTCAGCGCCTCACTACCTACGTGGCCTGATGCAATATTGTTGTGTGGTGCTCGTGGGCGGTGGGGGCGGGGGGTGGGGGGGGTGGGGTGTGTGTTAAACTCAAAATATTGAGGAAACCTCACTCTCATGTATATATAAATATGTGTGTGTGTATAGAAAACAACATATTGTTTCTCTACCTTATGAAGACAATTTCAAAGAAAAGGACATTCCTATTTTGTAAAACCCACTGAATCCATTGATAAAATTTTGAAAGAGCTTAATAAGCTAATTAAACAAAGTAATTACTCAAACATACTGCTTGCGAGAAAAATGCAAGAAAAATGTGAGAAATAAATTTGTATTAATCTCCCTAACTGACTTAGAAAAAGAATGAATACAATCTCTCATAATAATCTCTCTCTAACTGACTTAGAAAAAAATTACAATTTCTCTTATCGGTTTCCCGATTTACAAAAGAGAGAAGGAATCGACGGAGATCCTTCCCTTTATTTAAAACTTGGTTCTTCTTGGTAACTATGGGAGTTTGAATCTTGTATCCCGTTGACGATCCGAGCACCTCGCTTCGTGGAACGTTGTCTATTCCTCTTGACTTGACATCAGGAAGAACTTGCAAGGCAAGTTTTGAACTCCCAACGAGTTTAAGAACTCTGGATGAGTTTAAGAACTCTGTAAAAGAGTTAATTTTAGAAAGGAAATTAATCATTTTTTAACTGAAATAATTCAGTAATCAATTTCCAAGTTCTTCAACTGAAACACGGTTCAAAAAGCCAATGCAAATTGCTCCAAAGCTTCAACAAAAGCCTTCATAAAAGCTCCAAAGAGTGTCGACCTCCAAGATGATCCAAAAAGATCCTTTTGTAGCTGACTTCTCATCTATTTATAGGGGTTGAAGGGGTGTAACCGACCCCTTAAATCACTCCTTAATGAGGCTTTAATTCCCTTAATACGTGCAAAATGGTTTTGGAACTGTTTAAAATGTGTTTTAATGGGTCAAACACGAGGTTCGCATTCTGAAAATGACCTTCGCGTCTAACTAATGAAACAAGGAGCTGAGCTTCGCGTTTGAAGCTTGGAACACGGTAGTGAGCTACATGTTTTGAACTTAGAACGTGGTAGTGAACTCCGTGTTTTGAACTTGAAACGCGAAGGTGAGCTCCGTGTTTTGAACTTGAAACATGGGGATAACCCTTGCGTTTTGGGTTGAAGAGATCGTCAATTTGTAATCTCTTTTTTCGAGTGTTGCAAGAATCGTCATCTTGTAATCCTTGTATTCAGCTATTTAAAATATGAGAGTTGTCAATTTATTACTCTCATATGTTGTTGTGAAGGCTGTCAGATCGTAACCTTCGTCTGTTGATATGGAAGTCGTCAGATTGTAACTTTCATCATCTATTATCATGAAAGTTGTTAGATTATAACTTTCATCACTCGATGTGAAAGTTGTCAGATTATAACTCTCATCATCAGTGCTTTGTGGGGATCAGCTATCCACAATAATTTTTAGATAGCCTACAAAACCTTCTCCAAAGTTTTCAAAAGTTTACGGTTGATTGGAACAAATTTTTAAAATACTTTGGATCTCGATTTTGATCTTGGAGTTGTTGATTCCTCATCATGGAAGACTTATTCAGTACATCCGTTTCGAAGGTATCATGAACTTGATTAAAGGGATTTGCTACTCAAGACCCGTGCAAGGGTGAGCACCATGCTTTTGCTTCAGAAACGCGGAGGTGAGCCTTGCGTTTGGCTTCTGAAAATGTGGAGGTGAGCCTCGCGTTTGTCTTGTGAAATGCGAAAGCGAGCCTTGCGTATTGCCTTTGAAACGCAGAGGTGACCTCCATGTTTTGATATTAGAATGCGGGGTGACCCTCACGTTTAGAATTTGGAATACGGGGATGACCCTCGCGTTTTGAATTTGGAACGCGGGGATGACCCTCGCGTTTGGAATTTGTAACGCGGGGATGTTCCTCGCGTTTAGAATTTGGAACGCAGGGATGACCCCCACGTTTTGAATCTGGAACGTGGGGATGACCCTCGCATTTTGAATTTGGAACGCGAGAATGACCCTCGCGTTTGGAATTTGGAACGCGGGTATGACCCTCGCGCTTTAACAATGAACACTTGTCATTCTGTTGAAAAGAACAAGTTCATGGGGGTTTAACTATTAGAGGTGTGGTGTTAACATAACAGAAGTTTGTGGACTTATCATCCTATTAAAGATGATTGATAAGTTGATTTTATCATCATAAGTGTAATGTTAACTTAATGATATTTTACACTTGTGATTTGAACAAGATTTTTGAGGACCTATGACTCTATTGAAGAGAGTTAATAAATTGATTTGGTCGTCAGGTGTATTGTTAACTTAACGGGGGTCTGTTGCAATTTGAGTAACTTTATGGACTTATCATCCTATTAAAGAGGATTGATAAGTTGGTTTGGTTATCAGAGGTGTATTGTTAGCTTGATAGGGTTGTGTTACGATTTGAGCAACTTTGTTAACTTATCATCCTATTGAAGAGGGTTGATAAGTTGATTTGGTTGTCAGAGGTGTATTGTTAACTTAACAGAGTTGTGTTGCGATTTGAACAACTTTGTAGACTTATCATCCTATTGAAAAGGATTGATAAGTTGATTTGGTTGTCAGAGGTGTATTGTTAACTTGACGGGGTTGTGTTGCAATTTAGCAACTTTGTGGACTTATCATCCTATTGAAGATGATTGATAAATTAATTTGGTTGTTAGAGGTGTATTGTTGACTTAACGGGGTTCTGTTGCGATTTCAGCAACTTTGTGGACTTATCATCCTGTTAAAGAGGATTAGTGGGAGAATTTGGAGGAAATAGACTATTAGAGGTGTATTGTTAACTTGATAGCTTTGTGGACCCGTCATCCTATTGAAGAGGATTGGTGAGAGAATTTGAAGGAAATAGGCTATCAGAGGTGTATTGTTAACTTGATAGTTTTGTGAACCCGTCATCTTATTGAAGAGGATTGGTGAGAGAATTTGAAGGAAATAGACTATCATAGGTGTATTGTTAACTTGATAGCTTTGTGGTCTTATCATCTTATTGGATAAGATTGATAAGTTGATTTTGGTGGTGGTACACGTTGAAGTGCTTATACTGTCAGAGGTGTTTTGTTAACAAAACGGTTTTGAGAATTCGTTATTCTGTTCGAGAAATAATAAATAATCAACCCCAAGTCTTAACTAAGACTTAGCAAGGAAAGAAGGGAGTTTCATGATTTACATGGGTAATATTTATTGAGAAATTTCTCGTTAATTGACATCATGAGCCTATTACCTTTTTGATTAATGAAATAGCAAGTTCCACTCTAGTAGATTGACTCTACTACGAAGCGTCCTCATTTGGGATTAACTCCGTTGGGGATTATTTTTGTAGTTGACAGAGGTATTTTGTTGAATATGACAACTTAGAAAATTCGTTACTCTTAATCCAGTGAATTCCAAGTAACCAACCCTCTCTCCGTCTTAGGAGAATCTGGTGCTGAATGGTTAGCTAAGAAATATGCTAAGGCTTGTCCTTTAATAGCCTTTTGAGGTATAAATCGCATCTCGTGCTGCTATAATAGTATGGACCATTTTGCGAGACGATAATTCAATGAAGACGGTCTCGTCATGTGCATCCAGGCAAATACCAAGATTAGGCATTCTTTCCCCTAGTTTTCTCTGACACACTTATCCACTGTTGGTTGTCAAGTAGATCGGGATGAACCCACATTATCTCTCCTTTTAGAGTAGTAAGGGGTACCAATCCTTTATCTTTTTGACCATACAGATTAGTATTTTTCAGGTGTAGTTCTCCCTTAGGGATAGTGACAATGCCATCGGGAGCTGCAATGGGTGGAAAATTCTCGAATTGGACCAATATCATGATAGTAGATACGGTTTTCTGTCCCGGCTTTAGCTTGAGCACTTCAGCATCAATCAAAGCATGTAAGATATCTTTGAAGATGTAGCATCTCTTCGTTGAATGTTCTAACGTCCTATGGTAAAGGTAGTAGTTTGGATCATCTACCTTCCCCACTTCTTCAAGCTGTTTAACTTCAGGGAGTTTCAGCTTGTTACTCTTCTGAATTAACTTGAATAAAGAGACCACATGCTCCTCATTGAAGGAGTATTGCTTAGGTGCTCTTCGTTGACCCGACGTTTTACCCTTATTAGGTGATGGCCAAGGATTGATGATAAACACGTAAAATATGCATTATCTTAGTGTGTTTTAAGCATGATTTACGGAAGTTTAATACATATTTCATGTTTAGATCGAGGATAATGCTGTTGTTTGTGTTCTTATATGTAGGTATTGGCTCAAGGTTGAAAGATATGATGATTGTTGAAAGTTGAACAAGAGTTTGAAGCAACAACAAGATTTCGAATGCATGGTTCGTGAAGAAAAATAGATGCATGAGTATGAAGATCTAGAATTTTGACCATGATAAAATTTGAATTCAGAAAATCTCAAAAGATAAATGTTGTAGATATCTTCAACATGTTTCCAATGCAACTTGAATCACTTCATTCCGAGGTCACACGCAAACGTTATAGCTAAAATACAGAAGACTATACAGACAAGCACAAAATCAGCAAAACAGATTCCACCACACCCTGGTGTGGTGCGCGCCACACCCATGGAGCGGACCTTATCTTTTTCCAGATTTTTTAGGGACATATAAATAGATATTTTGGTTTAGGGTTTTGATATCTTTGGTTATGTTATCTTAGCCGTCAATTAGCAACTATTTTAGAGTTCAAGTATTGAAGGAAGATACTAATTTCTTGTAGAAGATTGGATTGCAAGTTCTTATTTTGAAGATTTCAATTGAAAGACGGGTTAATTCTTTCCTCTCTATGATTTATTTCTTCTTATGATTGATTTGCATAATTACTTGATGTATTCTCTTATTCCAATCATGTGTGAGTAGATTTCTTGTCTAGGATTGGGAAATAACCCAACTTTTTGGTGATTGATGATGAATTAATATATATTCTTAGTGAATGTTTAAAGAGGATTTAGATTAATTTAGGCTAATTCATCCTTTCTAGATTAAACCAACACCGGGAACTAAAATAATTCATCATTGAGCATCGAAGTTATGGTGAAAACTCAATCCTGGCACTTCATTATATTGAATTCCACCTGATTAGCTATTTATTTTATTTCTTTTAATCTCTTCTAATTTACTCATTAGTTTAGCTAGCCAAATAACGTGAAATTTGATAATTAACCCCTAGTCCCTGTGGGATCGACCTTGATAGCTACAACGAGTCTGTGCGCTTGCAGATTTTGCTTATTAATTGACTTCAGTAGTCATAGTATCTTTCCATTTTGACCAGGAAGATTGAGCTTGGACCTATTGTGCAAGTGTTTCTGCTTACTTTCTTCTTCAACTTCAACCCTGACAACTATTTCTTGAGCCTGTTCGCCTTAAGAAACTAGTTTTTTCTAGGAGCGACACTCTACAACTCCTATTTGGGCTAAGAGTTAGGTCTGTAAGTTGTGTCGACAGGTTTCCACCAGAGTAGACTGTGTCATACCTGTCGGCCATCGAAGATCCACGCTTTGGAAACTCTCAACGAAGGCTTTGATGGGCTCTCCCGTCTTCTACTTAGTGGCAAAAAGGATAGTGACAGAGACTTCTGTGTCGTCTTCGAAGAATCTTGAGAGGAAGAGTCTCTCTAGATCCGTCCACTTCTGGATACATCCCGTAGGTAGATTCATGAACTATTCAAAGGTGACCCTCTTGAGGGTGCTAATGAATAACTGAGTCAACACAACATCATTTGCTACCATATTTCCAGTCTGCGACTTAAAATAATAGATTATCGATTCGGTGATCTCGTGTCGTCGAAAGCTTGTAGAGTCGGGAATTTGAATTTCAAAGGATAAGGGGCTACATCCCATTCGGCGAGGTAAGGCCTCACAATTCCCTTTTCTTGGAGCTCATTTTTGTTAGCAATTGCATTGAGGCGGGCTTCAAGTTCTTCCATCTTAGCTGACCGAGGATTCTGCTCATTCTCAGATTCTTTCCCATCTTCAGAGGAAGATTATATATGGCGAGCTTCTTGATCCGAAGTCCCGTTCACTTTTTCTTCCCCTTTGATGAAGAGGACCCTGTTCTTCTAGAGGGTTCGTGCTGAGGCGGCGAGTCTACCTTTTGAGAGTTTGCCTTGTTCGCAACAATTTGGGCCATCAAGATCCGGAGTTCATTGATGGTCTCCTGCTGTGCTTTGAGCATGGCATGCTACTCATCAAGTCTCTTTATGAGATATTTAGGGTTTCCTTCCATATAAGCGGAGCTCTCATGTTCAACAAAAAGACGTTGAGGACTGAGACACTGTGATGGCCGAATATTCATCATCAGACTCAATTCCTTTATTCAGCCTTCGATAATCGACAGGAGGTATGACTCCCTTTCGAGTCCGAGTGTTTTGATAGTTTCCTTCAAATTCGCTTAGGATCTCTTTGACACTAGGAGACTGGTTCGTCTTTGACTCATTAGAGCTAGGGATTGATAACTTTCCTCTACCTATCATATTGATGGTAACTCCCATGTATTCATCATCTGAGGTTCTTTTCTTATGAGAACATCGTCGCTTATTGGCAGGGCAATGTTTGTCAATCGGTCAAACACTGACTATCTTGGTGCGAATGCACAACATCAGCATCTTGAGAGGACTGCAGAAATCAGTTATTCACATTGACATGAATTAGCGACTTATTGTACCGGTCTTTCTCTTGATAAGAACTCTCTCAAATCCGCCACAGGGACTTGAGAAGAGTTACTCACTGAACATGAGTTTTGATTTGGAACCCCATGTCTTTGGCTGGATAGGACTGGTTCTTGATGGACATGGATTTTGTTGAGCCTTTAATCCGTAACTTCTTACATGCGCCCATCAGTCTAGTCACGCTACGAATAACCCAATATAGGGGTCTCGCTACCCGGTCAACGAGCCGAGGGTCCAGGGGGCAGCGTGCCCCTAGCTGGGGGGGTCCAGGGGGAGTACACAACCCCCCAACGGGGATCAGGGCAGCAGCCCAAAAGTCCACGATATACATCAGGTTCTGTATTGGGTTTCATTAATTGAGCCCAAATCTATTGTTTGAAATCCATGTCGGTCACCCTGAACGTGACTGAACACATCGCGCAAGAGTCACGTTTTAACACCGAAACGCGAGGGTCGCATTTAGGCAACTGAACGCGAGGTTCGCGTTGAACAATTGAAATAGGAGGGTCGTGTTTTAGTTGAGCTGCGCGGAGATGACGCTCGCGTTCAATGCGGAGTTGACCTCCGCGTTTAGGCTTGATAACACGAGCGTCATGTTCTTCAGTGGCGACGTTAGGGTCGCGTTCAGAAACGTGAGTCTCATATTTAACGCGAGGCTCACATTTAGAAATAGAAACGCGAATGTCGCGTTGATCAGTTTATCGGCTATCTCAGACATGTGCGCGTCACATGGATCTTCTTCTTCGACGAGCAGTATTCTTCCTCGCTTGTTTTTATGGCTTTTGCAGTGACATCACCATATGTATTGATCAGGTTGGTTGCAACAAAGGGCCTCTTGTAACCCGATACCCATTGCTTGGGCACGGGTGTAGAGTCTTCAACCCGATTTACGAGTTCAGTCAAAGCCAGGTCTTCTCCTTCAGAGGAGGGGCTGTCTGAACAGTCTAATCCAAGGGAGAGACTCTCCTTTGGTGAGTTGGTTATGGGTGGAACCTTAGTGTCCTTAAATACTTTGTGAATCTTGTGCATAGCCTTAGGGCTAAGGGATTCGGAGGAGAGTAACTCCTCATACTTAGCTTGGTCGAACTCTACATTCAAAGTTTTGACTGTAGTCCCAACGAGGTTGGTGTCGGATTGCACCACCACTTCTTCATCAGTGAAAAAGCTAGTCCACAGCAGAGTCGCCATCTTTTGTTTGTGGGAAAAATGTAAGAAAAATTTGAGAAATAAATTTGTATTAATCTCCCTAACTGAATTAGGAAAAGGATGAATATAATTTCTCACATTAATCTCTCTCTAATTGATTTAGAAAAAAATTACAATTTCTCTTATCGGTTTCCTAATTTATAAAAAAGAGAAGGAATCGATGGAGATCATTTCCTTTGTTTAAAACTGGGTTCTTCTTGGTAGCGATGAGAGTTTGAATCTTGTATCCCATTGACGATCTGAGCACCTCGCTTCATGGAACATTAGTCTATTCCTCTTGACTTGACATCGGGAAGAACTTGCAAGGCAAGTTTTAAACTCTGGACGAGTTTAAGAACTTTGGATGAGTTTAAGAACTATGTAAAAGAGTTGATTTTAGAAAGGAAATTAATCATTTTTAATTAAAATAATTGAGTAACTAATCTCCAAGTTCTTCCACTGAAACACGGTTCAAAAAGCCAAGGCAAATTGCTCCAAAGCTTCAACAAAAGCCTTCACAAAAGCTCCAAAGAGTGCCGATCTCCAAGATGATCCAAAAATATCCTTTTTTAGCTGACATCTCAGCTATTTATAGGGGTTTATGGGGTGTAACCGACCCCTTAAATCACTCCTTAATGAGGGTTTATGGTCTTAATACATGCAAAACGGTTTTGGAACCGTTTAAAACGTATTTGATTGGCTCAAATGTGAGGTTTGCGTTCTGAAAATGACATTCGCATCTAACTAATGAAACGTGGAGCCGAGCTTCGCGTTTGAAGCTTGGAACGCGATAGTGAGCTCCGCATTTTGAACTTAGAACACGGTAGTGAGCTCCACATTTTGAACTTGAAATGCGGAGGTGAACTCCGCGTTTTGAACTTGAAACGTGGGGATAACCCTTGCATTTTGGTTTGAAGAGATCGTCAATTTGTAATATCTTTTTTTAGTATTACAAGGATCATCATCTTGTAGTCCCAGCATTCGGCTCTTTGAAATATGAGAGTCGTCAATTTGTAACTCTCATATGCTGTTGTGAAGGTCGTCAGATCTTAACCTTCGTCTGTTGATGTGGAAGTCGTCAGATTGTAACTTCCATCTTCTATTATTATGAAAGTTGTCAGATTGTAACTTTCATCAGTCTATGTGAAAGTTGTTAGATTATAACTCTCATCATCAATACTTTATGGGGATCAGCTATCCACAGTAATTTTTAGACAGCCTACACATACATCTTCAAGTAGTTGGCTAGCAACTTACTTGAATCGAAGATGTAGTTGATAGACTTGTTCAGAAATTGAACACTATCATTCCCTTCTAATAAGTTTAGAGAGTGTTAAGGCTCTCATTATACATACAGAGAAAGCCACAATTAAGCCACCTCTAGATATATCTGGATTTATTACAAGTGATAAAGTAACTTCAGAAGTTATTGAAGCTTTATCAAAAAAGGTTAGTACTTCTAAATTACTTACACTTGATGGTGAGCCATCTACTTCATCAGTCATTCATACTGACACTGAAATATCTGGCGAGGATAATGGCTTGGTTAAACAATATCAGATATTAGAAGTAGAAAATCAATTTTCTACTATGAAAAATCACTACACGCCCTAAACTATTAGAGCGTTAGTATTATAAATGACCTACTCCTATTGATGTATTATTCAAGGAGAATGATACATATATACATACAAGCCGAATATAATGGAAGAAATATTTATGAGTGGAATATTGACGGTTTATCCTACAATCAAATATATTCTACTATGCATCGCATCTTGATGTATTCTACTGTCTGTAGACAGAATGGTAATTCCAATAACCTTATAGCTTCTTACATTATTTGTGGTTTTACTGGCATTTTAAAGGACAGGTAGGATAATTACCCCACACTTGAGTCCAGAAATGAAATATTAAATGCCATAAAGCAAGAAAATGCACAACAAAGTGAAGATGGTGTATATACATTGATATTAGCTATAACAAATCACTTTACTGGTGCGTTTATAGACCAAGGTGAAAGAATTAGGACATTATTATAGAACCTTAGATGTCCTTAAAAGCATCCTAATGCCACTAGGAAAGAACACTAGAGGGGGTGAATAGGGTTTATGCTAATCTAATCCGATTTAATGCTGATTAAAACTAATTGACAAGTTATCCTAGCAAATAAGATATGTAATGATTTATTAGTAAGGATAAGTAATATAAACAAGGGTGAAACAAGATAAACAAAAGATACAATTGTGATAGGGCAATGTAAACAATACAAACACACAATATGATCACGGAGTTCGGACCTTCCATCCTACGTCTCCACTCCCCACTCCTGGGGAGAAATCCACTATCACACCGGGTTTTTTACGCTCACCCGAATAATATTTACACCACACAATATCGGTTTTCAACGCTCACCAATCAACATTCACAATCATTCATAATGTAACTACACTAACTACCACCTCAAGTGTTGGTCTCTAGCCCGTGTCTCCCTCAAGTCTTAGGAATTATAACATTTCTCTAGGCATTACCACCTACACCACTCCTCTTGGGACGATTCTGTCTCTCACCACACACTTCTCTTGGTGTATTAGTGTAATACAAACTGAACCTCATAATAATAGCTCACAACAAATGATTATTCTCTAAACAATGGGAGAACACAATTAAGCACAACTCAATATTATAATCTCTCACACCCCAAATTATACTATGTATGAAAATACTAAAAGCTCAAGTGGGTGTGTGTGTAACAATAAGATTTGATAAAATAAAATTAAACTAAACTCAATTTAAATCTAGCTTATGGAAATTATGAACAAAACAATAAATAGCTAAAAATAGAGTTTAGGAAAACTTCTCTATGATAACAAGAGAGAGGGAGAAGAGTTAAATGCTCAAACACCAATGGATGCTCTCATCAAGCTCTTGTGAAAGTTTCTTCACAAACCAAACTTTTAAACACACTTAACAAAAACTTAAACCATTAAACAAACTTGTAAAACTCTTTTAAAACTTTTCTCTTCTTAGTTATGAACTGAGGATATGTGGGGATATTTATAGGAAACCCCAAAGCCAAGAGAAAACAACAAAACCCAGCAAAAAGATAAAAATAGAAAAGCTAAAAAAAACTAGCTGTTGGGCCATCGGTCGACTGATCAGTCGATTGATGAGCTGACCATTAGAGTCAACATCCAGCTCGTCGGTCGACTGATAACTTGATCGGTCGACTGATGACCTCATCAGTTGACTAGTCAGTCGACTAAAATAAAATAGAAACTTTTTGTTATTCCAGGTGATTTCTTCAGTCAACACATCAGTCGACTTACCAGTCGACTGATAACAGGTTATCGGCCTGAATCAAACAGTAAAACTAATTTTTGAAGTACCTTTAAAAATAGCAAATAAATTCTAAAAAATATAAAACTTTGGAAAATCGTTGTAAACATGTAACTGAACATGTTATAAAAAGAATTTTTGGAATTGTACTTCTTAATATTGAAAACTCATCATTTTTCATATATGTCAAAAAACATGAAAATTAATCATACATGTTTTTGTCATTTGACATAAACACAATATTGAAACTTTTGTAAAATAATTTTATAGACTTAATACAATATTGAAACTTTTGTAAAATAATTTTATAGACTTAATGAATTGATATAAAATATTGTTATGAAGTCCATAAACAAATAATTCAATATTTTCACAAATTCATTTTTGTATAAACTTGAAAACTATAAAACCAAAACATGTATATATATATATATATAACCAAAACGTGTATGTGTGTGTATGATTTGGAGCTTAAAGTACTAACACACATAATATAAAAACCTAAACTAAATATACCCAAGCTTGAACTTGGATTTTGACTAGTGTGCATATGCTTCATTCCACTATTTTCTTCCATCCTCCAATGAATATGATCGTGAAAGTTCTAGTCCATCCATTCTCCAATTTATTGTTTTTCTAGAATACCTAATAAGAAAACATAAATACTAGACAAATAATATTAGGAATTGTTTATAATCATCAAAACAAGATTAGAAGATGTAGGCTCATAACATGAGACCTAACAATCTCCCTCTTTTTAATGATGACAAACAATCTACACAAAGAGTATATAAGATATATAATAAAACACAATACTTTTAAAATATACTCACAATCCACTTGTTACCCCCCTTTGGCAGCATCAAAATGGGGAAACAAAAGAATAAGAGAGCGAAAGCTCTCCCTATCATAAAGCATAGGTGAGTATAAACAAAAATATGGGAAATGCTTCCCCTATCAAAAAAGCTATATAGAAAATATGCAATTATGAACATGGCAAACAAATGTGAGTAAGCATGGATATAGAATATCCTAAACACAACTCACATTAAAAAAGACCAAGTGACCACATATATGTGTTATTAAGAGAAGAGTCACAAGAGTCTAAAACATAGATATATATCCATAAAAAATCAAACATCAAATGATTTTAAAAAAATTAGAAATTTTCCACCATAAAACATGATTTATTGAGAGCATAAATAAAAATATGAAAGGTGTCTCAATACCCAATCATAAAACATTATTTGGATATAAACAAAAGTAGATCATGAAATAAAAAAATAAAGTCATGAACCTCATGAAGGTTCAAATAAAAGCCTCAAATGATACTTAAAGAAATTTAAAGTGTATATATTATATCATTTTAGACAAAAGCAAGAGAGGTGAGCATAACAAGCTCTTGAAACAAGTTTCAACCCAAATAAAGCTTTTGGCATCCGGTAAGTCTCCCGGGGGCATCCGGTAAGTCTCCCGGGGGTTGCTCATACATATAACCTCTCATATGTAAATACAAAACAAAGTATATATCTGAAAAGTATTTGATCAATAGAAGAAATCCTTTTTGTAAAACTTGATCAAACCATATAAGGAATACATTATAAACCACTTGATCAATAGAAGAAATCCTTTTTGTAAAACTTGATCAAACCATATAAGGAATACATTATAAACCACAAATAGATGATCCGGAAGCTCAATCAAACCATATAAGGAATACATTATAAACCACAAATAGATGATCCGGAAGCTCAAACACATAAATATCATTATAAGAGTGTTTTATAATAATCCCATAAACACAAGCACATTGTTCAAAATTCAAAACAAGATATGCTAACAAAAAATGATGTTTGGGCATAAAAAAATCATCTTAATAAAAATTGTATCAATTCATAAAGGATGAAAACATGAAAATCTATGAAAGAGAATCATGAAAAAAATGAATGATAACTTTTCAAATCAAATACCAAGAATAAAATTATTTTCAATTTTGTTCATAAAACTTTAATTAGAGAATATCTTTAAGAACATGAAAAAACTAAAAAGTTAAAGAATTCGTTCTTAAATGTTAAACATGTTTTGGTACCCAATTACTCTTGGTACCAAAGAGACTAGAGACATGATCCCTATTATTAAAGCTCAAGGCCCTTGGGTTATGAACTCATTTGGGCGCATATGGTGCACGGACACGGTCAAAACAATACTCATATAAATGTCCTTTTCGATTGCAATAGGTGCAATGAAAAGGTTGAAAAGATTTGTGTTGACCAATTTTTTGTGCACAAAAATCATTTGTAAAAACATATTTTTCTTTAAAATTATTTTGCAAATGGGAAGTTCTTCTTAAATCGAAACAAAACTTGGTCAAATGACCAAAACGACCATAAAAATTACACTTATACACATGAGCATGTTTATGATTATCACTATGTGTGTGTACATGTGTATGATATGGAGAAGCTTGATGGGATGCACAAGGATGAATATATTTAGGCATGGTGGGTTTTTGTGCATCATAACAAAACTTAGCAGTATGACCTTTTCGGTCGCAAATAGAACACTTGTAAGTTTTATTATACATGTGTGCATAGTAAATAGGTTTCTTAGAAACATTTTTATAGGACTTTGCACACAAATCCATAAGCTTGTTGTTATTAACAATGCAAGTTTTTAATGTTGAATCTAAAGATGATATACTTTTATTTATTTGATTCAACTCATCATTTGAAATATGTGCATTGTTATTAGAAGTGGAATATACATGATCATTTTTAAATGAATTAAACTCCTTTCTAATGTTCTCAACTTCTAATATGACATTATATTTTTCATGAAACAAACTAGCATTTTCCAATTTTAATTTTCTGTTGCTTTCTTTAAGATTAACATTTTCATTAGCAATGATATCAAACTTAGTAGCTAAGGCTTCATGAGTGGATTTCAAATCAACATACTTGCTTTTTAAGCTTTTAAAATTATGTTGTAGCTTTTTATGTTCATGTAATAATTTTTCATATTCATGTGCGAGTTCATCAAAAGTAAAATCATTATTGTTATTGGACTTGCTTACCACACTAGGGCTATCGCCTAGTGGACGTGTATATGAAGAT
This sequence comes from Asparagus officinalis, assembly GCF_001876935.1. Lineage (NCBI taxonomy): Eukaryota > Viridiplantae > Streptophyta > Magnoliopsida > Asparagales > Asparagaceae > Asparagus > Asparagus officinalis. Next base: position 27,783,479 of record NC_033801.1, read on the forward strand.
GAAACTCCTTTTGAACTTGAAGCTGAATCGTCCAAATGTTGTCGGATTGCCTCCAAGTCTCCTTGATGTGTTTCTATTAATTTCCATAACGTATAAGCATTATTAAAAGAATCAAGTTTGTTAGCAAAAGATAAGCCAAATGCATCAATTAGAAATTCTAACAAGGACTTGTTTATAGCAAATAATCTAGCACCATTATCACTCCACTTGGATTTCTCCATAGTAGGTATAATATAAGCGCATTCAATAATTTTCCATATATCGATATTTGTAGATCTAGCAAAAATGTTAAATCTAGCACACCGAAAACTTTACAATCAACACTCTTGCAATCCCAATTTACACCCTCTTGGGACGACCCCGTCTCTCACCACACACTCCTCTTGGTGTGCTAGTGTAATACAAAGTGAACCTCACAATAATAGCTCACAACAAATGATTGTTTTCTAAACAATAGGAGAACTCAATTAAGCACAACTCAAGGTTACAATCTCTCACACCCCAAATTATACTATGTATGAAAAATACTAAAAGCTCATATGAGTGTGTGTAACAATGAGATTTTATAAAACAAAATCAAACTAAACTCAATTTAAATCTATCTTATGAAAATTATGAACAAAATAATAAATAGCTAGAAATAGAGTTTAGGAAAACTTCTCTATGATAACAAGAGAGAGGGAGAAGAATTGAATGCTCAAACACCAATGGATGCTCTCCTCAAGCTCTTGTGAAAGTTTCTTCACAAACCAAACTTTTAATCACACTTAAACAAAAACTTAAACCCTTAAACAAACTTGTAAAACTCTTTTAAAACTTTTCTCTTCTTAGTTATAAACTGAGGATATGTGGGGATATTTATAGGAAACCCTAAAGCCAAGAGAAAACAACAAAACCCATCATAAAGATAAAAACAAAAAAGCTAGAAAAAAACTAGCCATTGGGCCATCGGTCGACTGATCAGTCGACTGATGAGCTGAACGTTAGAGTTAGCATCCAGCTCGTCGGTCGACTGATGACTTGATCGGTCGACTGATGACATTATTAGTCGACTGGTCAGTCGACTAAAATAAAATAAAAACTTTTTGTTATTTCAGGTGATTTCTTCAGTCGACACATCAGTCGACTTACCAGTCGACTGATAATAATAGGTTATTATAGCCTGAATTAAATAGTAAAACTGATTTTTAAAGTGCCTTTAAAAATAGCAAATAAATTTTAAAAATATAAAACTTTAGGAAATCATTATAAACATGTAAATGAACATGATACAAAAAGAATTTTTGGAATTGCACTTCTCAATAGTGAAAACTCATTATTTTTCATATATGTCCAAAAACATGAAAATTAAACATATATGTTTTTGTCATTTGACATAAACATAATATTGAAACTTTTGTAAAATAATTTTATAGACTTAATGAATTGATATAAAATATTGTTATAAAGTCCATAAACAAATAATTCAATATTTTCACAAATTTTTTTTTTGTATAAACTTGAAAACTATAAATCAAAACATGTATATATGATACATCTTCAATATGCTCATCTTGGTAAACATGGAAGAAGCTTGAACTTGGATTTTGACTAGTGTGCATAGGCTTCATTCCACTATTTCCTTCCATCCTCTAATGGATATGATCGGTAAAGCTCTAGTCCATCCATCCTCCAATTTATTGTTTGTTTAGAACACCTAATAGAAAAACATAAACACTAGACAAACAATATTAGGAATTGTTTGTAATCATCAAAACAAGATTAGAACATGTAGGCTCATAACATGAGACCTAACAGTCCATCTTTGACCCATTTTAGATGGTACGAAGACACATTCTTAAGTAGAGTAATGAATCTCTACGATGCTAATAGCACCCATTGGAAGTCCAATTTCATTGATGGACTACCAAATCTTTTTTTTGAAAGAGTTCAAAATCAACTCAAAGGAAATCATGGTAGATTCATTACCTATGACTCATTTTCTTATGAAACTCTTATCAATGCCTGCATAAAAGAAGTCTTAGCTTTATGTAATGATATAAAGCTTAAAAATTAGCTTAAGTCTCATAGACTTATAAAAAAAAGGATTAGGTGAATTCTGTCAGCAGTTTGCCTTTGATTAGTCCTATAAGACTGATAAAAGAAAACAAGTCAAGAGAGAATCTGATGATAGAAAGAAACATTCTTTCAAAAAGAAAAAGAAAAAGTTCTTTAAAAGAAAAGACAGAGATGATCATTCTAGAAATCCTAAGAAGGATATCAATAACATTAAATATTACAAATACGGTAAGACTGGTCATTATGCCAATAAATGTTATACAAAGAAAAAGATCAATGAAATTGAGGATGAAGGTCTTAAAAAACCTTTGTATAAAATAATTATCAATAGTGATACTAAAAGAACAGATGATGAATAGTATTCATCCTCTTCCTCATCTTCCTCTAAAGATGAAGGACCTTGCCACTGTACAGTTAACAACTGTCACTATTGGAAAGTCATAGTCAATATGAATGGACTATCTTTGAATGTTATTACTTCAAACAAAGAACTAATCTCAAAGATACTATCTGAAGAAATGCCTCTAGAATTAAAAAGAGGACTACTTAATCTTTGCTTGGATAAGAATAAAGAGGTTAATAAAAAACCTAATATTGACAATGTCTATCAAATGCCAGAAGTCATGAAGAGAAGACAAGGTAATACTTCTAAGGTGTTATTCCTTTTTGATCTCAACAAAGAGATTCATACATTAAAGAAAGAAGTAAAACTTCTAAAACAAGAGAATCAAAACATTCTCTCAAAACTTGGTGAAGAAGAAGACCTTAGAGAAACATAGGCATCAATAGTCTCTTCTAAGCATAATTCACCTAGAATCTCTAATAGAGATCATGATTCCAGAATCTTCCTAAAAGGATGAATTTCTATATATATTACAACATATAACATCTCAAAAATGGTACATTAAGGTAACCTTGGTTATAACCAAGCAAGTGTTTATACCAGACCTTATAGCTTTGGTTGATAGCGATGCAGATCTTAACTGCATTCGTGAAGGCATTGTTACCTTCAAAATTCTTTGAAACTACTACGCAAACTCTAAGTAGTGCAAATGGTGACAAACTTGATGTCAATTTTAAATTACCTTCTACACATATTTGTGTACAGGACACATGTATCTTAATTCCTTGTGTACTTGTGAAAAACTTAACACAACACATCATATTGGGTACCCCACTTCTACACAATATAATGCTTATGTAGAAAATTGATTCACAAGGAATCCAAGCCAGTTATAATGGCAAGAAAATCTTATCTGAGTTTATAACTGATCCCCAAACTCGTTTATTAAACAAAGTTAAAAATGTTTTCCTTAAAGAAAAACAGATAAATTTTCTTAAGGAAGAAGTAGCATTTATTCAAATAGAAGAACAAATAAAAAAAGAAAAAAAAGTTAATAACCCAAACAGAAGATTGTTTTAATAAAACATTCTGTAGTAACATCCCTAATGCCTTCTGGGATAGAAAATAACATATTGTTTCTCTACCTTATGAAGACAATTTCAAAGAAAAGGACATTCCTACCAAATCTAGGTCATGCCAAATGAATCAAGAATATCTTAATCTTTATAAAAAGTAAATAACTTCCTTACTTGAAAATAAATTTATAAGAAAATGATATTCTCCTTGAAGCTGCACTGCTTTCTATGTTAATAACTATGCAAAACAAGAGAGAGGAATCCCTCGCCTTGTTATAAATTACAAACCCTTAAATATGATATTAAAATGGATTAGGTATCCTATTCCAAACAAAAGAGATATATTAAATCGCATTAATAATGAAAAAATATTTTCTAAATTTGATCTTAAGTCAGGATATTACCAGATACAAATAGAAGAAAATGATCATTATAAAACTACATTTGTTATTCCATTCGGACACTTTGAATGGAATGTAATGTCATTTGGGCTTAAGAACGCCCCTTCAGAATTTCAAAATATTATGAATGAAATACTCATTCCACACACTAATTTCAACTTGTCATACATAGATGATATTCTGATATTTTCTCAGACATTTGATTGACATGTTAAATATTTAGAAATATTTTATAATTTAGCAATACGAAATGGGTTGGCTATATTAGCCCTAAAAATGAATTTATTCCAGACCCAGATTAGATTATTGGGTCATAATATTCACAAAAGGACTATAATCCTTATTGACCGAAGCATTGAGTGTGCCTCTAAGTTTCCAGACATAATGTTTAGTGGGAAATTTCGAAGAAGAAAATTGAGAATTGAATTTGTTTTATTCTATCTAACAGACTTAGAAAAAGAAATTACTTACAATTCTCTCAACACAATTTCTCTCTAACAAACTTAGAAAAAAAAATTATAATCTTCTTGTATTGAATTCCCGATTTATAAAAGAGAAGAGGATCGACGGAGATCCTCCCCTTTGTTTAAAACTGGGTTCTTTACGGTGGCGATGAGATGCTTCCCTTGATGTTCGTATTGAGTTTGCTTCTCATTGACGATCCGAACGTTTCACCTTGTGGAACAAAGTCTATTCCTCTCAGATTGGATGTCGTAGAGAACTTGCGTGGCAAATTTGAAAAGAACTCTTAACGAGTTAGGGAACTCTGGGCGAGTATAAAATCTATGGAAGACTTGATCTAACCAAAATCTGTTTATAAACCAAGGGAATGCTCCAAGAACTTTGTCGCTGAAGGAAGCTCCAAGATAATCTGCTCAAGAGATTTCCAATCTCTCATTTTGTAATCTTTTTTGATGCAAAAAGTCGATCCAAAGATGATCTCCAGATCACCCTAAAAAATCCCCGAACTCAATTGAGTTTCTGGTATTTAAAGGGGATTAAGGGGTGTAACCACCCCTTAATCCTCTCTTTAATGGGGGTTTAATGGGGTGTAACCGCCCCCCATAAATCTCTTCATAATAGGGTGGTGATGCCTTCAAATAGTGGGGAGAAAATGATTTTTAGAACCGTTCAACTCGTGTTTGAAAGAGTCAAATGCCGAAACTGGCGTTCCGGGCCCAAACTCTGCATTTTAGACCTAAAACGCAAAGTTGGGCATGTGCTTAAGGCTAAAAACATAGTGTTCACACAACCTTATGAATCTTATATGTAGAAATAAACTCTACGTTCTGAACCTGGAACAGAGAGTTTTGTTCTGCATGAACTCTGCGTTTTGAGCCTACAAACTCTGTGTTTTGTCACAGAGATGAACTCTGTGTTTTGGGTCTACGAACTCTGTGTTTTGAGCCTACAAAACCCCCTCTAATGTTTTTAAAAGTTCACGGTTGACTGGGACGAATTTTTGAAATACTTTGGATCTCAACTCTGATCTTACACCCGCTTTGAAGGCATAGTGGTTGAAGGCATTTTCCACACATGACCTAAGCTTCAAAGAGAAATTATAGCAACGGTACAAGCTACTCATGAGAAGAAGCTCTCAAACATCACGTCACGGCTTACATCCATTCAGCTGATAGGCCCGCAAACATTCATAGGATTTTTGGTAAACCCTCAGCCATCAACGGATTTGATAAGCTTTTACTGACTACGGTTTGAGTCGGGCTAGCATGTGGATTATCTATTTCCGTTCCACATGTAACGTTGTGCTAAAAGAATAAACTCTCTTAGAGTTAGTTCTATGATACCGAATACATAGACTTTGTCAATTTTACGGGAATGGACTACCCGGTAATGCGTATTAGACGTAAGCTTATCTCTAATTAGGGATTAAGATAAAGTCCCCCAGAGATGGATTCTGGTGTCCTTTTCATGGCGAAAGACTAACCGGTAACACGTGTTAGGCGTAGACTTATCTCTGGTTAGTAGTCGATATAAAGTCCCCCATGCGTGTACGGTATGAATTTCGACGTTATTAATAACAACCTACCACGATGTTGAATACGTATGCTTTACCATTTTTATGGGAATATGCTACCCGGCAGCATGTGTTAGATGCAGACTTATCTCTATTTAGGAATTAAGATAAAGTCCCCCATGTGTGTAAGACATGGATTCTGGTATTATTAATAATACCTTGCTATGATATTGAATACGTAGGTTTTTGTTATTTTACGAGAAAAGACTAACCGACAACGCATGTTAGGCGTAGACTTATCTCTAATTAGGGATCGAGATAAAGTCCCCCATGCGTGAAAGACATGAATTTTGGATGCTACGATGTTGAATACATAGACTTCTGTCATTGTTTCTTTCCGTGTTATTTTTTACTTGAAACACTGAAAGAAAGTTAGAAGTGCCATAGGTGTAGTATTACCTTGGAATGAATTTTCACTTAGAGTGAAATTCAGAAATTTTCTTTATAATCACTAGGATAATTTCAAAAAAAATCTTTAATCCGTTGGGAATTTATAATAAAAATTTGCTATTCTTGTTGAAAAAAGATTAACAAGTTCATTGGGGGGTTTGATAGTTAGAGGTGTGATGTTAACTTAACAGTATTTTATGGGCCTAGTGCTCTATTGAAGAGAATCGATAAGTTGATTTAGTTGTCAAATGTATAATGTTAACTTGACGGGTTTGTGGACCTATCGCTCTATTGAAGAGAGTCAAAAAGTTGATTGTCACAGGTGTTTTGTTAACGTGATAGGAGTTTGTTACGATCAGAGCAACTTTGAGGACCTATCGCTCTATTGGGGAGAGTTGATAAGTTGTTTTTTTTCAGATGTGTGATATTAACATGACATGAATTTATTACGATCGAAGCAACTTTGTAGACTTATCATCCTATTAAAGAGGATTAATAAGTGGATTGTCAGACGTGTGACATTAACATGACAGAAGTTGTTGCGATCAGAGCAACTTTATAGACTTATCGCTCTATTGAAGAAAGTCGGTAAGTTGATTGTCAAAGGTGTGATATTAACGTGATAGGAATTTGTACTTGTGATTTGAATAAGATTTAGAGGACCTATCATCCTGTTGATAAGGATTGATCAGTTGATTGTCAGAGGTGTATTGTTAACGTGACAAATTGGGAATGATGAAAATTAAATTCATACTCCGTGGGGATGATGATCGTCAGATGGGTAATCTTAATTTGACGATGTTTGTAGATTTTGTGATTGACAGAGGTATTCTATTGAACATGACAACTCAAAAAATTTATTACTCATAATCTAGTGGACCACAAATAAACCAACCCCCAGTATTGAACATGTACAGGGGGGAAAGGGGTAGACAGGACACATTGCCTAGTGGGCCACTATTTGATGAGTTTGACTATAAGAGGTAACTATTAACGTGATAGTTTTGGTGGATCCGCCATCCTACTGAAGAGGATTAGTGGGAGAATTCGGGAGAAATGGACTATCAGAGGTATATTATTAACTTGATAGTTTGATGGACCCACTATCCTATTGAAGAGGATTGGCTTCAGTGGCCATAGTATCTTCCCCTTCTGATTAAGAAAATTGAGCTTGGTCCCGTTGCTCAAGTTGATTTTTCTTACTTTGTTCTTTAGCTTTGACCCTGACAATAATTTTTTGAGCTTGTTCACCTTGAGAGATTAATTGTTTTCAGGAACGGTATTCCACAAGACTCATTTGTGCTAGAAGGTTGGTCTATAAGTTGTATCGACAGGTCTCCACTAAGGTAGACTGTGTCATACTTGACGAACATCGAAGAGTCATGGTTCGGAACCTCTTGATGAAGGCTTTGATGGGCTCCCTCTTCTTCTGCTTAATGGTGAAAAGGGTATGGATGGAGATTTCTGTATCCTCTTCAAAGAATTTTGACAGGAAGAGTCTCTCTAGATCCGCCCACTTTTGGATACATCCGACAGGTAGTTTCCTGAACCATTCAAAGGCAACTCCCTTGATGGTACCAATAAACAATTAAGTCAGTATAGCGTCGTTTAATATTACATTCCTAGTCTGTGACTTGTAATGATAGATATGTTGATTCGGTGATCCTGTGCCATCAAAAGTTTGTAGCGTCAGGACCTCAAACTTTGGAGGATAAGGGGATGCATCTTATTCGGCAGGATAGGGCCTAGCAATTCTCGCGTCTTGGAGCTCACTTCTATTAGCAATGACATTGAGGCGGGCTTATAATTCTTCCATTTTAACAGACTGGAGATTCTGCTCGTTCTCAGTCTCTCTTCCTTCATCAGAGGAAGATTCCAGGTTGTGGGCTTCTTGGTTAGAAGCAGTAGCATCAATCACTTTTCCCTTTCATTTGCTTGTGTGAGATCAGGATGAAGATGCTCTTCCTCTTCGGGAAGATTCTTATCTTGGTGGCGGATTTGTCTTCTGAGATTTGGCCCTGTCTATGACATATTGAGTCATTAGGATCTGGACTTCATTAAGGATCTCCTGCTATGATTTGAGCATGACCTCCTGCTCATCAACCCTCTTTAAGAGATCTTCATGGTTTCCCGTCATATAAGCGGAGCTCTCATGTTCTATGAAAGAGCTAGATGATTGAGATTCTGCGATACCTGAATGCTCACCATCGGATGTAGTTGCTCTAGCCAATCTTCCATAATCGACAGGAGGTATGACTCCCCTTCGAGTTCGGGTATGTTGGTAGATTCCCTCGAACTCATTCAGGATCTCTTTGAAGTTTGAAGACCGGTTTATCTCTGACTCATCAATATTAAGGATTTATAACTTCCCTCTACCAATCAAGATGGAAGTAACTCTAAGGTATTCACCCTCTGAAGTCTTCTTCATGCGTGAACGTCGTCATTGATTGGGCAAAGCCACGTTCCTTAATTGGTCGAACCCCAATGTTTTTTCCGCATGTGAGTAACATTGACATCATGAGAGAACCGTAGAAATCAGTCGTTCACATTGGCATGAATGAACAACTCTTTGCATCGAACTTTCTCTCGACAGTAATTCCCACAAGTCAGAGACTTGGGATTAACCTTACATAGAGCGTGAGGATAGAGATGGAACCCCCTATCCATCAGTGGATAGGACTGGTTCTTGGCAAACATAAACTTTAAATCCATGTTGATTTTTTTGAACACGACGAACCATATCATGTTCTAAAGAAGGAACACGAGAATCGTGTTTAGCTTGATTAACATAGGATCAAAGTCTGTGTTTTGGTGATGAAACACAGTCCTGAGATCCGTGTTTTGCTGATGAAACATAGTTTTGAGATCTATGTTTTGGTTCTAAAACACACTCTTGAGAGTTGCGTTTTGATTCTGGAATGCACTCCTGAAAGTTACGTTCGGTTTTGGAAACGCTTCCTTGAGGATGGCGTTCTGTTTGCGGAACACGACCTTGAGGGCTGTGTTTTGATTGAATAATGTGCCACTGAGGGCTATGTTCACTCTTACTCACACAGAGCCTATGTTTGGGCTCATGGACACGAGAATTGCGTTCTGAAGTAGAAACGCAGAGCTCAAGGTCACGCTTAGGCTCACAAACACGAAGCTTGTATTGATTTGTAGATCGACATTCTTGGAGATATGCTCATTGTTGAGATCTTCTCCTTCATCGAGCGGTGTTCTTCTTGGCCTATTTTAAGGCCTTTGTAATGATGTCGTTGGCGTTGATGGAGTTGGTCATCACGATGAGCCTTTTGTGACCCGATACCCGTCGCTTTGGCGTGGTGCAGAACCTTCAACTTGGGGGACGAGTTTGGCAAAAGCTGAGTCCACTCATTTGGAGGAGGGACTGTTCGAGAGGGCTTCCTTTAGCATAGGAGCAATAGTTGGAGCTTTAGTCTCCTTGGAGACTTTACGAATCTTGCGCATAGCCTTGGGGCTAAGGGATCCGGAGGAAAGGACTTCCTCATACTTAGCTTGATCAAACTTGATGATCAGAGTTTCAACGATCATTATAGCAAGCTTGGTATCAGATTGCACAACTACTTCTTCATTGATGAAAAAGCTAATCTCCAGCAGAGTCGTCATCTTTTGTTTGGTGGGAAATTTCGAAGAAGAAAATTAAGAATTGAATTTGTTTTATTCTCTCTAACAGAAAAAGAAATTACTTACAATTCTCTCGACATAATTTCTCTCTAACAAACTTAGTAAAAGAAATTACAATCTTCTTGTATCGGATTCATAATTTATAAAAGAGAAGAGGATCGATGGAGATCCTCCTCTTTATTTAAAACTGGATTCTTCACGGTGGCGATGTGATGCTTCTCTCGATGTTCGTATCGAGTTTGCTTCTCATTGATGATCTGAATGCTTCACCTCGTGGAACAAAGTCTATTCCTCTCGGATTGGATGTCATAGAGAACTTGCGTGGTAAGTTTGAAAAGAACTCTTAACCAGTTAGGGAACTCTGAGCGAGTATAAACTCCGTGGAAGAGTTGATCTAACTGAAATTGGTTTATAAGCCAAGGGAATGCTCCAAGAACTTTGTCGCTGAAGGAAGCTTCAAGATGATCTGCTCATGATATTGCTGATCTCTCCTTTTGTGATCTTTTTTTATGCAAAAAGTCGATCCAAAGATGATATCCAGATCACCCCAAAAAATCCACGAACTCAATTGAGTTTCTGGTATTTAAAGGGGATTAAGGGGTGTAACCACCCATTAATCCTCTCCTTAATGGGAGTTTAATGGGGTGTAACCACCTCCCATAAATCTCTCCAAGATAGGGTGGTAATCCCCTCAAATTGTGGGGAGAAAATAGTTTCTAGAACCGTTCAACTCGTGTTTTAATGAGTCAAACACCAAAATTGGCGTTTTGGGCCCGAACTCTGCATTTTAGACCTGAAATGCAGAGTTGGGTATGCGCTTAAGGCTAAAAACGTAGTGTTCACACAACGTTATGAATATGAGACGCAGAAATGAACTCTTTGTTCTAGATCTAGAACACAGAGTAGGGCTCTGTATGAACTCTACGTTCTGGATCTAGGATGCACAGTTGGGCTCTGCATGAACTCTACATTTTGTGTCTATGAACTCTGCATTTTGTCATAGAGATGAACTCTGCCTTTTGAGTCTATGAAGTTTGTGTTTTGTCATAGAGATGAACTCTGCGTTTTAACTCTGGAATATAGAGGCGAGCCTCAGGTGGGCTTGGCGAGCTTCAGGCTAAGTCCAATGTTCAGGCGAAGTCCTGTCTTACAGACGGACTTCATAACATAACTTGCTGTGAAGAACAGATCATAACTTTTAAACCGTAAGTCGGAATTAAACAAATTATATATGAAAATCAGGTATCTCAACAAGACAGAACCGACCAAACCAACCACAAAGGGTTCATTTGCTCATGTCTATTTTTCCAAATTCCTTACGGTTTAAGAGATTTCTGCATTTTAATTTGAAGAGACCATTAATTTGTAGTCTCTTTTGCTAGAACGTTGCAAAGATCGTCATCTTGTAACATTCGTCTTGGCTCCTTGAAAATATGAGAGTCGTCATATTGCAACTCTCGATGTTAATTGTGAAGGCTGTTGAATTAGAGCTTTCATCGGTTGTGGTGAAGGTCATCATATTGTAACCTTCATCGATTTATGTGAAATTTTTTTAATTGTAGCCTTCTGGAAGCCATCAACTTGTAACTTCCATCCTTGGTGTTTAATAAGGATCAGCTATCTGCAGTAATTTTTAGACAGCCTATAGAACCCCCTCCAAAGTTTTTGAAAGTTTATGGTTGATTGGGATGAATTTTTGAAATACTTTGGATCTCAACTCTAATCTTGAAGCTGTTGATTCCTTGTCATAAATGAGTTGTTCTTTGCACCCGCTTTGAAAACATAGTGGTTGAAGGCATTTGCCACACAAGACCTAAGCTTCAAAGAGAAACTGTAGCGACGGTATATGCTACTCATGAGCAGAAGATGTCAAACATCACGTCACGGCTCACATCCATTCAGCTGATGGGCCCGCAAATATATATAGGACTTTTGGCAAACCTCAGTCATTTATAGATTTAATAAGCCTTTATCGACTACCGTTTGAGTCGGGCTAGCATGTAGATTGTCTAAGTCCGTTCCATATGTAACGTTGTGCTAAAAGAATAAACTCTCTTAGACTTAGTACTATGATACCGAATACATAGACTTTGTTAATTTTACGGGAATGGACTTTCCGGCAACGCATGTTAGGCGTAGCCTTATCTCTAATTAGGGATTGGGATAAAATCCCCTAGAGATGGATTCTGGTGTCCTTTTCATGGCGAAAGACTAACCGGCAATGCGTGTTAGGCGTAGACTTATCTTTGTTTAGGAGTCAAGATAAAGTTCCCCATGTGTATAAGGCATGGATTTTGACGTTATTAATAACAACCTGCCACGATGTTGAATACGTGGGCTTTGCCATTTTCACGGGAATGTGCTACCCGGCAGCATGTGTTAGATGCAGATTTATCTCTATTTAGGGATCAAGATAAAGTCCCCCATACGTGTAAGGCATAAACTCTGGTGTTATTAATAACACCCTGCTACGATATTGAATACGTAGGTTTTTATCATTTTCACGGAAAAAGACTAACCGGTAACGCGTGTTAGGTGTAGACTTATCTCTAATTAGGGATCGAGATAAAGTTCCCCATGCATGAAAGATATGGATTTTGGATGCTACGATGTTGAATACGTAGACTTCTATCATTGTTTCTTTCTGTGTTACGTTTTCACTTGAAACACTGAAAGAAAGTTAGAAGTGCCAGAGGTATAGTATTAACTTAGCATGAATTTTTACTTAGAGTGAAATTCAAAAATTTTCTTCATTATCACTAGGACAACCAATTTTTTTTTTAATCCACTGGGATTTTATAATGAAAACTTGATATTCTTATTGAAAAAGGATTAAAAAGTTAATTGGGGGGGGGGGG
>NC_033801.1:27796294-27823794 GCF_001876935.1 Asparagus officinalis
GGGTGGGGGGTTTAACTGTTAGAGGTGAGATGTTAGCTTAACAGTATTTTATGGGTCTGTCGCTCTATTGAAGAGTGTCGATAAGTTGATTTGGTGTCCAGAGGTATGATGTTAACTTGACGTGTTTGTGGACCTATCACTCTATTGAAGAGAGTCGAAAAGTTAATTGTCAGAGGTGTTTTGTTAACTTGACATGAGTTTGTTGCGATTAGAGCAACTTTGAGGACCTATCGTTCTATTGGGGAGAGTCAATAAGTTGATTTTGTCAGAGGTGTGATATTAACTTGATAAGAATTTGTTACGATCGGAGAAACTTTGTGAACTTATAATCCTATTGAAGAGGATTGATAAGTGGACTATCAGAGGTATGATATTAACGTAACAGGAGTTTGTTGCGATCAGAGCAACTTTATGGACTTATCTCTCTATTGGAGAAAGTCGATAAGTTGATTGTCAGAGAAGTGATATTAACATGATAGGAATTTGTATTTGTGATTTGAACAAGATTTTGAAGACTTAGCGTCTTGCAGTGGAAGATTGCGATTTGAGTAATTTTGAAGACCTATCATCCTATTGGCAAGGATTGATAAGTTGATTGTCAGAGGTGTATTGTTAACATGATAAATTAGGAGTGATACAAACTAAATTCATACTCTGTAGGGATGATGATCGTCAGAAGTGTAATGTTAATTCGACGATGTTTGTAGATTTTGTGGTTGACAGAGGTATTCTATTGAACATGACAACTCAGAAAATTTATTACTCATAATCCAGTGGACCACAAATAAACCAACCCCCAGTCTTGAACAAGTGCAGGAGGAAAGGGGTAGACAGGGTACATTACCTAGTAGGCCACTATCTGATGAGTTTGACTATAAGAGGTAACTGTTAACGTGATAGTTTTAGTGGACCCGCCATCCTACTAAAGAGCTTTAGTGAGGAAATTCGGGGGAAATGGACTATCAGAGGTATATTATTAACTTGATAGTTTGGTGGACCCACTATCCTATTGAAGAGGATTAGCTTCAGTGGTCGTAGTATCTTCCCTTTTTGATTGAGAAGATTGGGCTTGGTCCCGTTGCTCAGGTTGATTTTTTAACCCTGGCAATGATTTTTTCAGCCTGTTCACCGTGAGAGATTTATTGTTTCCAGGAATGACATTCTGCAACCCTCATTTGTGCTAGAAGGTTAGTATGCAAGTTGTGTTGATAGGTCTCCACTAAGATAGATTATCATACCTGACGAACATCAGACAACCATGCTTCAGAACCTCTTGACGAAGGCTTTGACGGGCTCCCTCTTCTTCTGTTTAATGGAAAAAAGTGTATGGATAGAGACTTCTATATCCTATTTAAAGAATCTTGATAGGAAAAGTCTCTCTAGATCCGCCCACTTTTGGATACATCCGACATGCAATTTTCTAAACCATTCAAAGATAACTCCCTTGAGAGTGCCAATGAACAATCGAGATAGTATGGCGTCGTTTAATATCGCATTTCCAGTCTGTGACTTGTAATGATAGATATGTTGATTTGGTGATCTTGTGCCATCAAAAGTTTGTAGCGTCGGGACCTCGAACTTTGGAGGATAAGGGGCTGCATCCCATTCTGCAGGATAGGGCCTAGCAATCCCCTCTTCTTAGAGCTCACTTCTGTTAGCAATAGCATTGAGGCAGGCTTCTAATTCTTCCATTTTGGCAGACTGGAGATTCTGCTCGTTCTCAGTCTCTCTTCTTTCATCAGAGGAAGATTCTAGGTTGTGGGCTTCTTGGTAAGAAGCAGCAGTATCAACCACTTTTCCCTTCCCTTTGCTTGTGTGAGGTTGGGATGAAGACGTTCTTCCTCTTCGGGAAGGTTCTTGCCTTGGCGATGGATTTATCTTCTGAGATTTGGCCCTGTCTATGACATATTGAGTCATCAAGATCCGGAGTTCATTAAGGGTCTCCTGCTGTGATTTGAGCATGGCCTCCTGCTCATCAACCCTCTTTGAGGGATCTTCATAGTTTCCCATCATACAGGCAGAGCTCTTATGTTCTATGAAAGAGCTAGAGGATTAAGATTCTGTGATAGTTAAATGCTCACCATCAGATGTAGTTCCTCTAGCCAATCTTCGATAATCGACAGGATGTATGACTCCCCTTCGAGTTCAGGTATGTTGGTAGATTCCCTCAAACTTGTTCAGGATCTCTTTGAATTTTGAAGACCGGTTTATCTCTGACTCATCAGAATTAAGGATTGATAACTTCCCTCTACTGATCATGTTGGAAGTAAATCCAAGGTATTCACTCTCTGAAGTCTTCTTCATGTGTAAACGTCGTCATTGATTGAGCAAAGCCACGTTCGTTAATTGTTTGAACCCTAATGTTTTGGCCACATGTGAGCAACATTGACATCCCGAGAGAACCGTAGAAATCAGTCGTTCACATTAGCATGAATGAACGACTCTTTGCATCGGAATTTATCTCGACAGTAATTCTCACAAGTCAAAAACTTGGGATGAACCTCACACAGAGTGTAAGGGTAGAGATGGAACCCCCTGTCCATCAGTGGATGGAACTGGTTCTTGGCAAACATGCACTTTAAATCCATGTTGATTTTTTTGAACGCGACAAACTACACCGCATTCCGAAGAAGGAACACGAGGGTCGTGTTTAGCTTGATTAACGCTAGAGCAAAGTTTGCATTTTGGAGATGAAACGCAGTCCTGAGATCTGTGTTTTGCTGATAAAACATAGTCATGAGATCTGTGTTTTGATTCTAGAATGCACTCTTGAGAGTTACGTTTTGATTCTGGAACGTGCTCCTAAGAGTTGCGTTCGGTTTTGTAAACGCTTCCTTGAGGGTTGCGTTCTGTTTGCGGAACACGCCCTTAGGGCTGCGTTTTGATTGAATAACACGCCATTGAGGACTGCGTTCACTATTACTCACACAGAGCCTATGTTTGGGGTTATGGACACGAGGCTTGCGTTCTGAAGCAGAAGCGCAGAGCTTAGGGTCGCACTTAGGCTCACGAACACGAAGTTTGTGTTGATTTGAGGATCGGCATTCTCAGAGATATGCTTGTCGTCAAGATCTTCTCCTTCATTGAGTGGTGTTCTTCTTGGCCTATTTTAAGGCCTATGCAGCGATGTCGTTGGCGTTGGTGGAGTTGGTCACCGCAATGTGCTTTTTGTGACCTGATACCCATTGCTTTAGCGCGGTGCAGAACCTTCAACTTGGTGGACGAGTTTGGTAGAAGCTGGCCCACTCCTTCGAAGGAGGGACTATTTGAGAGGTCTTACTTTAGCATAAGAGCAACAGTTGGAGATTTAGTCTCCTTGGAGACTTTGGGGATCTTGCGCATAGCCTTGGGGCTAAGGGATCCAGAGGAAAGGGCTTCATCGTACTTAGCTTGATCGAACTCGATGATCAGAGTTTCAACGATCATTCCAGCAAGCTTGGTATCGGATTGCACCACTACTTCTTCATCGGTGAAAAAGCTAGTCCCCAGCAGAGTCGTCATCTTTTGTTTGGTGGGAAATTTCGAAGAAGAAGATTGAGAATTGAATTCGTTTTATTCTCTCTAACAAACTTAGAAAAAGAAATTACTTATAATTCTCTTGACTTAATTTCTCTCTAACAAACGTAGTAAAGGAAATGCTAATCTTCTTGTATCGGATTCTTGATTTACAAAAGAGAAGAGGATCGACGAAGATCCTCCTCTTTGTTTAAAACTGGGTTCTTCATGGTGGTGATGAGTTGCTTCCCTCGATGTTCGTATCAAGTTTGCATTTTGTTAAGGAGATGAACTCTGCGTTCGAGTCTACGAATAGTGCTTTTTGTCACAGAGATGAACTCTGTGTTTTGACTCTAGAATGCAGAGGTGAGCCTCAGGCGGGCTTAGTGAACTTCAGGCTAAGTCCATTGTTCAGACGAAGTCTAGTCTTACAGACGGACTTTAGAACATAACTTACTACGAAGAACATATCATAACTTTCAAACCGTAAGTTGGAATTGGATGAATTATATGTGAAAATCGGCTATCTCGATGAGACAAAGCTGACCAAACCAACCACAAAAGGTTTGGTTTGCTCTTGTCCATTTCGCCAAATTCCTAACAGTTTGAGAGATATTTGTGTTTTGATTTGAAGAGATCGTCAATTTGTAGTCTCTTTTGCTAGAGCGTTGCAAAGTTTGTCATCTTGTAACCTTCGTCTTAGCTCCTTTAAAATATGAGAGTCGTCAGATTATAACTCCCGATGTTGATTGTAAAGGCTATTGAATTAGAACTTTCATCGGTTGTTATGAAGGTCGTCACATTGTAACCTTCATCGATCTACATAAAAATTTTCAAATTGTAGCCTTTTGGAAGCCGTCAACTTGTAATTTACATCATTGGTGTTTGATGGGGATTAGCTATCTGCAATAAATTTTAGACAGTCTACAGAACCCCTCTAAAATTTTTGAAAGTTCGCGGTTGACTGGGATAAATTTTTAAAATACTTTGGATCTCAACTCTGATCTTGGAGATGTTGATTCCTTATCATAAAGGAGTTGTTCTCTGCACCCTCTTTGAATGCATAGTGGTTGAAGGCATTTGCCACGCAGGACCTAAGCTTCAAAGAGAAACTGTAGCGACGGTACAAGCTACTCATGAGCAGAAGCTCACAAACGTCACATCACGTCTCACATCCATTCAGCTAATGGGCCTGCAAACATTCATAGGATTTTTGATAAACCCTTAGTCATCAACGGATTTAATAAGCTTTTACCGACTACCATTTAAGTTGGGCTAGCATGTGGATTGTCTAAGTCCGTTCTACATGTAACGTTATGCTAAAAGAATGAACTCTCTTAGACTTAATGCTATGATACCGAATACATAGACTTTGTCAATTTTACGGGAATGGACTACCCTGTAACGCGTGTTAGGCTTATCTTTAATTATGGATTGAGATAAAGTCCACCAGAGATGGATTCTGGTGTCCTTTTCACGGCGAAAGACTAATCGGGAAAAGATAAAGTCTCCCATGTATGTAAGGCATGAGTTTTAGCGTTATTAATAACAACCTGCCATAATATTGAATACGTGGGCTTTGTTATTTTCATGGGAATATACTACCAGGTAGCATGTGTTAGATGCAGACTTATCTCTATTTAGGGATCAAGATAAAGTCCCCCATGCGTGTAAGACATAGATTCTGGTGTTATTAATAACACCCTACTACGATATTGATTATGGTGTTAATT
Organism: Asparagus officinalis; assembly: GCF_001876935.1. NCBI lineage: Eukaryota > Viridiplantae > Streptophyta > Magnoliopsida > Asparagales > Asparagaceae > Asparagus > Asparagus officinalis. The sequence goes on from NC_033801.1 coordinate 27,801,523, forward strand.
GGTCGAACCCCAACGTTTTGGCCGCATGTGAGCAACATTAACATTCCGAGAGAACCGTAGAGATTAGTCGTTCACATTGGCATAAATGAACGACTCTTTGTATCGAACTTTCTCTCGACAGTAATTCCCATAAGTCAGAGACTTTGGATGAACCTCTCACAAAGCGTGAGCGTAGAGATGAAACCCCCTGTCAATCAGTGGATGGGACTGATTCTTGGCAAACATGAATTTTATATCCATGCCAATCTTTTTGAACAAGACGAACCACATCGCATTCCGAGGAAGGAACATGAGGGTCGTGTTTAGCTTGATTAACGCAAGACCGAAGTCTGCATTTTGGTGATGAAACGCAGTGCTGATGTCTATGTTTTGCTGATAAAACGCAGTCCTGAGATCTATGTTTTGGTTCTAGAACACACTCTTGAGAGTTACGTTTTGATTGTGGAATGCACTCCTGAGAGTTCCGTTCAGTTTTGGAAACGCTTCCTTGAGAGCTGTATTCTGTTTGCGGAACGCACCCTTGAGGGCTGCGTTTTGATTGAATAACGCGCCACTGAGGGCTGCATTCACTCTTACTCACACAAAGCCTATGCTTGGGCTCATAGACACGAGGCTTGTGTTTTAAAGTAGAAACACAGAGCTCAGGGTCGCGCTTAGGCCCACAAACACGAATCTTGTGTTGATTTAAGGATCGACATTCTCGGAGATGTGCTCGTCATTGAGATCTTCTCCTTCATCGAGTGGCATTCTTCTTGGCATGTTTTAAGGCCTTTGCAATGATGCCGTCGGCATTGACGGAGTTGATGGCTCCGATAGGCCTTTTGTGACCCGATACTCGTCGCTTTGGCACGGGTACAAAACTTTCAACTCGGTGGACGAGTTTGGCAGAAGCTGAGCCCACTCTTTTGGAGGAGAGACTATTCGAGAGGGCTTCCTTTGGCATAAAAGCAACAGTTGGAGCTTAAGTGTCCTTGGAGACTTTACGAATCTTGTGCATAGCTTTGGGGCTAAGGGATCTAGAGGAAAGGGCTTCCTCATACTTGGCTTGATCGAACTCGATGATCAGAGTTTTAACGATCATTCCAGTGAGCTTCCTATCGGATTGCGCTACTACTTCTTCATCGGTGAAAAAGCTAGTCCCCAGCAGAGTCATCGTCTTTTGTTTGTGGGAAATTTTGAAGAAGAAAATTAAGAATTAAATTTGTTTTATTCTCTTTAACAGACTTAGAAAAAGAATATACTTACAATTCTCTCGACACAATTTCTCTCTAACAAACTTAGAAAAAGAAATACAATCTTCTTGCATCGGATTTCCAATTTACATAAGAGAAGAGGATCGACCGAGATCCTCCTCTTTGTTTAAAACTAGGTTCTTCATAGTGACGATGAGATGTTTACCTTGATGTTTGTATCGAGTTTGCTTCTCGTAGACGATCTGAATACTTCACCTCATGGAACAAAGTCTATTCCTCTCGGATTGGATGTCGTAGAGAACTTGTGTGGCAAAATTGAAAAGAACTCTTAACGAGTTAGGGATCTCTGAGAAAGTGTAAACTCTGTGGAAGAGTTGATCTAACCGAAATCAGTTTATAAACCAAGGGAATGCTCCAAGAACTTTATCATTGAAGGAAGCTTCAAGATGATCTGCTCAAGAGATTGCTAATCTCTCCTTTTGTGATCTTTTTTTGATGCAAAAAGTTGATCCAAAGATGATCTCCAGATCACCCAAAAAAATCCCTGAACTCAATTGAGTTTTTGGTATTTATAAGGGATTAAGGGGTGTAACCGCCCCTTAATCCTCTCCTTAATGGGGTTTAATAGGGTGTAATTGACCCCATAAATCTCTCTATGATAGGGTGGTGATCTCCTAAAATCATGGGGAGAAAACGGTTTCTAGAACCGTTCAACTCGTGTTTGAATGAGTCAAATGCTGAAACTGGCGTTCTGGTCCCGAATTCTGCGTTTTGACTCTATAATGCAGAGGTGAGCCTTAGGCGAGCTTGGCGAGCTTCAGGCTAAGTCCAATGTTTAGGTGAAATCCAGTCTTACAGACGAACTTCAAACCGTAAGTCGGAAATTGGACGAATTATGTATGAAAATCGGCTATCTTGACGAGATGGAGCCGACAAAACTAACCACAAAGGGTTCGGTTTGCTCCTGTCTGTTTCACTAAATTCCTTATGGTTTAAGAGATATCTGCGTTTTGATTTAAGGAGACCATTAATTTATATTCTCTTTTGCTAGAGCGTTGCAAATATCGTTATCTTATAACCTTCATCTTGGCGCCTTTAAAATATGAGATTCGTTAGATTGTAACTCCCGATATTGATTGTGAAGGCTGTTGAATTAGAGCTTTTATCGATTATTGTGAAGGTCGTCATATTGTAACCTTCATCGATCGACGTGAAAAATTTCTAATTGTAGCCTTCTAGAAGCCATCAACTTGTAAGTTCTATCATTGGTGTTTGATGGGGATCAGCTATCTACAGTAATTTTTAGACAGCCTATCGAACCCCCTCCAAAGTTTTCGAAAGTTCGCGGTTGACTTGGACGAATTTTTAAAATACTTTGGATCTCAACTCTAATCTTGGAGCTGTTGATTCCTTGTCATAAAAGAGTTGTTCTCTGCACCCGCTTTGAAGGCATAGTGGTTGAAGGCATTTGCCATGCGGGACCTAAGCTTCAAAGAGAAACTATAGCGATGGTACAAGCTACTCATGAGTAGAAGTTGTCAAACGTCATGTCACGGCTCACATCCATTCAGCTGATGAGCCCAAAAACATTCATAGGATTTTTGGCAAACCCTCAATCATCAACATATTTGATAAGCCTTTACCGACTACTATTTGAGTCGAGCTAGCACGTGAATTGTCTAAGTCTGTTCTACATGTAACGTTATGCTAAAAGAATGAACTCTCTTAGATTTAGTGCTATGATGCCAAATACATAGACTTTGTTAATTTTACGGGAATAGACTACCTGGTAACGCGTGTTAGGCGTAGGCTTATCTCTAATTAGAGATTGAGATAAAGTCCCCCAAAGATGGATTCTGGTGTCCTTTTCACGGCGAAAGACTTGTTGGCCTTCTTGTTTTGATGATGATTTACAAACAATTTACTACTAATGTTGTTTATCTAGTATTTGTGTTTTCGTATTTATTGTAGACAAACAACGCGGTTGGAGGATGGATGGAATAGAGCTTCAACGATCATATCCAAAGGAGGTTGGCGGAATGTCGGTGAAGCCTTGCAATTCAAAGTTAAAGATCAAGTTCAAGCTTCATCCGTGAGATTACCAAGTAGAGCTTATTGAAGACCAATCAAGCTTGGGTAATTTAGTTTAGGAATTTATATTATGTGTGTTAGTACTTTAAGCTCAATCATATACACACATACACGTTTTGGTTTTTGTATATATATAGTTATATATACATATATGTTTTGGTTTGATAGTTTTTAAGTTTTACTATGAAACAAATGAATAGAATTGGAAAATACTATTTTGTTTCATGTTTATATGCGTATATATGATTTCACCTTTAACAAGCTTATATTTAATGAAATCATATTTAGTGTTTTGAATATATTACATAGAATATGCAATTTTATGAAAATATTGTATTTCTAGGTTATAGACTTCATAACAACATGTTATATCTTTTATCAAGTCTATACAATCATTTGATAAGGTTTCAAAATGTTGTTTAAGTCAAAATATCAAAATATCAATTTTCAGGTTTTCATGTTTTGGACTATTTTGTAAAATGATGATATTTTTCATTTGGGAAGTCCTTTTTCGAAACCAGTCGTTGTAGCATGTTTATTATCATGTCTACAATCATTTCCCAATTTTCTTAAAAAGCAACTGCCTATTTATAGGCGAAGGAGCCAACTAAATGGCTGGGGTTCATTACACGAATCCCTAAGCACCAAACTGCCAAAGGGTGCTGGGAACAAAGCGACGTAATTAATTGCGTTCGTACTTAATGTTGATGAAGATGTGGCTCGAAACGATGCATTAAATTAATGCCGATGAAACAAAGGGACAGATCTATGTGGATCAATAGTTTGTGAACTGTAGAAGGTTGCCACCTCAGCTGACAAGATTTACACTCGCTCCTATGTCAAAAGTGACGAATGTCGCTATCCCGATGGAGTTTGAATTTCAATTCTCAGTTGAGGCTAGTTGAACCTTGAAGGTCACCATCTCGATTCTATTGAGGCTAGTTGAACCTCGAAGGTCACCATCTCGATTGATTTGAGGATAGTCGAACCTCGAAGGTCACTGTTTCAACTTAGATGTAGTTGAAATTAGTCTAACCTCATTTTCAAGGTGCAAAATAATGAAGGTCACTATTTCAAATTAGATATAGTTGAAATAAGTCGAACCTCGTTTTCAAGGTGCAAAATAACGAAGGTAATTGTTTCAACTTTGATGTAGTTAAAATTAGTCGAACCTCGTTTCCAAGGTGCAAAATATTGAAGGTCACTGTTTTAACTTAGATGTAGTTGAAATCAATCAAACCTCGTTTCCAAGGTGTAAAATAACGAAGGTAATTGTTTCAACATAAATGTAGTTGAAATCAGTCGAACCTCGTTTCCAAGGTGCAAAATAATGAATGTAACTGTTTCAACGTAGATGTAGTTGAAATCAGTCGAACCTCGTTTCCAAGGTGCGAAATAATAAAGGTCTCGATTTCAACTTAGATGTAGTTGAAATCAGTCGAACCTCATTTCTAAGGTGCGAAATAACGAAGGTCGTTGTTTCAACTTAGATGTAGTTGAAATCAGTCGAACCTCATCTTCAATTTCAAAACAAATGAAGGTCATTACCTCAATCAAGTGTTGGATGAGATATTTTGAAACTCGTCTTAAAATTCTAAGACTTGGTTTTTGACAGTTGTTTTGAAATTCTAAAGGCATAGACTCGTTAAGACAAGTCTTATGTGTTCTATTAGCAAAGAACCAAAGTGCACAAAGGAGAAAGTTGATGATGAAAACATAATTGTATTGATAAAATATCATTACAAATATTCAACAGTCTGGTAGATTTCCCAGCAAGTTGGCTTATGGATTCTTGGTGTGCCGCTTCAATCTCAGTCATAGCTTGCTTTCATAAGTCATCATTAGAGAGCACCTTCACTCTACTTACGACGTTGCTTAGCCTCTCAAGATCATCTGACTCAGCTTGATGCAATGTTTGATGTTCTACTTGTTGGGTTTCCAAAATCTGACGTCTTTCCATTGCGCCCTTAAACTCATTCTCCGCTTCAGCTAGTTTAGTTTGGATATCAACAAGTGCAGCTCTATAAGATTCAACTAAGCGTTGCTGGCTGCGTTCAGTGTCAGCGATCATTTTGTTCTCGTTGGACAATTTTTTGCTGACATCCCCAAGCTCTTTGACCTTCTGCTTCTTTTAGAGTACTTGACGTTCAAGCTCGAGCAAAGAATCATCCCTCTGCTTTAGAAGCTGCATCACACGTTCTTCAGCTATGGGGATGAGGGGCTGGTAGCATGGCTATATCGCTAGTCAAGCTCTGCATTACATGCAAGAGAGGCTCCAACACCGCTTTGATTTGGTTTTATACTTTTAAAAATGATTTTTTTTACCTTAGTTCATGATTCTTGTACATTTTGTAATCTTATTTTTGAACTATAAAAATTTTGTTTTGATTTGTTCTTTTGAATTCATTATATAGCACAAATAGATGATTAAAATTTCAAATATGCTTTATAATGTATTCTATGAGTGGTTTGATCAAAGCTCTTCAAAGAAAATTTTCTTTATTGATCAAACATCATATTTTGGGCTTAAATTTTGATTTATGATTTCATTTGGTTGGTTTGTTTTCATTTGATAACTTTTTGCATGATTCTCATGTTCCTCTCTCTTTTGATTTCATAAATCTATTTATATTTTTTTTTTGAGTAATGAGACACCTTTTTCATATTGATATATCATTATGTGTCCTTATTGTATTTTTTGTATGTGACCGGTGTTCATATTTTTTATCTATGCTTTCTCATATATATTTGCCTTGATCTTTATTGTATATATTCCATGAGGCATTTTGATAGGGGAAGAACAAGAAGATAACAAATTATTCTTAAATGTTTAGTTATAATGCATTTTTTTAATGTAGACAATCATTTTAATGTAATAATGCCAACAATTAATATTTAGGTTATATCAGAAAGAAGGTTTTTTGATATAATTAATGGGTGACGGATCGGATGCAAAATTAGGCTACAGTGAATATAACATTAAGATAACTATTAAAATATTTAATAGTGTATTTTATTGTATATGTAGGATTACTAGTTTAAAAAATTAATAAATATTGTATTATTCAATTCGATGCATTAATTGAATATAAGGACCCTTAATGTTCTTTATGATGCCTATAAAATGAGCTAAGTTCAAACATAAAAATTCAATCTACTCTAAACACACTACCAAAAGATGACACCTTCAAACCAAATTTTCTTTGCACTTCTTTTATCATTAGTTTCATCTATGCTCCTACATAGTTGTGTTGATGCTAAAGAAGCCAAAAGTAGCTACATTTCAGCGGGACCAACTGGAAACAACATTAATGATATCAATAATGCTATAGGCGAGATGAAAATTGACACCGAAACTATTATCACGCAAATTGAAGGCATGATTTTTGATGACCACCATAGGGAGGATTGAATTGTATAACATTTGTATTTAAACTCATGAGTGGAGAAACCAAGATATAATTTGCATTCTAGAAGATAGAAAACAAATTATTATATTTTAAAGATTTATTTTTTTAACCACACAATTATTTTAATAATATAGATGTTTCATATACAGCTATTGTGATTTTATAATTGGAATTAATCGACCACCATGCTATTTTTTTATAAACAGAAATTGTATACTCATACACACTAAATCTCTCATGATAAACCATTTATATCTAAATCAAATAAAGCAATTGATTGCCATATTATTTCTTAGTTTTCTAATTTTCTATAAAAAAATAAATATTAAGAAAAATTATATAATATCAATCATATAACAAAAACCGTAAGGGATATAGGTGGCATGAACTAATGAAAAAAAGACATTAGATAATATTGTATGTTTCGAATAAGTCTAACATTGTTGCCGACTCTTCCAAAAAGAAGTACTTCACTGAGTCTGCGAAGTTGCTACATAGACTAAAGTCTAGAAAAAGGACTACATGCTTAGTGGCGCATGGCATGTCAAAACAGTAAGCATGTTTGAACTTAGGATATCTCTTTGGGGTTACATTCAAAAGTCCAATAAGTTGTCGAAATACATCCTAATTTTGACTCTGAAAAATTGAGAAATCCTCAAACGAGCAAGCTACTATGAAGACCAAAAGGTCAGGATTGCATAAAATGAGAACTAGTGGTCTGTTAAATGGCTGAACCTCTTTTAACTTACAAGCAACAAAAGTAACCATCAGATCAAGGATCGGATTAGAAGTGTTACCTAAAGTGACGGCGTCATCAACTTTGCCTACCTCACCGGCGATGATTATTGAAGCTTGGAACTTCGTAGGAAGTGAAGATGGGAACCTTAAAAATGTAGAACCCCCCTCTGCGTCATTTTGAAACAAAGTGAAGAGGAGGAAGATGAGTTTTCTTAAAAAGCAACTGCCTATTTATAGGCGAAGGAGCCAACTAAATGGCTGGGGTTCATTACACGAATCCCTAAGCACCAAACTGCCAAAGGGTGCTGGGAACAAAGCGACGTAATTAATTGCGTTCGTACTTAATGTTGATGAAGATGTGGCTCGAAACGATGCATTAAATTAATGCCGATGAAACAAAGGGACAGATCTATGTGGATCAATAGTTTGTGAACTGTAGAAGGTTGCCACCTCAGCTGACAAGATTTACACTCGCTCCTATGTCAAAAGTGACGAATGTCGCTATCCCGATGGAGTTTGAATTTCAATTCTCAGTTGAGGCTAGTTGAACCTTGAAGGTCACCATCTCGATTCTATTGAGGCTAGTTGAACCTCGAAGGTCACCATCTCGATTGATTTGAGGATAGTCGAACCTCGAAGGTCACTGTTTCAACTTAGATGTAGTTGAAATTAGTCTAACCTCATTTTCAAGGTGCAAAATAATGAAGGTCACTATTTCAAATTAGATATAGTTGAAATAAGTCGAACCTCGTTTTCAAGGTGCAAAATAACGAAGGTAATTGTTTCAACTTTGATGTAGTTAAAATTAGTCGAACCTCGTTTCCAAGGTGCAAAATATTGAAGGTCACTGTTTTAACTTAGATGTAGTTGAAATCAATCAAACCTCGTTTCCAAGGTGTAAAATAACGAAGGTAATTGTTTCAACATAAATGTAGTTGAAATCAGTCGAACCTCGTTTCCAAGGTGCAAAATAATGAATGTAACTGTTTCAACGTAGATGTAGTTGAAATCAGTCGAACCTCGTTTCCAAGGTGCGAAATAATAAAGGTCTCGATTTCAACTTAGATGTAGTTGAAATCAGTCGAACCTCATTTCTAAGGTGCGAAATAACGAAGGTCGTTGTTTCAACTTAGATGTAGTTGAAATCAGTCGAACCTCATCTTCAATTTCAAAACAAATGAAGGTCATTACCTCAATCAAGTGTTGGATGAGATATTTTGAAACTCGTCTTAAAATTCTAAGACTTGGTTTTTGACAGTTGTTTTGAAATTCTAAAGGCATAGACTCGTTAAGACAAGTCTTATGTGTTCTATTAGCAAAGAACCAAAGTGCACAAAGGAGAAAGTTGATGATGAAAACATAATTGTATTGATAAAATATCATTACAAATATTCAACAGTCTGGTAGATTTCCCAGCAAGTTGGCTTATGGATTCTTGGTGTGCCGCTTCAATCTCAGTCATAGCTTGCTTTCATAAGTCATCATTAGAGAGCACCTTCACTCTACTTACGACGTTGCTTAGCCTCTCAAGATCATCTGACTCAGCTTGATGCAATGTTTGATGTTCTACTTGTTGGGTTTCCAAAATCTGACGTCTTTCCATTGCGCCCTTAAACTCATTCTCCGCTTCAGCTAGTTTAGTTTGGATATCAACAAGTGCAGCTCTATAAGATTCAACTAAGCGTTGCTGGCTGCGTTCAGTGTCAGCGATCATTTTGTTCTCGTTGGACAATTTTTTGCTGACATCCCCAAGCTCTTTGACCTTCTGCTTCTTTTAGAGTACTTGACGTTCAAGCTCGAGCAAAGAATCATCCCTCTGCTTTAGAAGCTGCATCACACGTTCTTCAGCTATGGGGATGAGGGGCTGGTAGCATGGCTATATCGCTAGTCAAGCTCTGCATTACATGCAAGAGAGGCTCCAACACCGCTTTGATTTGGTTTTATACTTTTAAAAATGATTTTTTTTACCTTAGTTCATGATTCTTGTACATTTTGTAATCTTATTTTTGAACTATAAAAATTTTGTTTTGATTTGTTCTTTTGAATTCATTATATAGCACAAATAGATGATTAAAATTTCAAATATGCTTTATAATGTATTCTATGAGTGGTTTGATCAAAGCTCTTCAAAGAAAATTTTCTTTATTGATCAAACATCATATTTTGGGCTTAAATTTTGATTTATGATTTCATTTGGTTGGTTTGTTTTCATTTGATAACTTTTTGCATGATTCTCATGTTCCTCTCTCTTTTGATTTCATAAATCTATTTATATTTTTTTTTTGAGTAATGAGACACCTTTTTCATATTGATATATCATTATGTGTCCTTATTGTATTTTTTGTATGTGACCGGTGTTCATATTTTTTATCTATGCTTTCTCATATATATTTGCCTTGATCTTTATTGTATATATTCCATGAGGCATTTTGATAGGGGAAGAACAAGAAGATAACAAATTATTCTTAAATGTTTAGTTATAATGCATTTTTTTAATGTAGACAATCATTTTAATGTAATAATGCCAACAATTAATATTTAGGTTATATCAGAAAGAAGGTTTTTTGATATAATTAATGGGTGACGGATCGGATGCAAAATTAGGCTACAGTGAATATAACATTAAGATAACTTTAAAATATTTAATAGTGTATTTTATTGTATATGTAGGATTACTAGTTTAAAAAATTAATAAATATTGTATTATTCAATTCGATGCATTAATTGAATATAAGGACCCTTAATGTTCTTTATGATGCCTATAAAATGAGCTAAGTTCAAACATAAAAATTCAATCTACTCTAAACACACTACCAAAAGATGACACCTTCAAACCAAATTTTCTTTGCACTTCTTTTATCATTAGTTTCATCTATGCTCCTACATAGTTGTGTTGATGCTAAAGAAGCCAAAAGTAGCTACATTTCAGCGGGACCAACTGGAAACAACATTAATGATATCAATAATGCTATAGGCGAGATGAAAATTGACACCGAAACTATTATCACGCAAATTGAAGGCATGATTTTTGATGACCACCATAGGGAGGATTGAATTGTATAACATTTGTATTTAAACTCATGAGTGGAGAAACCAAGATATAATTTGCATTCTAGAAGATAGAAAACAAATTATTATATTTTAAAGATTTAATTTTTTAACCACACAGTTATTTTAATAATAAAGATGTTTCATATACAGCTATTGTGATTTTATAATTGGAATTAATCGACCACCATGCTATTTTTTTATAAACAGAAATTGTATACTCATACACACTAAATCTCTCATGATAAACCATTTATATCTAAATCAAATAAAGTAATTGATTGCCATGATAAACCATTTATATCTCGCATGTTTATTATCATGTCTACAATCATTCCCCAAAGTTTTACATTTTTCTGAATTTATTTGATATTTTTAAACAGTGTTTTAAAATCAGCTCTAAAACCGATTTTTTCTAGAATGTCAGTTTTCGGTCGACCGGTCAATTGACCATTCGTTAGTATTTTTCCAGAGAGTCATCGGTCGACCGGTCCGGTCGACCGAGAGCTCAAATCGGTCGACCGACAGAATTTCCGGTCGACCGACGATGGTCCAGAAAGTTTTCTTCGTGTTTTTGCTCTCATCGGTCGACCGACGGAATTTTCGGTCGACCGACAATATAGCCGTTGCTTTTTAACGGCTCTTTCTCTGAGCTGTTTGCTGGGGTTTTTGGTCATTTTGTTTTGGGGGTTTTTGCTGAGATTTCTAGTGGGTATATATACCCCATTGCTGATGTCTTTTCAACTAAGCTAAGAAGTTTTTAAAGAAGTTTTTAAACAAGGTTTTAAACAAGGGTTTAAGCTTGTTTTTGTTTGGTTTAAGTTTGTTTTGGTTTGCTGTTACAAAGAGGAGTTTACAATCAGCTATTGAAGAGTTCATCTTCAACATTTCATCATCCTCTCTTTGTGTTTATAGAGAAGTTTCCTTAACTCTATTTCCTAGCATTTTTACTATTGAATTTCATATCAATTCTTATTGCTAGTTCTTATTGAGTTAAGTTTTATTGAATCTCACTGTTACACACACCCACATTGAGCTTATTGTATCTTTCATACATAGTATAGTTGGGTGGTGAGAGATTGTAACTTTGAGTTGTGCTTTCATTGTGTTCTCATCTATTGTAGAGAACAAATTTATATTTGTTACATTGTGAGTGTTGTAAGGTTTTCGGTGAGCTAGAAACCGAGTGTGTAGTGAGGTTTTCGGTGAGCTAGAAACCGAGTGTGAGGAGTGACGTTGATCGGTGAGCGTTGAAAACCGATATTGTGAGGTGTAAACGTTATTCGGGTGAACGTAGAAAACCCGGTTGATAGTGGATTTCTCCCCGGGAGTGGGGAGCGGAGACGTAGGACAGAAGGTCCGAACTCCGTGATCACTTGATTGTGTTTGAGTGTGCTTTGGCGTTCTTTTTCATTTATGTTCATATCTTATATCGCCATTGTGCATTGCTCATTACTATATCATCCACTATCTTGTTTAGATTATCTACCCTTGTGTTATTTATATATCATTGCACATACATTGCCTATATCTCATTATTAGGATTTTTACCTTAGCTCATATTGCTTATTCTTGCTTGTAACATATTGAATATCTCTCTTGCAAGAATAATTTGTTAATTAATTTTAATTGGCATTTAAATCGGATTAGATTAGCATTAGACCCTAATCACCCCCCCCCCCTCTAGGGTCTAACAAGACTAACCGACAACGTGTATTAGGCGTAGACTTATATCTGTTTAGGAGTCGAGATAAAGTCCCCCATATGTGTAAGGCATGGATTTCGACGTTGTTAATAATAACCTGCCACGATGTTGAATACGTGTGCTTTGCCATTTTCACGGGAATGTGCTACCCGACAGCATGTGTTAGATACAGACTTATCTCTATTTAAGGATCAAGATAAAGTTCCCCATACGTGTAAGGCATGGATTCTGGTGTTATAAATAACACCCTGCTATGATATTGAATACGTAAATTTTGTCATTTTCATAGGAAAAGGCTAACCGGCAACGCGTGTTAGGCGTAGAATATCTAATTAGAGAGCGGGATAAAGTCCTTAATGCGTGAAAGACATGGATTTTGGATGCTACGATGTTGAATACGTAGACTTCTGTAATTATTTCTTTATGTGTTATGTTTTTACTTGAAACATTGAAGGAAAGTTGAAAGTGCCAGAGGTGTAGTATTACCTTGACATGAATTTTCATTAGAATAAAATTCAGAAATTTTGTTCATTATCACTAGGATAATTCCAAAAAAATCTTTAATCCGTTGGTGATTTTATAATAAAAACTTATTATTCTTGTTGAAAAAGAATTAACAAGTTTATTGGGGGGTTTGACTGTTAGAGGTGTGATGTTAAATTAACGGTATTTTATGGGCCTATCGCTCTATTAAAGAGAGTCGATAAGTTGAATTGGTCGCTAGAGGTATGATGTTAACTTGACGGGTTTGTGAACTTATTGTTCTATTGAAGAGAGTCAAAAAGTTGATTGTCAAAGGTGTTTTGTTAACTTGATAGGAGTTTGTTACGATCGGATCAACTTTGAGGACCTATCGCTCTATTGGTGAGAGTCGATAAGTTAATTTTGTCAGATGTGTGATATTCATATGACAGGAATTTGTTACGGTCGGAGCAACTTTGTGTACTTATTATCCTATTGAAAAGGATTGTTAAGTAGATTGTTAGAGGTGTGATATTAACATGATAAGAGTTTGTTATGATCGGAGCAACTTTATGGACTTATCGCTCAATTGGAGAAAGTCGATAAGTTGATTGTCAGAGGTGTGATATTAACATGATAGGAATTTGTACTTGTGATTTGAATAAGATTTTGAAGACTTAGTGTCTTACTGGGGAAGATTGCGATTTGTGTAATTTTCAGGACCTATCATCCTATTGATAAGGATTGATAAGTTGATTGTCAGAGATGTATTATTAACGTGACAAATTGGGAGTGATGCAAACTGAATTCATACTCCGTGGGGATGATGATCGTCAAAAGTGTAATGTTAATTCGACGATGTTTGTAGATTTTGTGGTTAACAGAGGTATTCTATTGAACTTGATAACTTAGAAAATTTATTACTCATAATCCAGTGGACCACAAATAAACAAACCCCCAGTCTTGAACAAGTGCAGGGGAGAAGGGGTAGACAGGACACATGACCTAGTGGGCCACTATCTGATGAGTTTGATTATCAGATGTAACTATTAACGTGATAGTTTTGGTGGACCCGTCATCCTTCTGAAGAGGATTAGTGGGGGAATTCGGGAGAAATGGACTATCAGAGGTATATTATTAACTTGATAATTTGGTGGACCCATTATCCTATTGAAGAGGATTAGCTTCACTGGCCGTAGTATCTTCCCCTTCTGATTGAGAAGATTTTGCTTGGTCCCGTTGCTCAGGATAATTTTGCTTACTTTGTTCTTCAGCTTTGACTCTGGGAATGATTTTTTGAGCCTGCTCACCTTGAGAGATTAATTGTTTTCAGGAACGACATTCTGCAACCCTCATTTGTGCTAGAAGGTTGGTCTGCAAGTTGTGTCGACAGGTCTCCACTAAGGTAGACTGTGTCATACCTATAGAATATTGAAGAGCCATGCTTCAGAACCTCTTGACGAAGGCTTTGACGGGCTCTCTCTTCTTTTGCTTAATGGTGAGAAGGGTATAGATGGAGAATTCTGTATCCTCTTCAAAGAATCTTGACAAGAAGAGTCTCTCTAGATCCGTCCACTTTTGGATATATGCGACATGCAGTTTCCTAAACCATTCAAAGACAACTCTCTTGAGGGTGCCAATGAACAATCGAGCTAGTATGGCGTCGTTTGATATCATATTCCCAGTCTATGACTTGAAATGATAGTTATGTTGATTCAGTGATCATGTGCTATCAAACGTTTGTAGCGTCGGAACCTCAAACTTTGGAGGATAAGGGGCTGCATCCCATTCGGCAGGATATAGTCTAGCAATTCCCTCATGTTGGAGCTCACTTCTGTTAGCAATGGCATTAAGGCGGGCTTCTAATTCTTCCATTTTAGCAGACTGGAGATTCTTCTCGTTCTTAGTCTCTCTTCCTTCATCAGAGAAAGATTCCAGGTTATCGGCTTCTTAGTCAGAAGCAGCATCATCAATCACTTTTCCCTTTCCTTTGCTTGTGTGAGGTCGGGATGAAGACGTTCTTCCTCTTGGGGAAGATTCTTACCTTGGTAGCGAATTTGTCTTCTGAGATTTGGCCTTGTCTATGACATATTAAGTCATCAGGATAAGGAGTTCATAGAGGGTCTCTTGCTGTGATTTGAGCATGGCCTCCTGCTCATCAACCCTCTTTGAGAGATCTTCATGGTTTCCCGTCATATAGGAGGAGCTCTTATGTTCTATGAAAGAGCTAGAGGATTAAGATTCTGCGATAGCTGAATGCTCACCATCGGATATAGATCCTCTAGCCAATCTTCGATAATCGACAGGTAGTATGACTCCCCTTCGAGTTCGGGTATGTTGGTAGATTCCCTCGAACTCGTTCAGGATCTCTTTGATGTTTGAAGACCGGTTTATCTCTGACTCATCAGGATTAAGGATTGATAAATTCCCTCTACCGATCATGTTAGAAGTAACTCCAAAGTATTCACCCTTTGAAGTCTTCTTCATGCACGAACGTCATCGTTGATTGGGTAAAGCCACATTCGTTAATTGGTTAAATCCTAATGTTTTGGCTGCATGTGAGCAACATTAACATACCGAGAGAACCGTAGAAATTAGTCGTTCACATTGGCATGAATGAACAACTCTTTGCATCGTACTTTCTCTTGATAACAATTTCCATAAGTCAGAGACTTGGGATGAACCTCTCACAAAGCGTGAGGGTAGAGATGGAACCCCCTATCCATCAGTGGATAGGACTGGTTCTTAGCAAATATGAATTTTAAATCCATGTTGATCTTTTTGAACACGACGAACCACATCGCGTTTCGAAGAAGGAACACGAGGGTAGTATTTAGCTTGATTAACGCAAGACCAAAGTCTGCATTTTGGTGATGAAACGTAGTCCTAAGATATGTGTTTTTCTAATAAAACACAGTCTTGAGATCTGCATTTTGGTTCTAGAACGTACTCTTGAGAGTTGTATTTTGATTATGGAATACACTCCTGTGAGTTGCGTTCGGTTTTAGAAAGGCTTCCTTGAGGGTTACGTTCTGTTTGTGGAATGCACCTTTGAGGGCTACATTTTGATTGAATAACGCGTCACTGAGGGCTACATTCACTCTTACTCACACAGAGCCTATGTTTAGGCTCATGGGAGAAAGGTTTGCGTTCTGAAGCAGAAACGCAGAGCTCAGGGTCGCACTTAGGCTCCCAAACATGTAGATTGTGTTGATTTGAGGATCGGCATTCTCAGAGATGTGCTCATCGTCGAGATCTTCTCCTTTGTTAAGCAGCATTCTTCTTGGCCTGTTTTAAGGCCTTTGTAGCGATGTCATCGGTGTTGATGGAGTTAGTCGCCGTAATGGGCCTTTTGTGACCCGATACCCGTCGCTTTGGCGCGGGTGTAGAACCTTCAACTCGGTGGACAAGTTTGGCAGAAGCTGAGCCCACTCCTTCAGAGGAGGGACTGTTCAAGTGGGCTTCCTTCAGTATAGGAGCAATAGTTAGAGCTTTAGTCTCCTTGGAGACTTTGCAGATCTTGCGTATAGCCTTAGGGCTAAGGGATTCAGAGGAAAGGGCTTCCTCATACTTGGCTTGATCGAACTCGATGATCAGAGTTTCAACGATCATTCCAACGAGCTTGATATCAGATTGTGCCACTGTTAGTATGATATGCCCTAGAGACCAATCATAAAGATGATTGTGTTTAATTTATGTTTATGCAACTTCTATGAATAATCTGTTATTCAGTCCCCCTTGAATAAATCACTTATTATGGATCATTAAGTATGTGACTTGAACGTGAAACTCTATAATTAGATTATGATGTTATTCTAAATAGTCCTTGTATTTTGTCATTGGTTGGGACACTAATGATTTTATAGGCAGTATGTGGATTAATTGATGATCATGTTTCACGGATCATGGATTTGAGATATCAAGTCAATCACATGGGTATATGTTGGTGAACATGATACTAGACTGACCCGCTATGAAACACCGTATGGATTATATGTTTCATCAGTAGTTTCATATAATGGTTATGTTCGGTCTTTTGACCTGAGATTATCACAGTTTCCTACATGAGGATTGTATACTTTGATGTTACCAAACGTTTTCCCTAAACGGATAATAATAAAGGTATCAATCGGGTATGCTATAAATCATGCAGAGGGATGTGAATGGTCAATATGGAATTTGTCCCTCTCATATAAATGAGAGTATGATATCTCTGGGCCCCTCGAAGAAGATAGACTGAGAAAGTGCATGGCCATGCCTAATTAGTTGAGAGTCAACTATTGAGATGTCAGTCTAACTTCAGGTGTGAGAAATTAAAGGTTGAACTGTATAAGGTTGACACACTTCCTGTCTTGAGTTCAATCAAGATATCTAGTGATGAAGAGACCGACATATGTCCATTGTGGACTAGGTCAATCAAGATATCTAGTGATGAAGAGACCGACATATGTCCATTGTGGACTAGGTTTCGTCTGAGATGACATTTACATGATTTGGGTAGTCATAATGTCGACATATGTCCATTGTGGACTAGGTTTCGTCTGAGATGACATTTACATGATTTGGGTAGTCATAATGTCATGTTAGGGTCCGCTTATGACTTGTTGGGCGAAAAAGTATTTTGGCTTACTGCCAACATCATGTAAACCTATTGGGTCACACACAAGAACATGTTGGAACATTATTAAGAAAAGCTCGGATAAATTTAGTCATATAGAGATATGATTAGTTGTGAGGTTATCGGGTAATTAGATAAGGATTGATTTGATTAATCACGTTTGAAAGAAATACTGACCAAGTTCAATGAACCTATCTCCTAGGGATAAGGATTGATTTGATTAATCACGTTTGAAAGAAATACTGACCAAGTTCAATGAACCTATCTCCTAGTAATCAAATTGATATGATTTAATCACGTTTGAAAGAAATACTGACCAAGTTCAATGAACCTATCTCCTAGTAATCAAATTGATATGATCAATCTTGGTTTAAAGATATGATTTGATTTGAACAAGTTATATTTTGAGAAACCGTCTGATTGGAATTCCGATCTCTTTACGGTTTGAGAAACTACCTCACAACCCTATAAAAGGGGGCAAGAGATGAACCTTTTTTTGATCATCCAACCGTGCTTCTGAAATCGTGAGGGAGAGAAAGAAACTCCATAGGTCGCCATTTTCAAAGTGCTAGCACACTGACGCGCGGAATTCTAACAAGTTCGTGTGGATACTAGTAGAGGCGTCACTTCAATTGCCGTGCAACATCTCAACGAGTACGCAAGTTTTCGTTGTTTATCTTCACGCTTCAGGTAATTTTCTATCTTGGATCTTCTTCTACGTATGGATCTTTGGATGTAGGTGGTTAAAAATTTTGTTTTTACCGCATATTAGTCTGCCTACTTTCCAACAGCCACCACTTCTTCATCGGTGAAAAATCTAGTCCCCAGCAGAGTCGTCATCTTTCGTTCGGTAGAAAATTTCGAAGAAGAAAAATGAGAATTGAATTTGTTTTATTCTCTCTAACATACTTACAAAAAGAAATTACTTACAATTCTCTCGAACAATTTCTCTCTAACAAACTTAGAAAAAGAAATTACAATCTTTTTGTATCGCATTCCCGATTTACAATAGAGAAGAGGATCGACGGAGATCCTCCCCTTTGTTTAAAACTGGGTTCTTTACAGTGGGGATGAGATGCTTCCCTCGATGTTCGTATCGAGTTTGCTTCTCGTTCACAATCCGAACGCTTCACCTCGTGGAACAAAGTCTATTCCTCTCGGATTGGACTTCATAGAGAACTTGCATGGTAAGTTTGAAAAGAACTCTTAACGAGTTAGGGAACTCTGAGCGAGTATAAACTCTGTGGAAGAGTTGATTTAACCGAAATCGGTTTATAAGCCAAGGGAATGCTCCAAGAACTTTGTCGCTGAAGGAAGCTCCAAGATGATCTGCTAAAGAGATTGCCGATCTCTCCTTTTGCAATCTTTTTTGATGCAAAAAGTCGATCCAAAGATGATCTCCAGATCACCCTAAAATAATCCCCGAACTTAATTGAGTTTTTGATATTTATAGGGGATTAAGGGGTATAATCACCCCTTAATCCTCTCTTTAATGGGGTTTAATAGGGTGTAACTACCCCCCATAAATCTCTCCATGATAGGGTGGTGATCCCCTCAAATCGTGGAGAGAAAACGATTTATAGAACTGTTCAACTCGTGTTTGAACGAGTAAAATGCCGAAACTGGCATTCTAGGCCCGAACTCTACATTTTATACCTAAAACGCAGAGTTGGGCATGCGCTTAAGGCTAAAAACACAGTGTTCGCACATCGTTATGAATCTGATACGCAAAAATAAACTCTGCGTTCTGAACTTGGAACACAGAGTTGGGCTCTGCATGAACTCTCCATTCTGGACCTGGGACACAGAGTTGGGCTCTGCATGAACTCTGTGTTTTGTCATAGAGATGAAATCTGCATTTTGAGTCTATGAACTTTGCGTTTTGTCGCTAAGATGAACTCTGCGTTTTGACTCTGAAATGCAGAGCAAGCCTTAGGCCGGCTTGGCGAGCTTCATTCTAAGTCCAATGTTAATGCGAAGTCCAGTCTTACAGACGGACTTCAGAACATAACTTGCTGTGAATAACAGGTCATAACTTTCAAAACATAAGTCTGAATTGGATGAATTATATATAAAAATTAGCTATCTCGACGAGATAGAGCAAACCAAACCAACCACAAAAGGTTCGGTCTGCTCCTGTTCGTTTTCCCAAATTCCTTACGGTTTGAGAGATATCTGCGTTTTGATTTAAAGAGATCGTCAATTTGTAGTCTCTTTTGTCAGAGCGTTGCAAAGATCATCATCTTGTAACCTTCGTCTTGGCTTCTTAAAAAGATGAGAGTCATCAGATTGTAACTCCCGATGTTGATTGTGAAAGCTGTTGAAATAGAGCTTTTATCGGTTGTTGTGAAGGTCGTCACATTGTAACCTTCATCGATCTACGTAAAAATTTTCCAATTGTAGCCTTCTGGAAGCCGTCAATTTGTAATTTCCATCGTTGTTGTTTGATGGGGATCAACTATCTACAGTAATTTTTAGACAACCTATACATAATCACTGACACTAAAAAATTACAAAGGTTTCTTAGTGCATTGAATTATGTAGCAGATTATTATCATAATCTTTCACACGACATTACCATTTTATATAGCAGATTGAAAAAGAATGCTTCCCCTTGGATAGATCAACATATTGTTGCTGTCCGTAAGATTATTTTTAAATGTTAACTACCATGTGCACATTTAGCTAATACATAGTGGTTTAAAATTGTTAAAATTGATGCGTCAAACATTGGTTATGGAGGTATCCTCAAACAAGTTAATCCCATTACTAACAAAGAGCAACTAGTTAGATTTACCTCTGGTAAATGAGATTCGGCTCAATTTAACTACTCCACAATTAAAAAGGAAATGTTTGCTATTGTAAAATGTTTTTACAAATTTTGAGATGATATTCTCAATCAGCAATTTCTATTAAAAATAGATTGTAGTTCTGTTAAGATAGTCTTAGAAAAAGATGTTAAAAATCTTGTTTCTAAACAGATTTTTGCCAGATGGCAAGCCGAACTGGCAACATATCAATTTAAAATTGATGATATACATAGACAAGATAATCCTTTACCTGATTTTCTATAACGAGAATTTTACAGGGTACCCATGCGCCGCAATAACTCCTCCCAAAGGGGAGGAGAAAGGAAAGGAGGCAATAACAGCGGAAGGAGTTAATACTTCGACTCACCCAAACTCATGGAGATCTATCTCAAAGAAGGGAAATACTAGTGTTCCTTCATCATCATCTTCTAAAGGGATAGAAGACTTAATTGCAAATGAGAATATACCTGAACCATTCTCTGCCATAGTCAAGAAAGAAGTTGAGTGGTGTAGTAAAACCATCTCTGACACTATTCTTTATATAGAACAAGAGGACATTCCCCTTATGAAAGATGTCGACAAACTAAGACAAAAATATTTAGATTCAACGTACTACCCTACATTGTCTCTTAAACCTAGAGCATGGATGATGATAATACTCATTCAAAGAGGTATGAAAATCACACATTTTTGGAGTAATGAAAATCATATTGTTCCTCCTAACTTCAGTAAATGTGTAATCAAAGAAGTCATACTTCACAAAGATTGGGCAATGAGTACTAACCAGGAAGTTCCCCTAGTTAAAACTCCAAGCAAAGAAATTTATAATTTCAATTACCGGGATTACCAATCAGCCTTTTATCAACTGTTCGTCTACCAAAATCCTAGGAACAAACATACATGGCTAACTAAGTTATGTCCAGAAGCCATTTATAAAGGCCTACCCACCTGGTTCTATAATTGGTGGTCTAAATATGATGTAGACCTTAATATAGTACCTGAACCCATATCAGAGTTATATACTCCTTAGGTTGACTCTCACCCAGTCATCTAAAAGATGGGTGAGAATCAAATTCTTAAAGGTTTATGCTCAGCATATTTCTTCACTGAGCCAGAAATCCCATGGATCTGGAATTGGTCCTTAGAAGCTGCATGGATGAACTTCATCTACCATCTTTTCTAAGAAAATATCTTAACAGATGGTGGACGAGTATCAATGTCCAAGATAAAGTAAAATAGATAGAAGAAATTATTAAAAGAAATAATAAAATCCTTGATAATAATTTATCCCAAGAAATTCAAAATGAAAACCCTATGGCCAAACTAGCAAAAATAATGAAGAGAAAATACCCTCAAGCTACAGAGGCTGAAAATCAGCAAGAATGCATTGAGCATATGAAAAACAATTCTTAGAGATATTTGACAATAGTGAGACTATGTCAACAAAATCCACACAAATTACTCAAGGGATAGATATATCCCTACCTAACACGCAAGATCCTTGCGATGAAATCACAGAAAAATGTGGGAAACGGCCATGGGAATTCCCACAGATGAAAAGGGTAAAGATATTGAATAATTATAAAATATCACTTACCTATAGTTATACTGACTTCTTTACTAAAGTTATAGCTTTACTTCTTTTTTTAATTATATTGATTAGAAACAGCCAAGCTATCACCTAAGAGATAGATTGAAGAAAAGAGATTCGATGCACGATGGGGCCTTTTGTTTGAAGTAATAACATTCAAAGAGAGTCCATTCATGTCGACTATGGCTTTCCAATAGTGTGACCCAATAGTGTGACCTATCCTTAATCTGACAGTTGTTAACTGTATAGTGGCAAGGCTCTTCATCTTCAGAGGAAGATGAGGAAGAGGATGAATAGTATCCATCATCTGTTCTTTCAGTATCACTGTTGTTCATTATTTTATACAAAGTTTTTAAGACCTTCATCCTCAATTTTATTGATCTTTTTATTTGTATAACATTTACTGGCATAATGAACAGTCTTAGCATATTTCTTCACTGAGGCAGAAATCTCATAGATCTAGAATTGGTTCTTAGAAGCTACATGGGGTGAACTTCACCTACCATCACTTCGAAGAAAATATCATAGCAGATGGTGGATGAGTATCAACGTCCAAGACAAAGTAAAATAGATAGAAGAAATTATTAACAGGGATAATTAAAATCC
>NC_033801.1:27825224-27837770 GCF_001876935.1 Asparagus officinalis
TGACCCCTAGAGGGGGGGGGGGTGATTAGGGTCAAGAGGCTATAATTGTGCAATAAAATTAAGACAAGCAAACCACAGTATTCTAAAGCAATTAAAATAGAGGAGATAGGGTTAGGAATCGTTGTTCTGTGACGCGCGATATGTTAACGAGGTTCGGTCCGCTAACCTACGTCCCCGCTCCCCACTCTCGAGGAGAAATCCACTACACAACCCGGTTTGGAAGCCGGAACTTTGTCTACACAGCGATCCCCACATGATCTCACACTATACAGTTGATCTCTCTAGATCACACTCCCTCACAGTTGATCTACACAAGATCACACTCACAAGATAGTAGAAATGGTGTAAGACTCTCTCTTTACAACGTCCCTATGGCAAAGAGAAAGAGCACACTGAAGCTGGGAAGTGAACACACAGAAACTCAGTGAAGACAGGTTTTGAAATATAAGCTCTGAGAAAAACAACGTCCCTAGTTTTTGCAAAGGCTGGGACACTGAGGAAGAAGAAGAGGTGGAGTTTAAATAGGAGAAAAACAGTTGTTTAAACCCATCCCTTAATCCCCCAAAATCTGGAACAAAACGTCGCTGAGATCTGTACTGAGCGACGCCACAAAAAGGATATATTCGACCGACGGAAAAGTTCGGTCGACCGACGGAAATTTCGGTCGACCGCTATCCAAATCAAAAACGAGAAAAACAAGCAGAGACTTATCCGATCGACCGGTGCGGTCGACCGAACGAAGGTCTCGGTCGACCGCGGCGGTCAACCGACGAACTCTCTGCTGCCCAGTGAGGAATGAACATAGGTGCGGTCGACCGATGCGGTCGACCGCATTCTGATACATTCCAAAACACTGTTTTTTTTACTCAACTAAAAATATTTGGAAAATATTTATTTGACCTCTAAAAATTATGAAACTTTATAAAATGTTTTTAATACTAAAAACAAACTGTTTGGAAAAGGAATTTTGTAGATAGGTCCTCATACTTGTGAAAAATAGTATTTTGTAAAAAGCGCTTAAAAACATAAGTATGAAAACATGTGTGTGATATCCCAATAGCTTCAAGTGAAGTCAATAACTCTTTGCCTACATTCTAGCACTAGAGAAAAAAATAAAAGATAGGTAATATCCTTATATAGAATGTAATGCTTGAGTCTTGATATAGCTTGAATTTGATGAAGCTTCTATTTGAATTTGTTGTTCTTGAAATAACGTTTGCTTCATCATTATGTCTCCTCCTCCTTTGGATATCATCGTTGTAGCGCATATTCCATCCAATCCTCCATTTGTGGCACTAATAAGCTTGATATATGAATTCACTACATTTGTACTTAATAAGCCATTTGTACCGATAATGGTGGTTGTAAAACATCATCAAAACATAAGGGCTAACAATCTCCCCCTTTTTGATGATGACAACCAACCCTTATATAAGAGCAAAAAAATAAAGATAGCTTATAGATAGGTGCTCCTCCTATCTATGAGCTCCCCCTAAGAATATGCAACAAATGAGGAGATTTCTCTCCCCCTTTGTCACCATCAAAAAGAAATAGGGTAAAGAGAAATGCAAAATGCAACTAAACAAGCAAGCAAATGTAGAACTTTCACATAGTGCATAAGCCCAAACCATTTCTTATGCGATAAAAATCATCCTCTCCAAGATGCTTAGTAAATATATCCGCTAATTGAGATTTTGTGTCAACAAATACTAGGGATACATATTGTCTCTCAACATGATCGCGTAAGAAATGATGGCGCACATCAATATGCTTGGTTCTAG
Source organism: Asparagus officinalis (assembly GCF_001876935.1). NCBI lineage: Eukaryota > Viridiplantae > Streptophyta > Magnoliopsida > Asparagales > Asparagaceae > Asparagus > Asparagus officinalis. The sequence continues at coordinate 27,827,006 of NC_033801.1, forward strand.
AGTGCAAAACTGAATTTTTGGAAATATTTACAGCACTAGTGTTATCACAAAAAAAATTTATATTTTGAAAATTCAAATCATAGTCAACTAAGCTTTGTTTCATCCATAAAACTTGAGCACAACATAAGCCGACGAAAATGTATTCCGCTTCCGTAGTTCTTTTCGTTCTACATTTTGTGTCAAGAAACAAGGGAATTTCCTAATAATTGGCATGTTCCACTAGTACTCTTGCGATCTACCTTACATCCGGCAAAGTCGGCATAAAAAAAGCCATATAAATCAAAAGAGGTGCTTTTTGGATAAAATAAACCAAGGTTAAAAGTTCCATTAACATACTTAATAATCCTTTTAACCGCAATTAAATGAGATGCTTTAGGAAATGCTTAAAAACGTGCACATGCACACACACTAAACATGATGTCGGGTCTACTGACGGTGAGATAAAGAAGACTACCTATCATACCTCGGTATAGTTTTTGGTCCACGTCTTCACCACTTTCATCCGCATCAAGCTTAACACTTATACTCATGGGAGTAGATGCATGCTTAGAGTTCTCCAAATTGAATTTCTTCACATCCTTAGTTTGCTTGACTTGGAGCCCGAGAAAGAATGTAAGCTCTCCCATCATACTCATCTCAAAGTTATCCTGCATAACCTTAGAAAATTCCTTGCACAAAGATTCATTAGTAGCACCGAAAATGATATCATCAACATATATTTGAACTAAAATAAAATCATTTTTCATTTTTCTCACAAAAAGAGTGTTATCAATTGTTCCTTTTGAAAAACCAATTTCAACAAGAAAACTAAAGAGGCGAGCATACCAAGCTCTAGGAGCTTGCTTCAACCCATACAAAGCTTTTTGAACCCGGTAAACATGATTAGGAAAAACATGATCTATAAAACCGGGGGGTTGCTCAACATATACTTCCTCTTCTATAAAACCATTTAAAAAGGCACTTTTAACATCTATTTGAATCCATTTGAAATAGTTTGAAATTTTTAAAACTAGCAAATGCCAAAAACATCCTAATAGATTCCAACCTTGCAACCGGTGCAAAGGTTTCATCATAGTCTATGCCCTCCTCTTGATTGTATCCTTGGGCAACCAAACGTGCTTTATTTCTAGTTACAATGCCATGTTCATCAAGTTTGTTTCTAAAAACCCATTTTGTACCAATAACACTAGCATTGTTAGGTCTAGGAACTAACTTCCAAACTTCATTTCTTTGAAAATTGTTTAATTCTTCATGCATAGCCAAAACCCAAAATTCATCATTTAAAGCATCATTAATCTTTTTAGGTTCTAGTTGAGATAAGAATGCAACATTACCATACTCACTCAAAGCTTTTGAGCGAGTAACAACTCCTTTTGAAGGGCTCCCAATAATTTGTTCCTTTGGATGGTTTGAGGCGAATTTCCAAGCTTTAGGAAGATCAACTTGTTCATGAGCATTGGAGCTATCCACATCTTTTTGAGCTTCTATAGAGGGAGTATCATTGATTTGTAAAAAGTCCAATCCTCGCTCAACACAACGAGGCTTCGTTTATTGAAGACCCTATAAGCCTTACTTCGAGGTGCATAACCCAAGAAAATACCAACATCAATTTTGGAATCAAATTTATCATGGTGATCTTTTGTATTTAAAATAAAACATTTGCAACCAAAGACACGAAAATAGCCAATGAAAGGAGTTTTTCCAAAATAAAGTTCATAAGGGGTTTTCTTAAGCTTTGGTCTAATCAAAACACGATTTAAAACATGGCAAGCCGTGTTGACGGCTTCCGCCCAAAAATATTTTGGCAAATCAAAAGAATTAAGCATAGTGCGTGCCATCTCTTGTATGGTGCGATTTTTCCGTTCAACAACACCATTTTGTTGTGGTGTTCTAGGAGCGGAAAACATATGAGTTATACCATGATGAGCACAAAAATCATAGAAAAATTCATTTTGAAATTCACCACCATGATCACTTCTTATTTTAACAACTTTCAAATCTTTTTCATTTTTAATTCTTTTGACATGATTAGCAAATTCTTCAAAACAATCATTTTTCTTTGCAAGAAATATTGTCCATGTAAAACGAGAAAAATCATCAATAATCACAAAAACATAGTGTTTGCCTCCAAGAGAGGTAACACGCATAGGACCAAACAAATCAAGATGAAGTAATTGCAAAGGTTTAGAAGTCGATACCTCATGGATGGATTTGAAGGAAGATTTTGTTTGTTTACCTTTGGCACAATCCTCACATATGCTATCTTTGATGAAGTGCAAGCTAGGTAACCCTTTAACAAGATTTCTCTTAGACAATTTTGATATTAACTCCATATTTGCATGTCCAAGTCTCTTGTGCCAAATCCAAGGGTTTTCATCAATTGCCGCAAGGCACTTCACATCTTGATTCACTAATTCATTCATCTCAAAAATGTATACATTAGATTTGCGATTAGCAATAAAAACAATTTTTTCATTCATACTAATGATGCATTTATCCGGTTTAAAGGAAATATCAAAACCTTTATCACTCAATTGGCTAATGCTAAGAAGATTATGATTCAAACCATTTACCAAATAAACATCTTCTATAACGGGTGAGAGTTTCTTACCAATAGAACCAACACCAATGATTTTACCTTTCTCACCACCGCCGAAGGAGACGTTACCTCCTTCAATTCTTGATAGGGTTGCAAATAACTCTTTGTTGCCCGTCATATGATGTGAGCAACCACTATCAAGGTACCACATCTGTTGCCATGATGTTCCCTACAAGAGATGAAGATGAAGATGTAGTAGCTTTAGGTACCCAAGTCTTGGGTCCTTGGTGGTTAGTAGTCTTGGTACCTTTGGGTACCCATGTCAATCCATAAAATTCAAAGTTATCTTTAATTATACAATGAGTAGAAATATGACCATGTTTCATGCAATATGTGCACACAAAATTTTTTTTGTATGTATGACCATGAGAATCATGAAACCTATTTCTACCATGGTGATGATGATTAGCATAAGCATGAGTGGGTCTAATCCTTCCACCCTCAATTTCTAGTCTTTCAATCTTTGATCTTAATTGCTTATTCTCGAAATCGAGATCTCCTAGCAATTCATCTTTTAGTGCAAGAGAGGTTGTTAATTGTTCTAGCTTGATATCACAAGAAGCATGCAATTTTTTAAAAGAAGAGTATTCTTTTGACATTCTCTTAAATTCAAAGTTCAATTCTTCTAGAGCCGTAGCTATGTCACATTGCATGTAGAAAGATTCACTTTCGGTCTCGGATATTACCTCTTGCTCATGAGCCATGAAACAAATGTTGGGGTCATGAAGAGCAAGTTTGGTTCCTTCTTCATTACTATCCGAATCACTTGGTTCGGATTCTTCCCATCCGACATACATAGCCTTCTTCTTCTTGTACTTCATGTACTTCTCTTTGAGCTTGGGGCAATCCTTAGCGATGTGGCCCGGTTCATTACACTCAAAACAATTACCTATACGTGAGGAAAATTTGTTGTTAGATCGAGGGTTAAATTTCTTGTTCATTCTTATGAGTCTAGAGATTCTTCTAGAGAGATGAGCCACTTCTCTAGAAAAATCAACTTCACTATCCGATGACGAAGATGAGTTGTCACTAGCTCCTTTGAGAGCTATGGTCTTCAATTTTGGTGATGGCTCCTCAACTTCCCGTGATGGCACTTCCTCCTTCTCCTTCCCCTTGAGCTTCTTCTCATGGACCTTGAGCTTTCAGATGAGACTATCGAGATCTAGAGTAGTAAGGTCATGAGCTTCCTCGATGGCCGTAGCTTTGGGTTCCCACGCTGGAGTCAAGGAACGAAGTATCTTATAGTTCATTTCTTGAATGGACAATTGCTTGTCAAGACCATGCAATTCATTGATGATATTAGTAAAACGGAAAAACATAGCATCAATGGATTCATTAGGAAGCATTTTAAATAGCTCATAATCATGCATAAGCCCACTAATCTTAGATTCCTTAACTTAGGAGGTTCCTTCATGTGTGATACATAATTTTACCCAAATTTTGTATGTGGTTGCACACGTGGAAACTCTATTATGTGTGATACATAATTTTACCCAAATTTTGTATGTGGTTGCACACGTGGAAACTCTATTATATTCATTGGGGGAAAGACAACAAATTAAGGCGTTCATAGCCTTAGCATTGAGATTGGCTTGGTGCCTTTCTCCATCGGTCATGTTCCCGACCTTGGACTTCTCAACATATTTCTTTTCTATGAGCTCTAGGATATCAAGATCAATACAACGAAGGTAAATTCTCATCCTAGCCTTCCAATAAGCAAAGTTACTCCCGGTGAAGAGTGGTGGTCTAGTGGTGGATTGTCCTTCTAACATATGCATATTCAAAGAAGCCTCTATTAGATCTTTTCTCTAAAGCGGTTAAACCAAAAACTAATATAGAGACCAAGCTCTGATACCAATTGTCGAACCCTAGAGGGGGGTGATTAGGGTCAAGAGGCTATAATTGTGTAATAAAATTAAGACAAGCAATCCACAGTATTCTAAAGCAATCAAAATAGAGGAGATAGCATTAGGAATCGTTATCCTGTGACGCGTGATATGTTAACGAGGTTCGGTCCGCTGACCTATGTCCCCGCTCCCCACTCTCGAGGAAAAATCCACTACACAACCCGGTTTGGAAGCCGGAACTTCGTCTACACAGCGATCCCTACATGATCTCACACTACACAGTTGATCTCTCTAGATCACACTCCCTCACAGTTGATCTACATAAGATCACACTCACCAGATAGTAGAAATGGTATAAGACTCTCTCTTTACAACGTCCCTATGGCAAAGAGAAAGAGCACACTGAAGCTGGGAAGTGAACACATAGAAACTCAGTGAAAACATGTTTTGAAATATAAGCTCTGAGAAAAACAACGTCACTGGTTTTTGCTAAGGCTGGGACACTGAGGAAGAAGAAGATGTGGAGTTTAAATAGGAGAAAAACAGCTGTTTAAACACATCCCTTAATCCCCCAAAATCTGGAACAAAACGTCGCTGAGATCTGTACTGAGCGGCGCCACAAAAAGGACATATTTTACCGTTTGAATAATACGGCGGTCGATCGGCAGAAATTTCGGTCGACCGACGGAAAAGTTCGGTCGAAAAACAAGCAGAGACTTGTCCGGTCGACCGGTGCGGTCGACCGAAGGAAGCTCTCGGTCGACCGCGACGGTCGACCGACGAACTCTCTGCTGCCCAGTGAGGAATGAACATAGGTGCGGTCGACCGATGCGGTCGATCGCATTCTGATACATTCCAAAACACTGTTTTTTTTTTACTCAACTAAAAATATTTGGAAAATATTTATTTGACCTCTGAAAATTATAAAACTTTGTAAAATGTTTTTAATGCTAAAAACAAACTGTTTGGAAAAGGAATTTTGCAGATAGGTCCTCATACTTGTGAAAAATAGTATTTTGTAAAAAAACGCTTAAAAACATAAGTATGAAAACGTGTGTTTTATATCCCAATAGCTTCAAGTGAAGTTAATAACTCTTTGCCTACATTCTAGCACTAGAGAGAAAAAAATAAAAGATAGCTAATATCCTCATATAGAATGCAATGCTTGAGTCTTGATATAACTTGAATTTGATGAAGCTTCTATTTGAATTTGTTGTTCTTGAAATAACGTTTGCTTCATCACTATGCCTCCTCCTCCTTTGGATATCATCGTTGTAGCGCATATTCCATCCAATCCTCCATTTGTGGCACTAATAAGCTTGATATATGAATTCACTATATTTGTACTTAATAAGCCATTAGTACCGATAATGGTGGTTGTAAAACATCATCAAAACATAAGGGCTAACAGATGGTAGCGGGAAGGATCAGATAAAGACTCACCATTAGTAGAACCAAGCTTAACATTAAGCTCAAGAGGTGTAGGTGCAGTCTTAATATCTGTCATCCCAGAGCGATCTAAAATATTTGTAAGGAATCACTTTTGTGAGAGAATATATCCCTGAGGTGAGTGATCAATCTCAAGCCCCAAAAACTATTGAAGATGTCCAAGATCCTTTATCTCAATTTTCTGATTCAAATATTGTTTGATCTATTGTATATGAGATTCCAAGGGAGTGGCAAGAATCATGTCGTCGATATATAGAAGGAGGATAGTCCCAGATGTGTTCATGAACATAGCAGGATCATTAGAACTAGGAATAAATTTGACACCCTGAATAATGGAGGTAAATCGAGCAAACCAAGCATGAGAATCCTTCTTTAAACTATAAAGTTCCTAACGAAGGTGACAAACCTGTTTAAGTTAATGTGGAAGACCATTTGACGGAAGCATGTAAATATCATAAAAAATGTCAACATGTAAGAAAGCATTATTAACATTCATTTGGAAAATTTGTCAATTATGAACTGGAGTGACTGCAAGAAGTGTACGAACAGTAGTCATTCGGGCCATAGAAGCAAACGTATCATCATAATCAAGGTCATATTGTTGCATAAAGTTGCGAGCTACAAGATGGGCTTTGTATCGCTCAAGAATACCATCAGTATGGAGTTTGATCTTGTAGATCCATTTATAGCCAATTGCCACTTACCCGAAGGTAAACCAGTGAGCACCCAAGTTTATGTTTTGTGAAGAGCTTGTAGGTCTTCGGACATTACCTGTTTCCACTCAGGTAAATTTACAACCTCACGGTAGAATTGGGATTCCTGTAAACTTGATGTTGCTGTAAGAAAAGTCTAAATAAGGAGTGAAAGGGAAGTGAAAAGTTTCAATTTGTTAGGAGGATGATGATTCCTCATGGAATGTCATAGGGGTGGATCTTCAGATACGGGTTGCATATCAGATCAGGATTGATAGTCATTGTAGTAGGGACATTAGCTTGTTAACAAATAACAATGTTGAGGAAGTGAAATTGGCTAAGCCAATAATGCTAGATATCACACATAGAAGGAGGTATAGTGGTAAGGAGAATAGCTACCGTAGAGGACTTTGGAAGAACAAGTCGATCCATAATATAGAGACAATCTCTTTTATGACATGTCCCAATCTATTTCCCTATGTGAAGATCTTGTACAGAACAAGATGTGGAATTAAATGAGACAACATAATTCATGGTTGTTAATTCAAACACAAATAAAATATTCAAAGCAAGCTTGGGAACATGTAGCACATTTGGGACATAAAATGAAGGAGGTAAATTAAGATGTCCACTACATATAGATAATGGTGTGACATCAGTAGTACAAACTATAGTTGATGGTGATACAGGAGAGATAGAGACTAAATGTGATGAATCAACAGTCAAGTGATGAGTTGCACCAGAATCCAAAATCCATGTTAAAGTAGATTTACCTGAGGGTATGGTAAAAGTAGATGCAGCAGGAGATATTTCAGAAGCACTACCAGTAATATTCGAAGACTAAAGTAGTTCTTGAAATTGATGCAGACAGTCATGATGATGAGTTAGAGCTTATTATTTGGGGCTAGATGATGAGAAGTCAACAACCGCAGCCTGTGGGGAATCATTGGGGTAGCACTGGTATGAACGTCCACTACGGGTTTCCTCAACACGTTTTGAAGCAATTACCCAACATTCTTCAGTGGAATGAGATTTAGTTTTGTGAAGGTTACACCATGTTGATTGTGAACTCTATGGAGTGGAATTCGATGGCCAAGAAAATTGCTTGATAGTAGCAAGAACAGAACTTTAAGATGTTTGCTAAGATAAACAGCTACCTCATCTACTCAACAAGAAGCTCGACAGCAATATTATCCAGTATAGGACATGGTACACGATGAACCAGTTTTCCATGAAAAGATTCATATTCGGGATGAACTCGCATGAGAAATTGAAATGGACGTTGTTAGTCTCGATATAAATTGAAACTTTTGACTGATTCTAGGGTAGTTATGGCATGTTCAAGAGCTGCAAGCTGCTGCCACAAATCAAACATATGATTATAAAATTCATGAACAGATCTTTCACCTTGTTATGCCAAAGTGACTTCTACAAGTAGATAATATTCATGTACATCCACCTGTTGAGTGTAGAAACCCTGGAGATGCATCCATAGAGATTTAGCGGAAGTGTAACTAACCAATCGCAGCCGAATGGTCGGTGTAGCTAATTGAATGAGAAGGGTCATTTCATTATGTTCATCTGAGGTCCAAGCTTGAAGAGCTTTGTTGTATGCATCATCAGTGATTCCTGTAGCTTTGATAAGAGGTATAGAAGATCCATCATATGTCCCCAAAGTCCTCTACTCAAGAGGTGAAACTTGAGAGTAAATGCTCATACTCGATAATTCAGTCCCTCAACTTTGACATCATTTTATTGATTATATGTATTTTTAAGTGCTGCCATGATAGCGTTAATGCTAAATTTTGAATTTGATAAGGTGTTAATGCCTTTATTTTGTTGGCGTTAATGACCGAGAGTTAAGGAGGATTGGATACCTAAATTTGAAGGAAGCGTGAATGCCTACGAGTCTGCAGATTAGATCTGATTTTAGAAGCAAAAAAAATCCCTTGTGGGTGATTTGTAAAATCATGGAAGAGGAAAGGGGGAAAAAATTCTTTGTGAAGCCTATGAGATTAATTAGGGGAAAAATCCCTTCTGGGGCCCATGAGATTAATTAGACTAAGATCAACATAGGCTCTAATATCATGTTAAACTCAGAATATTGAGGAAATCTCACTCTTTTTCCATTAGGCTCTAGGCCAAATATATAGATGTACAAAGTAGTACTTTTCTACACATAGTCGATGTGAGACTAATCTAGGATTTAATACAAACTAATATTTACATATACTTTTAGAAAATTAGTTTTTCCAGACTCATTAGATGGCAAGGGGAGATGTGCAAGATGATCCGCAATGGTTTGCTCCTTTCTTGCTTTCCGCGTGACATAGGTTATGTAATGTGAGACTAAACTAGGATTTAATACACACTAATATTTACATATACTTTAATAAAATATATATATATATATATATATTTATATATATAATATATATATATACACACAACACACACACACCGATGCACACACCTACTGGCTCTAAAGGGTAAACATAGTGGGTGTCCAGACGGGGCTGCTAGCGCCTAGAAAATTAGGTTCGGGCCGGCGGGCAAAAAAGGCGGTATCACCTGACCCGGGCCTGATTGGACCGAGCCGGGTCCCGGTTAGGGTTCGGGCTCGGGCCTAGGCTAGAGAGGGCTGAGCACTGGGCCGACCCAGTTTATTTTCATTTTTTTACTTAAAATTTATTTTTTTTTAAAAAAATGAAATTTCAAGAGTAATTAAAAATAAAATATGTGAAATTTTGATAAAAAAATCAATCATATTATTAATCACTTTTAATTATACAATTTACAAATACAAATATCATAAAAATTAAATAATAAAATTTAAATTCTTTATTATTAAATCACTAACAATTATACTTTTTTTTAAATTTATCGCATCACAATAGATGAATACATCCTATCTAGATTGACACCTACTTATCTATATTACTATCATTTACAACTCTTTCTAAAATAAATTAAAATTTGCAGCTAAAAAATAAAAATTACAAATTAATGAGTAATTTGACTAATTTCTACTATTTATCAATTGGCAACTCATCAAGTCTATCTTCAATACTAGCCATCTGATCGATACATTGAGTTCTCTTCTCGGACCTCCACCAATCTTGTAGGTACATTACCGCCTGTATGGTAGACGGATCTAGCGATATACTATGGTCATCAATCAAACGTCATGATGTGCTGAAGGAGAATTCCGAAGCTAATGCGGAAACATTTACTGTTAGTAAGTTATGAGCCATGATAGAAAGTATAGGATATGAAACTGTTTCATGTACTCTCCACCATTGTAAAATATCGAAATCATTATTTTGAGCATTAACTAAAGGTGCGGATAAACATTGTTCATATTTAGAAACTTCCCTTAATGATGATACAGATGCAGATCCACGGCTACCAGCTAGCCTCGCTATTATTATTTGGCTATCAAAACTCTTACCTTTGCCCCGGCTTGAACTCGTAGAAACAAAAGTTATAGGTTGATGTGTACTTACACCATATCTACCTACAAACTCCTCGTATAATCTTTAAAAATAATGTTTAATAGTGTTATGATGAGTAAGAGTAGTAATAGTCTGACTATCATCAGTGTCTATTATCATGTTTTCATACAAAGAATTTAACAAAATTTAAAGGCCAACATCCTTCAAACATGGATCGATAAGAACCCCCAAATCGAAAATAATAGGAATAGGCCTAAAATACTTATTAAATTTACTTTCTTTTGAGAGATCATGTTTCCAAAATAAGTATCCATACAATAAGTAGTAATTTTTTTTGAATAATTAAAACTTGTAAAGCAGCTTGAATAATAGTTGGATAATAACAACTAGATAATGACATAGTAGCATCATAAAAACTTGTAACATCTATTTTACACTATATGTAACTATCCATTCTTCATCAGTTATTCCATACATACTACCAGAGCTAGAACTAGAAACATAGAAAGTAATAAAATTATTTAAAATTTATTTATACTCTATTGTTGTATTTAACATTGTATAGGTAGAATTCCACCTATGATCAACATATTTTGGAGTTAAATTGGGTTTCAAATTTTTTTTCTTTTACAGAATTATTTTCATCTTTTAAGTCTTTGTTTAGAAGCATTATGAGCATAAGTGTTATGACGTTTTTAGTCATCAAAGTACAGGCATTTGTCA
>NC_033801.1:27837780-27849266 GCF_001876935.1 Asparagus officinalis
AGATCAGGGATCATGACTAAGAATTCCGACTTAGCCAACTCACAGTGTCGACATCTCCTTAGGATGACTCAATGGGCGGTACTTGTCGATTCTCTTATCGAAGATGACTCGCTACGAGCTCACTCGACCAGTTATTCGACGCCTCGCGGGGTCGACTCAAAAGGCGTAACTTCTCGGCCAAGCCAAATGATAACTTTAACCTTGAATCTCCCCCACTGATAATATGTTGGTGTAAAATTTAATGCTTCACAGGGGCCATCATACCTCTAGCCTCGATAACCTTCATAACACATCGGACCACGTCGGTACTGCTATGCCTCCTATCACTTTGTATTAAAATCTAAGGTGACCTCTCCTTCACTCGTCAACCGACACTTATAAAATAGATGCTGACGCAGTTGTCAGACCATACTCATTTGCTGCCATCTTGTGCTCAGCCGAGATTACTATTCTACCATTTTCCCACCATTATAAATATAGGTACTATTCTCAACATTAAGGGGGGATTTTTCTAGGAGATTTTTCCAACTAATATCTGTAAATTATACTACACTACAGTTTAGAACTCGCGTATTCTTTATTTTTTTACTCAAGTCTATCAACTGACTTGATCGTGGGAAGAACCATAGGGGAACTTGTCCCTGTCCTTTCATGAGTTACTATTTATGTAGGCTGAAGCTACTCAACTCAAAACTAAATATTCAGAGAAGTGAGAGGCCCCTAATCAACATCTCCCCCATTATATTGACTGTTTGATTATTTAACATCATCAGTTTGGCGCCCATCGTGAGGCCTTCTTTCTTTTTCGAGCAAGTATGTATGGTTCTAAGTATAGGGCTGACCAGTCTCACCCTGAAGGACTACACCAAAGCTACATTACTCAATCTTAGGTTGAAGAAACAGCTCATTAGATCTCTCAATCCCTCCAACAATAATGTACAACCTTCACCAGTGAGCTTCTTAGCCGGCTTTGATGGCCGCAGCAAGCTACTTCAGTTGTCCCCCCGCCTTTTGAAGACCAGCGATCGGAGACTCACCCTCCTTCAAGAGCACAGCAAGTAGTCCCACCTCGGACTCCTCATGCTACTACGAAACAGTTAAGGGATCAGGTCAAGTATGCGACCCTGCTACCACATCAGTTGCCTCACCCAAAGGAATCTTGCCAATGTCTCCTCCCTCATCCTGAAGTCATCGGCAAAAGTCTCGGCCCTAGTCACCCTAGGAACCACACTAGGGGATCAATCTATAAGACTTTCCCCTACCACCATGCCTCTTCAGACCCCTCTGCTACCATAGGGCCTCTAGGTACGATCGGGTGTACAGACCGATCACAGAAGCCATCGAGGGGGCACCCCCCTTTCTGATGATCTCATAAATGCCCCATGTGAGAAGTTTAAGCCTCACGTGGAGAAGTATAAGGGCGAGAGAGACCCCTCCGAGTATGTTCAGAACTACTATGATGTGATAAGCATGCTCTAATCATCAGAAGTAGTTATCTGCTAATGATTTCCCATCACTCTTTTGGGGAGCGCCAAGCTCTGGTGGAATACCCTTGAGAAGAAGTCCATCAGCAGCTTCCAATAACTCAGTTGGAAGTTCATTCACCACTTAATGGCTAACACCAAGTAGAAGCTGTCCTCTCATGTGTTAATCTAGAAGAGTCAAGAGCCTGGAGAGATCATTCGAGCCTACTTCAAGTGGTTCCAGGCAAAGAGGCTGGAGGTTAATGACCCAGGGAGTGCGGTTGCTATGTCCACCCATTTGTCGGCTTGCAGAACAACGAGTTGGATGACTTTCTTTCTAAGAAGTCGGTCTCCAATTATGAACACCTGATGGCCAAATCTCATGGGTACATGAACATAGAGGATGCATGAGCTTATAAGATAGTGCCAGGGCCACAGAGACCTCCACAGCCACGACTTTAGCACCAGCCGTCGGCACCTGCAGTAGCACCAGTGGTGGTTCCAACACGGAGTCGGTTAGAGGTCCACTACGATGCAGGAATGGCCGAGAGGCCCCCTGAGAGTCGACTCCCATTCCAATCGGTCCTACAAGAGGGATCGATGGAGAGATCCAGCGTTGAGGCCCGCTCTTATAGTCCTCAACACCTCCCTCGCAAAAGCTCTCGCCAGGGTCTAGAAGGAGGGGCACCTCAAAGAGTCTGCTCCTAAGATGAGGTCGGATCCCCAAAGCCGAGACACCAGGCAGTATTGCCGCTACCATAGAGATCACGACCACCTCACCAATGATTGCTTCATCCTGACGAGAGACATCGAGGACCTGATCTAGAGAGGGTATCTAAAGCAGCTTATCTCTCAAAGAGACCAAAGGGAAGCTTCCCCAACCAAGGTCGACAGGAGATCCTGCTCACGGTCACCCCTTCCTTGACCACATCAGGATAGCCAACCTCCCGAGCCCAACAATAAGGGAGAATCCTAAAACCTTGGTGTCACCGTAAGTAAACCCAAGGCATGAAGACCAACCTCCAGGATGTCATTTTGTCGAAAAGATCTAGGCGTCCTTATTAAGACCTACGCACCCAATCTTCGGGTTGTCATTTTGCTAAAAATACCTTGATGCCCCTCATTAAGTCCAAGACACGTACCCTAAGACCTTGGTGTCATCGTGAGTAAACCTAAGGCATGGAGCCCAACGTCCGGGTTATCATTTTGCCGAATAGACCTAGGCGTCCTCATTAAGACCTAGGCACCCAAACTTTAGGTTGTCATTTTGCTGAAAAGACCTAGGCATCCTCATTAAGACCTAGGTACCTAACCTTTGGATTGTCACTTTGCTGAAAAGACCTAGACGTCCTCATTAAGACCTAGGCACCCAACTTCCAGGTTGTTATTTTGCCGAAAAGACCTAGACGTCCTTATAAAGACCTAGGCATCCAACTTAAAGGTTGTTATTTTGCCGAAAAGACCTAGACGTCCTTATAAAGACCTAGGCACCTAGTCTCCAGGTTATCACTTTGGAAAAGAGCTCGACGTCCTTATTAAGACCTAGTCACTCAACCTCTTGGTTGTCACTTTGTCAAAAAGACCTAGGCGTCCTCACAAGACCTACGCACCTAACCTACGGGTTGTCATTTTGATGAAAAGACCTAGGCGTCCTCATTAAGACCTAGATAACTAACCTCAAGGTTGTCATTTTGTCGAAAAGACCTAGGCGTCCTCATTAAGACCTAGGCATCTAACCTTCGGGTTATCATTTTGCCAAAAAGACCTAGTCACTTTAACTTGTCGGTCTTCCTCTACAAAAAAGACCCGGGCATCTCACCAACAGAAGGTGAAAAACGAGTCAATCATCCTAACCCCTCAACACTCAGGTCGTCTCAACACAACCGACTCACAACAGTCAACACTTGTTTTCTCAATCAGAGCAAAGCTACAAGCAAACAGAGTAAATCAAGGAATAATTGAAGGCAAATTCCAGAATGACAACAAAGTCCAAATCCTCATTCAAACTTCAAAGTTTATTACAAAGTTTATTATAATGTTTATTACAATGTTTATTACATTATCCATGTCAATATTTACAAAAAGAAAAGAAAAGGATACAAGCCCTCAGGCGTCTCGACCTGATCCAAAAGTAGGGCTTGGAAGGTTCGATGTGGGGGCTGTAGGGCCAAGAGAAACTAAAGAGAAAGCGGGAGGGACTTCTCTGGGGTCGTCCCCTTATTCATCATCATCGTCATCGCCTAATGCTAGTTCCAACCCCCCTCCACTCACCTCAATCTCCTTTAGGAGGTCGAGACAGTAAGAGATCTGGGGAGGGTAAAGGCGGTCAGACGAGGGGCAAGAGGCAGGAAGGAGCAGTGACTAGTGAGGCAAAGTAGTTGACACCAGTCTTGCAAGCCAAAGCCACCTAAATTTTTCCCAAAGGGCCCTGGCGCTAGTTGTCTACTACTTTCACCTTGTACTGCTCTGAGTCCAAGCGAGTGAACTGATCCTCCAGGTCCTTGACAGACACGGCAAATGTCTGGTAGGACAAGCGCTCCACCTCAAGGTCTCATTTTAGATGCTCAATTGAGAGATGACTCGATCGAGCATCCTCCTTAGTCGTCACCCTATGATGCCTCTCGGACTTGACCAGCCCCTCCAGAGAAGTTAAGTGGCCGTCCTGCTCAGATATTCCTTACTACAGGCAGCCAAACTCCTCCTTCAGTCGAGCCAACTCACCATGGAGCTTCTCGATGGAGGTTGTCTGCTTGGTACTATGGAATCTGTATCCCTTGAGGAGTTTATCCTTTACGTCCAGCTCCCAACGCTGACTGGCCTCATTATTGTTCAGGTCAGCCTCCAAGGCCATGACCCTCTTCTCCGCTTCCTCCCTGGCCGACTTCTCCTTAGCCTAGTAAGCTTGCAACTCAGAAAGAGAGTTGTGCATGTGGAAGAGCCAGCGAAACAGCTCCGATTCCACTAATGCCCCCCGAATCAAGTAACTCTTGAGGGCGAGGTGCAATCCGATGCTTGGCATCTTCCGCAAGAATGCCTCCTCCTTCGGGAGAGAAAACTATTGGACAACTTGGACTTGGACAGTCATTGACGCCAAGACTGTACTCTCTCTATCAAGAGGCACCTCCGTGACAAACCTATAGCCCTCCAGGACCTCCCTCCGGGGCGAGCAGGGGAACAGTAGCACTCCAATCAGCATGCTCTTAGACTTCTACCATAACTGGGGGTCAAGCTCCGCAACTCAATGGCGAAATAACCAGTCAAATCCCTCTTGCTCCTCACCGGCCTCTCCTGCTAAAGATTTCGGAGGAGGCGCTGCTTACTCTTCGGCACCTCCCAAAGTTCCGACATGCTCCTTGCTTGGCCTGCAAGATGGTTCGGGCCTAGGGCTCAGCCTGACTACTTCCTCAGCAGGAGCCCTACTTTGGATAGGCCCTCTCTGGCCTAGGGGAAAGAGTCGTCGATAACAATCATGCTCAGCACTAGCGACCAGCTGGGACGGCTAGCTGTTGCCTTCGGCCGAGTGCGATCGAGACCTCCGAGTCAGAATACTAACTGGCCCTTGGTCCTTCTAAGCCTTCACCATTCTTGGCCTTTACCTCTCTGCCCTATCCAGTTTGGGCGATGATCATCGGCACTGCAGACCATCAGCCGAATACACCCAGACCTCAAGCCGATAACCCCTTCGGGGTCTAGATTACCTTTAAACCTCTTCTGAGGCCTCGTGGCCGAGCTCGACACTTCCCCCCTCAAATTCCTCTTTGGGAATTTTTAAGGGGAAGGGCCAACAGGCTCTCCCTCACCTTATTAGCGTCAGAGAAGGGACCATCAATACGCTCACCACCATGAGAGATGCCGCCTCGAAAAGATTTCCTCTCTCTCGAGACCCAACATAAGAGCAGATCTTCTCCAGCTACCTCCTCTCCTCAGCGGTAAGGACACATAGCTTTAGAGTGTCCTTGTTGATCTCAGGCCAGCTGGGAAGGAGAGGATGCCTTTAGTGCCAAAGACCCACACAAGCTGCTCCTTCCAGTCTCTATTTGACTCTGGAGCGTCCGATATAAACTTGCAACCCCCAGTATAGTGGATGAAGTAATAGGGGTCTCTCCTTGTTGACTTGATACCGACCAGAATCCCCAATAGGCACATGCTCGGTAAGACGCCGACCCGGTGGTAGATCACCATGAAGCCCACCAATCGCATTAGGGGTGAACTAAGAGAGGAAAAGCCCTAAAGCGACGCACGCATCCCTAATGAAGGGATGAAGAGATAGTCAGAGCCCATACTCAAGATGGGAGATGTATAATGGCGACTTGTTCTAGCCATGGCGATACACCGGCTCATCCCCACTAGGCGCTGCATGCGTAAAAGCTTGGGGAGATCATAGAGCTCGTAGTACCTCCTGATCTCCTAGATGCAGATCTTTGAGCGGATTGGCCAGAGAAGATCGATTCTCTCCTCATTATGGCCAGCGGTGGAAGTTTGAGCAACCATGGAAGATGGTCAAGAAGATTTGGGAAAGTTTGAGAGACAAACGCCGAAGATATAGAGCAAGAATTTGTTAAGAAATCCCTCTTCGCTACCAATGGGCTATATATATCACCCAATGGAGACACGTGGAATAATCAAGACTGCTAGCTCGTTTCAAAATGAACGGATGAGATACATAAAAATCCTAAATGACTCACATGAAACTCAAAGCACTGCCTCCCTTTACTCCACGCCTCTTCGCTCTAAAATCGAAGTGACAACAACTCTCTGGCTTCTGACAATATCATCATGTCATTTCAAACAGTGATATTTCACCTGCCCAATAAAGTCTTCTGGAGACTCACAAAATGACATCTAATTGATGAACATTTGACCAGACTTAGTTGACCCTCCAAAGCCGATAGCAGACTTCAAAGAAAAACTCTTCGGCACTCGCCCTAAGGAGTTCACACACCAATTAACAAGGGTCGTCGACTCGATTGGCCCCGAACCAAGACAAAAAAAATATAAGAATAGGAATGACGAATGCTCGAGGTTGAGACGTGTTTTCTCAACAAAGGATGAGTACCCTCGAGTCAACAGTCAAGTTCACAAGCCCATGGTGGAGCTAATTCATCCATAAGATATAAATTGAGATTGCACAACACAAGAAAAGTAATTCTAGCTCAAAAATCTCTCTTTATTCACTTATAAGGAGTATCTACAAGGTGCATATGAACACATATATAGCACAAAATTAAAAGATAGGAAATTTCTAGGAGACTAAGAGAGGTCCATTCCTACTCCCGAAGTCAAAGGCAAGGAGTCGTTGGGAGCATCTAGTGGAGAAGTCGAGCAATCACCTCCTTCATCTGACTCCCCCTCTTCCTCTCCAAGATCAAGTCCCCCTGTAGGCATCAAAAATTGCCTATAGGTCTCCACGAACGGCTCGGCACTAAGAATAGACAATGAACGTCACTATCCAATTCACAGAAGCTTGATTAACGTCGACAAACACCTAAAGTGGATCGACAGGCTACGTGGAGTAACGGAGTTTCAAAATAATGAGGATATGAACTGATCGGGAGCCCCACATCACTTACAAAAGGGGAAGCGTTGTGTGTGTCCCGGTTTAATCCACAATGACCTAATCATTAGAGCTTATAGAACTCCTCACCGGCCTTCCAACGCACTTTAAATCACTCAAATCTGAGTTCGAACGAAAAAATTACGGTAGAAACGGACAAATACACGGAAAAGAGCGTCTCAGCCTGAGTTGAGACACCCCGAGGTGTCTCGGTACAAGCGAGACACCCCAAGGTGTCTCGGCCAAGGCCGAGACACCCTAGGGTGTCTCGGCTTGGTCCGAGACACCCAAGGGTGTCTCGACCTCGTTGAGACACCCAGGGGTGTCTCCAGGCCTAAAAAATGGGCTTTTGTGCAGTTTCAACCACCCGAACTCTCCCCGAGCCTATAAATACAGCCTCAGGCCCTCATTTTTGGAGATCTGGAATTCTCGAGCATTGGTGAAGCCCTGCCGGATTGAAGATTAAAAGTGCATGAATTTCAGAGAGGAGGAGTAGAGATCTGATCGAGTTCGTCGGCATAAAGAAGAGGAGCTCGTCAGATCTGCAGTTCCCCGGGTCCGTTCCTTAAGATTATCCCGTTGTGATAATCTTAAGAAGGGCAATTATCTCACCATTGCCGAGATAAGCGCTATGGTTTCTTGATTCCTTCGCGAATCAACGAAGCTCTGCCCGATTTTTTAGCAATCAGATCTGATCGACGGTGGTCCACGGATATCAACATCCCCGTCACAGGCCAAGATCCTACGCAAGCAGCGGGCGATAAACACCCGTTGCGTTTATTTGAAGAGAGTTGTATTATTATTATTATTATTATTATTATTATTTTTTATTGTGTAAGAAAGTCTTATAAAAAGACTAATTTTACTTTGAATCTGTAATCGATAAACATGTAATAGATTTAGCAATGAAGAAATCAACTTTCACCGCAAACAAGCTGGCGACCACAGTGGGAGCCAACAGCCTCGCTGCCGAGGCTGTCGTGACGCAGCCGAAGATCAAGATCCCGGTGTTTGAAGAGGTCGAATACGAGTTCGACTAGTAGAAATTTGAAGAGTACATCTCCTTCTCCTCCTCCAGGTCTGCTCCTCCTCATAAGCACAGGAAGATCTCCTCCTCCCAGAAGATCCGTCGGTCTCCAGATCTGAAGACTCGAGAAGTCGATCTCCCCGTAGTCGATGCTACAGTTGCACCTTGCAACGATCCGCCGGCATCCAATGAGACCAGATTTGCAGATCTGAACTACTTCGCGATCAAGGAGCCGACTGCTGAAGGTGTGCTAACTCTATCAAAGAGAGCACGTCAAAGGAAACGCCAACGCCTCGCGTGCCAATTCGCCAAGGCTTTGGATCAGGTGGATGGACTCTGTTACCAAGCAGATCTGGAGTTTAGAAAGCGCCAAGTGGCTAATCTATCGCTACGACCAGCATCGGGATCCTCCTCCCGACCTCCGATTAACGAATGGGTTTGTGTCAAATGAACCCACTCTACTCTCGAGGAGCGAATCTAGAAGCGCCGCGCCTTGCTTGCACATGCCCGGATCCTTGTGCAAAAAGCATAGGAAATGCAAAAGGACAAGGCAGTTAAGAAATCTTCGAGATCCAAACAAGTTTGGATGCCAAAAGCCAAATCAGCGCCTAAGGCAAAAGCAGGCGACGTTGCTCTCCGGCCTTCGTCAACTCCAGATCTTGCTCCCGCACTTCCGGTGAAACCCTATGACAGCGTGGGTCTCTCCAAATCTAGAATCCCATTGAAGGATCGCATTAGCTCTCTACCCGAGGATCGAGGCAAAGCACCTATTAAGGAACGCTTGGGACCATTAAAGGAACCCCGAGCAAACATCCAGACTGGGGGTAGTACACGACCTCCTAACAAGTTGATTTCTGCAACACGATTGGGGGTGCGTGCAGAAAACCAGGAGCCCGTTAAGGTTTCACCCTCACAAATGTGTGATTCCAAACGTATGACTCCTGTAGACGCCAACAAGGCGATGTTTACTCAGATGAAAACGCGTCAGACAGAAGAATGCGTTATACCTGAGAATTCATGTAAACAGCCGATAGGTTGCTCTGACTGCAACATCAATGAGTTGTACTATCGGGCTGGGGGTATGAATAAATCTTGAAAGAGAAGTACCCGGGAAGAGCACTCTCACTGTCCGTGTACCAAAATTATCAGGGCAGTATTATCAGCGTGTAGCTACCCCAAGACCGCTCCACAGAGGGTCTCGGTATTTGAGAGAGTCTCCACTGAAGCATCAAAGCCCAAATCAAGGCGTTTTCGCAAAAGATGATCGGTTGTTCGAGATGACGAACTCCCAACGGTTACTATCAACGTGGTAGATAAGGGGAAGTCTTTGATTAGTTCAAATAGCTCCAACCCTAATTTTTTCCCAGGAAGAGAAGTCAGTTCGGGAATAACCCAACAAATATATCAGCTTCAGTTAGAAGCCGTTGGACATAATGATTACCAGGGAGTCCGTGAAGAAATCCATTCCGATGATGAACTCTCGGATTCTTATTCCGCAATCGCCTCTGACGATACAACGTCTAGCATAGGACAAACTCGGGAAGTGTTCATGATCAACACCGAGCAAATAGCCAAAATCATTAAGGATGCTCTAGCCAAGCAGAAAGAAGCATTCAAAATCGAAATGGAAATGGCTATGCAGGAGATGAGACAAATGCATGACCAACAAATCCGAGCTTTGTCGAATCAGCTAGGTGAGTCTAGCCGTCGCAGCACTGCTAACTAAGCAGGTAGCGATTCAGATGTGGATGAATACAACGCTGGGGGTGGCCCCACTAAAAATAACGACACTGGGGGTGGACCCACCAATGATGATAACACTAGGGGTGGCCGCATTATTCCTCTCGAAAATTATCCAAAAAAGGATATAGATGAGGACGAAAAGATGAAGGACCTCGAGAGCAAAATTAACGCTTTAATGGCTGCTCAAGAGGTAAATAAGACCGCATTCCATGTCCTTACCCAAAAGAGTGGGATTCGATCCCATATCCGGCAAAGTTCAACTTGATCAACTTCACGTCGTTTGACAGAAATGGTTCCCCTACTCAGCACTTAATATATTTTAAGTCTCATTTGGGAATAATTTCTGGCAACGAGCCCTTGATGGTACGGTCATTCGTTGGCACCCTTCTCGGGCCTGCCTTTGATTGGTACCGCCGTCTCAAGCCTGGAAGTATCAACAGCTGGGAGGACCTGGAGAGCATATTCCTCGCTCATTTCTTCGATGATGACGCCGAAGTGTTGATCAGGACACTCTTCGATGAGAAACAGAAAGACGGAGAGTCGGTGGATACCTTCATCAAATGCTTCTGCAATCAGGCAATGAACTGTAAGGATCCCGTCACGAAGGAATTCGTCTTGCAAACCTGTCATAACAACTTGTCCATTAACATCTTGGACGTTATGGGAGTAGAGCCGCTCAATACCTGGAAAGAGTTGAAGGTGCGCGGAGAGCAGGCCGAACGCTTTTTTAGAAGGAGGAAGGTCGAAAGAAGCCAATCAATGGCTAACCCCCTGAATCCGAGTCTCATTTCCCATGATGAAAGGAAGGCACCTACAACGGTTATTGATGTTAATCAGACGTCGCAACAGCAGCCTTGAAGACAGCAGAAGACTTCGGATTCGAGGATCAAAAAAGAGTACTCATTCAAGAACTGTAAGGGCCATAAATTTTGATACTAGTTAAAATAATTTTTTAGTATTTTAAAATATTTAATTATGATTTCTAAAA
The DNA here is from genome assembly GCF_001876935.1 of Asparagus officinalis. Taxonomy (NCBI): domain Eukaryota; kingdom Viridiplantae; phylum Streptophyta; class Magnoliopsida; order Asparagales; family Asparagaceae; genus Asparagus; species Asparagus officinalis. The sequence continues at coordinate 27,848,556 of NC_033801.1, forward strand.
GAGTATTTATATTTTTCTCGAATTTCTACAATTTTCTATGATTTAAAATCTAAGTTTTATATTTATTTAAATGATATTAATATTTATAAATTAATTTTATGCGGTGAAAATTTTATGGAATTTATCTGTTGTGTTATTGATGCTGTTACATGCCATTTTAAATAATACGTTGTATTATTTTTATTATTACGTATATTTTCATATACTACGTTGTATTATTAATTATGTATTATTTGTATAATTTGATGTATTATTTCTATTGTTACAAATTATCTATCGTATTAGTATAACTTGTGCGTTTTACTATATATATAAGTATCCCATAATTGTTTGTTTTTAAATATAAGTAAATATATTTTATTTATTAATTATTCTTATTTAATTGTACAATATGTATATACTTCAACTATTTCGTATCAACTGTTGTAATAGCACAACATGTACGTTTTTATTTGTAGATAATTATTCTGTAATTAGTTTAATTTTTAAGTACCCGTATTTATTTATTTTAATTATTTTCGTTTCAAATACCTAACTCAAAACCCTAATTTTCCTATATATATATATATATATATATATATATATATATATATATATATATATAGGAAAATTAGGGTTTTGAGTTAGGTATTTGAAACGAAAATAATTAAAATAAATAAATACGGGTACTTAAAAATTAAACTAATTACAGAATAATTATCTACAAATAAA
>NC_033801.1:27849744-27920517 GCF_001876935.1 Asparagus officinalis
AGGCAAGATCCCGCTCCTCTTGACTCGTCAATTCCTATTTATATCTGTCGTTAATTAGTTGCATAGATTAGATTATGAATTGTTATTATCTGCTTGAGCTTGTTGATGAATTGGTGAATTATATGGTTATATTAATTTATAATTGTTATTATCTGCGTGGGTTTGATGAATAATATTGATTTAAATCATAGTTATGTGATAAACAGTATTTTCGGAATAATGATAATGAAGTGAAAGAATTTATTTTGATAATGGAATCATTTTGGAGAATTTATAATATTTAAAAAGAATTTATTTTGAGAAAAAGAATTATTTTAGAATAATAATTGATGAGAAATAATTTTAAAGAATTTATTCTAGGAAAGAGAATATTTTGGATTATTATAATGAGAAATAATTTTTAAAAGAAATTATTTTGGGAAAGGAATTATTTTCTGAAGTACGTAGTTGCTGATTCATGATTACATTTCATGTTTGTGATTATTTTACTGTATTTGACATGTCTGTTTTTATTGTTCCTGATTGTATTGAGAATCGTTAGTAGTTTATGACTAGAATGACCTGTGTGTGATTGAGAATCGTTAGTAGTTTATGACTAGAATGACCTGTGTGACGTGAGTAAGACCTAGAGACTCTGGTGTTGTTGTCTTAGAAAAGCGAGAAGAGTTGGGATGGGGAAGTCATGGTTCATGTAATTGGATAAGACTGTTGATATATCTTCCAGGTTCGTACCAGTGGATCGGTGTCGCCACTGGGGTTGGTATGTTGAGTCACAGTGGATCGGTGTCGCCACTGGGGGCTGATTGGTTGGGTCAAAGTAGATCGGTGTCGCTACTTTGGTTCATGAATTTATTTGATTGGATGCACGTGGGATATTTAATTATCTATAATTTGAGACATATGGTATATACATGAGGGTTTCCTTGTTTGGATTATTTCGCTCGACGTACTACGTCTCGAGTTGTAGATTTTTAAGTATTAATTCCATCTATTGTATAACCTTGTGACTTGGATGATTATTCTGATCGTTTTCATACATAGATCGGGGTTAATATTTAATTATCTATAATTTGAGACATATGGTATATACATGAGGGTTTCCTTGTTTGGATTATTTCGCTCGACGTACTACGTCTCGAGTTGTAGATTTTTAAGTATTAATTCCATCTATTGTATAACCTTGTGACTTGGATGATTATTCTGATCGCTAGTTGCATGATCTCGTTACCTGGATTATTTCGCTCGACGTACTACGTCTCTTGTTGTAGATTTTTAAGTATTAATTCCATCTAGTGTATACCCCTGTTACTTGTATGATTGTTCTGATCGCTAGCTACATGATCTAGTTACCTGATCGATTTTGGATGCTTTATGTTATCATGATTTAGTAGTGTTTTCATGTTGATTTGTGGATTTCAGTTGTACGTTATTTTGTTGTTTCTGTCATCTTATCGTTTTTCGCATTGGATTTCCGTTCGTTCTATTTTTCTTTGTGGGGTCGGGTCTAGATAGAGCAGAAGAAGAAGCCGAAGTCTAGTCGTCTCTTTTGTTATATGCTGGTCCTTGTTTACTTTTGTAGTTCTTTCTATTTCTGTGGTTCGATGTATCTTTGCACCTCTTCAGTATTCACTTGTTCAGATATGTATAAGGGCATGTTTGACCCGAATATTATGTCTTGGATGATATTCATTTGTGATATGTATTATTTTATTCTGAGTTTGTCTATTATATTCTTGCTAATTGTGATCGGGGACCTGTGACTTCGCATTGTACTTATTTCCAGACGCTTAGCGTATTGGATTGAGAAGAAAAGAAAAGAGAAAAAAATAGAGTATATTTCTTATCAATCTAATACGTCGCGGGCTTGTTCACATTTCGGTTCCCGTGTATTTTGGGAAGCGGGGCGTGACAGGTTTTAGTGGTGGCCCATGCAGGTCACGGTCCCGAGTCCTCACTAGTAAGAATATGATAGACAATTTAGATACATATCATATTTCATCCGTAAGACTATCTTTGAGCCATTATCCTATTTTCTTGATAGATTTCATTTCGTCCCTATCTTATCACTTTTGACTCCGGAACTTTCCACTATTCCTTGTCTCGTAACTTTCCATTGTTTCTTGTTTCTTGTCTCATCTGCTTATGGATATCATTCCATATCTGTCCATGGGGTTCTTATTTTAATTCCGAGGGCGGAATTTGTTTTAAGGGGGGTAGAATGTAAGGGCCATAAATTTTGATACTAGTTAAAATAATTTTTTAGTATTTTAAAATATTTAATTATGATTTCTAAAAGAGTATTTATATTTTTCTCGAATTTCTATAATTTTCTATGATTTAAAATCTAAGTTTTATATTTATTTAAATGATATTAATATTTATAAATTAATTTTATGCGGTGAAAAATTTATGGAATTTATCTGTTGCGTTATCGTTGCTGTTACATGTCATTTTAAATAATACGTTGTATTATTTTTATTATTACGTATATTTTCATATACTACGTTGTATTATTAATTACGTATTATTTGTATAATTTGATGTATTATTTTTATTGTTACAAATTATCTATCGTATTAGTATAACTTGTGTGTTTTACTATATATATAATTATCCCATAATTTTTTGTTTTTAAATATAAGTAAATATATTTTATTTATTAATTATTCTCATTTAATTGTACAATATGTATATACTTCGACTATTTCGTATCAACTGTTGTAATAGCACAGCATGTACATTTTTATTTGTAGATAATTATTCTGTAATTAGTTTAATTTTTAAGTACCCGTAACTATTTATTTTAAATATTTTCGTTTAAATACCTAACCCTAACCCTAATATAATAATATATATATATATATATATATATATATATAATTATATATAGTATATATATATATATATTATATATCTATATATATATATATTATATATATTATATTATATATATATATATATATATATAGTATATACATATAATTTCTTTTTAATTCCTTTCTTCTTGTTCACGGAAACCAAACAGTGATCAGCCGCCGCCCCGTACCCTCTTATCTCCTTTCCTCTCCCGCGTCACCGCCCGATGCCGACAGCAACCCACCGTCTACAGCGGTCGCTCCTCCGTCCTCCTCTCACCACTCCGCAATCACCATCCTCCGCTTGCGCGCCTCCTCAGCCGCACCCCGCCTCTCGCTTGTTCTCCCAAACGGCCGCTGCTGCTTCACCGCCAAGCCCTGCAACCCTCCGCCTGCATCGCAGCCGGCCTCTCAAGCATCCACCTCGCGCAAACGCCGCCCAGCATCCCCCGTTGGCCTCCCCTTCGACCACCACCCTCTCCCGTCGTTCCCCCACCTCGCTGAACTCCTCCTCTCCGCCTTCATCACCGAAAACACCAGCCCGAGCTCCTCCCATCTGAAACCCACGACCGCCCCCTACACCACCGCCCCACTCCCTCGTTCGACCCACCGCCTGAGCCGCCGCTTGCACCCCTGACCGCCAGCCTCGCCGCCGCTCAGCCAGCAGCCGCCTCCGACCACCTGAGCCGCCGACCAGAGTTCCCCAAATCCGACAGCCTACAGATCCACTTCGTTGCCAAGCGTCGTGCCTTTCACCTCAGATCCCGCTGCCCATCGCTGAACAGTCCTCGTCGGAGCTCTTCCCGAGTTCACCGTCGTGCCCACCGCGTCAGATCCGACCCGCGCCGTCAACGTCGATTCGTTCGACGAACCCCGAGGCAAGATCCCGCTCCTCTTGACTAGTCAATTCCTATTTATATATGTCGTTAATTAGTTGCATAGATTAGATTATGAATTGTTATTATCTGCTTGAGCTTGTTGATGAATTGGTGAATTATATGGTTATATTAATTTATAATTGTTATTATCTGCGTGGGTTTGATGAATAATATTGATTTAAATCATAGTTATATGATAAACAGTATTTTTGGAATAATGATAATGAAGTGAAAGAATTTATTTTGATAATGGAATCATTTTGGAAAATTTATAATATTTAAAAAGAATTTATTTTAAGAAAAAGAATTATTTTAGAATAATAATTGATGAGAAATAATTTTAAAGAATTTATTCTAGGAAAGAGAATATTTTGGATTATTATAATGAGAAATAATTTTTAAAAGAAATTATTTTGGGAAAGGAATTATTTTCTGAAGTACGTAGTTGCTGTTCATGATTACATTTCATGTTTTGTGAATATTTTACTGTATTCGACATGTCATGATGTGGTTGCGTGAAATTAATGTTATTATTATCTCGTTGTTGTGTTTGAGAACCTTGGTAGTTTATGACTAGAATGACCTGTGTGACGTGAGTAAGACCTAGGTCAAAGTAGATCGGTGTCGCTACTTTGGTTCATGAATTTATTTGATTGGATGCACGTGGGGGATATGCGAACAGTCAGTTATCCGATGATATGAGCATTGACTCTGTGTGAGATATGTGCCAGTGACCTGTTATAGGATGGCTAGTTACATGACTTGTTACCAGTGGATCGGGGTCGCCACTGTGGTTGATTTGTTGAGTCAAGGTGAATCGGTGTCGTCACCTTTGGTTAGGATTTATGGATTCTTGTGAGATGTAGGCCAGTTGTACTCCCTTCCATACATAGATCGGGATTAATATTTAATTATCTACAATTTAAGACATACGGTATATACATGAGGGTTTCCTTGTTTGGATTATTTCGCTCGATGTACTACGTCTCGAGTTGTAGATTTTTAAGTATTAATTACATCTATTGTATAACCTTGTGACTTGGATGATTATTCTGATCGCTAGCTGCATGATCTCGTTACCTGATTGATTTTGGATGCTTTATGTTATCATGATTTAGTAGTGTTTTCATGTTGATTTGTGGATTTCAGTTGTACGTTCTTTTATTGTTTCTGTCATCGTATCGTTTTTCGCATTGGATTTCCGTTCGTTCTATTTTTCTTTGTGGGGTCGGGTCTTGCCGTGCGCCATGCACCTGACGTACACCTGTTTTCTCTGGTGTACGTCAGACTTAGGAGAAGAACAGGTTGCAGAAGAAGAAGCTGAAGTCTAGTCGTCTCTTTTATTATATGTTGGTCCTTGTTTACTTTTGTAGTTCTTTCTATTTCTGTGGTTCGATGTATCTTTGCACCTCTTCAGTATTCACTTGTTCAGATATGTATAAGGGCATGTTTGGCCCGAATATTATGTCTTGGATGATATTCATTTTCGATATGTATTATTTTATTCTGAGTTTGTTTATTATATTCTTGCTGATTGTGATCGGGGACCTGTGACTTCGCATTGTACTTATTTCCAGACGCTTAGCGTATTGGATTGAGAAGAAAAGAAAAAAGAAAAAAAAATAGAGTATATTTCTTCTCAATCTAATACGTCGCGGGCTTGTTCACATTCCGGTTCCCGTGTATTTTGGGAAGCGGGGCGTGACAAGAACGAAGACGTTCCAGCTATCTTCGAGACCCTTCTTGAAAATAGCAAAATCAATCTGCCACCCATCACAAATCAGGAGGAAGCTGACGATACTACGGATCCGAAGTACTGCGCGTACCACAGGAGGATCCTTCATCCCACCAAGACTTGCTTTACTTTAAAGAATAGCATCCAAACCTTGGTTGAAGCCGGCGTCATAACGCTAGGATAAGCCAAATGAGAACCGCAACACTCCGAAGAGTATACGAGTATAAACTGCTTCTCAATCCTCCAACCGGTATATGAGGTTAAACTACTCCCTGATACTCTAATAGGTATATGAGTCTAAACTGTTTCCCACACTTGACGGGAAGTTCCTGGAGAAGTAATATTCTTAAGGATAACCCGATCATGTAACCGAATGCAATGATAAACCCAGTTTCGCGAAGAAGCTGGGGGTGGATGATTCATGTAACGGGAAGTTCCCGGAAGAATACTATATGTAATTTTCTTAGGGATAACCCGATCATTACAAATAAAGTGATAAACACTAAACCCACCGTAATTTCCGAACACTCTTTTGCTGAGACAAGATTTGATCACTTCGTTGGATCAATCATCCCTCACAAAACTCTCATTGATGTTTGACGACTTACAGTCTTCCACTACAAAATCCCCCACCGATCAGACTAATTGACGGTAGGACCACCAAAATTCTTTTCGGTTGAATCCACTGAAACTTCTATGTGTTTGTGCACTCAACATTCCTATTTTTAAATTCCGGACATAATGCATGGAATTTTGATCTGTCAATCTTTGACGAATTGTCAAACCCCTTCGTGTTAAGTCCTTATCACTTGACACTAAGAACCCCTACTGAGTGATTTGTACAAGTCAACACTCCTACTATGATTTTTACTCCTACTCCCACTGTTTACCTGGTCAAACCTTCTTACAGTTAGGACCATAACCAAAATCTTCTCTCGATTCCTTCAATGAACAAGAGATCCACAAATCGAGCGATCAAACCTTCCTACAGTTAGGATCGTCTCAAACATCCCATTCGGTCAAACCTTCCTACAGTTAGGATCGTCTCAAACATCCCACTCGGTCAAACCTTCCTACAGTTAGGGCCAAAACCAAAATTCTCTCTCGATTTCTCCAATGAATGAGAGGTCCATTTTCAAATCGAGTGATCAAACCTTCCTACAGTTATGGTCATCTCAAACTCCCGCTTGGTCAAACCTTCCTACAGTTAGGACCAAAACCACAATTCACTCTCGATAAACGAGAAATTCATCTTTAGTTCGGTAATCAAACCTTCCGACAGTTAGGGTTATCCGAATCTTTTCGATTCTCGGAGTGGAGATCCCACTCTTAGTTTCACCTTTCCGGATTCTGGGGGTGGAGATCCCACCTCGAGTCTCCTTTCCAACTGGAGATAGAATATAAAATTCTTCCTCTTCAGTGTTGGGAGATAGAATATAAAATTCTTCCTCTCCCATTTTGGGTTCGTCTTTGCCCCAAGAGAAGACACCACTTTTTTCAACTCCCAAAATCCGTGCCTCATAGGTACGGGGAATTTTATCCCAAATCCTGAGCAGGGATAAGTCAACAACTGACACGTGTTGCCGGTTTAGTCTTTCACCGATTAAAGAAGACACCAGAATTCCAGTCTGGGGAATTTTATCCTAAAGCCTAAGAATGGATAAGTCAGCGCCTAACACGCGTTGCCGGTTAGTCCTTAACCGTAAAAAGGACAAAAGCCCACATATTCAATATTGTAGCAGATTGTTATTAATAATACCAAAATCCGTGCTTCACACATACGGGGAATTTTATCCCGAAGCCTAAGCAGGGATAAGCCAACACCTAATACACATTACCGGTTTAGTCTTTTACCGATTGAAGAAGACATCAGAATCCGATTCTGGGGACTTTTATCCTGAATCCTAAGTAAGGATAAGTCAGCGCCTAACACGCGTTGTCGGGTAGTCTATTCCCATGACAAAGACAAAGTCTATGCATTCAATATCGTAGCATCAAGTCTAAGGGAGTTCATTCCTTTAGCACAATGTCACATGTGGAACGGACTTAAAACAATCTGCATGTAAGCCCGATTCAAACGGTAATCGGTAAGAGCACGTCAAATCCGTTGAAGGCTGGGGGTTTGCCAAAAATCCTAAGTCTATGTCTAACACACATCGCCGGTTTAGTCTTTCACCGATTGAAAAAGACACCAGAGTATAAGTCTGGGGAATTTTATCCCGAATCCTAAGAAGGGATAAGCCATCACTTAATACGTGTTGCCGGGTGCCATATTCCCGTAAGAAATGACAAAGTCTACGTATTCAATATCGTAGCACTAAAAGGGTTAACTCTTTTAGCTTAACGTCACATGTGAAATGGACTTAAACAATCCGCATGCTAGCCCGACTCAAACGGTAGTCAGTAAAGGCTAATCAAACCCGTTGATGGCTGAGGGTTTGCCAAAAATCCTATAAATGTAAGAGTCATTAATGCACCAGCTTTATTAACTGGTCTCGTAACTCGAGCATCCAACAGCTTCAGAGTAAGATCCATATCTGCAGACGAATCAACTTTAACAGTTGGTCCTGTAGCGCGATATTTAGGACCGCCATGCTCCAATACCTTAAGAGCTTAAACTGTGTAGACTCCAGCAAACGTACGAGTATAAACTGTGTTAACGCCGGTCAACGCGTAACCCTAGGTCAACACCGGTCAACGCATTGCGATCAAAAGTCAATGTCGGGTGATCCGAAACCCTAGGTCAACGCCGGTTAACGCATAACCCTATGTTAATGTCAGTCAACGCGTTGCGATCAAAAGTCAACGTCGGGTGATCCGAAACCCTAGGTCAACGCCGGTCAATGCGTAACCCTAGGTCAACGCCAGTCAACACGTTGCAATAAAAAAATCAACGTACGATGATCTAAACCCTAAGGTCAACGCCGGTCAACGTGTAACCCTAGGTCAACACTGGTCAACGCGTTATGACAAAAAGTCAGCATATGGCGATCTGAAACCCTAAGTCAGCACGATGCGACAGAGATAGTCAGTTCTAAGTCAACTTAATGACACGAGCCAAACTCAACTCATCAGTCTTAGATTCGAGACTCCGACGACGGCCAGACGATAAACGCAGCGTCGGAAGGACTTCAGCTATTCGTCAAAGCATCGAATAGACTGAAAATCGAAGGAGCCAAGAGTCGAAGCTAACTACAGGTCCTTTACACCGATCGAAGGCTGGACCAATCACATCCAAAGTATTCTAGCCTCTTCTATAAAAGAAACGAGTCTAGAACGCTTTGGAGGGGGTATCTGTAGGCATCAAAAATTGCCTATAGGTCTCCACGAACGGCTTGGCGCTAAGAATAGACGATGAACGTCACTATACAATTCACAGAAGCTTGATTGACGTCGACAAACACCTAAAGTGGATCGACGGACTACGTGGAGTAACGGAGTTTCAGAATAATGAGGATATGAACTGATCAGGAGCCCCACATCACTTACAAAAGGGGAAGCGCTGTGTGTGTCCCGGTTTAATCCATAATGACCTAATCATCAGAGCTTATAGAACTCCTCGTCGGCCTTCCAACGCACTTTGAATAACTCAAATCCGAGTTCGGACAAAGAAATTACGGAAGAAACGGACAAATGCACGGAAAAGAGCGTCTCAGCCTGAGTTGAGACACGGTGTCTCGTTCTCGCTGAGACACCCAGGGGTGTCTCCAGGCCTAAAAACGGGCTTTTGTGTAGTTTCAACCACCCAAACTCTCCCCGAGCCTATAAATACAGCCTCAGGCCCTCATTTTTGGAGATCTGGAAGTCTCGAGCGTTGACGAAGCCCTGCCGGATTAAAGATTAAAAGTACACGAATTTTAGAGAGGAGGAGTAGAGATCTGATCGAGTTCGTCGGCATAAAGAAGAGGAGCTCGTCAGATCTACAGTTCCCCGGGTCCGTTCCTTAAGATTATCCCGTTGCGATAATCTTAAGAAGGGCAATTATCTCGCCGTTACCGAGATAAGCGCTACGGTTTCTTGATTCCTTCGCGAATCAACGAAGCTCTGCCTGATTTTTTAGCAATCAGATCTGATCGACGGTGGTCCACGGATATCAACATCCCCGTCACAGGCCAAGATCTCACACAAGCAGCGGGCGATAAACACCCGTTACGTTTGTTTGAAGAGAGTTGTATTTATTATTATTATTATTATTTTTTATTGTGTAAGAAAGTATTATAAAAAGACTAATTTTATTTTGAATCTGTAATCGATAAACGTGTAATAGATTCAGCAATGAAGAAATCAACTTTCACCGCAAACACCCCCTCCAAGTGCTTCCACCTCTACCAACCCATCCAAACACTTGGCTACAATGGGAGGATAGTGGAAGTGATCGGGCGGGTTCCTTTATCTCAACTGGAAGTAGTACCGAGAGGTAGTCATACCCGTCCTTGTAGGCTATTGCCACTTCTGTCTTCCTAGTGAGACCCTGGTGATACCCCTCTATGATTTCCTCGTGGTAGGATTCAGACTCGAGGTAGGCATTGCGGCTTTGGGCCACTACTAGAGACTCTTGTAAGCGGGCGAACTCCCCCTGAAGTTTGACGAGCGCTGCATGCTCCTCATCTAGCTGACACTTCACATGCATCACCACCTGCTTCTCAGCCTCGACCTGCACCATAGCATGGTTCCTCTCCTAGAGAGCCTTATCCAGTCTTTTGGCCTTCTTGTTGCTCTTATCTAGCTCTTACCTAGCTCTCGCCTGAGCTTGTTAACCTCAGAAGCTCTCGGGACTAACGTCTTCACAACCCATTCTGAGTCGACCCCTCTATCGGCCCTCAGGGAAGCAACCTCCCCTAAAAGCTTAAGATACTAAGTCCGGATCTGCTCCATCCAATCAAATATCTCTTGCTCCACCAGCGACCCCCAAACTAGGTAGCTCCGAAGATTGAGGTAGAGACCAGCATTGGGAACCCCTTGTAAGAACTCCTCATCCTGAGGAAGCTAGAATTGTTCGACCACCTTCGACTAAGTCAAGCGAGAACCAAGGACCGTCCCCCTGACATCGAGATGGTGAGCAGGTTGGTAGCGGTGCTCTAGGTTGGGCTCTTGTCCAAATCAAGGGTCGACCCTCGAAGACCCAATGAGGTATTATCTCATCCTTTGCCATTCTTCCTCCCCAATCTCAACAACGTGGTGAGGATAGGATACTCCAACCTTACGGGAGGCGTTGTCTCCACTATAACCGGATCTATCCCCTAGAGAGACGACTCACTACGATGGACGGACGACCCTCCCTCGCTAGTAAAGGCTCTAGCCTCAGCTCTAACCTCTTCCTAGGGAGCCTCAGCCTGCTCTTCCGGGGCTGACTCTTCCACATGGATGACGTCGGTCTCAACCACCTCGGCTACTGCCCGAGGTACTTGTTCTTCATCCCTCCGCGACTTCCCCCTCCACCTATGGATGAGGGCGTAGAAGGCTCTACCTCAATCGTCTCCATCTCTACTGGGGGAAAGTCGCGACAGAGATGCTTTTTAGCAAACAACCCTTCCTAGGGGTCGGCCAGAAGAGCGGTCGACACCAATTGCTGCTTTTACCCCTAAGATTAGGGCCCAAGCCCTCTCCTGGTCCTTGATAGAGGGAGGAACGATAGATACATTGGTGACCCACAAGACCGAGTTGTCAAGTAGATGCTCGACTCAACAAGAGCTAGCATACGCCTTGATTTGGTCCAGCGCATCCCTCTCGGCGTCAAGCAGGTCACCGACCATTAGCTCTTCCCTCCTTATCTCGGGCCAATTCGAGTAGCACAACTCCAAGTCGCCCCCCATGACCCAGACGAACTTCTCTTTCCAGTCCTTGTTCAAGTCAGGAAGGTCGGTGATGAGCTTGTACTTCCCACCATTTGGAAATAGAAATGAGGCTCAGTCTGGTACACTTTCACACTCACCAGATGGCCCAAGACTCGCAAAGATGGTTTTATTGCCAACCAATAGAAAATCACCACGAACCCCACTAAGGTTGTGATAGTGTTCATCTTCATCTGGGCCGGTGATACCCTAGCACCATGAAAACTTGTTCAAAAAAGGGTGTAAGGGCAGTCGTAGGCCAAACTCCAAGAGCTTCAAGTAGAGCAGAGCCCGATCTGGCCCATGGTCATAGACTACCTCCGACCTCATCGGGACCATCAGCTCATACTCTCAGGGGATATCAAACCACCCGTGGAGCATCCTCTTCTGTGCCTAGGTCACCTCGGAGTGGAACTCTACCAGAAGAGCTTGTTGGTCTACGAGATCTGATGCCATCCTAGAAAGGAGAAATGATCGCAGGAAAAAGCTGGGCAGGGAAGATCTTGAGTTCTTAGAAGAGAATTTCAAAAGACAATAACCGCCATCTCTATGGCCCTGGTTCTATATATATAAACAGCTGAAGCAGCAGCTGCCATAATCTGAACGGCTAGATCAAGCTTTGTCCGACGGTCAAGATTAATTCTCAGAATCCGAAGCGACACATCAAGGATCAAGGCGCAACCTACTTACCTTTGAACATCTCGCAATCTGGCACGAAAAGTAGAGTTGTGGAAGTCAAAAAGAATGTTTTGTAACATTGGCCACGTAAAATTTGAAAAGACTTTTTCAGTTCCCTTATTTAATACACACACACGTCCGTCCAAAGCTACTCTCATTTCATTCGGACCTGGCCCAAGCCGACTCCAAGCGAAAGGGGCTAACTGTTATAGTATTTTTAGTTGCCAAAGTACAACACTTTACCAGAATGGATAGGTGTCCCCCTACATACACCGCTCAAATTAGATCAGCGGTCAGGACCAAGAATCCCGACTTAGCCAATTCGTCGGGTCAACATCTCCATAGGACAACTCGAAGGGCGGTACTTATTAGTTCTCTCATTGAAGATGACTCGCTATGAGCCCACTCGACCAGTTATTCGACACCTCACGGGGTCGACTCGAAAGGCGTTATTTCTTGGCCAAACCAAAGGACGACTTCAACCTCGAAGTTCCCCTGCTGATAACATGTCGGTGTCACATTTAATGCTTGGCGGGAACCACCATACCTCTAGCCCTGATAACCTTCATGACACATCGGACCACGTCAGCACTGTCATGCATCCGATCACTTCGTATTAAATGCTGACGTGACATCTCCTCCACTAGTCAACTGACACCTATAAAGTAGGTGTTGACGTAGCCGCCAGGCCATACTCGTTTGTCGTCATCCTGTGCTTGGTCGAGATTACTATTCTACCCTTTTCCACCACTATAAATAGAGGTATTATTCTCAACATTGAGGGGGAATTTTTCCAGGGGATTTTTCTGAGGGATTTTTCAGGAGATTTTTCCAAGCAATATCTGCAAATTATACTGCACTACACTTTAGAACTCATGCAGTTCTTTATTTTTCCACTCAAGTCCATCAACTGACTTGATTGTCGGAGGAACCACGAGAGAACTAGTCTGCGTCCTCTCACGAGTTGCTATTGGTGTAGGCTAAAGCTACTCAATTCAAAACCAGATATTCAAAGAAGTGAGGGATCCCTAATCAACCTCACCCCCATTATATTAACTATTTGATTATTTAACATCAACAATAAGCTATAATCCTAACCTTTTCTATCATGGGTTTAATTTCATTAAATGCAGTTTAAGCAATTAAATTTAAAATATGACACATGCATCTAATATGAAAATTATCACCATGACATGACAATAGAAAAGATAATTTAATATGATCTAAAGCTACATTATTATTACTTACATTATCTAGTGAAAGTGAAAATAATTTTTTAGAAAATTCTAATTTTGAAAGTTTTTCTATTATTAAATTTGTAATATTAATACCAGTGTGTGAATCTTCAAAAGCAATAAAAGAAATAACTATTTTAAACATTTGCCAAATATCATCAATCTACTGTGTTGTGATACATAAATAACTAGTTTGTACTATATATGTCCAAATATCAGAAGTTAGAGAAAATTTACAGTTTAAGTTTTAAAAACGAGAAATTATTTTTTTATTCTTCGTGAGAATATTTCAAAATATCACATTGACAAAATTGATGAGAATTTTTTTTAAATGAGGGATAAAAACAATCTTTATTCATATCCTCAAATTTATCATCTTTTACTAATTTAAAAGGAATGTTTTTAAGAACAATAAAGCTGATGATGCATTTCCGGGATTTAATTGCATCAAGGCTACCAGAGGTTGATGATTGGGAGAGTAGAGACTGACAAATGTCTCCTTGAGACGTTGGACATGAGCTCTATTTTACTTTTCTAAATGGCGTTTGAGGTGCTTGGTGCCGCTTTTATAATGAGCTTAGAAAATATGGCCACATAATGCACCTTTAGCATTCTGGGTGAGAAGTTTACCGTGTACATCTTTATTAAAAATCTATCTTCTAGGAAAAAGTTTCACACATCGAATCTCGGCCTTTTAGGAGCTCTAGGTAAGGGATCATCGCCACCAGATTCGGGATCAACATTGGTAGGAGTAGATGTAGCTGTAGTTGTAGGTGTAGGTGTAGTAGGAGTAGGAATAGGACTAATTTCAATATCGGGAGTTGGCACTTACCCTTCATAATCGGAGGAGAAAGCTATTTGATTGGAGAATTAGAGAGTGAAAGAAAGAATAAAAGAGTATTAGAGAGTATAAGAGTATTAGAGAGAAGTAGATGAGTTTTAAATGAGAAAAATAAATAAAATCTCCCCTATATATAGAGGCAGCCCCCTAGCCAAATGACCAAAACATCCTCATATTTTGACCGTTTTTGGGGTATTTTGGTCAAAACACCAAAAATAGCCGTTATAGGCTATTTTGGTCAGATTGGTCCCGGCCGGGTCCAGGCCAACCCAGGCCCGGCCCGGGCAGCCCTATCTGATGGTCACATTTGTGATTGTTGGCCCAAGGATCTGGCCGACCCGGGCCGGTCCAAATCTTTCGTCGAATCCAGGCCTTGGACCGGGCTAGACCGGACAAGGGCTATCCCGGCCCGGCCGGGCCATCTTCTTGGTCGGGTCGGGCCCAGTTGGGCCCGGAGTATGATTCGGTCCGAGAATCTGGGCTTTTCCTAGGCCCGGAGCACGATTCGGCCCTAGAATCCGGGCTTTTCCAAGGCCCGTACCTGAGGTCCAAATGGGCAGTCGTGGTTAAACTTGGACCGAGGGTGGGGAGAACAAAACAAAACCAAGTTAAGGCCTTTTTTTTATATATAAAATTATGTTTAATTCTGGACCTTTTTCCCCCTCTCCACTGAAGATGCAAAATGGGCCCAGTGTTGCTAATTAGCATATTCTGTCAAATAGGGAACTCATAAAGACTCTACAGTGAGGTCACAAACATGACGTAATCATCAATAATGGAAATATAACATTCTAGTGTTTTCATGAGTAATTAATTAGCTTCATCACCATAATCATGATTCATAATGCCTCAAGAAATGAGTATTATCTTATAAGCACTGAAGATTTGCCTTTTAAGACTACCCAAAGACAGAATGATGTGAAAGTGGCTTTGAAGCAAAGCATTCCCTGAAACTTGTCCTGCACCAAACATTTCTTCCACTGTAGAGCAGGAGCACAATAGACATGGAAAGAGGACAACCAAAAGGCTTGGTGGTGATTTTGTTGGCAAGACTTCGCGTAGGACCCAGTCATGTGAGCGCATGTGTGTGTATCCGATAGTTCTCAGACTTTAGATAAAGTTCTTGGTAAAACAATATCACCGACCAAGGTCCAAGCAAGCAATTGTCGTACTCAGTCGGTCAGTCCACTCTCCTGCGTAAGCCAAATGATTTATACCACATTATCTTTTTGTCTGAATCCCCACTGACGTACAATAAATCTTAGGGGCTGACCCAAAGTTTTACTCCCAAAAAACCCCCATCAAGTTGTTTTGTATGTTGCGATAAACTCGAACTTCAAGTTATGTGCAAAGAATACAAAGTGTATAGCTAAATATAATCTGGTATTCAACTATACATCCAAGTACGTAGCTATCTAACTCTATATCTATAGTATGTGGGCGTACACCTTGCAACGCACTCTATAGTATGTGGCTATATATCGTACCCTACAGTTTGTACTCAGACCCTACTGTATGTAGCTATATACTTCTTATTCTACATCTTGCATTTAAAGATAAAGATAAAGGAACTTCGTCTGTTAGGTTTATTGGAATATGCAGAGCTCAATGGTTCTTTTTCGGTATATAGCTAGGAGTAAAACTTTATTAGGGAAAACCCTTAAATCTAATGTGGGTTGTCAAAAAAAATGTCCGCACTGAGTTTATTAACAACACAAACGGAACGGTAAATATGGATTCAGATCCTCTTCACTACAAAAAAAATAGTGGAGGGACCACTACATAATCATAGCCATTGATTATCTAGTTGATTGTTATGATTTTTTCTTTTAGTACAAATTAGGAATGAGTGCAATATACGGGGGTATGGTAAGTGTTAGATTTAGATTGTAACATAACTGCCTACTAAATAATCAACGCTTGAGATTAAAAATAGTGGTCTCTCCGCTACTTTTTTGCTAATTTCCGTTTATGTTGTGAACAATAAAGACAAAAAATTTTAGTTTGCTGTATTTATCCGTACTGGAGCTTTTCTACTAGTGGAATATTTGGGGCAAAGGGTGCTACTAATTTGAACTTTGTCCTTTCATTTGTGTAGGCACGCTTTAGTAAATTTGAGGACTTGAAATTGTGATTTTCCATAACCTAATTAAAATGCAATTTCCAAGTGATTTGGGTATTTTTTTACATGGATTAGAAATATTCTACAGGAGAGAAGATCAATAGTAAATGTTTTTATCTTTTCGCTTGAACTCTTTAGTATATATATATAAGAAGTGAACTGCCCTGCCCCAGTTGGCATTCAAAACCGTATTTTTTTTCTCCATCAGTATTGAACGTATGATGTTGTATTTCACATGTTGTATCATTTAAGTTATTGAAGGGGGGACAAAGAAATTTCAATAAGATACTATTCTGACTTATGGTGCGTTGAACTCCTTTTGCAACTGATCAACTGCAATTTTGTCGAGTTCCTACTAAATAGACATAGTCAAGAGTCACATCCTTAGAGCAACTCCAATGGGGAGGCTGCAAAATGCAGCCTCCCCAAAGTATATTCTTGGGAATATGCTTTTTTAGAGGGGGCACTCCAACCACGCCCTCTATATGAAGCTCTATTTTGTATTTTCAATTGATTTCTTTTATAATACTTTAAATAGATTTGAAAATATAAAAAATATAAAATGTTAAAAAATTATATGAATTAATTTAAAATATAAAATATATTATAAATTAATACTAAAAGTATAACATATAATATACTCATTATTTAAATAAAATTAATTATCTTTAATAAATTGATAATAAGACATAGATAAGAGCCTTTAAATTTTAAAAAGCAGAAAATATAGCATAATATTTGGAACAACCTTCACAGCTACTCCGAATGATAAAATATTATATATTACATTCAGCGGCATTACATAGAAAATAAAGTACATGAAAAAAACTAAAAATCGGGCAGGCCATTTCCTCCATATCCACCGCTTCTGTAGTCAGGTATTCCGTATTGACTTCCTGCATAACTATATTCAGGATTAGGAATATCAGATGAAGAACCTCCGGTTGTGTTTCTATTTAAAATCTCTTGTTTTTTAATTCGAAAATACTCGTGTTCTGAAGGATCAGTAATAGTATCAAGATTAATCAACATAATCTTACTTTCCTGGCGTTCCCTTTGAATATCTAATTTTTTCTTTTCGTTTTCGGCCCTTAACATCATAATCTGGTGCATTGCTATTCTATCATTTTCTCGTTGTCCATGACTTTTTTTTTAAAATATCGACAATTTCTTAATTGCTTTTATTGAGAGTTTCCGAGTCGAGGTTCTTTTCAGTTGCCTGTCGCCTCCTCATCTTCTCTTTCTTCCTTCCTGTCGATCGACTTGTTATCATATCTTCGTCATTATGAGTATATTCCTCATTATCGTCATTTAAGTTGACGACAGGAGAACTTGAATCTGATCCCTGAGATGAGCGGGACTTTGAAGTTTTGGAAGTTGCAGGCGATCTGACACTTATATTTGCCCATTTCTCTGCATCTTTTAAAATTGACCAAACATGATCAAATAGAAACCCCTTTCTCTCTTCTGGATCTTCTGCAAATATTATCCTAGCACGTTTAATCTACCACAAGAGAGGAAGAAACATTTATTAATAACATGATAGTAGATGATAATCAAGATTTATGTTATTCAAAATACTTACAATGTCAAGCTCAGAAGCACCGCTTGGATTTAAGCGCTCGACTTGTCGAATACATCCTCGAAATTTACTAATGGCCTTCATAATTAATTGCATTCGGCATGAGAGAGACTTCGGAGTCCTTTGAGAATTACAAATATTGGAAATCCTTTCATGAAATAAAGCAGAAATTCGTTCCCACAGCTTGCCCTTCTTTTGATTAGAACCCATGACTGGATCTTGAGAAATTTCGAGCCATGTGGCGCATAAAATTTGGTCTTCTTCTTGTAAAAAAGATTTTTCGTGACTAGATGCCATAATCTAAGGAGGAATGTAAAGAGTTATGAATATAGAATAAGAAGAGTTGTGGTGGAGATATGAAAATTGTGCAAGTATTATATAGGGATCAGATGTGGGGAGTCTCCAACACCAGGAGAATCCAATGTGGGAAGTCTCCAACACAAAAGGAATCTAATGCGGGGGTGAGAAGCCAATGCTGAAAAGAATCCAATGTGGGGAGTCTCCAACACGAAAGGAATCCAATGTGGGGGGTGAGAAGCCAATGCTGAAAAGAATCCGATGTGGGGAGTCTCCAACACAAAAGGAATCAAATGTGGGGGTGAGAAGCCAATGCTGAAAAGAATCCAATGTGGGGAGTCTCCAACACGAAAGGAATCCAATGTGGGGGGAGGGGGTGAGAAGCCAATGCTGAAAAGAATCCAATGTGGAGAGTCTCCAACACGAAAGGAATCCAATGTGGGGAGTCTCCAACACTAGGAATCCAATGTGGGGAGTCTCCAACAAGAAAAGAATCCAATGCGGGGAGTCTCCAACACTAGGAGAATCCAATGTGGGGAGTCTCCAACACAAAAGGAATCCAATGTGGGGGTGAGAAACCAATGCTGAAAAGAATCCAATGTGGGGAGTCTCCAACACGAAAGGAATCCAATGTTGGGGGTGAGAAGCCAATGCTGAAAAGAATCCAATGTGGGGAGTCATATTATTTAATGACATTACATCCATCTCTAAATAACTCACAACTTATATGATTATTTCTATAAATAACTTCTTCATCCATCTCTAAATAACTCACAACTTATATGATTATTTCTATAAATAACTTCTTCATCAATGAACTATGGAGTCGGACCGTCACATCTACCTTCTTCTTCTATTTCTATAAATAACTTCTTCATCAATGAACTATGGAGTCGGACCGTCACATCTACCTTCTTCTTCTTCTGACGACGAAATATTTTCTCAGTACATTAAAGATTGGGAGGAAGATATAACACAATGGGAGAAGGAAGATGAACTCTTAGCTCGCGTACATGCCTCTAATAATAAAATAATGACTTATCTCTCTCAAGAGGCAGAGCGGCCGAAGCGTATTGGCTCAGTTTTATCATATCTTCGTCATTATGAGTATATTCCTCATTATCGTCATTTAAGTCGACGACAGGAGAACTTGAATCTGATCCCTGAGATGAGCGGGACTTTGAAGTTTTGGAAGTTGCAGGCGATCTGACACTTATATTTGCCCATTTCTCTGCATCTTTTAAAATTGACCAAACATGATCAAATAGAAACCCCTTTCTCTCTTCTGGATCTTCTGCAAATATTATCCTAGCACGTTTAATCTACCACAAGAGAGGAAGAAACATTTATTAATAACATGATAGTAGATGATAATCAAGATTTATGTTATTCAAAATACTTACAATGTCAAGCTCAGAAGCACCGCTTGGATTTAAGCGCTCGACTTGTCGAATACATCCTCGAAATTTAACGATATTAATGTATTACAGTCGTCTAATTTGTTCGACAATCTATCACAAGGTATTGCTCCTCCTGCTCATTACACAATTCAAGGAAAAAATTATGATGTCGGTTATTATTTAGCCGATGGCATATATCCGAAATGGCCAACACGTTCAAACCATTTCTAATTCCGATGATAAAAGAAATAATATTTTGCAATGATGCAAGAAGCATGTCGAAAAGATGTTGAGCGGGCATTCGGTGTTCTCCAATCACGCTTTGCTATCGTCAAGGGGCCAGCCCGTTTTTGGGATAAACAAATTCTGCATGATATCATGACTGCTTGTATTATAATGCACAATATAATTATCGAAGATGAACGCGACGAGCAAGAAGATGTTGTCATTTCAACTCCACAATCAATTCTGAATGCTGAAAATATGGAGATAACAGAAACTGAACGATTCCAACGGTTTCTTGCTCAACATAAGAGGTTGAAAAACAAAGAAGCTCATTTTGCACTTCGAAATGCATTGATTGAACATTTGTGGGAAAGACATGGAAATGAAGCGATGTAACTTTTTTTACTAATGAAATAATGACTTTTTCATTTTTAATTACTTGGTTCTTGAAATTTTATATTTCAATTAATATTATTCAATATTAGTCTCATTTTGAAGGTATCGACAAAACATTTCCAACTGTAAAACTTTTATTTAAAAATAATTAGTAGAAATAAACTTATGTTGATTTTAAGTTGAATATCTAAAAATAATTAGTTAGTTAGAAGGGTAATATTGTTATTTTTTAGGAGGAATAGTGAAATGGAGGGGGGCTGCATATTTGGAGCAAAAACTCCAAATATACAACCGGGTGGGATTTTTTGCAGCCGAGCTCCAAAATTTGGAGCTCGGTTGGATGCCAACCGGGCTGCATTTTGGAGAAATACAACCCGGTTGGAGCTGCTCTTACAAAGAGATTTATCATTTTAACATTTAATATGTCCCTCCCTCCTGGTTGAGTAGCATTTTTTTACTCTCTTAAATCCACTTTAAATATGTTGTAATCTCGTTGTTGTATCTACATACATCACATATCAAAAGTAAGAATCGAACATGAAATGTAAACATCACATATCAAAAGTAAGAATCGAACATGAAATGTAAAAGTAAATAAACAAGAAAAAGAGATAGGGAGAAAGTGATCATCTCATTTTATTCATCTTCATTTCTCCTCTATACATTTTGTCTTCCATGGATTACATTATATAGATGTGGAAGAGAATACTAAAAGTCACAAGTAGGTGAAGAGTCTTCTTCTAGTAATGTCCACATTCATTGTATTTATATTTACAACACTCCCCCTTGGACATTACTACATGATGTCAATGCCTCGTTAAAAACCTCGCTAGAAAAACCCAGTGGGATAAAAACTAGTCGAGGAAAAGAGTACACGACATTAGTAGATTCTTGTTACATTAGTTGCCTCATTAAAAACCTTTAGCTAAGAAAACCATGTGGGACAAAACTTAGCAAAAGAAAAAAAGAGTACAACTATAGTCCTTCAAGGTACAATCTTCGGGATTGCGCTGAAAATTCGCTCCCCCTGATGATGACAATCTTCTGAGTCTATGCTAAGAAAAACCCAGTGGGACAAAACTTAGCGAAAAAGGGGTAAATTATGATAATAGACCTTCAGGGCCCAATCTTCAGGATTGTTCTTTAAGAATTTGCTCCCCATGAAGAAGATAGTCTTCCAAGTCTATGCATATTGTGAACATGGAGCTCATGTGGATTAAAAGAATTTTAACGCAATATGTTTTCTCATGGTTCCATTTACATATCCACTGCTCATTTGTACAACACAAGCTGCATTGTCCTCATAAAGGACATTGGGGGGAATATCATCTTTCGCTAGACCACACGAGCCACAAATATATCGTATCAATGATCTTAATCATACACATTCTCGTGAGGCCTCATATAAAGCGATAATCTCTGAGTGGTTATAAGAAGTAGTCACCATAGTCTGCTTAACAAACCTCTAAGAAACGACAGTACCACCACAGAGAAAAAACATAACCAGTCTGGGATCTGGCGTTATGGGGATCAGACATGTAGCCAGCGTCCTAATAGCCCACCAATGTCATATCTTGGTTTTTTTTATAGAATAGTCCAAGATCTTTTGTACCTTGAAGATAGCGAAGGAAATGTTTAACGACATTCCATTGTCTCCTTGTAGGATAAGCACTATACCTTGCTAGCAAGTTCACCGCAAATACAATATCAGGCCTGGTGCAATTTGCGAGATAAAGAAGTGCTCCAATGGTGCTCAGATAGGGAACTTCTGGCCCTAACATTTCTTCATTATCTTCTTTGGGTCTAAATGGCACATGTCATAATTCAAAACTAATATTCATCTAAAGCTCTGGAACGCAGGAAGTGTAATTAGCGATTCTTATTCGAACTATATTGGTTTTTCTATATTTGGATTATATGCATTTGTCAGACAAGTTTAATTTATTCTTTTGATTTGCTTTAAATCTGATGCAACCTATTGTGGTTTTTATTCATATGTGTATATTTTAGAATTTGTCTGACCTAAAATAACACAATGTTGCGATAAGTTTGAGATTTAGAGACCAAAATTCTATTAAATTCTGGCATGAGCGATGTGGTCATCTTGGGCAAAATATGATTTGTCGGATTTCCCTTAAATTAAATGGGGCATATCAAACGAAATCCGCGACCAATGCATATCAACAATTTCCCCCCTTTATCTAACTAGTAAATAAGCAAAACATTTCTCATCTGCGTATTACTTTATTTGCAGTCCATGTTTCTATATCACCACCATAGCGTACCTCTATGGGACCTCATCGGTGAAGGTACATACATTATTTATAAACTCCGTCCAATAATTTAGTACCTATGGCCAATGTTAGGGATCAATTTATAATTTAGTAGTCGCTGACATGGGCATTTTTATTGAAGATCGATTCTCGACATATTAGGGGGAGAATTTAGTGCCCAAAATCAAAATAAATGTCAAGTAATTCCATTGGTGAAAAAGATCTTCAATATTTATATTCACGTACTAGTAAACTGAACCAGATAGTTCACATGATAATCTGCTAAAGAAAAGAGTGACTAAGCCCCATATTCATGTTGAGTATATCATTGATGATTTGGTATGCCAGAAGCAATATGTGCCAGAAGCATATAAAAAAGATAAAAGTCCGCAGGCAAACTAAATTATTGACAGTCACTCCGCATAACCTCCAGAAAGACGGTATCCTGAAGATGGAATCTCCAGTAAATTGCACGTGCACTTGAATAATCACAATACTGGAATGCGGAACGGCCAAATCCAATTGTTAAGGGAAATGACAAGGATTTGGTTGACATAAATAAGCTTTGAAGTGGCCACGAATTTGTGAAAAAGGAGAATATATAATAGAATATAAAAGTTTCGACAACATAGTTGCCTCTACAGTTGCTCT
Organism: Asparagus officinalis; assembly: GCF_001876935.1. Taxonomy (NCBI): domain Eukaryota; kingdom Viridiplantae; phylum Streptophyta; class Magnoliopsida; order Asparagales; family Asparagaceae; genus Asparagus; species Asparagus officinalis. The sequence continues at coordinate 27,872,744 of NC_033801.1, forward strand.
TACTATCTCCGAAAATAATCTGGATCTAGAACCTAAGTCGGTAATAAAGTGCTTGAAGCATTCGGACTAGGTGAGATGGAAAGTGGCAATTGAGGCTGAGCTGAACTCGCTAAAGTATTTTTTGAACCTGTATTCATATATCCCTGCAGGATATAATGGGTCTTCGTAAGAAAAATAAATGACAATTGTAAGGTGGTGAGATGTAAAGCGAGATTCATAGCTCAAATGGGTTCACGCAGAGACCTGACATCGATTTAGATATAAAATATTTCTCGCTATTAGTGATTGTATTACGTTCCGCAAGTTAATACCTATAGCAGAAACTATGATTTATATATGCAGTATATTGTACGTTATGACCATATTTTTAATATGAGTCATTAGACGCTAATATTTTTATATGAAAGTCTCTGATGGACTTAAAATTTCCTGAATTAAGAGAAAACGAGAATCGCAACATGTATAGCATTAAATTATAAAGGTCGTTATACAACTTGAAATAGTCGGGTAAGAAATGTGGTATAATCGACTGAGCGAGTTCCTTCTGAAGAGGAGATATGCAAATAATGATGTCTGCCCTTGTGTGTTTATAAATGGCTTTTTGTATTATATCAGTCTATATTGATGATATAAATGTTATGGAATGCACAAGGACTTACAGAAGCTAGCTCATGCCTAAAGACGAGTTTGAAATGAAAGACTTGGGAAAAACAAGTTTTGTCTCGCCTGCAGATCGAGCATTTTTCCCAGAAAGATTTTTCTACACCAGTCAATCTATGTGAAAAAGGTTTGGAAAGATTTTATATGGATAAATCTCATCCACTTAGCACACGCAATGGTCGTTCGGTCCCTCGAATGGATAAAGATTTCAAGTTGTATAACGACCTTTATAATTTAATGCTATACATGTTGCGATTCTCGTTTTCTCTTAATTCAGGAATTTTAAGTCCATCAGAGACTTTCATATAAAAATATTAGCGTCTAATGACTCATATAAAAATATGGTCATAACGTACATATACTGCATATATAAATTCATAGTTTCTGCTATAGGTATTAACTTGCGGAACGTAATACAATCACTAATAGGAGAATATTTTATATCTAAATCGATGTCAGGTCTCTGCGTGAACCCATTGAGCTATGAATCTCGCTTTACATCTCACCACCTTACAATTGTCATTTATTTTTCTTACGAAGACCCATTATATCCTGCAGGGATATATGAACTACAGGTTCAAAAATACTTTAGCGAGTTCAGCTCAGCCTCAATTGCCACTTTCCATCTCACCTAGTCCGAATGCTTCAAGCACTTTATTACCGACTTAGGTTCTAGATCCAGATTATTTTCGGAGATAGTAAGAGCAACTGTAGAGGCAACTATGTTGTCGACAACTTTTATATTTCTATTATATATTTCTCCTTTTTCACAAATTCGTGGCCACTTCAATTCTTATTTTATGTCAACCAAATCCTCGCCATTTCCCTTAACGTTTGGATTTGGCCGTTCCGCATCTCCAGTATTGTGATTATCTAGTGCACGTGCAATTTACTGGAGATTCCATCTTCAGGATGAACCTCTTCCGGAGGTTATGGGAGTTACTGTCTTTCTATATAGAATTTAGTTTGTCGGAGACTTTTATCTTTTTCACTAACAAGTTTCCTATGCTTCTGGTGCAGTACGCTTCTGGCATACCAAATCATCAATGATATACTCAACATGAATATGGGGCTTAGTCACTCTTTTCTTAGCAGATTATCATGTGAACTTCTGGTTCAGTTTGACTAGTACGTGAATATAAATATTGAAGATCTTTTTCACCAATGGAATTTCTTGACATTATTTTGTATTTTGGGCACTAATCTCCCCCTAATAATGTCGAGAATCGATCTTCAATAAAAATGCAGTCAGCGTACTAAATTATAAATTGATCCCCTAACATGGGCCATAGGTACTAAATTATTGACGGAGTTTTATAAATAATGTATGTACCTTCACCGAGGTCCCATAGAGGTACGCTATGGTGGTGATATAGAAACATGGACTGCAAATAAAGAATACGCAGATGAGAAATGTTTTGCTTATTTACCACGTATTAGATAAAGGGGGGAAATTGTGATATGCATTTGGTCGGATTTGGTTTGAATGCCCCATTTAATTTAAGGAAATCCGACAAATCATATTTTGCCCAAGATGACCCAATCGCTCATGCCAGAATTTAAAAGAATTTTGGTCTCTAAATCTCAAACTTATCGCAACATGGTGTATTTTAGGTCAGACAAATTCTAAAATATACACATATGAATAAAAACCACATAGGTTCACAAGAATTTAAAGCAAATCAAGATAAATTAAAATTGTCTGACAAATGCATATAATCCAAATATAGAAAAACCAAATAGTTCGATAAGATCCATTACCTTCCCCTCGTCCAAGCTTATGAATATTAGTTTGAATTATGACATGTGCTTCAGGCACTACGACTGAACCAATTAAACTTGCATTATGGTTTCTCACAACAGTTGGTTGTGTTTTTAACAACTACTAATGCAAAGATTAGTTCATAATACTTGATATAATTTTTAGTTGTACTATTGTAAGAGTACAAGGTTACTTGTTGAATTGTATTCAGTCGAGGGTTTAAAATCCAAAAATGGCTACATGATAAGATCTCCTACTATGTTTATAGTCTCCCCCTTGTCCACGCGTATAAGTAATTTTCTGAATTATAGCATGTGATACAAACACAACTCGTAAGCCAACTAGTCTGATATTGTGATTTCTAATCATCAATTGATTGTGCTTCTCTGCGACTACTAATGTAGATATCAATTCAGAATGCTAAGTGCAATTCTTGGTCATGTACTGCTGCTGGAGTACAATATTATTTGCGTGGAATAGGGAAAAGAATTTTTCGATCAATTTTATCACTGTCTGTAATGCTCTGCTTACAGAGTTTCAGCTGCTAGATAATTTGGTACAGAGCTGAATCATATTTAGTCATGTATTTAAAATCCAAAAAGTCCTAATTCAGTCTGCCAGTTACGTTTGAGGGAAGATTATTGGTTTCTATAGATCAAAGCGATCCTTCAGGGATTGCCCAGAAAAGTGAATACTTTTTCATGTATTAATTGATAGAGAGAAAATTTAAAGTGTTTGCCTTCTGGGCAAATATACTTAAAGAATCAAGAGATATAATCATGCAAAAATCACAAGGGTGTCAATAAAAATGAACGTTCAAGGCCAAAGACAAGTAATAGTTACTATTATATATCACAGTGTACTAATCACGGGGACGAAAGATTAGTGCATGAGAAAATAGAAAAATTTGCATATCCAGAAGAGTGACTCTATCTCAAACTTATAAAAGATTTGACATCCTTTAACTGTTGCTTGCATTGATAGCATTTGAAAAATTCAACATCACATTTAATGCAATATAGTACTAGTCTATAAGCATTGATAGCATTTTGAAAATTCAACATCACATTTAATGGTAGAAGACTAGTAGAAAATACATTCTTATGGATGTACTAAATGCAATCTGGTGAATCACAGGTGAAGAAATCGCAATTACAAAAGTTTCCCTATGGACCTTTATAACACAAACTACAAGAAGTTATGCAATTATATTCAAGGTAGTCTTTGACTTTTTGACCCAAATCACTCATGTCCAGAGATAAAACTATGCTCACCCTTTTACATAACCCTTTATTTGCAACTTGCATAACTAGCTATCATTTAAACAAGAAAACAACGTACGACACATTTATTTGTACTTCTAAAGCTCCATCTATGTGCAGTATTTTTGAGAATGACTACTACTAAAACCCCATCTCATCAATGACATGAGCAACAAAAAAAATATACATCCATATATGCACAATCAAGTCTTTTTTTTTATTCACATGCATGACATATGGAAAAGACCAGTGATAAAAGATTCAGAGTAGGGCCTTATGCTTGATTCATTCTTTACTAGCCTATCTAAGGCCCAAGTTTGACTACTACTTGGATATAACTATGCTTCTGTAGCATTATGTGCTTTTTCTTTGGCAGTTTTGTCAATTGAATATATGCAGGTTTTCTTTGGAGCCTTCATTAATGACTTCAAGTTCATTCCATGCATCCCATTGAGACGATATAAGAAATAGAGTTGGGAATAAATCAATGTCCTTTACAAGAGAAAGGTTAAGATACAACAAATAACATGTGCACGCTACTACTTACAAGCAAAGACAAATTGTGAGAAACTTTTCTATCTGATATTGCAATTATGAGGATTGGCACCTCGGCTATTTAGTATCTTGATTTATTGCAAGCTTGAATTTGGATACATTTGTAAATAGACAAAGGTAGAATGTATTATGTATTGTTACCTCGTAAGATGTGTACACCGAAATAGCTCTTACCACCAATGGACGGTTACGGACCGGCTAGCTAGAGCTTTCGTGCTGATAACGTGTTGTAATCTCGTTGTTGTATCTACATACATCACATATCAAAAGTAAGAATCGAACATGAAATGTAAAAGTAAATAAACAAGAAAAAGAGATAGGGAGAAAGTGATCATCTCATTTTATTCATCTTCATTTCTCCTCTATACATTTTGTCTTCCATGGATTACATTATATAGATGTGGAAGAGAATACTAAAAGTCACAAGTAGGTGAAGAGACTTCTTCTAGTAATGTCCACATTCATTGTATTTATATTTACAACAAAATATATGATTTCTAGGATTTAATTATAGTCAAATCTACATTAATCTGCTATCATATTAAAATCTCTCCCACTGTATTAAATTATGGAGGATATAGCGGTGGTTGAAGGCTACCTTTCAAGCCTCTTACAGTCTTACCGCATAGCAAGGCTAAAGCTACAAAAGGTGAGCACATACGAATTTAGTAATAAAACTTTGCTACAGGGACCCAAAATATGGGACCAACAGGGGGGACAGTGAGGTGTCCCTCTCCTATTAAATAATGAACTGGTTATCATTAATGATGGTCAACTTATTATGTAATAGGAGAGGGACACCTCACCTGTCCCCCGTGTTGGTCCTATATTTTGGGTTCTTGGGAAATTTTTCTTAGTAATAAAATATTAGATTAATGATGACCAGCTCATAATAGAATAGGAGTGGAACACCTCACTTATCTCCTATTGGTGTCATATTTTGAATCATTGGGTAATTTTTTTTTAGTAATAAAGCATTAGGCCATTATTGCATAGAGGCCCTTAAGAACAACCCCACCTAAAACGGGACACGAGGCAATGGCTGGCATGTGTCCACATTTATATGTACCGGGGTTAAGTGGGTAAAATAAAGCGGGGGGTTGTTGGTTCTCTATCTTGGCTCTTGAAGGTCATGTCACAGATCCCCACGGTTTCCTTAAAAAAAAAAAGACACCATCCAGGCTGTTGCCAGCACCAAACCCGCGTGAGTCCCACCTCGACCTGTTGCTTCTTTCGTTTCGTCAACAAGTATGTTAGATCAATTAATTACTGAGAATGAGAGTAATATTGGGCCCTTCATGGGTCATAAATTTTCAACTGCAAAATATTAGAGTCCCTCAAATGTTGCTTTAGAAATATATATAATAGGACTTGCTCTCTCCAACAACTCGTATAGCTCAGACACAATTTTAGCACTTCCAAAAATGCAAGAGAAGGTAAATAATTCACTTGCAATATGAGATACATGTTGAGATTATTAATACATGAGTCATATCTATACTGAATAGAATAAAGAAGAATGATAAGTTTAAAATAAGAGTATGAATCAATATTTAGTAACTACAATTTTTAGGCTAAATATGGTTCCTAGCCTCTATTTAAAGAGAATAAATTAGTGTCTCCAAGAAATGGAATCAGAACTAAGATTATGACCTAAAGTAATGTTAGAAAAAAGACAAAGTCTAATGTTGTAGCTTGATGTTCCTAGCCATGTATCGCATACGTCCTCTAGTTAATACTCTTTTCAAAAAGGAGATGTTAAGATTATTAATATATGAGCATAGTCTCAAATTAAATATGATAAGAAAAAACTAATATCTAGTTGTTATAGCTTTAAAGTTAAAATTACATTCCAATAGGCCCGTCAACTCGAATAGGACTGATTTCTTGCCAACAAATGCAGAAGGTACCCATATATAGAACGATAAATTCATGTTGACAGTCTGTGACTTGCAGGATAATAAATTCGTGTTGGCAGTCTTTGCCCTCGGAGGGGCCCTCCTCCTCCTCCTGGCTCATTTGTTAATTCCAATGACATTGTTGGGTGAGCCCACTTGACTCGAGATTAGATGCTTGTACTAGAACTTTCCAAGCTGACTCCCCCACAACCATTCCACCATTTGTAGCCGACTCACACCAAACATAGCCTGTTTAAGAAGCACCTAGAACTCTGTGGGACTCTTTCTTTGACGATCAATCCATTGTGGGCGAGTACTACATTTTGGAAATAATTTATGCATCCACTTAAGCTTTTAAGATTCATTAGCTATTCAACATGTTAATAGCTTATCTATTTATTTATTTGTTTGAGGATTACTATTTCATCTCATTTAGATTTTTTGAGTTTCTCATCATCTACCTGGGAGTAGTTGTTACGTGTACGACGCGCACAGTTATTGTTAGGAATGCTCTATTCATACCTTGGATTTTTAGGCGGAGAGAGAGACAAAGATTTAGAGGCTGTTTGGTACATTTCCGGAAAAAAAACACAAAACCATCATGAAAATCATTTATGTACATTTCAGAGGGTTTCCCCCATTTGATTTATTTGGTTTGTTTCAGAGTCACCGCGGAACGGGTCCAACTATATCCACTCCCAAACAGTAACTTTGGGTGGTGGATGGACGAAATTGCCCTTTATTGTTAATTAAGCTTACATCGACCATTAAATGCTTCTCATTAAGGTTCATTAATTCGGTTCATTAATTCTGAGTCCACAGTCCTCTTTTCGCTGCTGAGCATAATCGGACACCGGACACCGTGTCCGGTGGGTTATAAAATTTTTTTATTTTGTTTTATTAACTAATTCCATTTTAATTGTGTATTTAAAATCCATGTTAGACTATAATCCGTGTCGGTTTATAATCCGTGGGTCATAAATTTTTTTTAAGTGTTATTAAAAAAATCATTGAAGTGTTATAAAAAAAATTAATCCATTATAATCCGTGGGTCATAAAAAATCATTGAAGTGTTATTAAAAAAATTAATTTTTTTTAGAACATATATAAATGTTGGTTTAATTTTAATATAATTTGAATTTTTAAAATCGTTAATAAAATTTGTTTAAGTGTTTGAAATGTTTGAAGTGTTAGACTATAATGAAGGATAATAATAAAATTTATTAGAAAATCAAAGTATTAATCTACTCAACGAAATACATCAATTGTTTTTTCGATCCTAATTAATTGTTCTTTCTTCTTCTTGTTGCTGCTCGACGTTCTCCATCTTCATTGTGGAGACGGTTAAAGTGACCGATCGAGAATGCAAATTGTGCATCTAAACCATCTGCAGATTTGTCGTGATGGTCGTTCCAGTAAAATGCTATGGGTGGTACCGGATGATCCCCTGGTTTCATATGCAACTGGAAAAAAATGTACAAATATTGAAGTTATATTCTTATATAAAAAATTAAAGTTAAAATTCAACTTGTTTATATGATCGTCGACTAGTGTAATTTTCTTACCAAAATCCAATGATCATTGCTAAGATGTCCGCACACCACCTTTCGGGTTGGAGGTCCTTGTGTTTCATCTAATATCGCTGGCAGACAAGTATTTCCTCCATGTTCACTGAATGTCATGAAAACAACATTATATGTTGTTGCAATTACGTGACCGCAATCCGGTACCGCCATCCAGTAATCATCATCCGCTGGTCCATGGTAGTGAGCAATCGATTGGATGAGATTAGTCACATTAGAACTCCTCGCACTCCTCCCACCTAAGATTCGAGCGTACAAGGCGCTTCTATTCTGTAGATCTGCTACTAAGTCTTGTCTAACTTTAACCCAATCATCTTCTGTTCCGTAAATTGCTAGAGCCACCGCTCTAAATCCACAATTTCCGTCTGCCGCTACATCTGTGCATTGATCTATGTATTTTCTAATGTAGGGCGGGAATTCTCTCTCAAATACAGAATTCTTAAAGATGAACGTGGTGCCTTTGGAAGAAGGGGTTGACATTGGAGGCCTTGAGCACGGAGGATTTGGAGAAGATGGTGATACTGGTGGCCCCGTACGTTGGGATGTGCTCATTGGACTCCCCTGTGATTCAGAGATAGAAGCAACACGTCCAGGGCCCTTTACAAATGCATAGGTTGACAATGTTAAATTGAGAATAATAAATTAGTAACTAATATAAATCATAATTTTCAAATATAGAAATTCATAAGTTATGTAGTATTACCTTTTTGTTTGGAGACTTTTTAAATCCGTACTGTTTCACAACCCTCTCCCACACCGAAGGTACATGGAGACTAGAGAGCTTTTTACCCTTGGTTTTCTTTTTAGCAGTAGGAGGTGCAGTAATATCAGGGACTTCTTCGAACAACGCCCTCCTCACTGGATTTGGTGGAGTCGGGGATCCATCCGCGGCATCATTAGGAAATATTGGAAACTGAATATCTAACTTTTTCCAATAATCATGTATTTGATCCAACGGAATGCTATACCCATTTATGATGTAGTACTGAAGCTCATGTGCGCACGGTAGACCATGAGTTCTCCTTAGGTAGCAACCACACGTTGTTGGATCCTGACCCATTTCTTGTAAAACTTGCATTTCTTTCCTTATGAGGCCGAATGCTTTAAACGTGATTGATCTGTTCAGATTAACAAACAACGTATCTCCAAGGGTGTCTGTGTTGGATTTAGTAGCGTTAACTCTCGCTACTTTCTTAATCTCACAGATTTGGCCTTCCATCACCTTGTGAAGTTTCTCCAGTACGGTATCGAATGGGTACCGACCACCATCTAAATGTCGTTTGACGCGATGATGTTCTCCTTCGACCCTGCATTACCAATTGAACTTGAATATTAATTATTAATGTTGACTACATGTAACGATTATTTAGTCACGTAAATCTCACAAGGCTTACCTATTTGTTGTGTAGCTTCCGAAGTGAAAATAATGGTCGATGTAAGCTGACAGGATTTTTTGGGAATGCGGACTAATCCATGTGTCAATGCAGTAGTTCAGCAATGCTCCCCAATTCGAGTAATGTGCTGCCAGACGTCCCCATCTATCATTAAAGTCATCTATGGTCGGTGCACTTATCGCCCAATTCCAACGAAATTTAAATCCTTCTGCCGCCTCTTTTAAAAAACCAGGTTGCTGCAGTGCTCGTTGTAGCACGCATTGCTCAATGTGACGGCGACACAAATGATGCCTGGATTCCGGGAAAACATACTCGACAGCATGCATCAAGGCGTAATCTCGGTCTGTTACAATGACATTAGGTGTCACTTGGCTAACGAACAAAGTACGGATAAACTGTAACACAAACCTGCAAAATAATATAACATTAATAATTTTAAATTTAAACGTAGGACAAAATAACTGTACTAAATAATTGTCAATTGTAATTTATAACAACAAATTAACATAATAACAATATTAATGACAATACTACAATAACAATGTTAATAACAATAATAATACTATAATAAGTCCTAATTAAACAATATAATAATTTTCATAACAGTAACAACTCCTAATAATACTATAATAAGTTCTAATTAAACAATATAACAATAAAAAATAACAATATAATAAAAATAGTAACTCCTAATTAAACAATTCTAATAATGTTCATAAAAATAATAACTCCTCCTAATTCAACAATTCTAATAATGTTCATAAAAATAATAACTCCTCCTAATTAAACAATTCTAATAATGTTCATAAAAATAATAACTCCTCCTAATTAAACAATTCTAATAATGTTCATAAAAATAATAACTCCTAATTAAACAATACTAATAATGTTCATAACAATATTAACTCCTCCTAAATATTCAATTTAACATTATTCATAACATTGACAAACAATTGTACTAAATAATGTTAATTAACAATTTTAAATTTAAACATATGACAAAAATTAAAATTCATTAAGACACAAACCTGTAGTTTTCTTGTCTCTCATTTCGCATGAATGCGTAGGCGATAGTGAACGTTTTGTCCGTACTTGTTGCACCGACCACTTCTAGTAGAGGCATGTCATACTCATTGGTGTTGTACGTACAATCAATCATCATGACTTCCGGATATGCATTCACCATCACAAAAGAAGCCGGGTGGCAGAAAACAATATCTCCAAGTTCGGAAGATTCATCAGCAGTCCGAACGTCGTACATGTAGTTCAATTGCCTGAGTAAATGGATGAAGTTATTCATCGGGGTCCGACCTTCTCTTTTCTGGGCACGTACCTTACTGACAGCATTGTAAACTTGTTTCTGACACGATTTGTTCTCCGGATCAGCCCTTTTCATGGACGCCAACATATTACTCGGGCTTAAATTAAAATTCTCTTGCTCCCTAATAACTTCAAGTTGAATAGGGGATATTTTACCTAAACGAGATCCCACAGCATGAGACGGGAACGGATGGTTGTGTCTCCCCTCCCGGACTTCAAAGTACCAGCGCCCTCCAGGGTACTCCATTCCGTCCAACCAAAATGGACAATTATTTTTTGTCGTTTTAGTGGACCTAGTTCCAGTAACCTTTTTTGGTCTGTATCCGCCACCTTGGCTACATAAATATCGAACTTTGGGCCGTCGGCCGTCTTTTCCCTTCGAATCACGAATTGCCAAAGTAACGTTCCTCAAGCCAGCAACATATCTTACATGAGCATCCATGTCCTCTCTACTAGCAAAACCTCCTTCCGGATTACCGAAATCGGTTGAAATGTCTTCAAACTCTACATATGAACTATGATCCTGGAATGGATCACTTTGTGTTTCGTCGATGACGAATTCAACTTCATCAAGATTTATGGAGTTGTAATCTCCAGAATTCATATTGTTTGTGATTGTAATTGTAAGTGTTTGAGTTGTGAGTGTTTGAGTTGTGATTGTGATTTGAAAAACTTAAACTGTTGGCCTTTTTATATGTAAAAATCTAAGGGGTCAAAATCAATTTTGATTCTGAGTGGTGTAATTTATTTTTGAAAAAAACGATTTTATGTAATTTGTGTAAATTGTATTGGAAATGAAAATTGTTATAAAAATTCGAAATCGAAATTCGAAGCCAACCGGACACCATAAAAATTCGCAATCCGGTTAGTGGCTAAAATCGTTATTTTTACTTAAATGCATAACCAATGTTTCAAATTACGTAGCAGTCAATGAGATCCATTGTAAAAATTATGTTTCAAATCGTAAAAATTAAATAATAGTGTTAGTTTGTTATTTTTACTTAAATGCATAACCAATGTTTCAAATTACGTTGCAGTCAATGTTTCAAATCGTAAAAATGGTTATGGATCTCATTTACTAAGAAACATATCCCAAGAAACAAATCCGGTTAGTGCTAAAATCGAGTATTAATTACGTTGAAAATTGTTATGGATCTCATTTACTAAGAAACATATCCCAAGAAACAAATCCGGTTAGTGCTAAAATCGAGTATTAATTACGTTGCATTTAATAACACAACATATCCCAAGAAACAAATCCGGTTAGTGCTAAAATCGAGTATTAATTACGTTGCATTTAATAACACAAAGGTATTTAATAACACAAGGGCAACAAAAGGGTATTTTTGGCAATCCAACTCCCAAAATTACTGTTTGGGAGTGGATATAGCAAATGTGCCGCGGAACTCGCCTGCGGGAGAGCGGGGGTCGCCTGCGTGGAGGGATCGAGCTCGCCTACAAGGAGGCAAGAGATCACCTGCGTCGAAGCGTGGAAGCTCGCCTGTAGAGCCCACGGGTCTAGAGGAGATCGAGGAGCTCGCTTGTTGAAAGGGCGTGGAGAGCTCGGCTTAAGCATTCGTGGACCTCGCTTGCTCGAGACCTCGCCTGTTCGAGAGTGGACGGAGCTCGCCTGTGAACGCAGCTCGTCTGCGTCGATGGAAGACAGTTGGATCACATATCTGCCCTAGGGTTTCCCTATAAAAGGGAAACCATCTTCACGAGATTTTTATGGAGCCGAGTTTATCACGATTTCTCAGAGGACTTCTAGCGGCGGCGATTTAAGAAGAAGACTTGTGGTGATTTGAGAAGAGACTGAGTGGTGATTTATTCAGTTGAATAAATCACACTTGGTGCTATAGCAATTCTACAGTAATCGATTTTCAATTGAGAGACCTCAAGTTTAAGATCTTCTCTTAGCAAGTTTTGTAATTTCTTGTGGTTAAATAAGAAATTATTTGTGTGGCTCCCGTGGATGTAGGCAAGTTTGTCGAACCATGTAAATTTGTTGTCTCGTCTGATTTACTTATCGTTTTATCTTTGTATTCGTTATTGCTTGTATTGGTTGGTTTGAGTTTGGTGTAAACTTAAGCTACGGTTGCTTTCTCTCGAAATTGATTTAGCTTCCGCAGCGGTCAAGTGGGCGTCCCTCACTCCCAACAATTGGTATCAGAGCCATTTATTCAGATTGGTGGTGGTAGAATTTTTAATCTGAGTTGGTGCTTTGGTTATTGTATGGTACACACAAGGTATTTGTTAAAATTTTCTAAGAGAAGCGGATTTATTAATACAAATGGAAAATAACGTCTACAAGTAAAACAGTTAAAGTTGGAAAGTATGAGATCGAGAAATTCAATGGGAAGAATGATTTTTCTTATTGGAGGATGGAGATGAAAAATTCGTTGATTTCACAGAAATTGCACAATGTGTTAGCAGGAAAAGAAAAGAAGCCCAAAGATATGTCAGATGAGGATTGAGAAGAATTAGATCTCGAAGCACGTACGTTGATTATCCTATGCCTTGAGAGGGACGTTGCTTTCTTGGTAGATGGAGAGGAAGCGACTGCGGGCGTGTGGTCAAAGTTAGAGAGTACATTCATGACAAAGAGTCTAACAAATCGAATCTACTTAAAATCCAAATTGTATACTTGCAAGACGAAGGAAGGCTCGTCAATTTGGGAATATATCAACAAGTTCAATAGGATCATATCGGATTTGAAGGACATTGATGTGACAGTAGAAGATGGGGATCAAGTACTTCTACTACTTCTTTCTTTACCAAAGTCCTATGAAAATCTGGTTCAAACACTGATACTTGTGGGTGACAATTTGAAGATGGATAAGACTAGAACGACGCTTATGACGAATGATCTTCGGAAAATTGCAACTAGTGACATGGCCACTAGTGGTAACAAAAAACAAGCTCATGCACTGTTTGCTAGAGGAAGGGGCAACAAACGAAGAAAAGACAAGTGAGGAAAGTCTAGATCAAAATCGAGACCTCTTGCGGGAAAATCATGTTTCAAATGCGGTGAGCTAGGGTATTTTAAGGTCGACTGCCCTAATAGGAGAGTAGGTAGAAAAAAGAACAACAACAAAATTGAGAGGAGAGAAGGCTACAAAGAGGCAAGCTACGTTTCAGAGGAAGGGAACGAAAAGGAATGCTACGTTGTCATGGGTTGTGAGAATATCTTCGGGAAGTGTATTCTTGATTCAAGCTGCTCTTACCACATGTGCCCAAATAGGAAGTGGCTCACTACCTACAAAAGCATTAATGGTGGAACCGTATTGATAGGGAATAACCATGCTTGTAAAATGGTGGGGCTAGGTGATATAAAAATCAAGATGCATGATGGAGTGATCAGAACCATGAGGGATGTGAGGCATGTTCCCGACTTGCGAAAAAAATCTTATCTCAATTGGTGCATTGGACTTCGGTGGCTGCAAGATTGTTACAGAGAACGGAGCGAAGAAGGCTATTCGAGACTCCCTAGTAGTGATGAAGGGTGTTCGTCGTGATAATCTATATACTCTCTCGGGTATGATGGTGACAAGAGATGCAGCGGTTGGAACCAAAGAAAGTGGTGGAGACCCATGTGAGCACACACGGTTATGACATAGGAGGCTTGGGCACATGTCAGAGAAGGGTCTAGATCTGCTTTGTTAGGAGGGTTTGCTGAAGAATATGAAGAAACCTTACATGGGTTTTTATGAGGATTGTGTGTATGGAAAGGCGCACAGGATCCAGATCTTGAAAAGCGAGCACAAGAGCAGAGGTATATTAGACTATGTGCATACAGATGTTTGGGGTCCGGTTCAGACAACTTCCAAGGGTGGTTCTAGGTATTTTGTCTCGTTCATAGACGACTATTCTAGGTATGCTTGGATTTTTTTTCTTAAGCGTAAGAACGAGTTATTCGAGACATTTAAGAAGTGGAAAATAACGGTTAAGAACAAGACAGACAAGAAATTAAAGACATTAAGATCTGATAACGGTACAGAGTATACATACGGTGTTTTCAAGGAGTTCTGTAATCAGGAGGGTATTTCTCGACAATGGACAGTCAGGTCCACACCATAACAGAATGGAGTCACAGAGAGACTAAGCTATACATTATGGGAGAAAACAATGAGTATGCGATCACATGTTGGTTTGGGTAAAGAATGGTGGGCAGAAGCGGTTGTTACAGCTTGTTACATAGTGAACTGTTCCTCACATTCGACATTGGATGGTGATGTCCCCTATCAGGTATGGTCAGGGAAGTATGTAGATTATGATAAGCTCAGGATTTTTTGATGTACCACCTACTATCACGTCAACGAGGGAAAGCTTGACGCGAGGGCTAAGAAGGTAATATTTTTAGGGTATGCAAAGGGCGTAAAAGGCTATCGTCTTTGGTGTACAAAAGATTCTAAATTCGTGATCAGCAAAGATGTTACCTTTGATGAGAAATTCATGATTGTCAGGGCATCCAAGAATGGTAGTGTTGGGACTGTTGAGACTTTTAAGTCCCAGATGATTGAAATAGAACCTAAAGACCAACCAGGTTCTAATCATGTTCAAGAGGAGGATCATGAAGATGATGAGCTTAAATGGAGGTTCAGCAAGAAAATGTACAAGTAATAGAATAACAGCAGCTCGAAAATAGTTTGGCTTCTACTAAGCCAAAGCGAGCATACAAGCAGGTTCAGAAGCTGGGGTCAGATCAGCATCTGAAGCACTATGGGCAGGTAAATTTGGTTGAGTATGCACTCTTAGTAGAGGATGATGAGCTGATCACCTTCAAAGAAGCTATTCGGGAAAGGAATAGTGAGAGTTGGTTGGCTGCGATGGAGGAAGAGATGGAATCTCTCCGGAAGAACTAATACATGAGAGGTGGTCTCATTGCTCGTATGGAAGAAAGCTATTAGTTGTAAGTGGGTGTACAAGAGAAAGGAGGATCTTTCTAAACTTAGCGGTACAAGGTACAAGGCTAGGCTAGTGGCTAAGGGGTTTGCACAAAGAGAGTGTGTGGATTATAATGAGATCTTTTCTCCGATGGTAAAACACACTTCTACTTGAGTGCTATTGAGTATTGTTGCTCATGGTGATCTTGAGCTGGAATAACTCAATGACAAAATGACCTTCTTGCACGGAGAATTGGATGAGGAAATCTATATGCATCAATTTGAGGGTTACAAGGTTGAGGATAAGGAGCATCAGACATGTGGCTTGCGAAAATCACTTTATGGATTAAAACAATCTCCTCGACAGTGGTACAAGCGATTTGACTCCTTTATGCTAAAGCATGGGTTCTCCAGAAGCGATTATGATTGTTGTGTCTATATTCGGAAGCTTCATGGAGGTGATTATATCTATCTTCTTTTATATGTGGATGACTTGCTTATTGCTTCGAGAAGCAATGTGGAGATAGATATTGTGAAATCTTAACTTGGTAAAGAGTTTAAGATGAAGGACATGGGTGTTGCTAAGTAAATACTGGGAATGGAGATTAGAAGAGAGCGGGCAAATTGGCGATTGTTCTTGAGTCAGAAGGGCTGCATTGAGTGGGTTATCGCTAGGTTTGGGATGCAAAGTGCTAATTCGGTGGTGACTCCATTAGCTCCACACTTCAGGCTCTCAGGTAAACAATCTCCCACTATAGCAGAAGAGAAGGTATACATAGAGCGTGTACCTTATGCTAATGCAGTTGACAGTTTAATATACGTAATGGTATGTACACATCCAGATATTTCACAGACGATCAGTGTTGTCAGTAGGTTCATGGCGAATCTGGGAAAGACATATTAGGAAGCAGTGAAATGGGTCCTGAGGTACTTGAAGGGTACCGCTGATACGGGTCTATGTTTTGGTGGAGATATATATCAGATTGATGGGTTTATGGAATCAGATTATGCAGGCAATCTAGACAGACGGTGATCTACTACTGGTTATGTATTCAGAATATATGATGCTCTAGTTAGTTGGTGATCGATGTTATAGGCTATAGTGGTACTTTCTACTACAGAGGCTGAGTACATAGCCATGGCAGAGGGAGTGAAGGAAGCATTGTGATTGTGGGGTCTGTTAGATAATTTGGGGATTGAGCAGGATTGCGTGAACTTATGGTTCCATAGTCAGAGTGCAATTCATTTGGCTAAGAATCAAGTTCATCATGCTTGTACCAAGCATATCGATGTCAGGTATCATTTTGTGTGAGATGTTATAGAGGAAGGTGGTATTTCTCTCATGAAAGTGCACACGACTGTGAATCCAACAAACATGTTAACCAATATGATAATAGGTAGCAAGTTTTAGTATTGCTTGGACTTGCTTCATATCAGCCCTTGTTGATCCGCCCAAGAGGGCAATGGGCAAAACTACGATTTGCTTGTTCCCCGTCAAAGGGTACGTAGGCAGCCATGATATAATGATGCAGCTAGTTTGGCCTGGTTTGCGTTCGCGATGTTCTTTTAGTGTTCGTCCAAAATTTGAGATTTATCAAATGATGGACGAGGTGGAGAATTGAAGAGTATGGACCTGAAGGAGGTGAGGTCCTGCAGAGTCACCACAGAGCTCTCCTGTGGGAGAGCGGGGGTCGTCTGCATGGAGGGATTAAGCTCGCCTGCGAGGAGGCGATAGCTCATTTGTATGGAAGTGTAGAAGCTCGCCTGTAGAGTTCACGAGTCTGGATGAGATCGAGGAGCTCGCCTGTTTAAAGGGCGTGGAGAGCTCACCTGAAGCATTCATGGACCTCGCCTGCTCGAGACCTTGCCTGTTCGAGAGTGGACGGAGCTCACCTGTGAACGCAGCTTGCCTGCGTAGGTGGAAGACAGCTGGATCACATATCTACCCAAGGGTTTCCCTATAAAAGGGAAACCCTGTTCATGAGATTTTTATGGTGCTAGGTTTATCGCGATTTCTCAGAGGGTTTATAGCGGCGGTGATTTAAGAAGAAGATTTGTGGTGATTTGAGAAAAGATTGAGTGGTGATTTATTCAGTTGAATAAATCACACTTGGTACTGTAGCAATTCTACAGTAATCGATTTTCAATTGAGAGACCTCACGTTTGAGATCTTCTCTTAGCAAGTTTTGTAATTTCTTATGGTTAAATAAAAAATTATTTGTGTGGCTCCCGTAGATATATGCAAGTTTACCGAACCACGTAAATTTGTTGTCTCGTCTAATTTACTTATTGTTTTATTCGTGTATTCGTTATTGCTTGTATTAGTTGGTTTGAGTTTGGTGTAAACTTAAGCTACGATTGTTTTCTCTCGGGATTGATTTAGCTTCCACAGTGGTCAAGTGTGTGTCCCTCGCTCCTAACAATATTGAAATCATAGGTTGGAAAACATTATTTTCCATTTCTTAGGTTTGTTTCAACATCCAAAAATTAAGAAATCAAATGGGTATTCTTAAAATATTCAGTGATGGGACATATTATATTATTTCGCTTTTCACTTTTCACTTCCTGTCGTCGTTTCAACAGTGCTTTGAGCAATATTATAATCAACGACGTGATATTTCTCATCTATTTCAGCCCCAAATACTCTGAAATAGGTTTTCTTAAAAAACTAACGTGGCACCCCATTTCAGCCCCTCATTTCTTTAAATCACCCAGCGAACCAAACTCCAGAATTGGAAATGGGCAGAAATGAAAATCCTATGTGGCTCTGTTGTCAGATTTCAAATCCTCTATTTTTCTCTTTTTTTGCGCAAACAAACAGCCCCTAAGAAACATATTGGAAATATTATATACAACATGATAGAATATGTACATCATGTATATTAATCAAAATTAATTGAAGTTTAGAAAAATACCTAAAATATTTTCTGATCCTCTATAATAATCTACTCCAAGATCAACCGAAAGAGCTTCTTCAAGAGAAAAAACCTTCAACTAAAATACATCCATCATCGAAAGGGGCATCTCAACTTTTTATTTTTCTGTATCTTTATAATGCTATATATGAACCCTATATATAGAGGATTAGACTAGTCTTATAGATTTTAGTATCAAACAATTCATAGTTGGTCAAAACCTCTATCCATAACAACTAAAAATAGAACAGAAATTGAATTGCATGTGGACCTCTTCTAATAAAATTAGTGAGCACAATTAGATCCCATATTGATAACCAATTATTAATTAAACTAATAGCTTTAATTTAACAATTAAATCCCTATCCGACCAACTGTTCATAAAAGTTCTTCCATAATATGAATTTAAATATTCATTAATAAAATTAACTTACATTCAGTCTACTCCAGTATCAGGACAATTCACTTACTTGCTCATGCTTAAAATTAAAATCTCCATGAACATAAATAAAAATAATTTTGAAACATTAAAATATTATATTTTTATGAGAAAATAAAATGTAAAACATAATTTTCAAAACAACCTATCCATAGGAATTTAATAGCTTTATGGGATATGAATATAACTCATCAAAATGAGCATGTTAGATTCTATCTCTATATCCATCATTTTCCTAAATAAAATCTAGGACCGTAACATTTTAGGTTGTATAGAACTTGTAAAATAAGTTTAACTATCATAGCAAAACATACAGAATTATCAAATCAGAAATGACAATATCAAGTCAAAGGAACAATGTAACAATTCATTCTCTATCTCTTAGATGACTCATCCTAGAAAGTTCAAATGTGGTCTAGTACTACGCATGTCATAATATGCACTTATGATATACACCCATGTAATCTTTATTCCTGATGGTTAAGGCCAACCACCACATCTCACATGTCCGAATCATACATAATAATTGATGCAATTCTAAATAAAAGGTTAGAAGTGCAGTACAATCAAGTTATAGTATATAGAAACGTTGATCTCACGAGAAAGGAGTGTATTAGAAAGAAATTCCTAATGTGGCTCTTGAAATGAGTAAGGAGAGAGAGAGAGAGAGAGAGAGAGAGAGAGAGAGTGAGAGAGAGAGAGAGAGAGGGAGGGAGGGAGGGGTCGGGGGGGAGAGTGAGAGAGAGAATAGAGTGTGATTTGGGTGAAGGCAGCAAATAAAAATGACTAGAACAAGAAGAAACAATAAAAGAAAGAGGAAAGAAATCAAAAAGAGAACAAAACCAAAAGAAGAAGCAAATAAAGAGATGGAGGAAATCAAATGATAAAACTAGGAATCTAGGATTGAATCTACTAGTTAATTACAATTTAGATTTAAGAACTACTTTATTTTAATTCTCATATTATTTCAAAATCTTAAGAATACACTATCAAGTTACTCAAAATAAGCATAATCTATCAAAACATATTCAAGCGATATTACCATTCATGAAAAGAAATAAACAACCAAATAGTAATTCTAGAATTAAAAAATTAACTATTAAACTATTTAAGATGAGTATAGCCTATCAAATAATTTTTATAACAATTAATTCTCTAGTTGACTATCTTAAACCTAATCATTTTAAGCATAAAAAAAGAAATTCAAAATTCAAAAATAAATTAAACTAATTTCATCTAATCCAAAGACTCCTTAAGCAATTAGAAGTAAAAAGTTAAAATCTAACCTACAAAGCATGAAAGAATATAAATGTAATTTACAAAGCGAGAATAAAAAGTAGAAAAATAATAATCTATGCTATAAAGCATAAAATAAAATTAAGAAATAAAAATCTAAACTACAAAGCATAAAAAGAGATCTACACTATAAAGAATGAAATAAAAATAAGAAATAAAATCCTAAACAAGCAATTCTAAGAAAATAAAAGCAAAAAAATAAAAGAGAAAAGATGAAAACTTCAATTGTAAGGGGTTGACCCCATGTGAAACACATATTCATTACCAAAAGAGAAGAAAAAAATTAAATTTTTTATTTGTTACAAATTAAAATTTATAGCCCCCCAAGATCTCCAAATAGAGTTTATAAAATTTTATATATCAATATAATCCTAAATATGCAATTCTAAGAAAACTAAAGCAAAAAAATAAAATAAAAGAGAAACGATGAAAACTTAAATTGTAAGGGTTTGACCCCTTGTGAAACAAATTTTCAATTACCAAAAGAGAAGAAAAAAATTTAAATTTTTTATTTTTTACAAATTAAAGTTTATAATTTTAGAAGCTCTTTTCAATTAAGAATAACCCTCCAAGATCTCCAAATAGAGTTTATAAAATTTTATATATCAATATAATCCTAAATATGCAATTCTAAGAAAATAAAAGCAAGAAAATAAAATAGGAACGATGAAAACTTAAATTGCAAGGGGTTGACCATTTGTGAAATAAATCTTCATTACCAGAAGAGAAGAATAATAAAATTTAAACTTTTTTATTTATTACAAACTAAAGTATATAATTTTGAAATATCTTCTCAATTAAGAGCAACACTCCTAGATCTCTAAATAGAGTTCATAAAATTTTACATATCCCTCATCATCACTCCCTTCTCCTGTTTATAAACTACAGCAACCAACAACAGACCTTATATCCAACTTGGGCCCTAAAAAATCAAGATGAGCTATTGATTATTTTGGAACGTCTCCCAAGTTTTATTTTTTTGGAGTTGCTAATAGACCTTATAAAAAGAGATCTGCACCTGATGGAGTTGTATCCATGAACCAAGTTACAAGCAGCCTCTTGAATGAAGAAATACGAAGAAAGTCATATGGATCCTCCCATTCTCATGCTCTTGTTACCAAGAACAGGGGGGAGCAAATATCGACAGCCTCAGAATCGAGACAAGTCAAGAGGAAAATCAAAGACTAGAAAGGACAGTAGTTGCTATCACTGCAGGAAGAATGGACACATAAAACGGGAATGCCGCAAGCTCAAGCGAGAACAAAAGAAAGGAAAGACCAATGAAAAACAAGAAATGAATGAAAGTGCAGTTGTTGTCAGTGATAATGAAATTGTGCTTTTCTCAGCATGTGAAGAAGACTGTACAAATCTCACTTGCCAAGACTCAGAATGGGTGATTGATTCTGGTGCCCCCTAACATGCTACTCCCCGGAAGGACTATTTCACTTCGCTTCGTGAATGTAATCTTGGAACGGTAAAAATGGGTAACAAAAACTCTTCTCAAATTCTTGGCATTGGAAATATTTGTGTTACTACTAACCTTGGAACAAAGATGGTTCTAAAAGATGTTAGATTTGTGCCCGATCTTCGTCTTAATCTTCTCTCCACCGGTAAGCTTGATGAAGAAGGATACACGAGCAACTTTGGTAAAGGATGTTGGAAGCTTACCAAAGGGTCACTTGTACTAGCGAGAGGAAAGAAGTGTTGCACTCTCTATAAGACTCAATTTCACTTAGAGAATGATAAACTAGGAACAGTGGAAGGTACCTATATGGATTTGTGGCACAAACTGCTTGGCCACATGAGCGAGAAAGGGCTACAAACTCTCGCAAAGAGACAACTACTTCCATCCATGCAAGGTACAACACTATCCCACTGTGATCACTACTTGATTGGGAAACAACACTGAGTAGCTTTTATTAAAAATTATAACAAAAAAACTGGCATATTGGACTTAGTTTATTCGGATGTATGCGGACCCATAAATGAAAAACTTTTAGTGATGCCTCATACTTTATGACCTTCATAGATGATGTATCTAGAAAGGTGTGGGTGTATGTCATAAAAACCAAAGATCAAGTCTTTGAAGTTTTCAAAGACTTTCATACCAAAGTTGAAAGAAAAACAGGAAAGCTCTTGAAGTGTATTCACACTGATAATGGTGGTGAGTATACTTCAAGGATATTTGAAGACTATTGTTCTTTTTATGACATTAGACACCAAAAGACTGATCCACACACATCACAACACAATGAGATTTGAGAAAGGATAAACCGCACAACTGTCAAAAGGATAAGGAGTATGCTATCCTTAGCTAAATTACCAAAAATATTTTGGGGAGAAGCAGCGCGAATAGCCTACTACTTGATAAACATGTCCCGCCTTAGTTTCCTTGGATGGAGATATTCCTAAAAGAGTTTGGAGTGGAAAGGATATTTCATATTCTCACTTGCGGGTGTTCGGGTGCAAGGCATTTGTACATGTACCTAACGAGAAAAGAACAAAGCTTGATGATAAAGCTATTCCATGCATCTTCCTAGGATATGGAAATGATGAATTAGGATATAGGTTGTAAGATCCTAAAAATAAGAAAATTGTGAGGAGCAGTGATGTTGTTTTTTGTGAAGATAAAACATTTGCAGATTTTGAAAAAGAAGAGGAGCCACAAAACACTCATATCATCCCAGATCCAATCTCTACACCAGTTGTTTTTCCTTCTCCTTTGTTAGAAAATAATGATTTTCAAGATATGCAGGAAGAAGAAGAAATTGCAGGTTCCCCAGGTTTTGATCAGGGGGAGCATGAACATGCAGAGCCACCATATATGGATCACTCACAAGTACCTCAGTTGAGACGGTCAGAGAGAGAACAACAACCCTCAACTAGATACTCTACTTCAGAGTATACTATGATAACAGATGCAGGTGAACCGAAAAGTTTCCATGAAGCATAAGTTCATGATGATCATGCAAAATGGAAGAAAGCTATGCAAGAGGAGATGAATTCTTTGTATAAGAACCACACTTATGACTTGGTTGAGTTACCTAAGAACAGAAAAGCCTTGAAGACCAAATGGGTGTTAAAAATCAAGAATGAAGGAAATGGCCAAGTCAAGTACAAAGCTCGCCTCGTGGTGAAAGGTTTCAGTCAGAAGCAATGTGTTGACTATGAATAAATTTTTTCACCTGTTGTAAAGTTATCTTCTATTCGGGTTATTCTTGGTCTTGCTGCTTCTCAAGACCTTGAAGTTGAGCAGTTAGATGTGAAAACAACATTTCTCCATAGTGATTTGATAGAAAAAATCTATATGAAGCAGCCAAAGGGTTTTAAGGTAAATGACAAAGAACACTTGGTTTGTAAATTGAAGAAGAGCTTGTACGGACTCAAGCAGGCACTGCGACAATGGTATAAAAAGTTTGATTCTTTTATGCTTGACCATGGGTATAAAAGAATATCTGCAGATCATTGTGTTTATGTCCAAAAGTTTTCGGATGATGATTTCATTATTCTCTCTCTATATGTTGATGATATGCTTGTTGTTGGAAAAGATAGGTCTAAAATTGATAGGTTGAAGAAAGAGCTGAGCAAGTCCTTTGACATGAAGGACTTAGGAGCAGCACAATATATATTGAGAATAAATATTTCTCGAGACAGAAGTACGAGAAAGTTGTGGCTATCACAAGAAAGATACATTGAACGTGTTCTGGAGAGGTTCAATATGTTGAACTCTAAGACAATCAGCACACTGCTAGCAGCTCATTTTAAGCTAAGTACACAACAAAGTCCTTCAAGTGAGAAGGAGAATGAGGAGATGAAGAGCATTCCATTTGCCTCAGCCATCGGAATTTTGATGTACTCCATGGTTTGTACAAGACCCGACATAGCACATGCAGTTGGAGTGGTAAGTCGTTATCTTGCCAATCCTGGTAAAGAACATTAGGAAGCAATAAAGTAGATCCTAAGATATCTTAGAGGAACCTCTAAATATTCTTTATGTTTTGGAGATGGAAAACCTATCTTGGAAGGCTACACTAATTCTGATATGGCTGGTGACTTGGACAAAAGAAAGTCCACATCAGGATACTTATTTACCTTTGCAGGAGGAGCCGTATCATGGCAATCAAAGCTGTAAAAGTGTATCGCTCTATCCACCACAGAAGCTGAGTATATCGCCGCTACAGAAGCCAGCAAGGAGCTCTTGTGGATGAAGAATTTTCTGAAGGAGCTATCTCTCAAGCAAGAGAAGTACACTCTATACTGTGACAGTTAGAGCGCCATCGACTTGAGTAAAAATACTACCTATCACTCAAGGACAAAACATATCGACGTACGCTTTCATTGAATCCGGGATGCTTTGGAGAATCGTCTTTTGCATATTAAGAAGATTGATACAAGTCAAGATCCGTCTAACATGATGACGGAGCCTCTACCAAAAGAGAAGCATGACTTCTGCCGAAGAAAGACAGGTATGACTACTGTTTGAAAATTTTCTCCTCATAAGGATGAAGGGAGAGATTGATGTCAACCGGGGTCCATCCCCATGATGAATTAATATGGATTTAATCCATGGAGACTTTGTGGTTAACTATATGCATACATTGATAGATTGTCTTTCCCCATGCATTGGAAAAAAGGAAGGGCTAGTCTTTGGACTTCCCCATGTAATGAATGTGGTGTACCCAAGAGGCATATCCTCCTATAAATAGAAGGGAGATGGTGAAGGTTGAAAGGAAGAAGCAAGAAGAAGAACCACATACAATATGTAATCCTCAAGTGAGTTTTGAGAGAAAGTTGTAATCCTTAAGTGAGTTTTGAAAGAAAGTGATCCTAAAGTTATACCAACTTGAGAGAAGACCCCTTGTAAGCTTTTATTTGATTATAGTAGAAACAGTGAAGAAGGGGCGGGTGAGGTCGTAGGATCAATTTGAGCTGAACCTCGGTAAATCTCATGTGTGCAATCTCTCTATTTCTCTATTTTATCTTCTATTTTTTGTTCTCATCTCATCACAAAGATGGGAAAGGTCTTTTTGTACTGTTAATTTCCCAACAAGAGAGAGAGAGAGAGAGAGAGAGAGAGAGAGAGAGAGAGAGAGAGAGAGGGAGGGGGGGAGGGAGGGAGAAACTTTGGAATGACATGTAACCCTTAAAATTATCAAATAGTCACTTGTCTTTTCCCAAAAAATGTATGAATGCCCGTTTTTCTTCAATTTTATCGTTGCCCATTGTTGGTTTACTATATATATAATAGAGCAGAATATTATGCTTTGAAAATTACCTAGGAATGGAAAGCATGCAAATAGCCTATTACTTTATTAATATAAGATAAAAGTATACATAAATATATAGATTTCGAAGGAAAATTTGGGATTGTAAACCAACAATGGACTACTAAACATACTAGTAGTCCCGTATGTTTAGTCGTCATTAATTAAGGACTAATCACGCCACAAAAATCTACGGGACTACTAGTCCCGTAGATTTCAGGTCTATTGCGAAATGTCTTCTCAACTCCTCATACTTCTTCCTCAACAAATTCTAGGATTCTTTTTTCTAGTTCCCATTAACACGGTTGAGGCTCACAAGCCCATTGCTTGTATTTAAAAAAAGCTTGCGATTGAAATGTAAATAGCGTACTCTATCCAAGTTCAAGTATTCAACCCAACAATACCCAAAAAAATATGATTTTGGTGCCTTCATCAGCCGGTCTTGGCCAGCATCCATGGAGACTTCAGTTCCAGCAGCTGCTGCCATTGTGGCATTTTAACAAACAGGTTGAGGGCAGTTCGAGAAGAAAAATAGAAAGATTGGAATTGAATTCTAATTTTTGATATCTGTACAAAAGTGTTCCAGGTACATATAACAACGTTTTCATTCCTAAACTTGGTATGATTCCTAAACCTGGTAAGAAGATATGTTAGGTAAGTCCTAGATAATGTAGGATATCTCCTAATTATGATACACCAAATATATATACAAATCAACACTCCCCCTCAAGTTGGCGCATGTACATCGTGGATGCCCAACTTGCCTAACAAAAATTGAAATTGTGGCCTCGCTAGCGCCTTTGTAAAAGTATTTGCTGGTTGGAATTGAGAATGTAAATGAGTTGTGACGATGTTTCCTGTTTGAATCAGCTCGTGAATCTAGTGACAGTCAATTTTAATATGTTTGGTCCGCTCATGAAAAACTGGATTAGCCACAATGTGGATAGCAGATTGACTGTCACAAAACAACTTCATCGGTTTACGATGGTCCACCAAAAGGGAAGTCAATAGAGACTTCAGCAATACAAGCTCACTAACCGTGGATGCCATGGCTCGATATTCAACCTCTGCTGATTATCTCGAGACTGTGCTTTGCTTTTTTGTTTTCCACGACACTGGTGACTGTCCGAGCATAATAAAATAACCAGTGACCAATCTCCGCATAATAGGATAGCTTGCCCAATCTGAATCACAATATGCACGCAATCTCAAGTTGTTATTAGCTCGCAACAAAATTCCCTGACCTTGTCTGCTCTTAAGGTAGAGTATAGCATGCAATGCAGCCTCAAAATGTTCCTTGCTTGGCGCCTACGCAAACTGTGAAAGAACATGCACTGAATATAAAATCTCAGTACGTGTAATTGTTAAATAAATCAAACATCCCACGAGACGCCTGTAGGCCGCACCATCATCAGCTTCCTCCCCCTCAGCCAAAACAAGTTTTTGGTCTTGTTCTATTGGTGTTTCAACAGGCTTTCCTCCAAGCAAGCCGGTTTCGACTAGAGTATCTAATGCATATTTTCTTTAGCACGAGAATAATCCTTGTGATGATCTTGCTACTTCGATGCCAAGAAAGAACTTTAACGGCCCCAAATCCTTTATGTGGAAACATTCATTCAAGTAAACTTTGAACTTCTCACAAGCCTCAGAATTATTCTCAGCCAAGATGATATCATCCACGTATATTAGAAGTCTCATAAAGACTCCATTTCTATGAAAGGTAAACATGGAATAATCGGCTAAGGGCTGAAAAAACCATATCTATTGAGTGTCGTCGTCAATTTGTTGAACTAGTTGTGAGATGCTTGACGTAACCCATATATGGACTTGTGAAGTCGACAAAATCGATTGTCACGATCAATTTTAAAACCTGGAGGAAGCTTCATATAGACCTCTTCATTCAAATCATCATGTAAAAACGTATTATTCACATCCATTTGGTGCAACTCCCATCCTCGTGCTACAACCAGTAACAAGAAGACTCGGACTGAGACAAGCTTGGCAACTAGCGCGAATGTCTCGTGAAAATCAAGACCTTTGACCTATGTGAACCCTTTCGCCACAAGTCGCACCTTGTACCGCTCCATGGTACCATCTGCTCATACTTGATTTTGAAACCCATTTGCAGTCAATGGGTTTCTTCCCTTCGGGCAATTTCTCCAGAGTACACGTTCGATTAGCCTCTAATGCAGCAATCTCCTTGGCCATTGCCTCTCGCCATTGTTCTTCTTTGATGGCCTCTGCATAACTTCTTGGTTCCACCTTCAAAGTGATAGCTACCAAGAATTTCTGATGTTTCTGAGATAAATTATCAAATGTTACATAATTTTCTAAGGGATAAGGTGTACCTGAGGAGCTTTCATGTCGCGGTAGCTTCGAAGGGGGGTAAATGTGACTACTAGTTTCCTGGTTTTCCACCAGATCCTCCTCCAGATCTTTTGACGGCCCCGTAATAATGGAGTAAAGCACATAATCATCAAGTCGGGCTAGTTGTCGAGTCGCTTATCATGGCATATCAATATATCCTTCACCTCGAACTACAATTTCGTGGGATGCACTCAGACTGCCCCTTGATTCAAGCTCATCATCTTGACCTATATTCTGCACTTCTATCTCATTCACAATCTCAATACTTTCCTCTATTTCCTCGAACAGTTCCTCCCATCTTATGGGAATTTCGCGAAAGTCTCGAGTGATGTTTTCTTTGTCATAAGAAAATAGGAAAACATCCTCATGAAAAGACACGTCCCGAGAGTACAAAAAAGTTTTTTGTTCAAGGTCGTATAACTTCCAACCTTTCTTACCATGAGGATATCCTACAAACACGCACCGCCGACTTCAAGAACCAAACTTGTCCTTCTGCCTAGAATTGTTATGTACGTAACACAAACATCCAAGCACCTTAATGTGTAACTTCCAACCTTTCTTGCCATGAGGATATCCTACAAACACGCACTGCCGACTTCGAGAACCAAACTTGTCCTTCTGCCTAGAATTGTTATGTGCGTAACACAAACATCTAAGCACCTTAATGTGCTCATATGATGGTTTTGTGCCAAACAAAATCTCATGTGGTGACCTTTTGTGCAATTTAATAGTAGGCGTTCGGTTAATCAAGTAAGTCGTTGTCAAAATACACTCACCCCAAAATTTGATTGGCTATGAGGCCTGAAAACATAATGCTCTACTCACCTCTAGGATGTGTCTATGTTTACACTCGACTCTTCCATTTTGTTGTGGCGTGTCCGTGCAATTGGTTTCATGTTTCATGCCATTTTTCTTATAGAATTCTCGCATTGGCCCCTCGAATTCCAAACAGTTATCAAGCCGAACTCTTTTCACAGTTTTTCCAAATTGTGTATTAACAAGTTTACAAAACTCCTTGAGTAGCTTACTAGCCTCACTTTTCTCCCTCATCAAATATATCCAGACCCCTCGGCTGTAATCATCTACAAAAGTAAGGAAATAATATGCACCACGCGAAGAAGGTTTCCGATACGGTCCCTATAAATCACAATGAATCAATTCAAAGCAATCAACTGCATTACTATTACTTAAAGGAAAAGGAGAACGCGTCTGTTTTGCTCTATAACAAGTATCACAAATAACATTGTTCTTAAAATTAGGATGACCAATATCTGGAATAAAAGAAGGACAAATTTTTAAAAACACCCGTTTTTAATATTTAAATAGCAAAAATGACCCTTTGGGAAAAATTAGCAAAACCGACCCTTTTTTTAGAAAACGAGTCGGTTTTGCTGTTATTGTGATTTAACGAAGTGTACGGGACTACTAGTCCCGTACCCTTCATTTCAAATGGTCGTTTTTTGATATTTAATTATTAAAAGTGGGTGCTTTTAAAAATTTGTCCATAAAAGAAAGGTGTTGACTAGATTGATGTCCCAATCACTGATGCTAGACCGTATTTGAGTCCAACTTCTCTGCCTTCATCGTTGAATGTGTCTTGACATGTTTGTAGTAGTAAACCCGTAACCCCCCCCCCCCTCGAATCTCACTCGCTCCAATTGGCATCATCGAGGTACGGTCCTGTATTACACAAAGCTCATTACTAAACATGATTTGACAATTTATTGCAGAAATTAATTGATGTATGGAAATCAAATTGCAAGCTAAATTTCGCACGTAAAGAACATCAATCAGCATCATATCCGGACTTAAAACATCGTTTTGGCCCCATTAGGTAAGAAAACCAACATCGGAGTTGTTTCCCTGAGATCACTCGGTAAGTCTCTCTTACCGGTCATATGGTTTGATGCTCCGCTGTCAAGTATCCAAGTGGGGTTTCCAAGATCCTTACTAGAGAGCCTCCCCAAGCCTTCACCAGAATGATCAAGGAGAGTCGGTGAAACTGCTCATGAGAAAGACCGGGGATGGCAGAACTACCTCTTCCTTTGACCGAAGGTGCCGTAGCTATTGCGTTGACTTGCCCACGTCCTTGATGACCTCGGCCTCCGACTGAGTTGGTCTGCTCATGTCCCTTCTTGGCTTTGTAGCAAGCCGGATACCCATTCAACTCGAAATAGTCTGAAACTTTATGTCCAGGCTTGTTACAATGCGAGCAGCTCTTCTTGGCTCCACCACGTTGTCGTGGCCCAAACAAAGGGTCGGCTCCACCGCATAGTCGTTGCTCATGCAGAGGAGACCCTCTTCCCCTTGCTGCGGTTTGCACTACCACGGCGACCGCCTCGACTCTCTCCTCTTGACCACACACAATAGTTCGGTGTCGCTCCTCTCGTGTGATTAAGGCATAGGCTCTGTTCATGGTTGGCAAAGGCTCATACTGAGGATTTGAACCGGATTGTCCCAAAAGGTGTGTCATCTAGTCCTATGAGGATTGGTGCAATTTCTCCTCCTCTTTCTCTCGAAGAAACTCATGCGCCGCTCCACATGTGCAAGTTAGGACCTTCGAGTAGCTACTCAACTTGTCCCACATCCCTTTTAATTTTGTGTAATACACCATGAAGGACGTCCCTTGCTGTCGTAATGAAGCAATCTCGCTCTTCAATTCATGGATTCGTGGCGTGTTCCCAATTGAGTAACGATCTCTTAGGTCATCCCAGACTTCCTTCGTAGTCTCCAAATACACGACATTCAGCTGAATGGACTTCTCAATCGAATTGAAAATCCATGATATCAACATCGAGTTGCAAGCCTCCCACTTGCTTGCCTTTGGTGTATCTTCATCAGGTTTTATCAAGGTTCCATTGATGAACCCTAATTTATTCTTCACCTTCAGCGCATTTACCATTGCTTTCTCCCACATATCATAATTGTCCCCGTTCAAGAGGCACGTCGTCACAGACGCACCTGGATTGTCGAATGGATGCAAATAAAAAGGTGATGACGGGTCTATCATCTTCTTTGTCGCTTCAGTGGCCATGAAGGAGATCGATTTGATCCTAAGAACAAGAGGGTTAACCGGCAACGACGTTAAAGAATAGCCAGCGGCGGCCTGAATATGCAAGGGAGGAGGTGACGGTTATGGGGTGGCTAGGGTTTCAGATTTTGAAACCTCGCTCTGATACCATGAAGAAAAACAGAAAGATTGGAATTGAATTCTAATTTTTGATATCTGTACAAAAGTGTTCCGTGTACATATAACAAAGTTTTCATTCCTAAACTTGGTATGATTCCTAAATCTGGTAAGAAGATATGTTAGGTAAGTCCTAGATAAGGTAGGATATCTCCTAATTATGATACACCAAATATATATACAAATCAACAGTTCGCAGAACACAAGCGACTGCAAGAGCCATCGATGAATGAAAAGGGAGCAATAGAGCTCCACTGCTGAAAGGAACAAGAGACCTTCGTCCTTCTTCCTCCTAACCGCGAGTTTCCGTGCTAGGAGTAGACGAAGAGGCCCTTTGACAGGCGACAGATGTCGGCAGCAGCCATCAAAATTCCCCTCTGTGTTGCTAGAGGAAAGACCAAGAGCGAGCTCAGTCGTGTCTTCTCCAAGGCTTCAATTGAGATATTCTATCCTCTGGACTTTTTTGCATTTTTGTGTCTCTCCATTTTGAGCCACATAAATGGGGTATAGTTATGCTTATTTGACTTATAACATAACCGAAATCTACGGGACTAGTAGTCTCGTAGATTTTTGTGACGTGATTAGTCGCCAATTAATGACGACTAAACATATGAGACTACTAGTCCTATGTTTCGAGCATGCTGTTTTTTTAAAATCGATATTTTTTTAGTCTGTTGGCTAAAAAGAGATCGATTTTACTAAATAATAAAAAAAATAATCGATTTTACTAATTATTTAGCAAAAAAATATCTTTTTAAAAAAAATTCCCTTTTGCTAACTAGTAATCCGTCAAGTAAAACTACTGGTTCAATAAGAAAGTTTGTCAAAGTTTTACTTTGCCAACTTTTTGCAGTGTTGCGATGAGAAAGCGCGTAGGAAAAAAAAAGACAGAGAGAACAATGTCACGTGACAGCTGGCTCCAAACCCAATGCCCAAAAAAGGAAATGCAATGCATGCATGCAGGCGCTTTCCGCCCACCCGCCACCCCGTGCAAGCGGGTAGGTGAAGATGCCAGCCCATAACCCACTCAAATCTCACGCTATAAATACCCAGCCCAAGCCCATCCGACCCTTCATTGCCTTCTCATTGTTAAAATTCTCTACTCGCAGAAACATTTTGTCTGAAATAATTTGTTGGGGAATTTAAGGATGAAGCCCCTCACTGCCACCTTGGCTATTCTTCTCCTTCTCTTCACTTCCTCTTTTCTCCAAGTTACTATGGCTGGCTCAGGTAATAACGTTTTACTAGATTTAGCACTAATTAATTAATATGCAAGGATTTTTTTAGCGTACATACATCAGTATATATAAAATGTTTTATTTATTGCTAATTTAATTTTACAATTTCCGTTTAGCCTCCTCAAAACATATATCTAGAAAAAAAAATTCAAGAGAAGCGAAGGAGATACATTTTAAGGACAAATTTTCAAACAAACCCCTTTACAATAATAATCGCAAAAAAGACTCATTTGCAACTTATTTTCAGAAACCTACATGGTTTCAGCCTCAGCGCTGAAACCAGGTCGGTTTCTGAAGAAAAAAAATTCGAAACTTCACGGTGAAGTTTAGTAAAGCTTACTAAACTTCATAGGAGTTCAACCCCGTGAAGTTTCGGAAATTTTTTTTCCAGAAACCGACCTGGTTTTAGCGCTGAGACTAAAACGATGTGGGTTTCTGAAAATAAGTTGGAAATGAGTCATTTTTTGTAATTAAAAATCCAAAGAGGACTGTTTTAAAAATTTGTCCTACATTTTAATTCAAAACTTCCCTCATCTTTGTAAATGGATGGGATCTGTAATTAGTTAAATTGTTATTTATTGGCTGGGTTTTTTTTTTTTTTTTTTTTGGGTGGATATGCAGCGTTCTGTGACTCGAAGTGCAAGGTGAGGTGCTCAAAGGCTGGGGTCCAAAAGAGGTGCCTCTACTTCTGTGGGATTTGCTGTGAGAAATGCCACTGTGTGCCCCCAGGGACTTACGGGAACAAGGATGCTTGCCCTTGCTACAGGGACCTGCTCAGCTCCAAGAAGACCCCGAAATGCCCTTGAACTATTATACCTCCCATCTTAAATTTTTTAGTTAACTTAAATTAATTACTACTCTTGTATTTGCACGCTACGTACTATTAGTAAATCTTAGTGAGCGCTAGCTATAGTTTGTACTGGGGTTGATGGCTTTATCTTGATATATTTGTGCCGTGAGCTGGGACTTTAATAATCTATGTAATATGAATGTATGATGAGTAGTTGATCGTGTGATATGTTACGGCTTTCTTCCATGCCTTCAGCCTTCCTACTTCTGTCATACTCTCTCTTTGTTGTATCAATTACTCTAACGACAATATAATAATTTAGAGCTAGATATTATCAGAACCTCGCATGGAATGGGGAATCTATCTATGCCGTTCATGGGTGGATAGAGAGTTGGTTTGGTAAGTTTAGCTTTTATCTTTATGGTTAAAATTACAGATAGGATTCTTATATTCTTTAGTTTGCATCAGAGTTTTCAGAGAATGAAGTTACCAAATTTATCATTGAGAAGCGTTTTCCCAGAGAATAACTTTTTGTGCAACTCCTTGAGACATCTGAGTGGATTGTATCTATTTAGAGGGTGTTTGGTTCACTAGTGGGCAAGAATAGAATTAGGAATACAGTTTTTTTTTATGGATTCTTACCTATTCTATAAAAAAATTTAAGACAAGTTTATAGATTCATGGAATTCTTTTTTTTTTCTTTCTATGTTTGTTTTGTAACATGAAAAGATGAAATTCAACTTTATAGAAACCCTCCAATTCCTAATCTTTAGTTTGGTTTGGAATGAGAAAATTTTAGGATAAAGGGTGAGTTCCAACGGCTAGTATAGCATAATTATTCTTATCCGTTTGACAATATTCAAACCGCACAATCCGAGGCAACACAAGCTCATGTATGAGCTTCAAAACCGATAGCAATAAACCCAAAGTAAATGAGCAACGTATGCTCCACCGACAACAACATAGCCAAAGCAAAGGAGCGACAAAAGCTCAAAACCTGAAGGCAATAAACCCAAAGCAAAGGAGCTGCAAAAGCTCAAGCAGACATCAACAAAATAGCACAATCCGAGGCAACACAAGCTCATGTATGAGCTTTTAAAACCGACAGCAATAAACCCAAAGTAAATGAGCAACGTATGCTCCACCTGACAGCAACATAGCCAAAGCAAAGGAGCGACAAAAGCTCAAAACCTGAAGGCAACAAACCCAAAGCAAAGGAGTTGCACAAGCTCCACCTGACAGCAACAAAACAACACAAACCGAGGCAACACAAGCTCATGTATAGGCTTCAAAACCGACAACAATAAACCCAAAGTAAATGAGCAACGTATGCTCCACCTGACAACAACATAGCCAAAGCAAAGGAGCGACAAAAGCTCAAAACCTGAAGGCAACAAACTCAAAGCAAAGGAGTTGCACAAGCTCCACCTGACAGCCAAACACACCCACCGAACCCATCGACAGAAATCAAAGCAACAACCAAATACCAAGGTCGAGAATGGATCACCGACAAATAGCGTCAAGCCTCGTCTTTGAAAAATAAATCGAAGAACGGTTCTAGAAGAGGCGCGAAGAGGATTGAGATGAGGCGGGAGAAGATTCGCGGGAGAAGCCGAAGCCAACAAAACCCACCGAACACTAGATCAAGTTCGAGAAGGGATCACTGCTGCACAATGGCTGAGCCTCGTCTAGGAAAAGGAAATCGAAGAACAACCTAAGAGGAGGCGCGAAGAAGATTGAGAAGAGGCGGGAGAAGAATAGCGGGAGCGGCCGATCCAGATCTAGGGTTCGTCGTGAAGAGGCGGAATCCGAAAAAGAAAAGAGAAAGGGAGAAAGTATGGGTTGTCAGTTTTTTGACACAAATCCTAGCAATTGAATAGGATTTGGGTTTCCATAAAAAACCTCTACTGTTGCAACTTTATGGATTTTGAAATCTATAAAAAAAAATAAACCAAACTTAGATTAGGATTGATAAAGAATCCTTTATTTACGGTTTTACCCCTGTCAGCTTCAAATCCTATTCTTTTTTCATAAAATGAGTGAACCAAACACCCTCTTAGTGTATGAACGAATGCGGTAGACACCTAGACAACATTGTTGACCAGGGATAACAGAGGCCCAATTTTGGTCAGGGATAACTGAAGCTCAGGTTCAAGTTCAGGATATGCCATGTCAAAATAATGGAATCGTACAGCCTGAGAACTTGTGGCTCGGCTTTAAATTAACCGATTAGAATTCTCTTAAAAGACTAAATAATAAAAGAAAACACAGGTATTGGGACTCGACCGGGACATCAAAAGGTTAAACAAAAAAAGAAAAAAGAAATGAAAAGGCAATTAAACAGAGAAGAACAGGAAAATGGATAAAACTCTGAACTGTTTTCATCAGTTTGACAAAGTAGATCACGCAACACTTTTGTAGATATAATAACACTTTCATCAGTTTAGATGACAGAAGAATGCATCATTGGCAACAGACATTAGATGCAATTGTTAAATTCAGATAACAAGATAAAAAACACTAAAGAGCTGCTGTAGTGAACATTACCACTTGCATCAATAAAACAAATATGTTTGATACATTCACATTAGCCAACTCACACGAGTAAGATGCTTTCAATTCTGCAAGCTACTGCCACAAGAGATGAATTGTCCACGCATCCGGGCATCCCCCACTACGTGTACGTTTAATCGGCCGCGCCCCCAACAAAAACAAAACAAAAAAAAGGGAACAAAAGAGAGGGACGTGCAACCATTTCATTTTATTGATCTAAATTTCACAATGCAGTAAATAGTAAATCAAAATTACAAGGCTTTAGCTTTCCTGTCTTCCTCTACTATCTACATTTACCAACTGTAAGTACATTATAGTAACCAAATTAATATCTATAATCAGCAAAACATGAAGAGCTGTTAAGTACAGGGAGTGAGGTTTTTGCTCCAATAGATCTTCTCACACAGCGCAAAATTTTTTAGCTTACTTGCACAGGAGAGCCAAAAAGTTACTTCCACATGAGAAGCACACTTGGGAAAGGCAAGCTTTTCCTCATAGATCCAAGCGAATAATAGTATATGTGTATGACTCGAAAGAAAGAACGTAATTTACAATGGTGTGAGCTCTTGTTCAGAAATGGCAGAATCCACAGGCTTGTATAATATACCGGCTCCATCAGATCTCTTCCTCCAGATGTGCAATGCTAATATAACTGAGAGGATGAGCACAATAGCTACTAAAATTGCCACCATCACCGCCCAAACATGAGTCTGCAACCATGTCCTGAAATTACAACATATCTTAGACAACAATTGAAATTAAGCGAATGGATTTGGTTAGGATGAGGATTCAAGAGTATTGGTTACTTCTAGATATGATATTTTGATATCTTTTAGTTCTTTTGGGCTCAACTGAGATGAAGAAAAATCTTGTTAGATTAATTTTGGTCCTTGGATCTAATAATTTTGGACAACGAATTTTCTTTTAATTTATTAAAAGTAATCTCTTAGCCTCAGAACAAGATTTGTATCGGTGAAGATATGTAAGTCTTCTTTAAGTGAGGAAGATATAGCACTAATGAAACTGAAAATTTATGACACTTCTTTGTGATTGAGATGATCAAAATCTTGTTTTAAGGTGTGTGGAAATTCTTTGCAGATTAGAAGCCCAAACGAAAGTCATGAAGCCATTCATTGACCCTAAATCCTATCCCCCCCCCCCCCCCCCCCGCCCTCCCAAAAAAAAAATATTCTCTTGTGCTTTTGATCTCTCACTAGTAAGGTTCATGATTCTATGCAGTCTGCAAAAATAGATTGCAAATATGATATACATTCTCCTGTTCATATACACGTTCAGTGATCTATATAAGATCTAGAGCTCAACAGGATCCCAACTTTGGCAGATGTTATCCTTCATGATGTTTGTGACTCTAATAATAGATCAATTCTAACTTAAAGATACCACATTAGGAAAAACATTTAAATTCATATAATGACTTATTGCACAGATGGTATGAAAAGTGTTCCTCCATGAACTTTTAAGAATATATGTGACTTTTAAGAATCTACTAATGTTGGAATTTACGCAGCTATACATAACATCTACTTTGTAAAAAACATGTCAATGCTTGAAGAATGTTTACGAATATTATTCTTAGAAAACCTAAGTTACCTGGGAAACTTGATCACGAAGCCGTACCCATAACTGTACCCAACACATACCAGACACCGACACGTACCAGCCATCCCTTGGCCCACTTCCATCATGTGTCGTAGCCTCTAGATACCAACACTCATCGGATCTCATTAAATATACTCACATATTTATTCAGACATGTATCCAATTATATAATACATGCATTAATTTAAAACACTGGTCATATAATTCTTGGACGTTTATTCTACAGTTACATCAGCTTCTTGAAACTCGTTCCACATAGGTTGCATTCGTTGCAGTCCATACCCAGTTCAAAATTATGATCTAAAAGATCATTTTGGGATCTAGTTCAGAAACAAGTGATTTTCCAATCTATGATCTCCATAATAAAAGAAACATAAAATGATACATGAATTTAATCATAACATGTGAATAAAAAAATATTATTGACCTTATGCAAATTATTAATTTCAACATATGTATATATCCGTGAACCCGTACCCTATTTTTTTAATAAATTTGTCATAATATTCTGTACCAGCACCCACACCCAGTGTTCTAAATATCGGATATCAAGGACACGTCAGACTGAAAAATTCTATACCAGATGGAGGATATCGGGAATATGTCAGAGATATTTAATAAATATCGGTGTCATATAGGATAATGTGTGTATTCATACTTGATGAACTAAAATTGGAGCTATTGAGAAAGATTGTATCTTCTCTAAAACTTGTACCAGATATTTGTTGAGAAAAGATTGCATCTTTTCTAAAACTTAAACCCGAGAATTTGGCCTCTAACGAACCCTAATTCTTCTTCTGGATATTTGCATATGCAGATATTTGTTTGGTTTTGACCACCACTGAATCATAAATCCAAATCATTGTTTAAAACAAATAAAAGTCCAAATCCATATTGCAATGTTTTGGCTAATTTTTTTTAGGCCTATATGTCAAGTGATATAAGGAAAATCATGATATATCGCCCAAAAAATATTGAGACCATATTATTTTGGGGCAAACCTTATAAAAGGATTAATATCGACCATATTGGGGATATTTCTTCCAAATAATGCCAAAAGCAATAAAGGATATTAAGACCATATCGTTTTGTTGTGAGTCATATAAAACAACATCGGCCGATATATCAGGTACATCAGGAATATCTAAAGCAATGCCCATGCTTGTACCCGTACTCGTATCCATGCAACATAGAAGATAAAACTTGCATTACTCGTGCTAAAAATCTTGACTATGAATGATATGTTGCATCTGGCAAGCAGATATATCGACATTAAAAAAAAGAGAGAAATGAACCCGCTGAGTTAGAGGATTAGATACCTTTTAGATGGAGGCTCAACCTTCCACTCAAGCAGTTGATAACTTCCAAAAGTCTCTGGGAGGCGAACACGGTGTTCCGTTAAGCGAGCAATTATGCCCTACACATAACCAAAGCCACTATAAACTAAAAACCTGAGGATTTTATACAACAAGAACCTGAAAGAGAAATGATAAACTACCATTGCCGTGGTATTTGAAATGTAGTCAGAAGGTCCTGCTGGAAAAATAACCCATCTTATCAGGGTACTGTTTCCTTGTCTTGAGAAATTCATAAACTTTACCTGCAAATAATTTTAACATAATAATTTCAGTGAACATACATTTTACAATGCTTTGTTTCACAGTAAACTGTTTTTAATTTGCTACTGCACTGAGAACGGATATGATAAAAATAATGCAGGATAAACAGCCTTAACAGGTTTTTTCCCCCCATGAAGGCCAGTGCCATAACGATAATAGAGATATAAGAAAAACATATTATTGCATATAAGCAGAATCTGTCTCAATATATCAAAGTACTGGATGGATCAATTAACTGTCACCTGATGAGCATCGACTTCCAACTCATGAGCAATATGCTCTGCAAGTTCTGTAATGTGAGGCATCAGATTTGAATATGATACATTCAAAGACATGTCAAAGGTTATGAGTCCAACCTCGATTTGACCTGAGAATAGATAGTCATGAAAGCAAACTTAAGCATTCTAGTAAACTGAAATATATTTTCTCAAAAAACTAGCTTCTAGATTAACATGCTTCTCTTTAATGAGTTTTAGCCAATGGAAAATGAGAAACATGACATATAATTAGGCGTGATTGGTTTGGAAATACAGAAATATACAAGATGGTAAGACACAAATGATAGCATCAAACTGCTAAGGAATTATTATTCCAGTCATCAGGATATATTCCTTGCTGTGGAAAGAACAATCTTATGGAATTGCGTAGGAATTGTAATTCTAGTCGGTCAGGATTGACTCCCATTAATTATCAGATTACCCAACCTAGACTAGATTCAGCAGAAATATACATTTTTGACGAGATAATATTTTGAAAACTGTAATAAATCTGAAAATATACATTTGGCAGCATTTTTGATGAAATAAAATTATCAGAAAAGGTACCGAGAGATATTATTTTACATTTTCCAGCAGCATATAAGGAAAACTATAAACATAACTAGATTTATCACAAATAAATTTCTAAGTAGCAGCACAAAGTAAAATCCGGGAAGACATGTTGAACTAATTGATGGGATAACTGAAACTTGATGAGTTTGGAATCCATGTTGTTGTTGTACTGTTAGGAATATGGGTGCAAAAGCGACCATATTGGTACTAAGACACAACAAAATTTGAGAATACAGGATACAGTTGAGTCATGGATACGACATTAATAATGTTATGTATGTGAGTTATTGTCATAAACATGGATTTGTAAGATTGTACTAGTTAACAAACTACTAACAAAGGTAACATAAAATATTTTCAAAGCCATGTTAATCAAGAGTTACAAGAATTCATAGTAAGTGAAAACAAATATATAAGTGCATTTACTTATTAATTGACTTGAAAACTAATAACTTCTTCGTCTCAAATACATCTCTGGTTCATCTTCATAAGATTTTGTAACTTTTTTGTCTCAAATACATCTCTGATGCATCTTTCATGCACATGAAATATAAGTTTTAAGATATATTACGACTTAGGAGCATCCATCAAGTGCTAGGGGATCCAAGTATCAGATGGGTTTTCAATCATGGCCACTTTTTAAGAGATGGTGGCCACATCCACCAAGTGCTCCAGTATCCAGGTGTCAGATGCGGTTTTCAAATAATGATCGAGTGTTTCAGTGGATAAAACTTTGAGTGCTGTAGAATTAGAGTGTGGATAAGGCAAAACAATTGCAATGGAAAATGATGCCTTAGTCGAATCGTGTGGGTAAAAGACAACAATTTTACAATTTTTTCTACCTTACAATAATAGCAAATATGAAAATAGGTTACAATCTATCAGATCCAACAGATGGAAGAAAGTGAAACTTGATTCCAAAGAAATATGTTTGGGCACTATAATAACACTGCTGGAAATATGCGTGTACATACATACATGCGTACATGCATATTGACCGACATACACACATAGACACACAGGCACGCATACACACATATTACATACACGTGTGTGGCCATGTGGCGCGTTTAATAGTTAGAGGAAGTATCCCATATTTTCCTTTAAACATGGACAGAAATCTTTATCAAAGAAATAGGCATTACAGATATGGATATTTCACTAACGATGAACAGGTTCCTCTGGAATGCTGATGTCATGCTTGAGCGCTCTTGTTCATGAAAAGTGAATTCATTGATTTTCATTAATTCTTTAGGAGACAAATTTTCAAAACCAACCTCTTTCAACATTTATTTCCAAAAAACGACATCTTTTGCATTTATTTTCAAAAACCGACCTGGTTTCAGCCCTGGCGCTGAAACCAGGTCGGTTTTTTTAAAAAAATTCCGAAACTTCACGGGAGTTCAACTCCCGTGAAATTTTATTACTTAAACAAACTTCACGGGAGTTGAACTCCCGTGAAGTTTGTTTAACCAATAAAACTTCACGGGAGTTGAACTCCCGTGAAGTTTTAGCAGATTGTTAAAAATCTGCTAAACTTCACAGGACGTAGCCTTTGACTCTGAATGATTTATTCATCTTTCCTTGATCATTCTTGATGATCGATCGATTGATTTTGCCTCAGGATCATCGCCAGTTCAAGCAGAGGTACTATGACCTCCCTAATCATTTTCAAGCCCCTGATGGGCCCGTCTTCTTGAAGATATGCGATGAATCCACCTGCCCTAGGATTGCTAACGACTATCTATCTGTAAGTAAAGCAAAGCGTTTTCCCCCATTTTTATGCTCGATTGCTTGCCTCGCACTTAATTTGATGAGAGACTGGCCGTGATGATGGTTGTTGATTGTTCCGTGTTTTACGCGCCATCAACACTGTTGTTTTCATCTTCCTTCGTGATGCAGGTGTTAGTAAAGAAGTTCGGCGTTGCAAATGATTTTGCAAACTTCACGGGAGTTGAACTCCCGTGAAGTTTGTTTAAGAAATATAAGTTCACGGGAGTTCAACTCCCGTGAAGTTTTAGTAGTTAGTTAAAAATCTGCTAAACTTCACGGGAGTTGATTCAACTCCCGTGAAGTTTCAAAAAATATTTTCAAAAACCGATCTGGTTTCAGCGTCAGGGCTGAAACCAGGTCGGTTTTTGAAAATAAGTGCAAAAGAGGTCGTTTTTTGAAAATAAATGTTGAAAGAGGTTGGTTTTGAAATTTTGTCCATTCTTTAGGGGGAAAAGTTGATTCTTGAAAAGAAAGACAAAATATCTCTTTACAGCATTATAATCCATGTATTATTTCACATTCATGTTACTGAAGAAAAAATCACACTCGCATACACACACAAACATGTGTTATTGCATCCTGCACCTCTTAGACATATAAGTACCCATATGATATTCAAATCTTACACATTGTATCATTTAGATCATAATACATGTTTCCTAATGGAAACTACTGCATAAGCCTTTTAGTTCATCAAAATTTATATTAGAGACTATACGGCTCATCATGTTAAACCTACAATTTTCAGAAACTGGAAAACATCCATTTTAGAAACTTATTGAGCGAGCCATGCTTTCCAGTCACATAAAATAATGAGAAAATACAGAAAAGTAGTTGAACTGACAAGCTAAAGTAAGTAAGACGAAGCTTGCCGCAACAGAAAATTCCCTAATAGAGATTATAATCACATCTTAATGATTTTTCAAGTTTCATTGATAATCAGATTTAGCAAGTAAAGAACATATAACTTAGCCTCCATGTATGCATTAGTCTTGAAAAATGTATACCAACTTCTATGCTTTGTTCTTCATCTTGATGTATTAATTTGTATCGCAGTTATTTCTTTGGTCCTATATTGCAATGTCAGTATGTCTTGATTTGTATGTTATGCTTAACTATATTAGAATTGCCATAGGCAAGTAGCCAATATATATATATATATATATATATATATATATGGGAATGATGGGTATGAGTGGCGCTCATTTTGCTAAATAAGCTATCAAGAGATAGAGTGATCCGCGTCCACACTTGTGATGTGTGACTAGTAAGGTGAGTCTCACCGCATGGCTATTTTTTTGATAACTCATTAACAAAATGAGCCGCACCTCATACCTATTATTTCCTACACACACGTGTGTGGTGTGTATATAATATATATATATATATATATATATATATATATATATATATATATATATATATTATATATATATATATATATGTGTGTGTGTGTGTGTGTGTGTGGTGTATTAGCCTAAGTAGCATAGGATGGGTACGACATGGACACGTATCAAGTTGTTGTGTAACCCTGTAAACATGACCTAATTTTTGAAAAAACTGTATAATAACAACAACAACAACCACCACGACCACCACCACCACATCACCACCAACAAACAATAATAAAGGGACTTTTGAATACATGCATACGCATAAATGTTCATGTATACAAGAGTCAACAATTATTTCAGATAATATAAAGGGTTTTGATATTAGTCCCTTAAATCTTTAGTATTTTGATATTAATCCCTCAAATCTTCATATTTTGATATTAGTCCGCCAAATTATCATAATGTGTTGATATTAGTCCCTGTAGTTAATTGGTGTTATAACCTTGGGGAAATATTCTGTTAACTATAACTTTTTGGGCGGATTGACTATTACACCTCTCTAATTATAAACTCAAATCTCATACCCATTTAGAAACCTCACACCCGTTTAATCACAAACTCAAACCCAACTCATTTCAAACCCCTCATTTTCTTTCTTTCATCCCCTTGATTTCTAAATAAGTTACCCACCTCAACCTCTTTCCACTCTCACCTGTCACCTCCTTCAAACAAGAAGATAAATATAACCGAAAAAGTTCCCATCAAAAGAGCAATAAGCTCTTACATATGAGTACTCTCCAGAAATTTAAAACACCCTCATCTCAAGCTCATCCTCGGTGGTTACTTCTCCCTTTTATATAATCTTCATGATTCTAAGATCAAACTCTTCTCTCCTTCCTCTTTCATTACACAAACCATAGCAACAAAAACTCACTCATTCCCCTAAC
Organism: Asparagus officinalis; assembly: GCF_001876935.1. NCBI lineage: Eukaryota > Viridiplantae > Streptophyta > Magnoliopsida > Asparagales > Asparagaceae > Asparagus > Asparagus officinalis. The sequence continues at coordinate 27,916,233 of NC_033801.1, forward strand.
ATAATGAACATCAACAATACATTCATACTCAAACATCCTAACCTCCATTGTAGAATCAACTTTTCATAAAGCTGCCTAAAACACCATCACCCAATAAACCATTAATAAGATCACAGTCTTCACTTGTAGCCGCATCAAGAAAAATCCCTAAAAGCCATCAACAAAGCTTCAACATCATATCGGGTTGAAACTATGAGCGAAGGAGGATGCGGGGGAAGGGAGAAGAGAAAGACACTAGGTTTTTGGGAAATTAAACAAGGGTTGCTTGTTTGATTACCCAACCATGGTTACCAATAATCTAACCATGGTTAAGTGATTTGTATGGCATATATATTAGAAGGACTCATATCATTATATCAACATATTTGGATGATTTAGAGGATGATTTGGGGGACTAATATCAAAATACTAAAGATTTACGGGACTAATATCGAAAAACCCCTAACATAAAACCTATAATGCTTAAATATACGTTATTTTTTTGAGCATGCATTGCTGACTTTGCAAAAGAAATATTAATTGGCTGTTCAATCTTGTACGAAATATTAGGCATAGCTAAACTTCTAATTTTAAACAAGTCAATGTTTTACAACACTTTTGCAATCAATTTACTTGATTTACTCCTTTCATTTTGATCTATATGATTTTGATGATATATAACCAAAACAATAAGCATATTGGGTTATCGTTACTCATGCATCAAGTGATTGTAAAACTAACTGTTTTACGGCAATACAAATAAAGAGAGAATGAAACATATGTGTTAGAAATATTAAAACATCATGACTTTTGTTTTATATATGTTTCGAGTTATTTAGATCATGATGAATAAAGCAGATCATCTATTGAAATTATTTAATCCATATGTCAAGAGGTGCATCCTTAGCTTAAAATCTAAGGTGTCTTCTTAGAACATATTTCCATGTTTGTGCGTGTGCGTGTGCACACGTGCGTACTGTGTGTGTCTAGAAGAGAATAATTGATATCCTTGTCATATGAGGGGATATTCTCTCATATGACCATGTATGACTCAATTTCCATCAGGCGAATAAAGGAGGAGAGAGAAACCCTTGTAACTATACTTAGTTAGGATTGGGTCACATTATGTTACTTGTGTACTCTTAATCGAAGCCATACATGTACCTAATATGTACCCGTACACATACTTGTACCCAAACTTCTCAGACACTCCTTGCATGTATGAATACATTTATTTGGGCATATCTCCCTTATGCAATATATGTTCTAAATTAAAACAGTTCCCATACACTTCTTGGACACATATCCTACGCTTCACATCCACTTTCTAAAACATGTTGGACACAGATCGGGTTTCAAGCTATTATTTTTAAGTGTCGTTTGGATGTCTAGTTCAAAACTGATGGCGTTCTAATTTATAATCCACAATCAACTCAATAAAAGGAAAATAAAAATACCATAAGAAGCTTAATTATCATAACATGTGGATGAAAAACAATATCGATCTCGTGTAAATTATAAATTTTAGTATGTAATGTATGTATGTGTATAAAATCCTCATCCCTTACATTTTACAAATTTGTTGTGATCTGTATTCGTGTTGGTTTCCACGCAACTTAGGCCACATCATTGTATACAAGAGAATTCTCTCATATGACATATGCTACCACACACACACATGGTTGGGGGGGGAGAGGAGTTTCGTTGGTACTAAGGGCAAAATTGGCTCTTAGCAATGAGGTGACTTCTAAATGTGCACATTTGAAAATGGACCATGCTTGGTTAATCATCCATCAAATAAGCGGACAAGAAGTGACCACCTCACTACCAAGGACCAAAGTAGCCCTCGGTACATAGTATACCCATATTCGAGATATGTGCGCGCGCATGCATTTGTGCGTCTGAGATCAAGAAAGGTATGTTATGTGCATATCCAATAACATGTATAATATAATTGAGGGCACATTTGAATAAGTGTATGTCATGTCCAACAAATGTCTATGGAAGTATCAGTGTCCGGTACAGGGGTCGAGTGATGTACTTGCCACATGGGTACAGTTTCAAGACAGAAGTATAGTGTTTGCAGATATATGATTATTTTACGTTCTAGCAATGGGGAAAGTTATTAGGAATAGATCTCCCTCAGTGTTAAGACATCAGAGTTGCTAAGACCACCTAACATGCTATGCTTATGTCCTATAAAAGTTTAGACAGCAGGTTAAAGTTCATAACATAGAAAAACAAACAGAAGGGATTCTGAACTGAGAAACAGGAGATTTGACAAAGGATATTAAAGAAAATTTAGAATGTTTTGGTCAATCTCTCATGCTTTTTGGAAGCTTCAAAATTCAAAATAGCTAAACTTGTAGAGGGCCTTTTGCAATAAACCTGGCACAAAATGGTCTTCAACTCCAGTAGGAGGCAAAGCTGGTCCCATTCCTTCATTTGAACTTGTATTAGATGAAGTTGGTCCTACTGGAGAGGTGGCATCAATATTCAGCCTCTTCCACAATTCAGAACAATTTGTTTTCCAAAATCCAATTCTTTCATTTTGGCGATCATAAGTTACCAGAGTATTGCGGACAACAATTCCTGTAAGAAGATAATATCATTTATGTCTCAGAAAAAAGAGAAGTTGAAATATGTGGGGGGGGGGAAACAATAGAATGAATCCTTAGAATTGGCAACATATTACAGATCTAGCAAAACAGTATTTACTGAAAATGAAATGAACAAGAATGAGCATAGATTATAGAAAATTGTAAGGAAGTTAACAGAGAGTAAAGCAAACACACCACCCAAAAGCGTAGTCTGATCTTTTCCATTCCTAAAGATTCCCAAGCAATAAGCACCATGAACCTTTGAATGCTTTATACAGGAATGGCACAGAAAAAAAGAAAATCATTAACAGTCATAAAAAATAAGGGTACCAGCATATGTAAAGCATAGATAAGCTTATCTGTTACCCGAAAAAGGTAGTTTTCAGGGGAAAGTGATAACTTCTCTCCCTTGCCAAAAACCATGTCAACTTTTGGAAAGGTGTCTAAGAGTTGGGAGACATCACTAGAGATAAGTTAAAATATCAGTTAGGTGGTAAAGAAGGTTGTGATGATAAAGTATTTTCAAGCTTACTAATCGCAACGAGTCGTACCTTCCCCCGCCAGAGAAACAAATATCTTTGTAATTTGGATCTGGTCCATCAATTTGTTTGAGAGACTGGAGGTTGCTCATGATCTTGGCAAAAGATAAAAATTCAGAAGGTGAGAACAAAAAATGTCCTGCTGTTTACCAATCCTAAAGAAAACTACTTATGTTCCTTAATAAAGGTTAAATTTATTTACTTAGTGACAACATTTAAGTATGAACATAAGATGGTTGCTTGTATCTTCCTTGTGCCTGAAAATGGCCTATGTTCTAAAGGAATAAAGAAAAACTGAAGAAATGTGTGCACTTGTATCATCTAGTTCAAGGTACTAAAACCTTTTTTCCATATCATAAATGAATATATGGCCTATGTTCAGAAGGGACAAAAACAAAATTTGAAAAAAATGTTTGCAATTGTATCATCTAGTTAAAGGTCCTAACACCTTTTTTGCATTCATAAACGAATATATGAATTCATGAAATCGTCAAAAATATAAATTCATAAAATCATCAAAAATATAAGATCTTATTCTCAACCTTAACCATAACCGAATCCCAAAAGAAGCAAATATAAAGTTAACTCTGCAACCAAGCAATCAGAAGAGTCAACTGTTATACTCTAGCATTAAGAAGGAAAAATAAAAGTCATCAACCAGAAAAAAGTGATTGCAAGACGGAATGGATATACCCTAGACTCTATAATGCCAGCAAAAAATGATGATGCTAATGGTAAATTCCTAAGAAACTTGTATAAGATTATATGCCTAAATATGAGGGGTTGTCTAAGTATCCCCAAAGCTAGACAATCAAAGGTTAGAATTGGAAGCACTAATAGAAAACTTGGGACCACTACTTACGACAGAAGTATATATCCACAGGAAAAAAAATTGCCAATGCATGCTACAGAAGTAATAGTATATATTGTCAAGAAAGAATTCTGCACATTATCAATCATTATGTCCAGCATCCATTTTTTATGGAGATTCTGGGGCAAAGAAATGACTGAGAACAGGAAGTACCGCTTTAAGAAGCTAAGACAGTCAACTTTTAGACGTACTTAAATCCATATCATCATAAAGCTAAGGACTAAACAGTTTATTGTAGTGGAAGAAAAGTCTTCCTTTCACCAACAACCCGATCGTTAAAACAAAGAACTCAAAAG
>NC_033801.1:27920541-27920975 GCF_001876935.1 Asparagus officinalis
TGGAGGCTAAATAAAAGAAAAGAGGGAAGTTATTATATAAGAATGACAAGAAAATGCAGTAAACACAACGAAGAGAAAGAACGGAAAGGAAACAAAAGAAAATTTTGAGAAGAAAGAGCAGGTTGGCTAACTGCATGAGGCAGCAAGGCAGAGGCATACTATATCCAAAATCTTTAGACTTAAAATGGGAAAATGAAATAATGTAGTCCAAGACGCGTATAAGCACACAGACAGATGAAAGAATCGCTCAATCAAAGGAAAGTTGGAGAAGAAAGGGCAGGTTGGGTCACTGCATGATGCAGCAAAGAAGAAGCATACTAGATCCTAAGTCCTTTAAACTACAGAGGAAACTGTAAGCACATATTATTGACCAACAAAGATAAAATGAAAATACAGAAACCAATTTTTTTTTTTTTTTTTTGGGGGGGGGGGGG
>NC_033801.1:27920985-27928341 GCF_001876935.1 Asparagus officinalis
GTAACTCTAGCTGCTACAATAGCATGCTCATTTATTCAAGAATAATAAAACAAGAATATATAAACCAAAAGAAAAAAAAAGAACTTACTGCATCTCTAACTGCTGTAAAAGCTTCATCTGGTAGGTATGCATAAGTGGTACCACTGTCCAGTATAGTTCCATGTTTCCTATTAAACATCCTTGAATCTAACCGCAATGGTTTTTCCGCCACGTGTATTTCCTTCAGCTCAAGATTGTAATATGGACTGTTGCCATCCCGAGACTAGAGTAAATGTGGGAGATGTATCAAATGTATTTGTATGGCAAATCCATACAACTGAAATTGCCTAAATTTTAGTGGTTAATCATACCTACGGTTAGGATCTGAATATGAAAATATCATATCTGGAGGAGGAGAAATTCCACCAAGGATCATTGCGCCTCCACCAAAATTCATCCCGCCATAACATAAAGAAAATGAATCATTAATGGCACCCTTTCCAACAAGCTGATCCATAATACTCAAGCGACCACGGCCTAACCCCATTATGCCATCAGCATGTTGAGTAAAAAGATCACCAGTTTCACTGTTTTCACAACCAAAAACAGCTCGCTGAGGCTTAAGTGAGCTCTCCTTGCCAAATGATATTATGTCCTCACCAAGTACCCCACTACTCGAGCTCATTTCAGCATACTGCCTCTCATAAACACACTGCTTTTTTTGTTCATCACAAGTACAATCAATATTACACTTCACTGGTTCATATGTTGTTGATTTATCTGGCTGAAACCTTGGGTCCTGAAAATCAGTCAAAGATAAGTTTAATTAGAACTACAGACGAACCTGTCATTCTCCAGGAAATGAGAAGTTTTTAAAACTCGAGAGGCAGTATGCATACTTATATAAAGGAAAACAATCATATGCCAATCAAATTAAGTTAGAAAACAGTATATACAGTGAAACTATAGATAACTTGATATCACCTGCAATAAAGAAACTCGAAATATCAGCCATCATGTTAACTACTTATCGAACAGAAATATAAAATGCAACTAGATATAGTTTATTTCCTTCAGGCATGCATAGTTATACATTGGACATAAAACAAGAATGCACCTCACATCTTTCAATCTAGAAAATGATCTCAATATTTGCTTCTTAACTAAATTGGCTAACCATGAAGTTCTCACAATAATAATTTGGAAGCTAGTTTACAATGAAAGAGGCCCGATGCATGCCTGGTCTCTGGTTATCCTTTTATTAAGAAAAGCTTAATGACACCTTCATATCACATCCTTGTTGTAATTTAACTTTTATCCGCACTAATAAAGACTATCAGTTTGATGCTAATCCTGAGACCTCCTATTACCTGACCTCCTATTACCTTCTGACTTTACTGGCAAAGCTCTGCCTCATGCCCTTTCGTAATTATTTTAGGGTTAATTGCGAACATGCCCCCTGTAGTATCACCCAATAGCAAAAAGACTCCTATAGTTCTATTTGCTGCGAATAGCCCCTTATATTATTGGCCCAGTGCGGATTCACCCGCTTAGTGAAAATTTTCAACTCTTATAAAAAAAAGATAGCAATTGAGGGCCCATCATCAAAAATAGAACAATAGGGGTCTAGCGCCTCTTTAAACCTTTTAAACGATTTTTAGAGTCAAACATTCAGCGAGTCTATTCGCAAAAATAGAACTATAAGGGGTATATTTGTAATTGGGTGATACTACAGGGGACATGTTCGTAATTAACCCAATATTTTAAGGGTTTTTTAGATATATATCACCCAAATCATAGGTTTTTTCAAATTTACCCCCAAATAATTATAGTTTCAAAAGCACCCCTTTAATTGTATTTTCTCTCAAATATACCCTCACCTTAGACTATGTTATTTTAACAATGTTTGTTTTAAATTTGCCCTTCTACCCCCTAAATATAGTGATGCAGGGGAGAGACTAATTCATTGTCTGTTGTTTATCCCCTTTCTTGCGTTCTCTAGTGTTCAGTCAATGTGCTCTTTTTCCCTCCAAAGTCCTATGTGGCAAACTCTCATCTAAATTGGACGCTCACATTGTAAATTGTTAAGCAATTATTTCCTCATAATTATTCTCACTCTCTCTAGTGACTTCTTTCTTATTTGATGCACAACGAAAGAAAACTATGCATAATATCATCTATGGAAAGATTTTGGTGCCCCATGTAATCGCACAAGATCTACAATGATCAATCTTTATAGATTGCTAGCAAACCACTGCGTACTTATGTCATCCATTCCTGAGAATGGAGAAGGCCGATTGAGGTTGCTAATCATATGCTGAGGGTGTCTATGATTGCTTCTAACTTATTAGGAATGAAGTTCATCTTGTAGATTCCAACCAAACCTTTTCTTTTCCATATATGTAATAATTATCCAAATGTTTTATGCAAGGTTTTAAATATCGTTCGACATGTCCGACATGTCGGCCGACATGTCGGTTTGAGGGCTTGAGCGACACGATATGAGCGTTTTCAACTCGTATGTCGGTTTTCAGGACCAAATCGGTAATTTCGGGGCCATATCGGGCATATTGGCTGATTTTTCAAGGCATTTTTCAGCCTTAAAAAATCGGCCGATATGGTTCTTTTTTAAGATCTGTTTTTTATTATTGAGTTTGAGTTTAGTGATAAAAACTCAATCATGTTTGACTCATTCTCATGTTTAAGGATTTCTTATGAACCCGATAGAAAGAAAAGAGAAAAATTAGGGCTACAGCGTACTTGGGAACCGATCACTCCTTTTGTGAACGACGACGCCCTTCCCCACCTCCATCTCGACCCCCGTCGTCCATCTCCGGTTACGCCCCGAAGTCCGAATCCCAACCGAATCCGAGGACGGCAGGGTATCCCGTCGTCGGGATGAAGAGAAAAGGGTGGTCGGTGACTCATCCGAAGGACCCCGAGCAGATGAAGAAGAAGAAGAGCACTGACACTGCCTCCCTGTGACGTCTCGTCGCTAAGACTGCCTCACTACGACGTCGGAATCCACCTATCACCGGCGCCGCCTTTAGAATTTATAAAGTATGTTTATATTGAATTTAGGAATGCTTAGATTACATTTAGAACATGATATTATACATATGCGTACCATCCGATATGGCAATCCGATATTTAGTCCAGTCCCCCGATATATACCCGATTTTCGCTATCCGGCATGAATTTTAACTGTCCGACATGACTCCGACATCCAACATTTAAAACCTTGGTTTTATGAGTATAATATATGTGTATTCTCGTATACTCTTTATTTGATTTGTTAGATTTTTCTACCCTTTCATTGTATTTATATGTGCAATCTTGAAGCATTTTTTCCAAGGACTTAGGAAATGTGACTGGAACAGAGGATAGAGCGGCAGTTCTTGGAGTAAGAAGAAAAGAGGGAGAGAGAGTAATTAATTAATCTTTTAGTTATAATTAATTCTATCAAGGATGGAACTGACATTTCATTGATTTAATAGAATATTCCAATAGGATGATACTCTAGAATTTAAGGCAAAGGGTAAGTTTAACGAATGATTACAGATTGAGGGGAAAACTTAGAATTATTATAATTTAGGGGGCAAAGTTAAAAATACATATAATTTGGAGGGTATATATTGAAAAAAAAACTCTTATTTAACAACCATATAATTGAGAATTAATCACTATATTTATCAATAAGTAGCTTTGTCCACTATTTTATATCAATCAATAGCTAGAAAGTATTTTCTTAATTTTTCATCTACTTTTCCCTTCTTCTGTCCCATTCATATCTCTCTTCTTGAAGTTGCTCTTCGTATGCAGTTTGTTCAACAACAAAGAACAACTTATAATCCAAGAATATTATAACTAAGTTCACCTCAAGAAAAGATAGGGAAGAAAACAAAGCCAATAATGTTTTAGAATGAAGTGGACATAAAAAACATATTAATTGATAATAACTATCAAATATGAGTTTTTAATGCATCAACAAGTAATTTAAGATACATCTTAAACTCCCTACCATTGTACCGAAACTATGAAGCTATCTTATGGCCTTTTATGAGCCAAATTTGACTCACACAACGGTGTTAATTTTTTACAATGCACTTTAAATTCATGATCAGTGGGAATTGAACCTTGATTGCTTTGATACAATCTTAAAAGGTCTTGCCTACACCTAAACTTTGAAGTTGTGGTGAAAGTTGAGGGTTATAATTTTATACTCTAACAACTTGACATTAGTTTTCACCGCTTTTTATGTTATATCCTTAAATTTATATAATTTGGTAGTTATATCAAGCCACAACCATGGCCACCATGATCTTTGAAATATATGAATTAAAATATTATGATACTCAAAATATTCATTGGAGTATACAATGAGAATTCTTTCTTGAATGTGTGAAAATGAACCATTAAAACATATACATTGGATGATATATTATCATATTCTAGATGTTAACAGACATGTCAGATTCAAGACCTAACCGCTTAGGCCTAGGCGGGTGCCTAGACCATTTTTTAACAAAAAATGGTTATGTAATAAATTGATTTGTTTATTGAGTTGATAAACCAATTATGAAATTGTCACTAGCTTTACATGATTTTTTCCATGTTTTCTCTTTATAAGTTTTTATTCAAAAAAATTAGAACATGCATATCTAGTTAGCGCTTTAACACTCGATATTATAAAATATCTCCAATATATGCACTGAATGTGGTCTCAATATCCAAACACTAAAAACACTAAATATGAATAATGTGTTATATATCACTAGGCAAAATCTCCATAAAAGATTATCTAGGTGGGATTACAAAATTACTTGCTATAAGGAACAAAATTCCTCAAATTATTGTTTTTAGTTTAATCATTGAGAAATATAATTTAGAAACTATAAATAGAATCGTGTATCACACTGTAAAAGCATTCAAAAAAACCCTGAAGTTTACTGTGTAAAAGCATGCAAAAAACTCTTGAGATTTATGATGAAAGATGATCCAAAAATCTACCTCAAATTAATAGTTTCTTTTGTCTACCTTCTCCTAAGGTAACAGACGACTCTTAAATGCACATTGCTAGGAAAGTCCTCTGATTGAATTCTCACTCCAATAGTTTCCACCTCTTGTCTATTAGATTCTTCAGATCCTTTAATTAATATTTTGCTTTCTACCACATGATTTCATCCTCTTTACATTCTCATTTCTTCTCATGACTGTTTTCATCCTCCACAAAATCTTAATAGTATCTACAATGAGACAGTCTTTTAATTTTCAACCTCTCAAGATGACTTTTGGTTTCTTTTATATATGATAAAATAACTCCATCCAATTTACACAGGTGTGATTTTGATACTATATGGTATCATTTGTTAATAACTTGGAAAATCTCTCTTTGTTGTGGGATTGAAGCTACAAGTGTTTCTCGGTCGATGATCTACAACTTCCATTCCATGTAATACTATGAAGATGCCTACCTAATTAGGACTTCTAGAGTTTCTGGCTAAAATAAAAAAGAATTTACTTTTCTATCATATCTAGTCATTCCATTGAAATATGATGTCAAATACATGTAGTCTCATTCTTGAAGCAGTTGGGCAACATCAAATTACTTCTAACATTAATAGCCAAAACAAGTAGATAGTTTCTAGATTATTTTTTCACTTCTTCAACTCCATATAATTTATTTAGACGTGGCCATATGATGACTTGATCATTAAATTGATCTCCTTATACACTAAAATGAGTTGATTGTAATCAACTAATACCTATTGACATTCCTTTCGATAATTTTAAAGAGCTCATAATGTAACTTAATAGTTCCTTTATCTTTTTGGAACTATAATATATATACAAAATGATTTTTATTTCTAACTTATACCTATTTGTGACCATAATTAAACAAAACTCAAAGAAATGATCATCCAGCAAGGAGCTTCATCAACAATATAGAAGACCCCTGCTGGAAAATAAAGGAAGATAAGGAAGAAAAAGAAAGAGAGAACTTCTTCAAGTGTTGTATAATTCTTACAAACTTCTTGCTACTATTCACAAAAGTGGGAAATAGTGTTTTCAATGCGCGAGGCGCAATGCGGGGCACAAAGTCAGTTTAAGCGCACATGCGCAAGGCGCAATGCGATGTGCGCGCCCGAGCAAAGCGAGACGCATTCCAGGATTGGTCACATATTGATAATGCCAACTACAATGGGATTTTATTGTTTACAGAAGGCGTTCATTAATGAAAATGCAGACTAGATTGTTTTTGTAATTTTTAGATGAGGCAGTCTATTATTTGAATGCAATCTACAATGCAATTTCATTATATAGGTGTCGAAAAAAATGACTATTTTCTGAGCCTATATATTATCATTTATTTTTATATATTTTTATTTATATTGTCTCGGGTTAGTTTATGACCGTTTATAGCCGTTGGAGTATAAATTTGAATAGTTATGATTACCTCAATTGAATACAATTGTATTTATTTTTATGTGGGAGGTAAGCTCAACAAAGGTTCTTATATTCACCAATCATTATTTTGATAATCCTAAATTTTGTTTGCTACAACTATAGATTTCAAATTCTAAAATTTGTAATGATACAATTTGAGTTTGAAACAAAAAAAAATATTACAAATTATAGTATTACATATCCCAAAATATTGATGAAACAAACAACACTTTAGAAATCCCAACCCATGTTAAAAAAACCTATGATTTTAAATCCCATGGTGAAATCCATATCCTAAAATTATAGGATTTAAAACAAATACCCCCTAAGTGAAATTCTTTAGAATTAGCTTGATTTGCTTCATCAGGTCAGCTGTTATCATTAGAAGTCACTTTAAAATCTACTTAAATTTATTGTCTATCGTCATAAAAATCTCAATAACTGATCGTATTTATTTATAATTACGATATAAATTCCCAAATTAAATGAATATTTCATTATAAAAATAAAAATTCTTGCCTGATGATTCCCGCACTGTTCACACGAAGAACAAGGAACGTAGGTCACCGTACTCCCGGAGTCGACAATCAGCGCGAATTCCTGAGGCGGCGTCCCAATATAAAGCCTCGTCGTGTAATACCTAAAAGAAAAAGCAAATAAAGCAAAATATGGACGATTAAAGAATCAGATGCCTTAGATCGGGGTGAATCGGGCGGTGAGGTTACCCGTTGGTGAGGAGATCGTCGTAGAGCCTCATCCGAGCGTAGGGAGTCAACGCGTCGTCGTCTCTCGAGAGGTGGCGCCTCTGCAGATGGTTGATCTCGACGGAGTTGAGAGAGGAGTTGACCGAGGTGAGGGAGAGAGGGAGGACCACCGGCGAGGGTTCGCTCACCGCTCCAGCGTGGAGGAGGAGGAGGAGGAGGAGCATCG
>NC_033801.1:27928361-28007996 GCF_001876935.1 Asparagus officinalis
TTCGATCCGATTCCCGCGGTCGTCGTCGTTTGAGGGTTTCGGGTTCGTTGAAGGGGAGTATGAGAGGGAGGGAGAGGACTCAGAGGAGCGACGGTGTTGAGTTTTTAATGGGTTTGGGTTTCGGTTTGGGACCTACGAATTTGGAGGAGCGGGGCCCACATATCCCCCGCTGAGTTCATTCACTTCATTGGTCGTTGTTGAGGGGTCACGTCCTTTGGTCTCAGGAAATGGAAAGGTTACTCGGGGCCGCGGATGAGGCCCATTTTACCAACCAGATCATCATCAGGGGTAATTTGAGAGATGTCGAACGCGCGAGCATAAAAATGTAACAAATTGGGGATAGGTCATGGTTTAGAGAACAAAATAGATGGTTGAGAAAGTTACACGTAACCTAACGGCTAATTAGCACTTAAATTACCTTGTTTCTCCTAATTTGCACATGTATATACTCTCATTTGCTTTTGGCAGCACTTATCCATTCCAAAGTTTCTAAGATTTGCACATTAATACATTCTATAATACAAAAAATGAGAATTTTTTCTCGACTTTTCTCACGTGATTGTCACAAATTTTAACCATTAATTTTTGTTGAAGTTAGTGTTGAACATACACCAATTAGCTCACTGCAATTATATTTTCAAATAGGATTTGCTAAAATAGTAATAATAGGCCCTTAAACATCCAATATGTTGTAAATATAAATACAATGAATGTGGACATTACTAGAAGAAGACTCTTCACCTACTTGTGACTTTTAGTATTCTCTTCTACATCTATATAATGTAATCCATGGAAGAAAAAATGTATGGTGAAATGAGGATGAATAAAATGAGATGATCACTTTCTCCTTATCTCTTCTCTTGTCTATTTACATTTACATTTTATGTTTGATTCTTACTTTTGATATGTGATGTATGTAGATACAACAACGAGATTACAATACGTTATCAGCACGAGTGGCTCTAGCCGGTTCGTGATCATCGGTTCGTATAGTAATAGATTTTTAGATGTACATCTTCTGCAAGGTAATAATACATTCGACCTTTGTCTATTTACAAAGTTTCATGTTTTCGTTATCGGTTGATCGATCATGCCTCTATAACAATATGTACTATAAAACCATCGATCACCGCTTTCTCCTTTTTCTTCTTTCCTGATGAATTTTATTATTTTTATCTCATGAATTTCTTCATCTCTTTCCTCTGTTTAAGATCTGTGATTGTTTGTCTTAACAGTCATTGTTTAATTTGATTTGACGGTAGATGTTTGAAAACGGACAAAAATTACCCTTGTTTAGCATGAAGAGTTATTTTTTAGTACTTAATGCATTAGCTACCTCCTGAATAATTGTCATGAAGAGTTGTTCTTTAGTACCTAATGCATTAGTTAGCCAAAACTTTGGACTACATATGCTTTTCATTTGGGTCAGATTAGTCATTTCAGTTGATACTATACATTTGAGGTTTTTCTATAACATTATAATAATTTCCTCTTACACGTGTGATGTTTTTCTTTTACATGTTAATTAAGGGAAAATATTTGAATTCAGTCTCATATCACTGATCTATCTTTTCATTTCTCTTGAGTTTTATTCTTACATATTTTATTTTCAAGTTCTGTGTTGTATGTTACTAAACTTACAACATCGCTAGAAATATGTATCTGGACCTTCTGAATAATTGTCATGTCATGTGTTTTCACCTTCAATCCTATTTTTAAAGCATTGTGATTGATTTCATGTCATTGTATGTGCCCATATCTACACTTCTCTGTTTGTGTGGTTCTCTAGACTCAAAGTTTTGAGTTTTTCATTATGAATATGGGGCTTACACCTACAGCCACTTCATGTCGATTCCTATTATTTTTTTGTTGTTAATTGACATTATTGAGCTATTGTAAATGACTAACTACTGTAGCGTTGTTAGTTTGGAATTTTGGTATGTTGGAACCAATTTTACATTTTGGAGTGTGCATGCAAGAGGTGGCTATTGGTCTATGATTTTTTTTCAAAAGTAATAATTAATAAAGAACCATGTCTACCTTATATATAGATATAATCTAAGGAAAATACACACATGCACACAACTAGTTGTCACCAATAAGTTTCTTTATTCTTTTGATGAATCCATGAGTCTGTATATAAATCATATGATATGTATCTCCTCTGTCATAGACATGTAGTATTGATATAATGTTTTACTATATGGATCATTAATTGTGTATGTTAGCTTTACAAAGAAAGTGACCTTTTACCAAAAGACAAATGATTATATGCAGAAGTTCATACAGAGCATCAATCATGAAAAATTGTCATAATATATCAATTTGATGCTTTTGCTTTAAATATTTTATTTTTCTTGAATTTGCGATGGTCATTGATCGTCCGAGCATTTAAAATTTTGTGTGAATGTTAATATCAAACTAGTTTGCCAGAAGCAAATATTTTGAAAGATAACCTTTAAGAAAATCTTTAGAAAAAGGAGCTTGCTACTAGTTTGCCAGAAGCAAATATTTTGAAAGATAACCTTTAAGAAAATCTTTAGAAAAAGGAGCTTGCTGATTTTGATGATTATGTGTGATATATGATAGTAATTATTACTTATCCTTGGCATCGAACATTCATTTTTTTTCTGGACACACCTGTGATTTTTGCACGATTATATCTCTTGATTCTTTAAGTATCTTTGTCCACAAGACAAACACTTTAAATTTTCTCTCTATCAATTAAGACGTGAAAAATTAATACCTCAGTGAAAAAGTATTCACTTTTCTGGGCAATCCCTGAAGGATCGCTTTGATCTATGAAAACCAATTCCCTCAAACGCAACTAGCAGACTGAATCAGAACTTTTTGGATTTCAAATACATGACTAAATATGATTCAGCTCTGTACCAAATTATCTAGCAGCTAAACTCTATAAGCAAAACTGATCGAAAAATTCGTTTCCCTATTCCACGCAAATAATATTGTACTCCAGCAGCAGTACATGACCAAGAATTGCACTTAGCATTCTGAATTGATTAGTAGTCGCAGAGAAGCACAATCAATTGATGATTAGAAATCACAATGTCAGACTAGTTGGCTTACGAGTTGTGTTTGTAGCACATGCTACAATTCAGAAAACTACTTATACGCGTGGATAAGGGGGAGGCTATGAACATAGTAGGAGATCTTATCCTATAGCCATTTTTGGATTTTAAACCCTCGACTGAATACAATTCAACAAGTAACCTTGTACTCTTACAATAGTACAACTAAAAGCATTATGAACTAATCCTTGTATTAGTAGCTGTTAAAAACACAACTAGCTGTTGTGAGAAACCATAATGCAAGTTTAATTGGTTCAGTCGTAGTGCCTGAAGCACATGTCATAATTCAAATTAATATTCATAAGCTCGGACGAGGGGGAGGTAGTAGATCTTATTGAGGTGGTCAAGGTAAACTATTTGGTTTTTCTATATTTGGATTATATACATTTGTCAGACAATTTTAATTTATCTTGATTTTGCTTTAAACTCTTGTGAACCTATGTGGTTTTTATTCATATGTGTATATTTTAGAATTTGTCTGACCTAAAATACACCATGTTGCGATAAGTTTGAGATTTAGGGACCCAAATTCTTTTACACTCTAGCATGAGCGATTGGGTCATCTTGGACAAAATATGATTTGTCGGATTTCCTTAAATTAAATGGGGCATTCAAACCAAATCCGACCAACTGCATATCACAATTTTTCCCCCTTTATCTAATACGTGGTGAAGAAGCGAAACATTTCCCATCTGCGTGTTCTTTATTTGCAGTCCATATTTCTATATCACCACCATAGCGTACCTCTATGGGACCTTGGTGAAGGTACATATATTATTTATGAAACTCCGTCAATAATTTAGTACCTATGGCCCATGTTAGGGGATCAATTTATAATTTGGTATGCTGACTGCATTTTCATTGAAGATAAATTCTCGACATTAGGGGGGGATTAGTGCCCAAAATACAAAATAATGTCAAGAAATTCCATTGGTGAAAAAGATCTTCAATATTTATATCCACGTACTAGTCAAACTGAACCAGAAGTTCACATGATAATCTGCCAAGAAAAGAGTGACTAAGCCCCATATTCATGTTGAGTATATCATTGATGATTTGGTATGCCAGAAGCATATTGTGCCATAAGCATATAAAACATTTTACTGTAAAAGATAAAAGTCCACGGCAAACTAAATTATATATATATAAAGACAGTCACTCTCATAACCTCCAGAAGAGGTTCATCCTGAAGATGGAATCTCCAGTAAATTGCACGTGCACTAGATAATCACAATACTGGAGATGCGGAACGGCCAAATCCAAACGTTAAGGGAAATGGCGAGGATTTGGTTGACATAAAATAAGAATTAAAGTGGCCACGAATTTGTGAAAAAGGAGAAATATACAATAGAAATATAAAAGTTGTCGACAACATAGTTGCCTCTACAGTTGCTCTTACTATCTCCGAAAATAATATGGATCCAGAACCTAAGTCGGTAGTAGAGTGCTTGAAGCATTCGGACTAGGTGAGATGGAAAGTGGCAATTGAGGCTGAGCTGAACTCGCTAAAGTATTTTGAACTTGTAGTTCATATATCCCTGCAGGATATATATATGGGTCTTCGTAAGAAAAATAAATGAGAATTGTAAGGTGGTGAGATATAAAGCGAGATTCATAGCTCAATGGGTTCACGCAGAGACTCGACATCGATTTAGATGTAAAATATTCTCCTATTAGTGATTGTATTACGTTCCGCAAGTTAATACATATGGCAGAAACTATGAATTTATATATGCAGTATATGTACGTCATGACCACATTTTTATATGAGTCATTAGACGCTAATATTTTTATATGAAAGTCACTGATGGACTTACAATTTCTGAATTAAGAGAAAACAAGAATCGCAACATATATAGCATTAAATTATAAAGGTCGTTATACGACTTGAAACAGTCGGGTAGTATGTGGTATAACTGACTGAGCAAGTTCCTTCTGAAGAGGAGATATGCAAATAATGATGTCTGTCCTTGTGTGTTTATAAAGAAATTCAAAAATAGCTTCTGTGTTATATCAGTCTATATTGATGATATAAATGTTATTGGAATGCACAAGGAGCTTACAGAAGCTAGCTCATGCCTAAAGACGGAGTTTGAAATGAAAGACTTGGGAAAAACCAAGTTTTGTCTCGGCCTGCAGATCGAGCATTTTCCCAGAAGGAATTTTTCTACACCAGTCAACCTATGTGAAAAAGGTTTTGGAAAGATTTTATATGGATAAATCTCATCCACTTAGCACACCAATGGTCGTTCGGTCCCTCGAAGTGGATAAAGACCCATTTAGACCCAAAGAAGATAATGAAGAAATGTTAGGGCCAGAAGTTCCCTATCTGAGCACCATTGGAGCACTTCTTTATCTCGCAAATTGCACCAGGCCTGATATTGCATTTGCGGTGAACTTGCTAGCAAGGTATAGTGCTTCTCCTATAAGGAGGCATTGAAATGGCGTTAAACATTTCCTTCGCTATCTTCAAGGTACAAAGATCTTGGACTATTCTATAAAAGAAACCAAGATATGACATTGGTGGGCTATTCGGATGCTGGCTACATGTCTGATCCCCATAACGCCAGATCCCAGACTGGTTATGTATTTCTCTGTGGTGGTACTGCCATTTCTTGGAGGTCTGTCAAGCAGACCATGGTGACTACTTCTTCTAACCACTCAGAGATTATCGCTTTATATGAGACCTCACGAGAATGTGTATGATTAAGATCGTTGATACGACATATTTGTGGTCTAGCAAAAGATGATATTCCCCCCACTGTCCTTTATGAGGACAATGCAGCTTGTGTTGCACAAATGAGCAGTGGATATGTAAAAGGAACCATGACAAAACATATTACGCCAAAACTCTTTTATCCACATGAGCTCCAAAAGAATGGCGAAATCACCATCGAAAAAGTTCACTCAAGTGACAATCTTGCAGATTTGTTCACTAAGTCTCTGCCTACGTTAACTTATGAGAAATATGTTCATAATATGCATAGACTTGAAAGACTGTCTTCTTTAGGAGGAGCAAATTCTTAAAGAACAATCCTGAAGATTGGGCCCTGAAGGTCTATTATCATAATTTGCCACTTTTCGCTAAGTTTTGTCCCACTGGGTTTTTCTTAGCATAAAGTCAGAAGATTGTCATCATCAGGGGGAGCGAATTTTCAACGTAATCCCGAAGATTATGCCTTGAAGGACTATAGTTGTACTCTTTTTTTCCTTTTGCTAAGTTTTGTCCCACGGGGTTTTCTTAGCTAAAGGTTTTTAATGAGGCAACTAATGCAACACAAGTTTTGGATCCCGAAGATCTATTCTTAGCTAAAGGTTTTTAATGAGGCAACTAATGCAACACAAGTTTTGGATCCCGAAGATCTATAGTTATACTCTTTTTCCTTTTACTAAGTTTTGTCCCACAGGGTTTTCTTAGTTAAAGGTTTTTAATGAGGCAACTAATGCAACAAGAATCTACTAATGTCGTGTACTCTTTTCCTCGACTAGTTTTTATCCCACTGGGTTTTTCTAGCGAGGTTTTTAACGAGGCATTGACATCATGTAGTAATGTCCAAGGGGGAGTGTTGTAAATATAAATACAATGAATGTGGACATTACTAGAAGAAGACTCTTCACCTACTTGTGACTTTTAGTATTCTCTTCTACATCTATATAATGTAATCCATGGAAGAAAAAATGTATGGTGAAATGAGGATGAATAAAATGAGATGATCACTTTCTCCTTATCTCTTCTCTTGTCTATTTACATTTACATTTTATGTTTGATTCTTACTTTTGATATGTGATGTATGTAGATACAACAACGAGATTATAACACAATACATATTATGTAACATTCTTGAATACTAATCAAGATTTTATTGTTGCATATATTATTTGATATCATTTATATAATTGATATATTATTCATATAAATTGTTATATTAGATCACGCACTATGATGGTCACTTGCACGGAGATATATGTGATCTAAGTTAGAGATTTTTTAAACATGTACTTAACTTATAACTAGTAAATGATAACTTTGTTATTACAAGTTATTATACATGACACCAACATGTGTGAAGTAGTGGTGGGCCTTAACAATCTAGAATGGGGATTCCCTGAGTGTATGTCATAAGCACACTTTATGATGTGTGTAGCAGTAGACCGCATTTGAATTTTCTAGGATGAGTCGCCTAAAAGATAGAAAATTCCAATTCTTACATGGTCCCTTAGATTTGATGATATTATTATTTTCGATTTGATAATTTAGTATGTTTTTACAAGTGCTACACAACCCAAAGCTTTTGGTTTCTAGATTTCATTTAGCGAAATGTTAGATATTTAGATAAGATCCAATACGCTCATTTAGATGAGATAATTTATTATACATATATCCCATGAAGTTATTAAATTCCCGCCGGCAGATGGTTTTGAAAAATATTTTTCAAAGTTTATTTTCTTATAAAAATAAAATATTTTGATGTTCAAAATGATTTTTATTTATGTTTTATTTATATTCATGCATGAGGATTGCAATTTAGGCATCAGCAACCAAGTGAATTGTCGTGCTTGATAAAGTTGCCTAAAATAAAATATGTGTAGTTTTAGTGCATGTTAGGATGTCAAATGATATCTTATTTTGGATGTGTATATTTCTTTTATATGTTCTATATGCTCCTATTGCTAATGATGCAACTATACGCTTGTACTCGACATGGGGATGAAATTATTCGGAGTATGTACATGTTTTGCAACTCCTTATGTTGATGTTAATCTATGATGCTAAACTATTCAGCTACTAGACAATTGGATGCAACTAGTCAAGTGTTTGCTTCTTTTGCTACTTTCTTACGTTGATGCTACTAATCTGGGTTAATTGTTGCTGTTCAGTTATGATTGTGTTTTAATGTACGAGATGACAATACTTGTAGCCTTGTTACGGCTTCATGATATGCAAAATCAAATGAAGGGGGAGCTAGTAGGCTATGATGGACTATTGGTATGAGTCTGAGCCTATCGCAACCTTGAATCAATGATGCCTTGTGATTTTTGTTGTTGAGTTCATGGCTGCATATATTCGGTTGGTTATCTGTCTTATTATGTTGCTTAACTATTCTTAATAAATCTTGGCTCTCACTGAAATAGAGATTTCAACCTATATATGCTATTTTCTGTATTGGAAGGTTCTCTCTTCATGTTTACAACATAGAGAGATAGCAAACCTATATGGAAATTTCATGCTATGGATGGTTATCTCTACATGCATTACAAACGGCTATGCTGCATTTAGAAGTAGCAACCTGCATTGCTCTTTGATGTACTGGATGGCTACCATTGCCAATAATGTTAGACTTTAGTCTAAGCATATCGCAATCTTCAGTCAATGATACCTTATGGTTTATTTTTGCACAGTTCATGGTATACATATTTCAACTTATATGTTTTGCTTTTTATTTATTAAGAAAATGATCTTTTCATGTTTTTACAAATGGCTATGAATTTCAAACTGTTGCTTTCTTTGGAGCTCATATATTTCGTTTTCATATCTTTATTGTTGGTCTTGTGCTCTATATTGCAATGAAGATGGTTAATATTATGAGATAGCAACCTAGATAGTCTTTTTCATGTATTGAATATGCTATTCTTGTTGTCTTGACACTTTCTGAGCTAAAAAGACATAAATGATGAGAAAGTTCCTCTGATTGTGTACAAATTTCTGCAAAAAGCTTCCATAAGAACATATGGAAATGCTCTACTTGAATGAAAATACTGCTGGCATGATTACACAGAGAGCCCTACAAGGAGTTAGCCCAAAAATTGTACAAAACTTCCATATTAGAAGTTCATGCTGAGTTGATCTCAAACAACTTCTTCGAGTACTTGATTTTTTATTGACTTTTTTATTTTTTTTCAAAAAGTAAAACACATGCAAGTTGAATTGAGTTTGCAATCGCGGCTCATATCGATACATATTTATAACTGAATGTTTGCTAATATCTCTGTTTGCCAATTTTCTAACTTTTGGAGTTCATATTCATGCTTGGCCAAATAGTGCGGTAATCTCACCATGAGTTTTGTGATGTATGTTTCAATGATGATTTCTTTGTAACCAAATATGTAATATCTGAGGAAACACCAATCAATAAATATGGTTTCCTTTTTTTCTTAATCAACTAAACAGGGGAAACAACGCAACGCAGGTTCTTTCTTTTCTTGGTGAAAAAAATAAACAAAGGTTCCCAAGAAATATGAGGAATGACATGGAATTGCAATTCTGGGATTAAAAATGGTTTCCATATATTTCAAGAAAGTGACTCAACAGACCCTAACTCTCTCTTCTTCCCCACTCCTCTCTGTTTCTATCCTTCTTAATCATCGCCCTCAGCACGATGATTAGCGAAACCTGTAGGATAAAGCTAGAGGAGTAACACGCACACATTTTATCTATGTTCGGATGCCGCGTACAGCCAATTATACACGCAGCTTAGATTTCAAATTTAGAAACGAGATTCTAATAGATATTGGAAACTCTTAACCGCCTTCTAATTTCTTTATGGATTACTCTACAGTACTAGAATAAGACTTATTGCATTTTAAACTCGTTACGATGTAATTTGAATGGAAAAACTCGAACCCGCAAGCTCTTAACAAATAATCGAAACGTACACCTCACCGTAAACAAGTCTAAGCAGGTGAGAAAACGTGCTGATTACGGACGAGCTCGCTCACCTTTCGGCACTATAGATGGACTTGTGATTCCATCAGAAACCAATTATTTCTTGTAAACCCCTAACATTAGGAGGTTCGACTTCGGCACTTTTACCAAATCAACAAAGTAAACAACGACAACCATCTAGGATCTTTTAAGACTAGACAATCCGACGACGGTACTTTTGCTCCACAAATCACAGCAACAGCCATCACCTGGCCGACAAATCATACAAATGTAGATATACAAAGAAACAAATCACAATAACAGCAGAAGCTATATCGGACTATCAACAATAACACGTAATGCCAACAGAGATCATATTGGGGACCACCAGAACAGAAACACAACAATACAGTTCGATGTTAGTATGTTGTGATTGCCATAAATACGCATTGAACCCTCAACGGCATGCTAACTAGTCAGCCAAGGCACCCTAAACCGCTAAATCTTGTTACATGTAAGGCTGGTGAGATTGCTGTCCTCCAGCACCAGTATAGCTTCCATAACCGGGCGAAGCAGATTGAACTCCAGTACCTATATAATTCCCATAGTTGCTTGTTGTTGAAGATTGATACCCAGAGCCAGTGTAGCTCCCATAGCTCGTTGTCCCATAGCCTGCAGTTCCGTAGCTTGATGAACTACTGTAAGGAGCAGGAGGCGCAACTCTCTCATCAGGATAATGATAGGGTCTTTGAGTGCTAGGTTGCTGAACATATGGAGCATGGCTAGCCATATCATAAGCCGGTTGAGTTGCATAAGGATATCTCTCAGAATACCTATCAGTAATAGTTGGATACATAGCCCTCTCATCGTAAACTGGAGGGGGCATCTGTCTATTGTCAATAAAAGCAGATGGCTTTCGAGAAGCATACCCACCATTTGACTTGGGCTTCTTTGGTTGGGTTTTTGGTGGTTGTGCTGTTCTCTTCTTCTCGTATTTTGCCTTTTCGAGCTGAGCCATTCGTGTCTTCAGAGGTTCGATGGGGTACTCTTCGTGAAGCTTGTACTCTTCAATACACTTGGTGATGACCCTCAACGCACCAATCTCCTTGTTAACATCCTTCTGTATAGACATGCAAAGAATAAATTGGGCTAGCCACCATTAGCACTAGTACTAAGTTGCATCTCTATGTCAAAGTTTTAATTCATGAGTAAACTATCTTGTATGCAAAATGTTTTAATAGATATCTAACTTGGGACTTAAAATAGCCGTTGCTTCCAGAAATAAATGAACTCAACACAAGAATTTTCTGACTCCCAAAACCAATTCTCTGGATCTAGAAATTTCCAAAAGTTCCTTTCAACCAAAGCAATTATAATATGATTATTGAAGTTTCTATTTTCAGAAGCAGTCAAAATAACAGTATGTTGTCACTGTAGTGATTTAGCTTTATAGTTGCATCTAAAATGTTATTTGGCTCGAGCATGCTCCATATAGAATTGGGTAGACGTTTTCACAAATAATAACCAATAGTTATAAGCTTAGAATGCACACCTGTCCACCCACAACCGCAGCATCCCCAGTACTTTCCTGGGCATTCCCCGTCACATTATTCAAGTATTCCTTCAACAGCGGAACAGGAGGAAAGGTCTCTGTAAGCTGGAAGGCATGAGCAAAATGTACTGCATCAATCTGCCTCCCAGTTTTAACCAAAGTCTCAACCACACCTGCACATAAAAAGCACTACTATCAATATACCAAAAATCTAATACACCATGTATGCTACTCTTAGCTTTTTGTTCCTTTTAATTATGTCGGTCCACTTTGCTCTTCCTTTTCCCTATAAACATTTTTTATCTCTAGGACTATACCAGAAGGAATAGTATAAACTAGTATAAGAGGAACGTCCAACGGTCATTGGGCCTCATTTGGTCAATTTGTAAATACCAACCTGGCATTCTGTGTATTAATCCAAGAGAACGGCAAAGCTCAGGTGCCTGCCTACGCCGAGAGATAGAAAGGACAAGCTTGCAGAGTTCGTCTTCATGAAACTCTTCTGCAATGCTAAAAGTGATTAGAAGTTGCAGGAAGGCTGCTGCTTCCAATGAGTATCCATTAGAAGCATCAATATCTACTCCAGCCAATTTGGCCTTCCACTCATCAGCAATTGCCTTGGCCTGCTGTTTAATTTCAGAGCTCACAGGGTGGTCATTACCTTGCTCAGCCACCACCAAGAGGGGGGCTGCAGCTTCCAACACAACATGACAGGTTCTGCGAAGGACCTGAAGGGCATTATTCTCACCACCCTGGGAGTTGGATGGATCTTGAGGATAAAAGCCCTCCAGGAAATCCAGCACTAACCGGGCTGGTTCAGGTGCACTTTTAAATGCAGTAGAAAGTTCCTCACCAATGGTGGTAAGGAGTTTCTTATTATCTGAAAGAATTTTCAGAAGCCCTTTTGCATCCATCTTTTCACAAACTTCCATCAATTGAGGGCGAAGCTTAACTTCGCCAGCCACGGCTTCAGCCGGATCACCTGATTTATTATCAGGGGGGTTCCCCTCAGGTGGAGTGGGTGCATTAGGGCCATCAATGGTAGAGGTGCTTACCTTGTTATCTTTGTTTCCTTTTACATCAACTAGCACTGGAGTTGGCGCCTTGCAATTCTTGCGTGCCTCTGATATAGCAGAGACAGCAGCATCTTTCAGCTCCTGAAGCCGATCCAATGAAGCAAGTTCCTTTGCAGCAACAGCTGCCTCTCTTTCTGCAACCAATTTGGAGGACTCTGATCGCTTTTCTTCTAATATTCTCTCTTTCTCTTCTACCTCGCTTAACTTTTCATGCAGTGCTTTCTCGATATCCCCAAAATATCCTTTGATGTCTGCCCACTGTGTATTATTTGGCAATGATGCCTCTCTGCGAGATTCTAGTTCATTAAATGCATTGCCAAGCTTCTCAATCATTTGTTTTGCTGATTCGAACCCCTTGGCAACTTTCACAGCATCTTCCATAGCAACAACTTTCGATTATGAAAAAGCTGCATGGCAGATTATGGATAATAAGGTCAAGGGCGAAAAGAGACATTTTAACAAGCATGAATTAACATTGTAGTGGGAAATCAAGTATAGAAGAATGAAAAGTATGCATGGTGTACTTGCATGCAGACCATACACAAACAATAAATGCATAAGAATAGAAGATATTTGTTGGCAGGACATTATAGAAGCAAATATAGAACACCCTGAATGCAAGCAATAAGTCAATAACACCTTTCTAGAAAAACAAAGACAACAAGCATAAATGTTCTTCAAGAAGCTTCATTTGGAAAAGCATAGGTGGCCTGCAGAAAAGTGCCAAAGAAAACGACTGACTGGATTACACCTGTGCATAAATTATTTATTTCATACTGTACATGAAAAAAGAGAAACCAAAACAAGAAGCAAACCTGGTAGACGCATAATGTTAACCATATTTATGGTTTCCTGCTTGGTTAATAGATTTCTGAGATCAGATAGATAAATAGTAACTCACTCAAACAATGCTATATAAGCAGATAATATAATTATCATGCAGCAGCTAAAGCCACAGACTTCAAAAATACCACTCAAAGATCTACATTTACCCATATGGCAGAAGGCTCACATATATTAAAAAAGTCATGTTATTTGGATTTTAGTACCCTAAAGTTTACACCTTTTTTTTAACTTTGATATCCCAAAGTTTCATTGCCATTTAACTTTCAGTACCCTTCTGTACATTGTTTGTCTATTTTCTTCTAAATGTACCCCCCCCCCCCACCCCACCCAAAAACACACACAGGGCAATTCCATTTAGATGAAAAATGTATCCTCTTTACCCTATTTCCTGTCCACTTTATTAGGGTTTTGTTGGAATAAGTTTGGTCTAAACAAAATAAGTAGGAAAAATGGGATTTCTTTTTGGATAATTTAACAAACCAGCACCCAACCAGTAAAAAATAACCCACCCAAACAAAAGAAAAAACATTGCAGTATTTCCCACTAAACCCCCCATAACTTTTTTCATGAAACTACTAGAAGTTTGGGGTTTTTCCCCTCCCAAGGAAAAAATAACCCATGGGACCGATCCCCTAACAGTGTAAATGGATCAACAAGGTACACAATCAAAATAATGGCCAGCAGCACCATTACACTAAGTGGGGTTTCAATGAGAAACAAAAAAAAAAAAAAATGTTGTTGTTCTTTTTTTGTTTTTGGGCGTTGGGGGGGGGGGTGATGGGTGGGCTGGGTTGGGTTTGGGGAAACACCCTGAAGTTCACAAGTTTTAGTTTTTAGTGGAATAAAAAAAAGTCCAGTATTAGTGTTAAGCATGTGATACATTTCAAACACAAAAATAAATGTTGGTGAAATGGAAGGTACTAAAGTTAAATAACATTGAAACTTTGGGGAATCGAATGTCAAAAGAACTTTTTGGTATCAAAGTCACAGCAGGTATAAATTTTAGGGTACAAAAGTGCAAATAGCCCAACAAAAAACAAAAAAATAAAATATTCTTTCTCAGAATGCAGGATATTGTTAAACTTCCTAAGTTCCTATAGCATTAAGTGTTTAACAACCAAAAGAAATTAATATGCACTGGAAGAAATCATCTACTCATATTTTGATGTCAAGTTGTCAACTAATAGTGCCACTTGCCCCAAGAGTGGAGAGAAAGCACATTTATTTTTCTTATGAAGAAGGAAGCTTTTGGATAATTATAGCCTCTCCTTGGTCTCAAAGCTACAGTGCTTAGCATTTTACATGGACTAGGTGTACCGGACAATTATAGCTTCCCTATGTCTTCAAATCTAGAGGCTGCAAAACAGTATAAATAGTCTAGAATATATGAAAAGTGGATAAATTTAGTGATAGAAACATGACAGATGAAGGGGAAAAAGCTGAAATTTGGACTTCTATGAACAGCTTCAGAAAAACAGTCGTAACTGGAGCTACATATGTATATTCAATGCAAATGACCAATGTTTAAAAGCTAAAAATGAGGCATAAGGTTGTAGTTGACTTTTTCAAATTTACATACTATTCCGTACAAAGAGTCTCTAGAACCCACATCAAACGGAGAAGATACACTTTCTTGATTTGACTAACACAAGGATAATGCCGAAAGAGACTACAGAAATATTGTTTAAGAAACATCATAAAACTTGTCACAAATCTGATGAAAATAACAGGAGCATCAGATAAACTAAAGGACATGATAAATCACTCCGTCTGTCCTAAATGAATTTTTTTTAGTAGTCACCTCGTTAATAGGACTGTGGCTTTATCCAATTTGAAAATATCAAACTCAAGGATCATTTTAACAAGTTGACATTCCAACGCTAATGAGATCTGATTCGTGCAAAGATGACCTGACAGAGGATCTAACCCACCTTTAGAACATGAACGTCACTTCAGACTTCATACATTTCTGTGATTGCTACAAAAGATCGTGTGGGGTTAACTGTGGAAAGTGACGGGTTTTATCGAGGTTTGCTAAGAAACAAAGAAACATACCTTTAAGGGTTCACAACCCTCTTGTTTGTTTCATGGTTTCATAACAGATAAGACTTCACATCTTAAGAGTAAGGATTTTGGTTGCACACCATAGACAACCAGTGATCTTTCAAAAATAGCAACATTTTATTCATCAAGAATAGGTAATATAGCAATGTATAGTTACAGACCCAAGTCTAAAAAGTTTCTATGTAGCAAATAGCTATAAAGTTCTTTACGTATGCATGGTTTTTAGGTTTCTCGCGCTACTCATATAGACTTACTATAATAGCGAACCTAAAAAAAACAACAACACACTCTCTAAAACAGTTACTCCACAAACATTCAAGTGAATGGTCAAATCCTGATCCGCTATGTTATGCCCCATCACACTTACCTGTCGACTGATACACAAAACATAAACTTCCTGTTTCCCATTCCTTGAAAGTTTCGAGTTAACAACTAATGAACATGTCTTTGGAGCTCCCCAACAAGCTTTGAAGCCAGATTTCCACTGCTCAATTTTCGAAATCTTCTAAGATCATAGATTATACCATCCCCCCCCAAAAAAATAATCGCTAGGGATGAAATCTGTCTTACATCTTTCACCAAAAGGGGAGAATAAGTTACAAATGAATATGCTGAGAAAATTCCTCTTCCAGTAAAACATTGAGCTTGTAATGAATCCTAATCAGGAGATACTATTTCCATGCGAACCAAATGGCGGAAACAACAAATTCAAATAGCTCAGCAAAACAAAGGAAATACTGTTTTGATAAATGCCCTAGAAACAAGCAGGTTAGATGTTCAAATTCTGTGAAAAGCCACACAAAAAAAGAGAAAATCCATCAAAAAACAAAAGAAAAAAAAAGATAATATTTACAAGCAGCAGCAGCAGCAGCAAGAAGAAGAAGAGCTGAGCTTAGAATGTAACACCTTACTTTTACATCTATAGGTATAAAATAAAAAAATAATAAAAATAATACCTTTGAGAGCAGTCCAAGTCGACCTCAGCGGAGGCTGGACGGAATCCCGCAGATGAAGAGGATTGTAAGGTTTAGGAATTTGGGGATTGGCCGGCCCTGGGATTGAGAGAGAGAGAGAGAGAGAGAGAGAGCAGGGACTAATAAACCCTCCTTTTATCGGGTTGGATTCATAAGAACGGGTCCACTCCTATTAAACCCGCACCGTTTCGCCCTTGAACGAGACAAGTTGATGGGCTGGGCCTGAGACCAGACAGTCCTTCACGACCTCTGAAAACAGCCCATAGTTTGGGGTGCTCTAATTTGAATCTTAAATTTGACATTGTATTGAATGCTTGCCAAAATAAATAAACTTTGAACAAGGTAATAACCACCTTGGAGCTTCTCCGATCATGACAGAATCACATATGGAGCTCAACTACTGAGAATGTCTCAAAGAAATTTAACACAAAAATTTAAAAATCCGTGAAGAAATAAGGGGTGCATGAACAAGGGAGAAACTTGTTAGAAATCTAGTCATTAACATATCAGATTTAAATTCATTAAGACGGACACCGGAGATGTAATCTATTAACTATTTGTACATCCTTGGGACATGATTTTTACACTAGATACACTACTATATTTAACTCTTTGTTTAAATCATGTTGCTCAGAAGCTTCCAGTTCATATGTATGCCATTTCAGACGCATATTCGACAATACCAATAATGTTTTTTTTTTTTTTTTTTTTTTTTTTTTTTTTTTTTTTTTTTTTTTTTTTAATTTTTTTTTTTTTTTTTTTTTTTTTTTTTTTTTTTACTTCTCTGTGCTTTGTGCTTGTACTTATGGAGACAACTGTGATGAGATATTTTCCCCAATAGCCAAGATGATCTCAATGCACATTTTTTTTGTCACTTGCAGCTGCTAATCATTGGCCTTTATATCAACTTGATGTGAAGAATGCATTTCTTCATAGTTATTTAAAAGAGGAAGTATATATGGAGCAACCGTCTGGTTTTATTGCTCAAGGGGAGTTTGGGAAAGTGTGCAAAACTTCAAAGATCTTTATATAGTTTCAGTCTCCACGTATTTGGTTCGGTAGACTAACTGAAGTTGTTCGATCCATTGACTAATAGAGAGGAGCAACATTGATCACTCGTTGTTGTTGTTGTTGTTTTTTTTGACATTGAAGTAGTCATAAGATATTGATGGTTGTTTATATTAACGATATTATGATCATCGGTGATGATGCTAAGGGCATTACAGAATTGAAGACGTGTCATGGGAGTAAATTTTGCATCAAAGACTTAGGGGACATGACATTGAGGTTACACGATCTTCTCCTCAAGGAAGCATTTTGTTGGTCACGAAAGCATGTCCATGATATGCTCAAGAAGCATTATGAAATAATGGTAAAGAGTTTTTATTATTATTTTATGCGATATTTTGGAATATATCTGTAGGTTATCTAAAAATCACAACAGATAGTTAATCCCCATCAAACACTGATGATAGAAGTTACAATTCGACAGCTTCCAGAAGACAACAATTTGAAGACTTTCACGTAGATCGATGAAGGTTACAATCTGACGACATTCACAATAACTGATGAAAGCTCTAATCAATAGTCTTCACAATCAACCGTGAGAGTTACAATCTGACGACTTTCACACCCCAAAACAGCCAAAGCGAAGATCACTGGACAATGGTCTTTGCAACGCTTTACAAAAGAGGTTATGGATCACTAACCCGGCCTTTCAAACGCAGAGTTCACATTTGCGTGTCAGTTTTTGAAGCACAGGCAACCCGTGCGTTTTGAACCTTCAATCAAACAAAATGCAAACGGCCCGTCCGTTTCCGGCCCATGCATTTCCAGTTTTTAGCAGATACCCGACTCTGCGTCTCAAGTCTAAGATGCAGAGTTAAGACCCAGAACGCAAGCGGCCCCTGCGTTTTCCAATTATCAGCAAGCACCCAACTCTGTGTTTCAAGCCTAAGACGCAGAGTTAAGGCCTATAATACCGATTTAGGCGTTTGACTTGTTCAAACTCAAGCTGAACGGCCTCAAAACTGTTTATCCCACGTTTTGAGGGATTTTCACCCACTTAGGAGAAGATTTAGGGGTTGGTTACACCCTTTACCCCCCTATAAATAACCGCCTTACTCAACCGAGTAAGGGTTGGATTTTTTGGTTGGATTCCTGAAGATTAAGGGTGGATTGTTTTGGAGGTTGGAGCTTTTGGCTATATTTTGAAGATCAAATCATCTACGAGATCAGCTAGAGAGAGTTATTGGCAGCTAGGAGATCAAGTCTCGGAGGATCCTTCAGCAACAACAAATCCACTTGGCTTACTAACCGATCATTCGGTTTCAACAACTCTTTTCATAGAGTTTTCAACTCGCTCTGAGTTACAATACTCGTTAAGAGTTCTTAATCATACTTACTATGTAAGTTAGTTGTTCCAGCAAGACAAGACGTGCGGATCGTCAACGGAGAACAAATTCGACGCGAGCATTCGAAGAAAGCACTCCATCGCCACCGTGAAGAACCCAGAATTAAACAAATGGGAAAATACATATCAATTTTCCTCTCTTTTGTAATCGCAATTCAAATTGTAATTAAGATCGAGAGAATACAAATCAAATTTTTTTCATTTCTTTTTACTACAAATTTTCCACCAAACAAGAGATGGCGACTCCGCTGGGGAATAGCTTTTCTAACAAAGAAGTGGTGGCACAATCCGATGTTCATCTCACTGGGACAACCGTGGAAACTCTCGTCGTAGAGTTTGATCATGCCAAGTACGAGGAAGCCCTCTCCTCTGGATTGTTTAGCCCCAAAGCTAGATGCAATGTCCGTAAGATCTCTAAGGAGATCAAAACCGCTGTTGAAATGCCCAAAGAAAGCCCTCTTCTTTGGCCAAGATTCATCAAACAGCCCCTCCTCTAAAGGAGTGGGCTTAGCCTATACTAAACTTGTTCAACGAGTTGAACTTCCCACGTCCACATCAAAACGACGTGTTACGGGTCATAAGAGGCCTATGGAGGAGGCGAATTCTATAAACATCGATGATGTTGCTGCCAAGGCTTTGAAGCAGGCCAAGAAGAATGCCGCTCGATGAAGGAGAATATCCTTACGGCGAGCGCACTTACGAAACAGCCGATCTCTTGCCCAACGCGAAGATTGTGTTTTTAAGTCTATGCCCCAATGCTGCGTTTCTACCACTGAACACACACTTGGTGGTAACGAGCCCAATTACGAGCCTCGTGTGATACAACTTAAATGCGACCCCCAGTGGCGCGTTATTCATCCAAAACGCAGTCATCAGGAAAGCGTTTTTAAAGCCAAATGCAACCCTCAGGGGTGCGTTCAACCAAAACATGACCCTTAGGGGTCTGCTTCACCAACTAAACGCGCACTTCATGAGTGCGTTCAATCAAAACATGATCCTCAAGGATCTGTTTCACCAACCAAACGTACACTTCATGAGTACGTTCAATCAAAACATGACCCTCAAGGGTCTGTTTCACCAACCAAACGCACACTTCACGAGTGCGTTCAACCAAAACATGACCCTCAAAGGTCTGTTTTATCAATTAAACATAGGCCTCGGCCTAATGTTTACAAATTTAAATGAGACCCTCACGTTCCTTCTCTAAAACGTGACGTGGTTCGCCAAGTTCAGAAAGACCAACATGGATTTAGGATTCATGCTCATCAAGAACCAATCCTACCCACTCAGGGGCAGGGGGTTCCATCTCCGTCTTCACGCTCAGAGAAAGAT
Source organism: Asparagus officinalis (assembly GCF_001876935.1). NCBI lineage: Eukaryota > Viridiplantae > Streptophyta > Magnoliopsida > Asparagales > Asparagaceae > Asparagus > Asparagus officinalis. Next base: position 27,948,351 of record NC_033801.1, read on the forward strand.
TCTTCCCAAGTCTCTAACTTGCGTAAATTACTATCGAGAGGGAGACCGATACAACAAGCAGCTCATTCATGCCAATGTGAGCGGCTTATTTCCGCAGTCCTTTCAGAATACCACTACTATGCACCCGAACCTCGCCAATCTGTGTTCGACAGATTGACAAATGTTGCTAGGCCTACCAAGAGACAGCGTCATCATAGGAAGAAGATTTCTAAAGCCGAATATCCTGAAGTCACTATTAACGTGATCGGCAGAGGGAAGGCCTCAGCGCCCAGTTCTGACGAATCAGGAAGAAGCCACTCTCCGACTATCCGGGAAATCTATGACGAGTTTGAAGGAATATATCGCCGCACTTGAACACGGACAGGAGCTATCCGCTCGGTTAATTATCAAAAGTTAGCCAAGGGGATTACTTCAGATGATGAATATTCAGCGATTGCCGAATCTCAATCCTCAAGCTCTGTCATGGCATGAGAGGCTCCCGTGTACATGACTGGAGGCCCTGACGACTTAGCAAAAAGAGACAACGAACATCAGGTTATGCTTCAAGCACAATAAGAGACACTTCTTCAGATGAAGGACATGTTGGCCCAGCTTCTTGCAGAAAGAGGCTAAAAGCCTGAATCTTCCCAGAGGACCATTTCAAAGGGGAAACAGAAGGCGCATGAAATTTCGGATCGTGAAACCCACAACCTGGAATCCTCTTCTGAAAACGAGAAGGAGATGGAAAGAGAGCTACATCCTCAATCATCTAAAGTAGATGAGCTAGAAGCCCGTCTCAATGCAATCACCAACAGAAGTGAGCTTCGTGAGGAAGAAGTAGTACGGCCTTATCCTGCCGAATGGAACACAACTTCCTATCCATTAAAATTTAAGGCCCCAACTCTGTAACCCTTCGATGGAACAGGATCACCGAACCAACACATCTACTACTTCAAGTTACAGACTAGAGATGTGGTAGCAAATAACGTTATTCTGACCCGTTTGTTCATCGACACTCTTAAAGGAGTTGCTTTCGAGTGGTTTATAAAACTGTCTGCTAGGTCTATAGCTGATTTCCTTTCGGTAGCAGCTATAGATGGTATTGTCCCCGTCCCTAAAGGGGAAATGCGCATGAAAAATACTGACTTAGACGGTCAGAATGATAGGGGGTTGGTACCCCTCACTACCTCAAAAGGGAAGATTATGTGGGTCCATACCGATCTGGTTGAAGACCAACAGTGAACGAACATCTCGTCTAGGAAGAAAAGAGATAGAGTTAAATCATCCAACATGATTAGTCCCTCCTTTAATGATAATGATGATCATCTTAAACTTCTCACAGATTCAGAAGAAGAGAGGATTGTTCTTGCAGCATACCCAGGAGGCAACCCTGGCACCCGGCCAGGAAAAGCTTACCTGAAAGACTATGATCAGAATACTCAAGAAGCAGAAGAACAACACCAAGACGCTGAGGGTTTTGTCCCTAAGAAGTCAATCGACAAAGGGAAATAGAAGGAAACCCGGTACAATAAGAACCTTCTTCAAGAAGTCGGAGAATCGAGCACTCCTTTCCAATTCAATGTCCTGGCGCAGTTGGCCAACATACCAGCTAGGATTACCCTGTATGAGCTCCTGAGATTATCTAAAACCACCAAGGAGGCTCTAATTGAAGCGTTGAAGAACACAGAGAGCTTTATTACTCAAGTCACTCCGATTCATGAAGCTTCTGAAGGCCAGCCATGTATACAGTGTCTATAAGCAGCAATAAGTTTACCCTGCATATCATTTACTCAGGAAGACATGCAAGTCAAGCACAAGCATGACATGCCTTTGTACTATACAGGATACATTGGGTCTTTAGAAATTAGCCATATTCAAGTTGATCCGGGCTCAACACTCAGCATTATGCCTTATAGGGTCATGCAGGTCTTAGGGATCCCCATGCATCGATTGAACACTACCCAGACCACTATCTTCGGTTTCAACGCCAACAGTACCCGACCCCCAGGGAAGATCAAGCTCAGGTGTCAAATCGGAGATCTCAAGTTTGAAGTGACTTGTTACATCATAGACGCGGACACGTCCTATAATTTATTATTGGGACGACTATGGATTCATGCAAACCGCATTGTCCCATCTACCCTACATCAGGTTATGAAGTATGCTAATGATGAGTGGGAAGTCCGAACCCTGATTGTAAAAAAGTACCCTTTCAGAGGGATGGAAAACTTCCACACAGATTCTGTCTTCTACTCGGAATCATAGGAGAAAGAAGATGTCGACAGCGATAACGAAGCTGACATCGAGCCAGATCCTAAAGAATATTATCTATGGGAGTTGAACTTCAATGTAATTGGTCAGGTCAAGAACAATAATAATGTACCGAGTGAGGGCGAATGGTGTATTAATGAAGACTTTATTTTGGCGTATTTGTCTGATGAGTCATCTAAAAATGAACAAATGCAGAATGATACTGATGCAGGTATCGGTCCATGGCACATATTATGCATCGAGGCATCACTAACATTGCCAATTAAGTCATCCTTCGCTTTAGATGAAGAAGTAGAAGATGCCCATAAGGCTTTCTTTAAAGTCCCGTCTAAAAGGAAAGGGCAGAAGCCGATCTACTTCGGTAAAATTAAACCTGAATTACTCAAACGAGGAAGTTTAGAAGAAGATAATAGGGTTCCTCAGTTCTATTACCACGAACCCAATTCCATATATCTGATGAAGCGAATGGGATATAATTTTAATGAAAAACAATGTTTAAACTTCGGGAAAGGAAGGTGAATGCCGATTCAAATGTCCCTCACTCCTAAAGGAAAACCTCTGGATTATTATCAGAAAACTAGAAGAGGTATGGGTTACGTCACAACTCCTTGCCTTTCAGAAAATAAAACCGATAACTGTCTGTGTCAGGATCATTCATCTGGAACATCATCATGGGAATCCGATGTCAGCGTCGGACCTTTCTTTAAAAGTTTGACTATGAACATGGTTTCAACTAGTCACCTAGATGAAGATGCAGGGGGTGATGAAGAGTTGATTGAATCGACCAATGACCCTTGGATCAAACGCCTTAACCTTTTGTGGGATATACGCTTCGAGCAGCGCGAACCACCCACTAAAGATAAGGTAATTCAGGTTAACATGGGAGATGAATCCGACCCTAAACCTATCTTCATAAGTGAAAGCTTATCATCCTCTGAGAAAGAAGTTCTTATGTCTCTCATTCGAGAATATATAGATGTCTTTGCTTGGAATTATGAAGACATGCCTGACCTTGACCCAAAAATAGCCATGCATCGTCTTAATATTGATACAGGTGCAAAACCCGTTAAACAACAACAACGTCGGTTTCGTCCAGAGATCATGGAAGCAATTGAGTCAGAAGTCAAAAAACTTATAGACTCAGTCTTCGTTAGAGAGGAAAAACACCCTGATTGGGTAGCCAATATTGTTCCTGTGCCCAAGAAAAACGGTAAGGTCCGGATATGTATTGACTTTCATGACCTTAACATAGCTTGTCCAAAAGACGAATTTTCACTCCCCATCACGGACGTCATGATCGACAACACTTGTGGGTATGAGAGGATGTCTTTTATGGATGGATTTTTTGGGTATAATCAAATCAAGATGTATCCTGAAGATGAAAAGCATACTACTTTTAGAACATCATTGGGGGTATATTGCTACACAGTGATGTCCTTCGGATTGAAAAATGCAGGCGCAACTTACCAAGGCGCGATGAACGCAATCTTTCATGAACACTTATGCAAGAAGATTGAATGCTATGTTGATGATATAGCAGTGAAAAGTCAACATAAAGGTGATCATCTCACAGACTTGAAGACAATGTTCGACATCATGTGAACACATCAGCTGAAGATGAACCCGACAAAATCATTCCTTGGAGTATCGAGTGGAAAATTCCTAGGATTTATAGTTACATCTAATGGAATTTCTCTTGATTCAGAGAAAGTTCGTGCTATCCAAGTGATGCGGCATAAACATGTACGAAAAAGGTTGCAAGTGCACAACCGTGTCAAGTTATAGTATAAAGATATCGATCCCACGAGGAAGGTGTTTTGTAGGAGAAAATATAAAATTGGTTCTTATTTTGTGTGCGTGACAAATAGGAGTGATGAGTGAGTGTGATTGTGGAGAGATTGAAATAGTGAAAATGGTGTGTAAATAGGTGCAAAGTGTAAGTGAGAGTGGATTTAAAAAAAGAATGAGTATGATCAATATGGTGAGAAGGAAAAATGAATAAAATCAAGAAACAAATAAAAAATCAAGAATGAAGAACAAAATTCTAGAATAAAAGAAAATGTAAGAAATTAAAGATGGTGGATTCAATTATAGATATGGGTAATCTAAAATTGAACCAACTTCTTAGAAAAGGGTGATTCCCTAGAGGGTTCTAGCCTAAAGACGAATCAAACAAAATAAAAATAAACAAAAAGAAAAACTAAACCCAAGAGGGTTCTAGCCTCAAGGTGAATATTGTAAGAAATTAAAATCTAACTACAAAATAAATTACAAAATCTAAACTACAAAATAAAATTGCAAGAATTAAATGCAAGAAAATAAATCTATTCTATAAGCATGAAATAAATCTAAGGCAAGAGGGTTCTAGACTCTTGGCTATTTAACAAGAAAATAAAATCTAAACTACAAGCATGGAAATAAATCTACACTAATAAGCAATAAAAAGGAAATAAAAGAGAAATGCAAACCTTCAAATAATTCTTCATCTTCATCTTTATCTTCATTATCCAACAAAGAGAAGATGAGAAAAATTTAAAGTGGTGAAAAAATTATTATTATTAATTACAACAAAAAGTTATAATTTTGGAAAGCCTTCTCAATTAAGAGTAGCCATCCTCTCCAAAAGGAGTTACAAAAATTTTCTCACCCTTAACCCCTCACACTCTACCCCTATTTATAGTAGTCATCAATGAATATGAGCCATTGGATTTGTCTTGAGCCCCAAGCATCAACCTCCACCTTTAAATTTGCTTTTTGTTCTTCTCTAGCCCAATCTTCATTTGATTTTCCAAGGCCCAATCTTCAATTGATTTTCCAAGCAAGTCCAATGTCCATTAAGTTTTGATTTTCCAAATTAAATCTGTAGCCCACACCATTATATCCGGTCCACTTGAATTTCCATTTGATTTTCAAAACAAGCAACTCGGCCCATTCAATTCCTTGTTGTTTGCAACCGGCCCATTGATTCATTTGATTTTCAAAATGGAAATCTGGCAGCATCAGTTCGGTCTCAAGAAGTTGGTCCGGTCAATTCCTTGAAGTCCAGCACCAAATTCTATCCTCATTGAGAAAAATGTAACATGCATTAGGTCCGGCCCAAGTGAAGTCCAATTCCAATGCATTTCAAAATTAAATTCTCAAGCAAGTCCAGCCAAGTCCACTTGTGTTAAAATCCAAATCCGGTTCCTATCATGAAATCCAATGCTTTGCATAAAAACCCAATTCATTCTAATTATTTGCAGCCAAGTCCGGTCCTTGGGTGTAGTCATTTGTTGATGGGCTTTGGGCCTTCATGGAGCTTGATTTTGTGGCTACTAAAATGCTACAAAATAGAGAAGAGAGATTTTGAGGGGTTTTTACATTTAATAATATTTATTTATATTTTCATTTAATTATGTGCAAACGAAACTAATAACACTTATTAATGGTATATTTATTCATGTAAAATAGATATGATGGTATAAAATTGTAATAAAATATGATTATCAAATACCCCCACACCTAAACTTTTGCTAGTCCTCTAGCAAAGAAAATAAAAAAAAAATCCTAACTCACTTTCGCAGGAATCGCGGTTGTATTTAGCGCATACAACAGGCCTTTAAACCCCTAGGTTACCCTAGTGGACGAGTTGTAGTCTCGTGAGGGTTTGCAGTGAATATACCCACAAAATTCGGTCAACTTGCCAAATTAAAGAAGTCAGTAAATAACTAAATTCACTTGATAACTTTTAGATAATCTAATTGGAGCCAATTATCACTCAAGAAAACATTCTTATATATAACTCTTAAGGTATTTTCAAGAAAATCTTCTCATTGTAGCAATACAAAACCAAGCCAAATTTAGAAATTTAATTTAAAAGTTTTGAAAAGAACATGCTAACTCTTTGTTTTAAATAATTTTTCAAGTTGCATGATTTAAAATATTTTCCAAGACCATATATATACAATTATAAAACATTTATTAGTTTTTTTTTTAATTTTAATTTTTTTTAACTCTTTCTTCCTTGGTGATTTTTTTTCTACTTTAACGGGCTTTCTAAGTGACCATTTAACGAGTTTTGGGCCAATGGATCCCAACCCAAATGGGCTTAGGTCATTAAGTATGAAAATACTCATTGGGCTTAATTACTCGGTCAGCTTAGGCTTTATAAGATAGAATCACCTTGAATTCAAGAGTTTTAGAGTTTTTTTTCTTTTTGGTACCCATTTTTCGCACTCTTCTTTTGCAAATTTTTTTTTTGTATATGTATATATATTTTGAAAATATGTAAATCAAGACACTTTGAAAAAATTATTTTTAACTCTAAGTTAAGCATGCAAAAATTTCATTATTTTAAATAAAAGTCCAAGTTAAGGCTTAAGTAAAGTATACTACTTTGAAAATCATTTCTTAATAAATTTATTTAGAGTTATCATAAAAGGTGAACTTAAGTAAATAACTAACTAGGGATTAGAAAATTTCAAATTTATCAAATAAATCAATTATTACATAACTCCATCAATTTGGCAAGTGACGATATTTTTATAATAATTTTTTTAAAAGAAAAAAAAAATGTAACTAAAAATGTAAAATAAAGAGAAAAATAACTAATTCCCACCCCCACACCTAAATTTTGCATTGTTCTCAATGCAAACTCTATGATGCATAAAGTAAAGCAGATAAGAAGTGAAGCACTTACATTTGGTCGGTTGATAAAAATCTGCAATTACCTTTGGTCTGAGGAGGATGAAAACAAAAATTTATTCTTCTTTTTTTTTTCTTTTTTTTTCTTTTTTTTCTTTCTTTCTTTTTTTTTTGAAAACTAAACAATAAACTCTCACATGAGAGAAGAATAAATTCTTTTTATTATTCTAAAATAAACAAAATAAACAATGTAGAATGAAGTATTCAACATGAAGAGTTCCTGTTCTACATTGAATCCTACCTTACTATTAAAAATTCTTCCCCGGATTTTAAACAAATTCAGAATGATATAATCAATAATGTGAATTTTCAAGCATTTTGGGGTGTTCAGTAATTCTTGCAACAAAGTAAGGTAGATATTATTGGTGTCATGCATTTTGCAATTCTTAATGAACTTAGACTCTTGTACTGTGAAGTTTTGTTTTCTAACAACTAATTCTTCTGTGAAGTTCTGAAAATTTGGTTGTTGATTATTCTCCAGGAATCTAAGTTCATCAAGAAAGAGTTCTTCAAAATTTAATTCAAAGCAGCAAATGTTTAACATAGTTTTATTATTCTTAAGAACCTGATCTGCTTCTTTTAAAAACTCTAACTCTTCATCAAAAATTTCCTCAAAACTCAAATCAGACTCTTCTTCTTCTTCTTCTTCTTCTGATCTTTCCTGAATGTAGTTTATTTCTAGAGGCTGATTATTTGGTTGGTCCCCTGGATTAAAAATGTTAAGATCAGCAGTCAAATTCCCAAAGGACAGCTTCATTTGACCAGTTCTACAGTTGATGAGAGCATTAGAAGTGGCTAAGAACGGTCGTCCTAAGATGACAGGTGTCTGTCCTTTGGGATTGGAAACAGGCTGTGTTTCCAAGACTACAAAATCTACTGGAAAAATAAAATCTCCAACCTTAATCAGAACATCCTCTAACTCACCCATAGGGACCTTGACAGATCTATCAGCCAACTGTAAGGTGCATTTGGTTGGGTTCAGTACACCTAGACCCAATTGCTGATAGACTGAATATGGAAGCAAATTGACACTGGCCCCTAAGTCTAAAAGCGCCTTATCAATGTGAGTATTACCAATGATACATGAAATGATGGGGGAACCTGGATCTTTACGTTTCAAAGGTATGGGATTTGACAGCATTTCACTGATATTGGCGGCTAAAAAGACTTTCTTTGGAACATTTATTCTCCTCTTCTTAGTGCACAATTCTTTTAAAAATTTAGCATAAGATGGAATTTGTTCAATTACATCTAAGAGAGGAATGTTGACCTTAACCTGCTTGAATGTCTCTAGGATTTTCTCCTCCTGAGGAGAGTGTTTCCTAGACCTGAGTCTATCTGGAAAGGGAGCAACCGGTCTAAATCTATCAAAAGCAGGCTCAGGTTCGGGTTCAGGTTCTTGGTCATCTGAGGGGAGTGATTGTTGAATAGATTCATCAGAAGGAGAAGGAGAAGGAATTTGTACAGGATCAAGAGTTTGACTTGGCGGAGTTCTCACTTGATTATCGACCTGTCTACCTGACCGAAGTGAATGGATTGCATTCACTTGAGCTTCATAGGATGAACTGCATCCTGTGTTATTAGGGTTGACCACGGGTTGACTCGGAAATTTTCCTTTCTCTCTTTCACTCACGGCACTAGCTAGTTGACCAAGTTGGGATTCTAATCTAGCTATAGCTTGAGTGTTGGAGTTGAGCATTTGTCCGGTTGATTGCATGAAGGAATTCAACGTGCTAGATGTTTGAGTCAACATATTCGTGGTTTGAGTAGAGGCCTTAATTATGGTTTCTAAACCCCTTTCCAAGACATTGAGACGTTTATCTTGATCTGGATTGTGAGGAGTTTGAATTACAGCTTGATGAGGAGGAGACTGATTTTGATACGGCAGATTGGGTTGTTGAAATTGTGAATGAGAATTGAATGGAACTGTGTTTCCCCTAGGAAAATGTTGGGTCGAAGCGGGAGTGAAATTTTGAGTTCCGGGAGAATTTCCTAGATTCCATGCAAAGTTGGGATGATTTCTCCAACCTGGATTGTAGGTTGGAGAAAATGGATCATTTCTAGGGTGCTGGAATGCAGCGTTCATCTGTTCTATTGCGTTGTTGTTTCCTAGGAGAGGGCATTCCTCTGAAACGTGGGTAGGAGACTGACAATTATGACATCCTGAGGCAGAAATATAATTGATTTGAGCTGGAGCTCGTTCCTTAATTTCTAAAGCTTCTAACCTTCGCAGAATCGTCGCCATCTTTGCTTCAGAAGAAATGTTTGACTCTAAGGAAAGACCACAAGACTTAGATTGAGGAACTGATGAAACCCTATCATCGCATTGTTCCCATTGCATTGTTTTTTCAGAAAGACTCTCCAAAAACTCCCAAGCTTCATCAGTATTTTTCCTCATAAAATCCCCGTAGCACATTAATTCTAAGGAAGTTTTTGCAGAATAATCTAATCCCTCATAAATTATTTGGCACAATCGCCATTTCTCTAAACCGTGATGAGGACATTGGATGAGAAGATCTTTAAATCGGTCAAAATACTTCCAAAAAGGTTCTCCCGGGATAATTTTATAGTTTTGAATGCTGTTCATAAGCTTTACCGTTTTATGAATAGGGAAAATTTTCTTAAGAAAAACAGTGACAAATTCATCCCAAGTTGAGATGGAATTTGTTGGTAAGCTGTACAGCCATTTTTTAGCTTTATCCTTAAGAGCAAATGGAATAAATCTGAGCTTAATCGCATCTTCGGTTAATTCTCTCATTTTAATCATAATACATACTTCCTCAAATTCCGAAATAAAAATATATGCGTCTTCTGTTTCATTACCAAGGAATTTGGGAAGCATGTTTATGTATTGCGGTCTAAGCTCAAAACTTATTCCATTTGTTTCGGGGAGCCTAATGCACGAGGGGATTGCATTCCTAATGGGATAGCACATATCATGAAGAACGGGTGGATTAGGATGCTCCATTTCTATGATTAGTTCAAAGCGAATTAATCGATGTGTATTATCCCTAATCCACTGTTGCATACACCAAAATATTTCTTTTTATTTTATTTTTTTTAAAATTAGTTTTTTTAGGAAAGAAAGAAAGAAAATTTTTTTATGAGAAGATAAAGGAAAAGAAAAATCCTAACTAAAACAAATCAAAGCAATCACTTTTCAATCAACTCTAATTCTAGGGTTTAGCCTAACTCCACTAGACCAGCTCCTAACCAAAAACCCCTACAGTGAAAAGATCAAAGTTTTACCCAGGTAGTTAGCCAGGTAAGGATAGTACTAGAGGGTGATCAAAGATCAATTAAGTACCTCTTTCCTTGCGGAGCGCTTTACGCAACCCCTAAACCTTGCCTTAGACACCAACTAATCTGAGAAAACTTAAACCGGTTCACTTAAGGATTTCTTGTTCCTTATTGAGCTCGAATCCTTAGGGGCCAACGTCTAATGAGTTTTATTAGGCTTGGATTTGTGAAGTGAGGAATTAGTGATTTTTGGGCTAAGGAAAGGGTGATGAAATTCCTCACCTTATCTTGATTATGGGGTTTTGTTCTTAAAGATATTTTTAAGTGTGTGCCAAATCAAGATGCTCAAATCACTTGGTGAATTCCTACTATCAATATGAAATGCAACCCTATGAATTAAAAGCAACTAAAAAGGATGGAAAAGAAATTTTTTTTTAATTAGGGTTTAAAAGCAACTAAAAAGGATGGAAAAAAAAAAATCTTTTTTTTTTTAAATTAGGGTTAACAATCAAACAAATAAGAAGGGGGGAATTTGTTTGAATTTATTATCTTGTTAGTAAATGTCAAAGTGGAGGATGAATTTTATTATGGTTAACAAAAAAAATAAAATCCTTTTTTTTAAGTCCTAATTGTCTCTAATTGTGAAAAATTAGCTAAAGGGTGGAATTAAAAACTAGAAAGAGGACTTACCCAAAAACAAATCTTCAAATCCTAGCTCTCCAATCCGCGATCTTCAAGCTCCAAGCGTTTCCTTCACAAAAAACACACAAGTTAAAGAACCAAATTAATAAAATCCTATTTTAGTACCTTCCCCGGCAACGGCGCCAAAAACTTGATGCGGCATAAACATGTACCAAAAAGGTTGCAAGTGCACAACCGTGTCAAGTTATAGTATTTAAGATATCGATCCCACGAGGAAGGTGTTTTGTAGGAGAAAATATAAAATCGGTTCTTATGTTGTGTGTGTGACAAGTAGGAGTGATAAGTGAATGTGATTGTGGAGAGATAGAGAGAGTGGAAGTGATAGTGTGTAAATCGGCACGAGATATAAGTGAGAGTGGATGTGACAAAGAATGAATATGATCAATAAGGCAAGAAGGAAAAGGAAAATAAAAATCAAGAATAAAGAAAATAAAATTCAAGAATAAAAGAAAATGCAAGAAATTAAAGATGGTGGATTCAATTATAGATATGGGTAATCTAAAATTGAACCCACTTCTTAGAAAAGGGTGATTCCCTAGAGGGTTCTAGCCTAAAGGCGAATCAAACAAAATAAAAATAAACAAAAAGAAAAACTAAACCCAAGAGGGTTCTAGCCTCAAGGTGAATAGTATAAGAAATTAAAATCTAACTACAAAATAAATTGCAATATCTAAACTACAAAATAAAATTGTAAGAATTAAATGTAAGAAAATAAATCTATTCTATAAGTATGAAATAAATCTAAGGCAAGAGGGTTCTAGCCTCTTGGCTATTTAACAAGAAAATAAAATCTAAACTACAAGCATGGAAATAAATCTACACTAATAAGCAATAAAAAGGAAATAAAAGAGAAATGCAAATCTTTAAATAATTCTTCATCTTCATCATCCAACCAAGAGAAGAAGAGAAAAATTTAAAGTGGTGAAAAAATTATTATTATTAATTGCAACAAAAAGTTACAATTTTGGAAGGCCTTCTCAATTAAGAATAGCCCTCCTCTCCAAAAGGAGTTACAAAAATTTTCACACCCTTAACCCCTCACTCTCTACCCCTATTTATAGTAGTCATCAATGAATATGAGCCATTGGATTTGTCTTGAGCCGCAAGCATCAATCTCCACATTTGAATTTGCTTTTTGTTCTTCTCTAGCCCAATCTTCATTTGATTTTCCAAGGCCCAATCTTCAATTGATTTTCCAAGCAAGTCCAATGTCCATTAAGTTTTGATTTTCCAAATTAAATCTGCAACCCACACCATTATATCCGGTCCACTTGAATTTCCATTTGATTTTCAAAACAAGCAACTCGGCCCATTCAATTCCTTGTTGTTTGCAACCGGCCCATTGATTCATTTGATTTTCAAAATGGAAATCTGGCAGCATCAGTTCGGTCTCAAGAAGTTGGTCCGGTCAATTCCTTGAAGTCCAGCACCGAATTCTATCCTCATTGAGAAAAATGTAACATGCATTAGGTCCGGCCCAAGTGAAGTCCAATTCCAATGCATTTCAAAATTAAATTCTCAAGCAAGTCCAGCCAAGTCCACTTGTGTTAAAATCCAAATCCGGCCCAATCATATGCTTTTCTCCATTCATTTAATTTTCGGCCCATTGATTGCAGCTGCAGCAATCAAGAAAAGTCCAGTTCCTATCATGAAATCCAATGCTTTGCATAAAAATCCAATTCATTCCAATTATTTGCAGCCAAGTCCGGTCCTTGGGTGTAGTCATTTGTTGATGGGCTTTGGGCCTTCAAGGAGCTTGATTTTGTGGCTTCTAAAATGCTACAAAATAGAGAAGAGAGATTTTGAGGGGTTTTTACATTTAATAATATTTATTTATATTTTCATTCAGTTATGTGCAAACTAAACTAATAACACTTATTAATGGTATATTTATTCATGTAAAATAGATAATGAGGGTATAAAATTGTAATAAAATATAATTATCACCAAGACATGTCACCTCCGAAGAATCTCAAAGAACTCAGAGGTTTGCAAGGCAGATTGGCTTACATCCGGAGATTCATATCTAATCTCTCGGGACGCTGTCAACCCTTCTCCAAGCTCATGAAGAAAGAGTATCCTTCATTTGGGATAGAGACTGCCATAAGGCATTCGAGGAGATTAAGAGATATCTCACCCAACCGCCGGTTCTTGTGGCCCCGATATCGGGAAAATCATTTTTGTTATATGTGAGAGCTATGGATCATTCTCTTGGAGCTTTGTTAGCCAAAAATAATGACCAATGACAAGAGTAGGCAATCTACTACCTAAGTAGGACCATGATGGGAGCCGAACACCGGTACAATCCGGTTGAAAAAGAATGCCTCGTTTTGGTATTCGCCGTCCAAAAGATGCGACATTACCTAGTTGGACAAATGATCCATGTCATCTCTAAGGTAAATCCCTCATAACGAAACCATCCTCTCTGAATTGCCGACTGGCAAAATAGGCAATCCTCCTGTCACAATATGACATGCAATTTTTGCCACAAAAGGCTGTCAAAGGTCAAGCTTTGGCGGACTTCCTAGCTGATCATCCGGTGCTAGGGACGTCTAAGTTATATGAAGAATTGCCCAACGAAGTTACCGAAGCTTGCGCAACTCAAGAAGTTATGCAGGTGTGGAAATTATTCTTTGACGGTACATCCAGAGCAAACCTGATAATCACATTTTATTACAATTTCATACCCTCATTATCTATTTTATATGAATAAATATATCACTAATAATTGTTTTTATCTTTAATTATAGGTAATGAAGAATAAATCTCAAAACTCTCTTCTCTCAACAAAAAACCCCTTGAATAAATGAAGAAATGAAGCAAAGAAGTCCATTGGAAAATCAAATTGTTAATTTATCCAAAAGCCCAAAATCAAAACAATGAAGCATGAAGAAATGAAGAAAATCTCAAAGGGAAATCAAGAAGCCCAATGGGAATTCAAGAAGCCAAAGTGAACAACCAAACCAAAAGTCTCAAGTCCAAAGAAAGAGCTAGCTTCGGACAACAACCAGAAGAAGGTCCGCATCGATGCCAGCATCGATGGGGGCATCTATGCTAGCATCGATGGGGGCATCGATGCTAGCATCGATGCTAGCATCGATGCCTGTATCGATGCCAGCATCGATACCCCTATCGATGCTGGTATCGATACAGACGTACAGGCAGTTACAATCCAAAGGCTAAAATTTGTTATTTTTGGATAAGATTTCAATCCAAGGGCTCTCATTCACTGATATTTACTATAAATAGAGGTAAAGAATGAGGGATTAGGGGTGTGAAAAATTTTATAACTCTATTTGGAGAGGAGGGCTACTCTTAATTGAGAAGGCCTTCTAAAAATTATAACTTTTGTTGTAATTAATAATAATAATTTTTTTCACTTTAAATTTATCTTTTCTCCTCTTTGTTGAATGATGAGGATGGAGATGAGGAGCAATTTGAAGGTTTGTATTTCTTTTATTTTTCTCTTTTATTTCTTTTTAGTAATTTCTTTATTATTGCTTTAGTTAGATTTACATTCATGCTTGTAGTGTAGATTTATTTTCTTATTTTTTTTTTCTTTTTGCACTTTAATTTGTAGAGTAGATTTATTTTCTTGCATTTAATTTTTGTAATTTATTTTGTAGTTTAGATTTTAATTCTTTGTAGTTAGATTTAATTCTTGTTCATAGTTTAGATTTTTCTTTTCTTTTTATTTTTGTAATTAGTCCTTTTCTTCTTGCTTTTATTTCTTAAGATGTGAAATTAATTCTTGTAGGAATCTTAAAATTATATGAAACTAGTCTAATTTCCTTTATATTGTATGAATTATTCTCTTGCACTTAAAATGTTCATGTTTAGGATAATCAACTAGAGAACTAATCGGTAGAAGAAGAATTTGATAATCTATGCTTATCTTAAATGGTTTGATAGGTTATGCTTATGAATTCTAGGATTACTATCTTGTTGTTATTCTTATCATGGTTTTTATTTTGACTTAGATGATAATTTGATAGGTTATACTTTCTTTAAATGGTTTGATAGTCTATGCTTAATAAATCTAAGTTGAAATATGATAAAAAGAGAATAGTTTGTATTTTATAATTGAGATTAGCTAGTGGATTCAATTCTAGATTTCTCATATCTTTAATTGAATCCTCCATCTTGACTTTCTTAAATTTTCTTTTCATTCTTGATTTTATTTCTTGATTTTATTCATTCTTCTTTCTTGCCTTGTGATTTTATTTATTATTTGATTCTTTTTTCTCTCCTCTAAAATTCAATTTATTATCTCTTGTATATATTCACAACAATCACTCATCACAATCACACTTATTCTTTAATCCTATTTTGTCACGCACACAACATAAGAACCTATTCTAATAATCTCTTAAAATCACCTTCCTCGTGGGATCAATAACTTTTTATACTATAATTCTAATAATCTCTTAAAATCACCTTCCTCGTGGGATCAATAACTTTTTATACTATAACTTGATCAATTGGGCACTTGTAATTTTGGTACATAATTATGCCGTATCAAAACCCTCATGGAGCAATTACCACAGGAGTAGGATTCATATTCATCTCTCCAAACGGTCACGTGATCCTAAGAGGATTTTTCCTGATCGAGCCCTGTACCAATAATGTAGCTGAGTATAATACTCTGCTATTAGGAATGTAATTTGCCGAAGAGCTTAACATTCGACATCTCGAGGCTTACGATGACTCTCAGTTGATCATAAATCAAGTCTGAGGAGAATACGAAGTGCGCAATGAGGATCTGATCCCGTACTACTTCGTGGTGCTAAAGCAAGCCAAGAAGTTCGATGGTTTCTTCATTAGGTATATTCTACGAGCTCATAATGCTTATGTAGATGCTTTAGCCTCGTTGGCAACCTCATTAGCATTACCACCAGGGGCTGAAATAACGATTCCTGACACCGAACGCGAATTGTATTATTCCAAGCTTCTTTTAGAAGAACATTCAGACAAAAGGATAACAGGAGAAGGCTGCACAACCTCAATGGAGTTTGAACCCAGGGATTGGCGATTCCCATATATCGATTATGTCTTATACGGGATCTTGCCCAATAATTCCAAGGAAGCATCCACTATCAAACAAAAGGCCCTCCGATTCTATTACTACACGGTTTCCCAAATCCTGTATCGTAAATCGCACGATGGAGTGTTACTTCGATGCCTTTCTAGAAAGGAAGCGAAAGAGGCTCTCAAGGAAGCTCACGATGGGACATGTAGAGCATATCAACCCGGGGCTAAGTTAGGAGATCACCTTCGACGAATTGGCTACTATTGGCCAAAGATGTTTTTAGACGCAGTTGAATACGCTAAACGTTATCACGCATGTCAAATCCATGGTGATTTTATTCATTAAGCACCAGGGAGCCTACATCCCACATCTACGTCTTGGCCATTTGAGATGTGGGGCATGGATATCGGAGGACCAATTTCTCCTCCGACTTCCAAGGGACATCGATTTATTTTGGCTGTGACCGATTACTTCTCCAAATGGGTGAAAGCAATCCCACTAAAGAAGTTAAGACTTCGAATGTGATTAAATTCATCAAACATCACGTCATCTACCGTTTTGGAGTCTCGAGATGAATAGTCCATGACAACGAGACATAATTTGTCAGCTTTGTATTTCAGAGATTTTGTGATAAATTTAGAATCCAAAGTGTTGTATCTACGGCTTATTATCTGTCGGCAAATGGCCTCGCAGAAGCTTTTAACAAGACTATTGTGAAGCTTCTCAAAAAATTCTCTTTCAAGAGCCGACACGATTGGGACAAAAAACTCGGCGAATGTCTGTGAGCCTACCGCACGACGGTGAGGACCCCTACAAGAGCCACCCCGTTCTCTTTAGTATACGGCTCTGAAGCTGTGCTACCATTAGAAATTTAGATCCCTTCCCTGAGAGTTGCTATCACGACTGGAATGACAGAGGAAGAGAAATATCGACGGCGCCTTCAGGAACTTGAAGCCTTAGACGATAAGCGACTCTAAGCTTAGCAACAGATTGAGTTATTTCAATCCCGGATTTCTAAAGCCTACAACAAAAAAGTTAAGGAACGGATTTTCAAGAAAGGTGATTTGGCCCTAGCCATCAGACGACCCATGGTGATGACGCACAAGACCAAAGAGAAGTTCAACCCCAAATAGGAAGGGCCCTTCGTAATAGAATCAGTCTATTCGAACGGAGCTTATCGTCTCATTGATCAAAAAGGCAACAGGCTAATGATGCCAATTAACGGAAAGTTTCTTAAGAAATACTTTTCGTAGGCAATGAAGCCCCCCTTTTCTCTCAATCTCCAGCCAAGTCAGGCTAGGGGTTGCCTATTCAGAATTTGTTTCAGGACTAAATGTTTAGTTTGCCTGCTTTGTATGTCGTTATGTTAACACTACACCTCTGACGATTGAAATTTTTTGGAATTATTCTAAGTAGTAATAAAGAGAATTTCGAATTTACGCTAAGGTAACATCACACCTGTAGCACTTGCAATACTTTTTATTATCCTAAATTAGAATTCAACAAGAAAGACAATAAAAGACAAAATGATATCATTTTTATTCAATATTGATAACTTGATACAAAGTGACGAAAATTAAAATGAAAATGATACAAAATTATTCCCCAGCTAAAAGCAATTCAAATCTTAAGCATCAGGGCTCATCAGCCTAAAGGACTTGAGCTTGGACTTCAACGCTGATATGTTCTCCTCACGAGCCTTTTTGACTTCATTAGTTACTTTTCTCCTGAGTTCTTCTTCATCAGGTGTTGTATCTGCAATCTCTCACCGAATCTCATCGGCAGTTTATAGTAGTCCTTGAGAAGCCCATCACAGTGAGCAGCTAACCCTTTTATGACTTCTATATCGTTAGCCAGCTGGGCATTCCTTTGAGACAGCTTGACCCCCATGCGAGCGAGTTCTGCTATAGCATCCCAGATACCCATAGCGAGGCTGCCCATGTCTATTTGTATATGAAGATGCTCCTCTCACAGGTTGGCAATACGAGACTCTTTCTCAGATAAGCTCTTCTGAAGAGTCTCACAGCGTTGTGCTTTGACCACAGAAAGAGCCTAGTCCACTTCTTCACCCAAATCATCGCGTTGAAGAATCGAAAGCATCTCTAATTCCATTTCCAAAATGATGATACCTTCCCTACAGTTCTCATTCCAGAACGCATTCCCATAACTTCTAATATCCGTTAAGCTTTCAGTCAAGAGGGGTCTGAAACGTTCAAAGGGGATCCGTTCTAAGCTAACGATATCAATCATGAACTGCATTCTCGTCTCTAGCTACCTAATGCACTCTCTCAAAGCTCTCGAGCGTGGGGGAGGAGCAGTTGGATAGATCAGACCTGTATACTCATTATGAGTAGATTGAGGAACAACCTTGGAAGGAAAATCTTCATGTGTACCTTGATCCTGGATGAGAGGAGAAGAAACGGATTCTAAACCCCCAATGGGCAACATCTCTTTGGCTCCCACACCCTTAGGAATGGAAGGAATTGATCGAAGCGCTTCATCCTCTTTATCAGTTAAGAGCGAGACAGGTGTAGACTTCATGGCGTCCCCCATCAACTTGGCCCTTTTAGAGTTCTTGGCTGCAACGGGCTTCCGCTTGTGAATTCTTCTATCATATTCGCCTTCCTCCTCAGCAGTAAGGGACTTCTTCCCAGATGATCTTAAGGAGCGGGGCTCAGGAGGGGATGCTCCCTCAAGAATTTTTTTAGTGGCCTCTTCTTTAGAAGGCTCAGCAGCTGGTAACTCCTTTGGGATCTCTTCAATTTCGACCGCTTCTCGTTCGCAGGATAGATAATCATCTATCCCTGGTAGTCGAGTCCTGGTAGAACCACTTCTCAATTTATAGAGTTCCCGAATCTTATTTATGCATGAAGTGTATACATCATATTCTGGGATTTGAGAAGCCTCATCAAACCAATAGCGGAAGTCCGTAATGGTTGAGCAGCTAGGCGGCGAGCTAGGCAGAGTGAATTGTGCATGAGTTCCTCTGGCAGAAAAAAAACCAAGCATGAGCCCCTTCATATAAGTTCGTGATGTGAGCTAGGCGCAGATTAGGGTTACCAACATAAAGTTGGTTGTACCCAAATTGTCGAACAAAACGCGAAGGAACGTATGGTTTAATTATACATCTCTCGCCCAGTCGAAAAACTAGGTAACCTACCCTGATAGCGAGAAGCCATTGAAAAGTCCCTGTAGTTAAGAGTGAGGATCCTTCGAAGACCACATCTCCAAATTTCGTGCCTTCTTCTTCAGCTCCATCAAAACAAGGGCGACAACAAAAAAGATCATAATTGTTCTCCAAAGACAAGAGCTGTCTAGCCCAGACTATATACACAGTCATCCATGTGGCTGACTTAAGCCTCTGCACAAAAGGAACAGAGGTCTCACTATCATGTATGATTCCTGTCATTAACGAGGGACAATGTAACACGAACCAGGCCACTAAATAAGTATAGGGCACAGGTGCGCGGGGTTGAGGAGTCTTCCAAACTTTCCTCCCAGTAACATTCATCTCCTTGGTATCGAGGAGTTCAGAAATCATATCTTGTAAGCCCCTTTGCAAACAACATGTCATTACAGAGAGAAGACTTAAAGGTCTTTCGTAAGCCAGGAGAACAGATGGATATACTACTTCAGCCAAGAACGACTCAACTGGCTTCGACGGCATGACACACCGCTTCAGCCATATCATTAGGAAGCCGGCAAAGAGGGCCGCATCAGAGATGGGAGTTGCAGCTTGATAGTAAAAGCTCTCAAATTCACTGTCAGCTTCAAATCCATCTTCTAGATGCTTATTCTTATAAGTAACATTAGGAACCTTGATGCGGGCTTTAATGCTCTTAGAAGAGCTTACAGCAAGACGGGTCACCGTCAAGTCTTTCTAAGCCAAATTCTAGAAGAGATAATCTGCCCATGCAGTGTGCATGATGCCACCTCCACGCATCCCAACAACCTGAGCGCGGATGTGAAAATGGCACATCAACTCCCAAAAAGTAGCGTATATCTCTGGATGAGCCGCCCTCAAAATAGAAAGTTCTTCAGTTGTCGGAATGAATTCCTCATAGGGCATCTGCCCAAGGGATAGCCCTGATACTGCATGCATTTCATGGAGAGCAAATCCCAACTCCCCATTAGGTGTGAAGAAAGTATAGCTGTCCGGATTATACCGCTCCAGCATAGCGAAGAAGGTGGGATAGTTCTGGATGATCCCACGCCTTGTGGACAATATCGGTGTTGTAAGTCCGGACTGAGCAAGTGGCTCCTTGAGTTCCTCAAGAACAAAATACACCATCCGGGTCTACTAGCCATCTTCTGCATAGAACAACCAGCCAGGAGAACGAAAGGCTTGCGCAGAAAATTCATCCCGAGCAGTAATAAACTGGCGTATGAAGATGTTCGCTAGAAGAGGCACTTCCTGAGAAAGATCTTTTTTCTCAAATCTGCTAGGCCTCAGACCTTTGAGTTGCCCGTCAATTTGTACATGAGATTATTGACCAGATCCAAGTGATATGTTCTCCCTCTCTTTGACAAAATCGAAGGCCAAGCCCCTACGGCAACCGACGCTTAGGAAATGAGAAAGCATTATTTTCATGCTTGGGAGGAATAAGAGACGATCGTTGATTCTTCATAGCAAATGAGAATCTTCTACATGTCCAACTTTGTCATCCTCTGTGATATGGTCCCCAAACAAAAACGCCGGTTTGACGAATTGATCATGACCCACAGGTGTTTCTAGGTCCAAATCAGTGATCAGAGCCCTAAGAGTGGAACATCCGACAAACCTGATTAGCTGTGCCCGCTCTAAGCCAGGGAAAGTACACATTAGAATTACTCTATGAAGACCAAAAACTCCCCCCACGTCTGGATCATCAGTATAACTGAAATGCTGATCTGGCAAAAGTGGTACATTGGAGAAAAGCACTGTGAAACAAGAAAAAGGGATTAGTAAAAGGAGTTGCCAATGAGAGAAACTAGATTATAACATAGGGTCAAGACCTGCGTTTTTAATCTCAAACGCAGACTTCAAGACTTGCATTTTTAATCTCAAACGCAGAGTTCAAGACTTGCGTTTTTAATCTCAAACGCAGAGTTCAAGACCTGCGTTTTTTAATCTCAAACGCAGGGTTCAAGACTTGTGTTTTTAATCTCAAACGCAGAGTTCAAGACTTACGTTTTTAATCTCAAAACGCAGAAGTCAAGACCAGCGTTTTTAATTTCAAAACGCAAGAGTCAACACAACACCTCATGATAAACGCAAAGTTCCAACTATGCATTGCAATTATAACAAAAAAAGTCATCTTCCTCGTTGGCAAGAACCCATCAAGGGTTTTTCAGAAAACTTGTCAAAACAAGTTATTATGGCCACCATTTACCACAACAACGAGGCCCATATGACGATGGCGGCAATGGCGAGGCGCTCGCAAGAACAGCAACACCACCGGCATCCTCAACCGGTGATGGTTCTGCAGTCGCCCTGATATTCTTCTTGGAGCCGGAACTCATTCTTCGTGGTGCCATTGATGCAATCGGTCGAAAAAGATGCAGATGGTCAGAGAAGATGAAGTTCGTCGAAAATCTGGTCAAAATTAAACGAGAATTCTCGTTCTTGGAACCAAGCTAAAAATAGAAAGAGTCGAATGACTCTTGATGTGAAAATTAAACGAGAATTCTCGTTCTTGGAACCAAGCTAAAAATAGAAAGAGTCGAATGACTCTTGATGTGACCATACAGGTCTATTTATACCAAGCTAAAAATAGAAAGAGTCGAATGACTCTTGATGTGACCATACAGGTCTATTTATAAACAGCTGTCAAGCTGTTAAAGCGGTATGGGATTCTAGGGAAGAATCATAACCGTTCTGAAATGCTATCTATGACGTTAATAGATAAGAAGTCTTTTAGACCTTAACATTAACGCAAAACTTATCTCTGCGTTCAAATTACCCAAACGCTAGGCCCAGCCCTGCGTTATGAGAGTTATTAACTCTGCGCTTCGAACCTCAAACACAAAGGTCACCTTTACGTTGCAGGTTATCTAAACAAAGGATCCACCTTTGTATTTTCAAACATAACACTTATTCTCTAAGTTCACAAATTCTTTTAACAGAGTGTTAATCAAGATCTCTGTATCTCATCAGCTGAATCTAAGTTGTTTTAGTTAACCAAACTCTTGTCAAAATTAATTCCATACTTCCGACAATCATCACCCCTCGCAGGGTTTGAATTTAACTTGCGTCACTCTCAATGCGATGATAATTCCTCTGTTAAATTCAACTTATCAATTCTCGTCAATAGAATGATAAGTCCTCTGAATCATTCAAATTATAATCAATTTATTAACTCTCCTCAGCAGAGTAATAAAAGAGTAATAAATGACTAACCCATCAACCCTCTTCAGCAGAGTGATAAGTTTTCAGAACTTGTTCAAATCACAAGTATCACAAGTATCATAAGTCATCGCTCTGATGATAAATCATTTAGTAATTCTCCTCAGCGAGATGTTAAGTCCCCCAAATTGCCTCAATCGCAATATCTTTCTTATCACGTTAAAATCACACCTCTGATAAAAATCCACTTATCGACTCTCCCCAATAGAATGATAAGTCTTCAAAATTGCCCCAATCGTAATATCTTTCTTGTCACATTAAAATCACATCTCTGACAAAATCCACTTATCAACTCTCCCCAATAGAGCGATAAGTCCTCAAAATTGCCACGATCACAATATTTTGCCCGTCAAGTTAATACTTCACCTCTGACAAAATCCACTTATCGTCTCTCCCCAATAGAGCGATAAGTTCTCAAAATTGTCCCGATCATAATATCTTTCTTGTCATGTTAAAATCACACCTATGATAAAATCCACTTATCGACTCTCCCCAATAGAGCGATAAGTCCTCAAAATTATCCCGATCACAATATCTTTCTTGTCACGTTAAAATCACACCTCTGACAAAATCCACTTATCGACTCTCTCCAATAGAGTGATAAGTCCTCAAAATTGTCCCGATCTCAATATTTTGCCCGTTAAGTTAATACTTCACCTCTGACAAAATCCACTTATCGATTCTCCCCAATAGAGCGATAAGTCCTCAAAATTGCCCCGATCGTAATATTTTGCCCATCAAGTTAATACTTTATCTCTGACAATCCAATCCGCTTATCAATCCTTTTCAATAGGATGATAGTTCTACAAATAACTGTTACGTTAATATCTTACCTCTAACAGTTCAAACCCCCCTCTTTGAACCTTTTTATTCCCTTACATAAGAATAGCAAGTGTTCTCATAAAATCGCCAGTGGATTAAACTCTTTCCAAAATTATCCTTAGTGGTAACAAGAAATTTTTTTAAATTTTACTCTATGAGAAAATTCACGCCAAGTTAATACTACACCTCTGGCAATTATGGATTTCTTTCAGTGTTTAAAGCAGAAACATAATACAGGGCCAAGTTAATACTACACCTCTGGCAATTATGGATTTCTTTCAGTGTTTAAAGCAGAAACATAATACAGGAAGAATTCTATTGAACAGTCTTAGCAATTATGGATTTCTTTCAGTGTTTAAAGCAGAAACATAATACAGGAAGAATTCTATTGAACAGTCTTACCCTAAGAGAATGACAAGTTCTTATCCTTGCAGATGAAAGTTTTCTAGGATTTCTCAGACAATTTTATTGCTTCAAGTTAGAACATGACAAATGCAAGAACAAAAGAAAAGCCAAAATCATTTTCTTTTTATTTTATTTAGAAATATTAAGAAGTGATGCAAAGCCTTGTTCTTATCAAATAAAAAAAAAGCAATACATAATTAAGCCTCTGGGCCCATAAAATTAAAAGATGCGAGCCGGGACTTGAGAGCAGAAAGTTTCTCTTCATGAGCGGCTTGAACCATTAGTTCAGCTTTCTTCTTGAGTTCGTGCTCATCCGGCATCGCCGAGACAACTTCCTTTTGGGCAAATTCAAGAGACTGGACCGATGACGATACGTGGCGTAGGTCTTCACGCTTTCAAATGTGAGCCTTTTCAGGATTTCTTCTTCTCGACCAAGCTCAGCCTTGTGTCAAGCCAATTCCACCTCTAATCGATCGATCTCCGCCCTAGACGTCTGTATAGCAGTGTTAGAAGCAACCACAGCCTGGTTCTTCTGAACACATTGCTCTTGCAAGAAGGCAATCTCGAGCTCCCTTTCAGCTATATTTTCTAAAGCGCTTCATACTTATGAGCAGCTTCAGCCTTGAGATCGTCAAAGCTCAATGTAATCTGAGTTGCAATATCAGCACAACGCGGCTCCTCTAAAGCTTTCAAGTCCTTTTCCAGTCGAGAGACATTGTCTGAATAGTACCGAAACCATTGAGCGTTGTCCACATATTGGATGCTGCTCAGAGAGTTCACGAGTATCGGCCTGAAAGAGTTAAATAAAGCTCGTCCAGCAATGACTTCCTCAATCATCATCTTCATTGTATCCTCCAACTGCCTCATAAGAAATTTAAGCGTGGAAGGAATGACCACCGGACTTAGAGAAGCAACATAGGACATCACTGGGGCTTCTGAAGTTGTAGATCTCAGTGCAAGAATGGTCGGTGATGATCGTGAAGAAGCTGGAGAAGCCATAGCAACATCTAATTGTGAAGGACTTGAAGGGAGAACCATGAGCGCCCCCGCCTGGGCTGAGCTTAGCATACTCTCCGTCTCCGCAGGTTTGAGAGAAATCGTTAACATAGGGGATTTCTCTTGCAAAGAAGTTGCCGTTGTCTGTGTGGGTTCTGGGAGAGAAGTAGTTGTTGCCTGTTGATCGGGTGGCAAGGTCATGTCAGCGGCCTCACGAGTTGGAGAGCCTACACAAAAAAGCAGTTAGTGCCCAAAAAGGAAAATATCAGAAAGACTAGAGTGGTAATACTTACCAATAGGGGAAGGAGGGACGTAGGCCGATGCCTTGTCAGAAAAGATCGGTGGTGGAGTAGCTCAATCAACAAGATTATCACCACTATCACTTTCCTCCCCATCAGCACTATTGTCGTGAGAAGAGGTCTCATAATCCACTTTTTCTTCATCATCTGCAGCCGAAGGTCTAGGAGAACTCATGATTGCATTTGTTTTAGTCATTATACTTGTTGTCGGGCTAGGGATAGTATCCCCCATAGGTGGCAATAGCGCAGAAGCGGCAGTGGATTGATTGTCGCTAGGCTTTTCAAACTTAGCTATTATAGGTTCGTCTGTGGGAGGACTAACCCCTTCAGATGGAAACGCTGTAGGCATCACCTCTGTAGTTGGAAGAGTAGTATCTGAGGCTTGACCCAGAAAGGGTGAAATAATAGGGTCCATTATGGGAGAAGATTCTGCATCTCCAGCCAACGACTCATCCTCATCCTCCTCCTGGCCCAAAGGATGATAAGAAAAATTTTTGCTAGATAACATAGAACCCCTGGAGTGAAGTCCGGTGCGAAGGAGACGACTTGCAGCAGCAGATTCTTATTTTTCCTCTCCCTCAGTGGATTTAAAAGCATCCGTCATTAATTTTTGAGAAGGAGAGTCTACTAATAGTTTCCTGCGAGTTCGTTTCTCGTACTAAACTACTTCCTCCTCAGTAAGAGCCCTCTTTCCAGCTGTCCTTGTTCTCGGAGTTTTTGGCCGCTTTAGGACTCACTACTGGAGTATTCTCTGGTCCCTAGTCCCCTTCTTCTTCTTCAGCTTCATCCTCATAAGATAAGAACTCGTTGATTCCTTTCAGACGAGATACTCGGGATCCTCTTCTAGATGAGTACATTCTTCTAATTTCTCGTAAGCCGGACAAATTCAATCTATAATCAGGCATCTTAGAAGCCGTGTGGTACCAATTGTAGAAAGCCATGGAGAGAAGAGAATTAGGCGTCTTGTGGGGTAATCTGAATGTAGCTCCAGTGCAGCCTGCTGTGGAATAGTACCAGGCCCGAGCCCCTTCATATATGTTACCAACAATCGTAAGCTGACCTCGTGGATTTCCAATGTATAATTGATCGTACCCAAATTGTCGAGCGAATTTGTACGGTTGGTATGGCTTAATTATGCATTTCTCATTCTGCCTGAGAAGGAGATAACTTGGTCTAATGTTAAGTAACCAGTGAAAGACTCCCCCGTCTAATCGGGTGAAACCATTCAGGCCAGCTGTGTCTTGAAATACCTGCCCATAACCCCCCGCCTTCAAAGTCTGGGAAGCAACGGAATATCTGATAGTTAAGGTCTCTTGACAAGATTTGACGAACCCTTACTACATACGTGCCCTCTCAGGTAGCTTCTTCCAATCTCTGTACGAAGGGAACGAATTTGTCGTCCGAAGAAGATGGTGCACTTATTAAGTGAGGACAATGAGATACATACCATGCCATCAGATAAGTATACGGCAAGGGTACTCGAGGATTAGGAGTTATCAAACTTTTCTTCTCCCTAGAGCCTGTCTCTTTCACTTGAATGAATTCAAGGCACATCTCCCTTAAACCATGTTGCAAACAGCACGTCATAGCCGAAAGTAAATTCACGGGCCTCCCATTGGCTAAGAGAATAGCTGGGTAGACTACTTCTACTACAACAACGTCTATCGGCCTGGTAGGGACAACACATTATTTCAGCTAGGGGTGTGCAACAGTCGGTTCGGTTTTTACCAAAATTTGAACAACCGAACTGAACTGCCTATAATTCAAAACCGAACCGAACTGTTGCAAGTCGATTCGGTGCGGTTTGGTTCCGTTTGTTTGGTTCTAACTTCATCAAACTTCTTATCAAACAACAAACTGTGTTAAAGAAAAAAAAATATCAACAAAGTAAGAGATTATGAAGCATTAAATACTGATATAATGATATTGTTTTCAACCCATAATGATCCAGGAAATAAGTTTAGAGTTTGAGTCTTTGACTCTTTTGGGACGGGTCGGGTAGGGTTTGAGATCAGAATGGGTAGTATTACACTATATTCGGTCGGTTCGGGTCAGTTCGGGTTAAAAAGTTTTCAAACCGACCCGAACCGCCCTACTCAGAAAACTAATTTTTCGGGTCGGTTCGGGTCGGTTCGATCAGTTTTTTCGGTTTGGACCGAACCATGCTCAGCCCTAGTTTCAGCCATAACATGAGGAAACCTGCCAGCAAGGCCATGTCAGAGATAGGAGTGGTAGCTTGATGGTGGAAGCTTTCGAATTCAAACTGAGTAGGGAAGTCATCTTCTAATCCCTCGTTGATGTAATGAATAGTTGTATCATTGATCAAAGCTTGGATAGTCTCAGGGGTACTCACACTCTGACGAGACACAACAACAACTTTGTGAGATAGATTTTGAAAGAGATATTCAGCCCAGGACAACTGCTTTATGCCTCGTCCTCGTGTCCC
Source organism: Asparagus officinalis (assembly GCF_001876935.1). Lineage (NCBI taxonomy): Eukaryota > Viridiplantae > Streptophyta > Magnoliopsida > Asparagales > Asparagaceae > Asparagus > Asparagus officinalis. Next base: position 27,975,608 of record NC_033801.1, read on the forward strand.
CGTCAGTTGAGTGCAGATTTAAAAATAACATATCACTTCCCATAGGGTGTCATATACCTTAGGGCTTGTTTCCTTCAAAATCATAAGCTCACTTGACCCTAGGATAAACTCTTCGTAGGGTAAGTCTCCAAAGGGAAGGCCAGAAACATCATACATTTCGTGGAAGGCAAACCCTAATTCCCCTACCGGAGTAAAGAATGTACACGTCTCTGGGTTGTACCTCTCCAGAATAGCAAAAATATTATAGTGGTTGTAATCAATACTACATCTGGTAGCCATTATAGGGCAGCCGAGTTCAGAGCGAGCTAACGGTCCCTCAGCACAAATTCTGTCATCCTTGTCTACCACCCTGCCCTGGTGCAATGTACCCATCCGGGAGTTCTAAATACTAAAGACGGGAAGTCCCCTTTCACAGCCAAAAATCTCTACATGAAGGTGTTGGCTGGACTAGCTGTTTCTCCTACAAGATATCCTCTGGAGAATAAACATGGCTCTAAGGCTAACACCTGTCGGTTGTAACCTACGGTGTGTACGCCTGTATAAGCCAAAGGCCCAACGGCTACCTCATCATGCTCTCTAACAAGGTCCCAATTCATATGACGAGGGACGGAGGCACATTGATAATAGGAGATAGGGAACATCTTATGCATCTCGGGAAGAAAGAAGCGGCGACCTCCTATTTGCCTCAACCACTTGTAATGGCCACCATGTACGATTTCTTTCTGGATGACAACATGATCTCCAAACAGAAATGCTGGTTTGGTGAGCTTCTTACGGGACTCAGTTTCAAACTTAGCATCTGTAACCAAAATCCTGAGCATAGCCGGGCTGGCCTGGGTGATTAGAGTGATACGTTCTTTGTCAGTATCCTAAAAAATTGGGAGTTTCTGACGTAGATTAAATTGCATGTTCGAATCCACGCCGCCCTCACGCCCAAAGTGATGACGAAGAGTGAAAGGTTCATGGGTGTAAGGTACTGCAAAAGAGAAAGGCACTCAATCAGTTAGCACGAAAACAAAACGAAAGAGACCTTATTTAATTACAGAGGCTGAACTCCTTGAAAAAGAGGACACACACAGAGTTCAAAATCTACATCAAATAGTTTAACATAGAAGTCTGATCCTGCGTTTAACATCCAAACACACGGTTCAGACCCTGCGTCAAATATTATTAACGTAGAAATCAAACTTTGTGTTTAACATTCAAACGCACAGCTCAGACCCTACGTTAAATATTTTTTTTAACGCAGAGGTCAAACTTTGCGTTAGGTATCCAAACGCATGGTTCAGACCCTGCGTTACATACTCTTTTCAACACAGAGGCTAGATCTTGTGTTAAACACTCAAACGCAGAGTCTAAGCCCTGCGTTACAAAATTTGAGCGCAGAAGTCGGACCCCAACGCTTCAAATTCTAAACACAGATGCCCAACTCTGTGTTACAACCTCAAAACGAGTTTCCTCGTTGATCAGAGCTTGCTGAAGCAAGTTTTATGGCTACGAAAATCAACACTCGAAGCTGGCAGCGAACTCGGAGCAGCAGTGACGATGGATCTGGGACGAGAAACATTCTTCTTCTTGGGTGCCATTAAAAATGATGGTCGAAGAGGATGAACAGGATTCGTCGGAGTTTAAAACAAAGAATTTTCGTTAAACCTTTCGGAGAAGAACAGAAGCAAGAGTCGAATGACTCTTGATTTGACCCCAATGGTCTGTTTATAGATAGCTATGAGCTGTCAAATCAGGACGAGATTCTAGGCTAGAATCCAGCCAAACGCGATCTATGCATCGGCGTTGGTTGAACTTCTGAACGCAGAGTTTGTCTCTGTGTTTCAATTATCAAGCACAGAAGTCCACCTATGCATTTTAACACCGCAAAATGAACTTTTTGACAAATAGGGCTATGATATGGCTTCAAATAAATAAAGAGAGACTAATGTTAGTCATCAAGGTGACCAAAACCGAGAAGAAACTTGTTGATGACAAACAACTTTGCAGCCTTTAGGATGAGTACATATAGATTATAGTCAGTGATGATTGAAATCATCGAGCTCGATCTGTCAAGCAACTCATTCTTTTGAAGGGCTTAACATTCCTACTAAGATTAACAAAGCTAAAAGATGCTCAACTTCACTGAAGAAGACCTTATTGACAAGTTTACAGTTGGCATTTCTATGATAGCTTCGTTATTACGCCCGCAGCCACGCGATAAGTGTTCATCAATGCCTACAAGATTTTTCTGGATAACTGAATACACCTTATTGCAGATCGAGTGGAGTATCTTAAGCATCCATATAAAATCCGAAGAATACACCTCATTGCAGATTGAGTGGAGTATCTTAAGGATCCAGACAAAATCCGAAGAATACACCTCATCGTAGATTGAGTGGAGTATCTCAAGGACCCATACAAAATCCGAAGAATACATCTCATTACAGATTGAGTGGAGTATCTCAAGGACCCATATGAGATCCGAAGAATACACCTCATCGTAGATTGTGTGGAGTATCTTAAGGATCCAAACAAGTTCGTTATCATCTTCGTCCTTGTTTAGTTCAATAACAATGGGCTTTAGCTTGTTTGACTAAGTTCATTGTTATCAAGACGCAAAAGTTACCTTGTTTGGTTTAAGGAAGCTGAATCACTACGTTCCAATAACCAAGTCCAAGACGTCTCCGAATCAAGCGGAGTGAATGATCAGTCAATAAAATTTCAAGATCCAAAGTATTTTAAAAATTCATCCTAGTCAACCGCAAACTTTTGAAAACTTTGGAGGGGGTTCTGTAGGTTATCTAAAAATCACAACAGATAGTTAATCCCTATCAAACACCGATGATAAAAGTTACAATCCGACGGCTTCCAAAAGACTACAATTTAAAGACTTTCACATAGATCGATGAATGTTACAATCTGACGACCTTCATAATAACTGATGAAAACTCTAATCAATAGTCTTCACAATCAACTGCGAGAGTTACAATCTGACGACTTTCACACCCCAAAACAGCCAAGGAGAAGATCACTGAACAATGGTCTTTGCAACGTTTTACAAAAGAGGTTATGGATCACTAACCCCTTTCGAACGCAGAGTTCACCTTTGCGTGTTAGTTTTTCAAGCGCAGGCAACTCGTGCGTTTTCAACCTTCAATCAAACAAAATGCAAACGACCCGTGCGTTTTCGGCCCATGCGTTTCTAGTTTTTTAGCAGATACCCGACTCTGCGTCTCAAGTCTAAGATGTAGAGTTAAGACCCAGAATGCAAGCGGCCCTTGCATTTTTTAATTATCAGCAAGCACCCAACTCTGCATCTTAAGCCTAAGACACAGAGTTAAGGCCTATAACGCCGATTTAGACATTTGACTTGTTCAAACTCAAGCTGAACGGCCTCAAAAACCCTTTATCCCACGTTTTGAGGGATTTTCGCCCACATAGGAGCAGATTTAGGGGTTGGTTACACCCCTTACCCCCTATAAATAACCGCCTTACTCAACCGAGTAAGGGGTTGGATTTTTTTGGTTGGATTCCTGGAGATTAAGGGTGGATTCTTTTGGAGGTTGGAGCTTTTGGCTAGATTTTGAAGATCAAATCATCTACGAGATTAGCTAGAGAGAGTTATTAGCAGCTAGGAGATCAAGTCTCGAAGGATCCTTCAGCAACAGCAAATCCACTTGGCTTATTAACCGATCATTCGGTTTCAACAACTCTTTTCGCAGAGTTTTCAACTCGTTCTGAGTTACAAAACTCGTTAAGAGTTCTTAATCATACTTGACACGCAAGTTAGTTGTTCCCCAGCAAGACAAGACGTGTGGATCGTCAACGGAGAGTAAATTCGACACGAGCATTCGAAGGAAGCACTCCATCGCCACCGTGAAGAACCCATAATTAAACAAAGGGGAAAATTCAGATTAATTTTCCTCTCTTTTGTAATCGGAGTTCAATTTGTAATTAAGATTGAGAGAATACAAATCAATTTTTTTTCATTTTTTTACTACAAATTTTCCATCAAATAATATCGAGGGTTGTTATTTGACTTGTATTTCAGCACACGTATCTATTTGCATGTACAAAAGTACATTTTTGTTAAAAATATTAAAATAAAAGAGTACATTTGTGAAATGATGATTGAAGATCCACACTCTAAAATCCATGGCAAAATTGAGCGTATTCGTTAAAAGATGGTCAAAGACCCACACTCGTGGATAAAAATTGTGTACATCTCAAAGCGTAGCCATCCTATACTAAATATTGATATATTTAGAGATGGTGTACATAGCGCGCCAATCACTATTGTTCTTCCTCTTAAAAATACTATACGGTTGAGGTGACAAGACGATACTTTGGTCCTTAGTTTCTAAGGTTGAGATAATTCAAGCCATATATTGCTCATTATTCTCTTTGATCTATCTAAATTTGTCAAGTGAACTAGTGAAATTCTTTTTACTATTTATTTTATATACTTTACAATGAAATCTCATCATTTTATGTGTGATTTTTTATATGATTTTCCTCATATTCATTTGTTTTTGTGATTGGATTTTAACATCGCGTGCTATATTTTATCTATTTTTTTGTGAACTAGTGTGTATTTCTCTTTCTTACACCTTTGGATGATTTTTATCTGAAATTTTCAAGTATAAAGTATAACCATTGGCTTGTTTTTTCATCTTTTGATAATAACAAAAGGGAGTGAAGATTTGATGTGAAATTTAAAAAAAATTTAAAAAATTGAAAATTTTCTTTAAATAAGCGATGATTTTCGGTTGAGTATATTTTTAAAGTGGTTTCATGTTTTTTATTTGATTTGATTTTTTTTCAAACACATGATGCATTGTTTTAAGGAGAGTTTTTACATATCTACACGTGTCTACATTCTTCATGAATGCATGAGGTAGAGGCATCATTGCATATCTTTTCCCTTTTACGTTTTGTACTTATTTTTGTTGTATCTATACCTTAAATGTGCATGTTTTTCAGTATTTCAAATTTTAAATTTATTATTATCAAAAGGAGGAGATTGTTAACACAAAGTTCGTACAGTAGTTACTTGTTTGAGTAATAACAAACTCTCATTTGGTGCTAATATTTTTTTGATATGATATAACACATGTGAAAACAAGTATACGGAGGTTACGAGGCGAAACGACGCAAAAATGAGTATCTATGTTGATTTTAGCTTTGGAACTTTCATTGGTCTACAATGAACCGTCAATGGTCAAGGCTCATCGATGGTCTATAGTGAACAATCGAAGAAATTAAAGAAAGTAAAAAAATCAAACCATCGTTAGGTTACAGGAAACCATCGATGGTCCCTTGAAACTATCGATGGTGTACGTTGAACAATCGCAGATTTTTAGAAATTTGTTCTTTGAAAAAGCGTTATAAATTTTTTTTAAAAAAATTTGTGCTTTGTTTTGGTAGTTTGTGTTTCATCTTGTTTTTATGGCGTATGCAAGCCGGTGATAATTGACGGGTTGGCACTAGTTAGGCAAGGTATTACTCATCTGTGAAGAATTAGGTTTAGACGAGTTAGGTTAGACGAGTGGTTTCGAGTAAATTCCAAAGTGCGAACTTTGTAAGCCTACTAAATCGTATTGTAATTCAATTAAGCTCTAGTCATAGTGAGTAAGCCCCTTAGTGAGAAGAAAGAGCGAACGTAAAATTATTATCTAAACCACTATAAAAATCTCGTGTTTTCTTGGTTGGTTTTTGATTTGATTATTCTCTTTTATTTTTCTATATCTCCATTGCTTACTCTGTGTATTAGTGAAAAACTATAGCAAACCTATTTATACCCTCCTCTAAGTTTGCATCTCAGATCTGACAATAGCCATTGACGAAACGCAACCAAAAAAAGCATCCATATCGAAAAGATCACAGACATAGCTTAACCGGAAAGAGGGAAATATTTGATAGATTCTCTCCAACAAGCATGGTTCAGTTCAATCATCCTTGCATCATACAAAAGTTTTCTTTCCTCTGTCTTACACAACTTGCTATACAAATGAATACCAGCAACCTAAGTCCACGTTGTCGGCAAAAGGGCTCTAACTCATGATTGATGAAGCAAAGCATGTAGAAGCTGGAACTCCATCAAAATACAGCAGTCTCAGCTTCTTAACAAAGTTCTCTCTCTTCGTCTGAATATGCTAAAAGGGCTCTAACTCATCTTTTTTTAGTTGCCTCTGCTCAATGCTTTTCTAAGGCGAGCAGATACAGAAGAGCCGTACAAGATAAGGTAAAGCACAAAAGCCAAATAAACCGCTAAGCCAGCACAAACAATTGAACCTAGCACTAGGCCATGTATTGAAGAAGAGAAGAATTCTAGGAGGAGGTAACCGTTGATGCCTATCAGGAATGCTGCAATTATCCAGGTAAGAATCTGCAGCAGAGACAAATATAATGTATTATGAGCAAAGGAATTGAAGGTAATTAACATGGAGACCCCAGTCATGTGATTTTATTGTGCAGAGTAATGAACCAAGAAAAAACATATAACCAGTGTACAGAAGAAAATATGTGAATTTTTTTTTTTTTTATCTAAAAATATTTACACGTATTATTTCCTCATAACAATTGTCTGATTTTGACATCACTAAATTTGTCGGCAAAGGGATAGAGACAAAAAAAAAAGTATTGTTTGTATATGAAACCAAAATTAAGATCATGAACTGTGTGGTCACTTTTTAACTCTTATCTATACACTTTATCTGGCCATCTTAATTTTTTGTCTGCATGTCTGCTGCTGTGCAAATTAACTTCTGGCCTCCTATTCTATAATCCTGAGACCTCATCAGGACTACTTACGAAACTTATTGAGCATAATTGTACGAAAAAAATTATTATAAGCATGCAATGCTATGCGGCTATACATTTACAATAAATTCATTAGGCAGTCTTAATTGCGCTCCCTAAAATAAAAACTAAGATCTCTATTGCCCCGGGTTTTGCTGACTGAACTCAATCAGGTTGAGCCATGAAGAACTTTTTCCACCTTATAAATCCAAAAGGTTGTGAAGACATTAAATTGTTTGTGAAGCGATACTCATAAATTATAACCTTCCTAGTACTCCAACTAAATGATATGTACAGCACTAATGAAAGCATCAATGCGGACTCTCCCCTATTTCACAAAAAAATAGAGAATTCTTTGGTTAGGAACAGCATCAACTTAAGGGAATCATCAATATATCTAGGTGTCAAAGTACAACTACTCATGTAAAATTTCTAATTATTAATGTCATTTTTGTGATAACTTAGATAGGTACCAGATAGGAGTTAAGTCAATATGTGTAAGCTTTTCGATCACATATCAATGTGATCAATACAAATATCTAGGTAACTAGCCGCCATTTTAATTCAGCTGACTATCACTCTATTGACAAGCAACCATCGTTTGATTTGATATGAAGATCAACTTCCCAAAATCATGTAAATTGGAAGAACGAATTGCCATTGCAGTAGATAAGGTAGTAAAATTTGCAAATAAGATAACGGACATGATAATGCAATAAACTAGAAGATGCATAACAAAAGATGTGAAATGCTGAAAGATTACGGAAATAACAACTTACTTTCACACCATAAGAAATCTTGAAAACTCCCATGATTTCTTCCTTGGATACTAAGGTGAGAAGTGGGATAAGTGCAAATGGAACCTGAACTGACTGAAGCACGTTAAGTGACTCATTCAGTATATCCATTGTAGGTCCAGACGTATCGAAAGCTAGTGCAACAATTATAGTCGGAACTATCGCAAAGCTTCTAGTAATCAAAGCTCGAACCCATTTCTTCAAACGAAGATTAAGAAACCCTCCCATTATAAATTGGCCAGCATAAGTGCCGGTAATTGTGCTACTCTGCCCTGATGCTAACAAACCAAGACCCCAGATATAGAGAATAGGGAATAACATAGCTCCATACTTCTCTTGAAGAAACTGCCCTGCGTTCTCAAGGCCTATAGTGTTTGCTACTTCAGAACCATAGAAACCCTTTGCAAAAACTGTTGTTACCAAGACATTGATTATGAAGGAAACGAAAAGGGCAGCGGCAGATTCAATGGCGTAATAGTTGAGAGCTTCTTGAACTCGGCCCTTCTTGGTGGGATCGATCTTCCTTGATTGTACAAGGGCGGAGTGCAAGAAAACATTGTGTGGCATGATGAGACAACCCACAACGCCTACAGCTTGCTTTATGGTTCTTGAACCTAGTTTAGGAACCACAACACCTACAAAGCCATTTTTTTACAATCAACTGTAATTTGAACAAGCGCGCATAATTTTACATCAAGAGGAAGGGGGGTAAATATGCAAAGAAATGAGTGTGCAGATGATATAATGATAGATACCGATGAGAAGCTCTCGGCCGCTGGGTTTGGTTTCGCCAAACATTATGGCAAAAGAAATAGCCATTGTAGCAATGAGAACACCGAAGAAAGCTTCCAACTTCCTCACTCCATAGTTCTCAAGGAACAGGAAAATGAAGCTGCCGACAGAGGACTAGAATTATCAAACTTCGATTTACAGAACAGAGCCCTAAATCATGGATTGCTACAATTGAACCATTCAGATGCATTCTGAATAACATTTTTTTGATATTAGAACAACTAAATATTTATTAACCTTGCGCCTCAGATTACTTGCACATTAGCTTGACTGGAAGAGAACGGTAAATTTAACTAGCAGAGGGTAAATATACAAAAGGCAAATCAATAAATAATTCATTGTAAAAGTTGCAAATAAATAATTAACTCATTTCACTTTCTAAATAACTACTAAGTTTCACAAAAACACAGCAGTATTTTGGAAGAAGCTTCTTTTTCCAATGGGAGACCTCGGTTGTACATAATCCAATCATAAACAAACAAAAAATAATAATAAATAAATGAAACGAAACCTAAATCAAATAAAACCCAGCAAAGCCCTAAGCATCTCCAACCCAAAAACCCAAAATGGTGTAGTTTTTACACCAAGTTGGTGTAGTTTTTACACCAAATTAATATTTCATCTCCAACCCATTACACCAAATGGTACACCAAAAAGAATATTCCTTTTATTATTCTTATCTTTTAACATTTTTATCTATAACAAATTATATAATTATATAATACATTACATATAATTAATTATAATAATATATTTTATAAATAAAATAAAAATATAAAAATTAAATGCTAAATCAAATTAAAATATCACTTTCATAAATTCAACTAAAGATTACATTTAACATCACACTTGCAAGCAGAAAAATATTTCGTTATTACGACCTCGAGTGATTTCAGATTCGAGATCGGATGAAGAGGATAACACGTTCGAATCTCACAGAGCAATTGAGGGAGTATCAGATTAGATCTAAGTATGATTGGGCTTTTGTTTCCTTCTTCTCTTCTACGTCTAGCGTCTGGTCGACGAGGTAACTTAATTTTTGTTTTGTGGCTAGGGTTTGATTTTGATCGTATCTGATTGTTCTCCTTTGTCTTTGTTTATAGAAACTTTTGATTTAAAGGTGAATTTTTTGTTCATGATATGCTGGAAATTTTAATTTTTTGGTAAAAGTACATCCCTTACCTTCATCAAACGTTTCAGTTTCGACTAGATGCATTGATTCCAACTTTAATAAATGGGGAGTCAATTCATGTTAAGATGCATTGAATGTGAGCTTACCTTTTAAAATCAAGTGTTAATTTTCATGTAAAAAATTAGTGCTAATTTATTCAGTATTTTTATGCCCTTCAGGTAATGAGCTTTTATGCAACAGCTTAACATGAAAAGGAAAGGCTACAGTATTTTGCTTCTCCTGAAGACAGAGATGACTTATATCCGTACAATCAGAAGGAGCGAAGAACGGTTCTAGAGGTGAGTTATTCTGGAATTTTAAAAGCTCATTACAGATCCCTCGAACAGGTATATCCTCTGATTGCTCATTGGTATAGTTTTTGTTGTATTTATAAAGATATCATCAAATTTTATACTAACTTTGCACTTAGACCATCAGCAGCAGGAGGGCAAATATTGCTCTCCACCTCAGCTTTTGTCCCCACCAATTAAATATTTAGCACCCTCTTTTATTTCAGCTCCACAGCAGGAAGGCAAATATGTACTTTTTTACTTTATCTATACCCCACCATATTTTCTCTTTCATCCACATCACTATATCATATACCCACCGTATTTATTTATTTTGTATTCATATTTATTATTTTCTCTTTCATCCACATCACTATATCATATACCCACCGTATTTATTTATTTTGTATTCATATTTATTGGGAAGGATCCATGAAGAAGGATCCATGAAGAAGGATGAAGATTCATGGGAAAATTAAAATTTTGTGAAGGATCCATGAAGAAGGATGAAGATTCTAAAAAATAATGAAAATAGGGTGTAAAAATCTCGAATTTTTTTTGTTGTCCAAATGACACAAACTTAGGCTCTATTTATAGAGCTCGAAAAATAAAAAATATTGATATAAAAATTAAATATCAATTTCAGTCAATTATGGGCCAAAATATTAAATTAAATAATATTTATTTTAGTACACTGGTGGACCGTGCTTTTCTTTTACTTTTTTTTTTATTTCTAGTACACTGGTGAGACAGCCGGCGCTGACGTGGCGCAATCTGGTTGGACCGTGCTTTTCTTTTAATTTTTTTTTATTTTTTTTACACTGGTGGGACCCACATATTCAGATTTGCCCATGGGCAATTTTTGCTCTCCAAAACATTCTCTCTCCAGTTGCTTTCCATTTTGCTTCCTTGCTGTACAAGATATTTCCACATTTGCTCTGCTGCTGTATGTGGTCTTAATTCATGATAATTCATGTTAATTATAGTTTTATTGTAAGGATGAGCTAGCTATGATCGGCCATTGTCGTCGAGAAAATCAAGATGCGATCACTACTATAGGTAGCCTTTTAGTTTTTTCATATTTAAAGATTCTCTTAAAGTTATGATATGTTGATTTGTTGAGATTTTATTTTAGTTTTAGGGAAATCATATTGATGTGGTTATAGGATTTGATTCAATCAGACCGTACAAACGAGGAAAACTTGCTAGCGACAAGATTTGAACCTCATGCGGTCAGATACTTGATTAGGGCTTATTTTTGTTGTTCATGTTTGATTTAGACCAAAATTTTTCTATTCATGTTTGGTTATATGAATTGGAAATTTTATTTCACTTTTTATAATTAAATTTTAGATAAATATTTTCACACATTTATGCGCTGAAAAAATTGGCTTTTATTGTGCTATTTCGATTTCAGTTTTGAGTAGTTATTTTATCTTTAAAACTTTGGTTAATGAAGTAGTTATCGAATCGAACTTGCTCGAATATCTAGACAAATAATAACCAAACTATTTATTAATTATTCGATTCACTTCCACCACTATACTTCATATCTAAAGCAGAATAATTTATTTTGATAACATGTTAAATATTTGCCGAAAATCTTTTAGGATCCGTGCTTTGCACGGATTTAAATACTAGTATTATTAATAGATGGAGTAATAACAAAAGCAAAAAAAAGTTGCACCAATACTACAGTGTTATGCCATTCCTGGTACAACACTGTAGCATCCTGCTATTTTAGCGGGAGATTTGGCACTAAGTTGGAGTGAAAAAACACACCAACTCGCCGTTTTGACGCTCCGTTGGAGAGGCCCCCGTCAAATCAATTTAGAGAAGGGGGAAAAAACCTGGCCAACAAGGAAAGCATCCCATTCTATTTTCATCAAAAATAAAAGAAAAAAAAAATCAAAACTTTTACCAGTCAAAGGCCGTGATAATGACCCCCAACCAAAGAGGCACAACTCCACCGCTCAAAATCTTGATGGCAATCGCACTCCCAATGACCTCCTGGATATCCGCCCCGATAAGCGCCATCTCCGCCATGGCCCACAGAGCCACGCTGGCCCACCTCGGATACTCCTCCCTACACAACTCCGCCAGGTGTCTCCCCGTCGCCACCCCCAGCCTCGCCGACAAGAGCTGGATCAGGAGGCCCATAACCGTGGCCCACAGAAGGAGCCAGAGCAGGGAGTAGCCCGCGATGGCGCCGGCCTGGAGATCGCCTTCGAGGTTCCCGGGGTCCAGGAAGGCGATGCACATGAGAAATCCCGGGCCGGTGAAGCGCCAGAGCTTGCGGAAGGAGAAGGGGGGAGTCGAGGTCGAATCTGATGACGATGATCGTGGGTTTTGTTCTTCGTCGTCGTCGTCGGAGATTGAGATGAGGACTTTCTCGTCGGAGTCGTAGGCGTGCTCCTCGTCGGAGGACGTGGCCGAGGCGTATGACGGGAGGAGGCTTGCGGTGAGGGATTTCGGTTGGGACTCCGCCATTGCTGGTTTCTTTCTTTCTTTTTTTTTTAAAAGATTGTTAAGTTTGTTTACTTCGGGACTGTGAGAATGATTGATTCTCTTCGGGCCTGTTGGTGGGCTGAGTGGCCTTTAATGTTGGGAGGATATTCTCTTTTTAGACCCTAACAAACTTTGAAATTAAGGCTTTTAACAAATAGACAATTTTTGTGGCAAAATTTACTAGAAGCCCCCTCTGTCTATATTTTATTTTATATGAAACCCTCTAACCTGTTAAGTTGAATAAAAAGGCTTCTTATCTATAATCATTAACAAAACCGTTAACTTAACAATGATTTTTTTTGTTTTTCAGACGTCTAGAAAGTCCAAAAGCCTGCATTTGGGTTTAGTTCTGCTATGTGTAAACCAATCTAGATTAGTGTTGGTTTAGTTCTACGTGGTCTCGATATAAATTGGTGTTCATAGAACTATTTTTAAATTAAACACGGTTTGGATATTTCCAGCTATATAATCTCATGATCTTGGATAAAACTTGATCTTAGTAATTGACTAAGCGTGTTTGCCAAACTAATCTCTGGTTTTATGTTTTTATTCTATTTTCCTCTTTTTAATCGCCCGGAGAAATAAAAGAAGTAGAAATTTTTTAGTTCTTTTTTGAATTTCTATGCATTATCTCTTAGATTCAATTGAGGATTTGAGGTTTTTAATATTTAACTAGTTGCAAATTTTCTATAAGCGACTATGGCAATGCTTAGAAAATTTTCAGAGAAGAATGAGGATTATAACTTTGTGAAGGATAACATTGAATTTTGATAGTTCAATATTTAGCGAGCGTGAATTTGAAGTTGCACATTAATGAGACAAATATTATGTTTTGATATTTGATGTGAAGATGCCTATGCATGACATATAAATTTGAAATGATAGGTTTAATACAAGTTGATGACCGTCATGTTACCGTGGTAATCATAATAAAGAAAAAAGTACTAACAACAACTACTAAAGAAATCTCAATTGTTAATTTGTTATTTTCGCAACTAGCATTGAAGTACATAATAATAATATGAGAGTAATTTTTAAAACAAGGCCTAGTGTCAATATACTACAGGTGAAGGGGTTTAATGATAATTTATCCAATTTTAAATGCTCACGCAAGTGATAATGCTTTCTTTGTACCGGAGAATCCCCTAGTGCCACGTCAGCGTATACAGATACTTTAACCTGCTACTCTCGGTCTCAGTCACGGCGGTAACGCTTACCGCCATGCTCGACGGGAATACGTGGACGCGACGAGCGGACGCGAGGAGCGTGTACAGAGCGAATATAGAGAGAGTAGCGTGAGGAAGGCGCGAGAAGGATCCCAGTGGGTCCCATTTTGCAAGACGCTGACCCGTGGTAGGCTCGGAACCCCACGAGCCTGGAGCGGGTCTAAGGACTCTTGATCCGTTGTTTAACCGGTTGGTCCGGTAATCTGGATCGCGACGAAAACTAATGTTGGTTACTTATTATTAATGCAAAGGATAATGATATAGGATGGTGAAAGGATTAGAATCTTTTCTCGTTCATATTTGGAGATGTCTAGTGATGGGGGTGTAACCATCCAGCACCAGAGTATGTGAATTGTTAGCGATGAGATCATACACAAAGTTCTCTTCGTTTATTAAAATTTTAAATTTAATTAGTAAACATTCTGAATCTTAATTTTTAATGATTTTGGTGATTTTTTTTTTTTGAAGAGATTAAATTTGCGCCCAAAAACTGTTCATCTGAGATCATGTTTCTTAAAACCGTAGAGATTCTCTCCAAATCTAATAAATTGAGAGGTGGATGGTGTCCACTAATAAGAAGATTGAAAATGTTAACCAACCTTGAAAAATGCATAAGCAGATAAAATAATGCATTAATAATTAGTTTCTTGAACTTCTCAATTGATGCTAATGGATGTGCTAGTGTTGATAATGCTATCCTCTTGGTGAGAGAAAGAGGATCCTCTTAGACCTCTCTAGTTATTTGTGAAGTACCATGATCTTAATTAGACAATAAGTTCCGCCATTAGAGAGCTTGAAAAGTGAGTGCTGACTAAAGAGAGGAGAAAGAGGAGGAGAATGACTAAGACAGCGAGCGAACGATGATCCGGATGAATTTTTTTTTCTAAATTCCGTTGTCTGCCCTCGCGTGAGGAGGCGGAACAAGGGTTGTTCCGCCCTCTTAGCAGGAATAGTTAACCCTCCTATTGACGGGTTAAATTGGTTTTTGGGGTCACGTGAGGGTTTATTAACCCTTTGTCTTATTTTTGTGTTTGGCAGACTAATAAAGGGTTAAACCCCCTTAACCCTTCATTTAACCCCTCACCAAACGCAGCCTAAGTGATGTACCATGATCTTAGACTCTTAATTTTTTTTGCCTTATCCTAATTCAAACATCTGTTGACCCGTAGTCGATTTCTAATAATAATTTGGTTTTTTTTTATGATAAAAGACCCCGAAATCTTCTATATATTAGACTCTAAAATCTTGTTATTTCTAAATTAAACCTCTAAATCCTTTAAGTCATTCAAAAAAGACCTTTAGATTAGGTTTAACTTTAGTTTGTTAAATTTTATGTTAATCTTCATGATTTTATTTTAATAGATCATTTTAGCCATTTTAAATGAATTATGTTCTTCCCCAGTTTCTCTCTCTCTCTCTCTCAACTCATCAAACATATTGTCTCTTACTCTCATCCTTCTTCTTCAATCTATTCTTTTAATTTTTAGTTTCTTAAAGCCTATTAGAGTTTGAGATTTTGAGGGGAAAATAGACGGACTAAGAAAAAAAGGAGAGACAGAAGAAAATTTGGGAAATGTAAAGAGAATGAAGTTGGGATCCTAACCAATGTATTAAATTTTCGATGTAAGATAAATATTAGGCAACCAAAATTCATATCAAATTGCCAAATTTGTGCATATATTATGGATATGTAAGAAATATCGGGATGTCAAATCAGATGACGTCAAACACAACTGAAAAAGCCCGTGAATTTTAGAAAATAGTGTGAATTATATTGATAAATGAGCTCTAATTATAATGAATATTATTTAAGGATGAATGATTATGCTAACAACTGATTTGAGATAAATTAAGAGTATATATGAGAGTATACAAAGGTTAAACATGCACAAAGAAGAAATATAGAAAAATAACCAGTTAAGAGTATATATGTATTACACACCGATACTGTTCGAATATGGAAAAACTCAAAAGACAAATGTTGTAGGTATATTCAATATATTTCCAAATGCATCTTAAATCACCTCATTCCGAGGTCGTACGTGAATGTTACAGCTAAAATACCAAAGACTATGTTCCCAGTCTGACTAGGTTTCCTGTTTCGGGTTTGAGCTGTTTTGATTCGGGTTTGCAGTTATATATATACATGTTTACACATAAAAAATACATCTTTTTCATCAGTATTCTAAACCCTAGCAGTCCCTCTTCCTCTCTCTCAAACTCTAATCATAATTTGTGAGATTTGGGAAAGTTCTTGAGGTGTTTGTCTGGAGGAAGGTGGGATTTTGCGACTTTGGTAAAGAGGGATCTTGCACGCATGTGTTCAGGAGTTCAACACGATGTTTGAGGTAAGATCATCTTCCTCTAAACCTTCCCCTATAATTAATTCAATATTTAATATGTTTAATTGATGAATCTCATGTTTAAGCTTAACCCGATGTTTTAAAATCTTAGTTTATGATGTTAATCTCTAAACCAATGTGAAAATATATAGTTTTAGTTTTTGTTTATATTAGTTTTATGATCATGATCATTAGGGTTGTATTTAATTTTGTTTTTAACTTGTTAATCATGCATAAATTATGTTTAAACCCTAGTTTAATAATTATTTGAGTTTTCTTGCTAATTAAAGAGGTCTAAACCCTAGGTTGATGATACTTAAGTGATGTGAGCATGTTTAAATGAATTTATCTTTGTTCAATTTTTATAATTTATCATGTTTACTTAAACATATTTATAAATTAGGTTATTTGAGAAATTTTGATTAATTAGGATGTTAAACCCTAATTAGTTTAATTCAAGTGTTCATATCATGATGAGTTAATTCTTGTTAAGTAATTATGAAAGATTTAATCTTGGTATATGCCTCATGTTGATAAAAATAAGTTTTTAAATAAAGTTACAAATACAAAATATTAGAAATCTAAACTTGTGTTTTCCTCTCTAGCTGGTTGACCGACTAAGACTAGCCAGTCGACCGGTGAGGCCCTAAGCGTGCACATTATGTGCACGATTGCTTTCGATCAACCGACGCCCTAAGGGCGGTTGATCGACCTATGTTTTATTTATTTTTGAGTGGTTGTTTTTGCATCGTTTGACCGTGAGTACGAGGTTCGAGCCACATGATGACACACATACAATCATGAGCATACATAAATAGTGTTGTAGTACACACAAATATCCTGGAGAGGATTATTAAAGGTATTATTGTCAACCACACATGGGATATGGGTTATTTAAACATTATATACATATATGGATATCTTTGATGAGCATCGCTCGACACTACTTGGGATAGTGCGTCGATATACCATTAGTATAGGCCATTGAGTCGGGTTTTAGGATACTTTGTTGACCCTATAGTTTTGATGATGATTTGACAAACAATTTATTACTAATAAGTTTTTCCAGTGGTTTGTGTTTATGTTCCATTTTCAGGTATTTCAACACAGCATTAAAGATTCAAGTTCATCTGCGTGGATTTACCTAGGTATTTGTTTAGTTTTTCTTACATATATGGTATGATGATATCTAAGCTCAATATATATACACTTAACACGATTTTTGACGTTTTATATCATATAGATGATTTTTCTTAAAACATTGTTAAAATATCTTTATCTCTTGTTTACAGCTCTCTCACGCTTTGCTATATACATATAATTTATGCACAATACATATATGAATATTTACAAGTCCTATTTCAAATTTCACTTTCATAAAAATACAGGTTTTCTAAGTATTTTTCAAAAACAGGTAGTTTTTCACAAACGAAATTTGTTTTTCCAAAAATTCCTTTTCAAACATGTTCATTTCATTATTTATAAACTTTCCCCAAAGTTTCATTATTTTTGGATATGAATTGATATTTTTAACGAATTTCCAAAAACTGTCCAAAACCTGTTTTCTGCCCATGTCAGATTTCGGTCGACCGATACGGTCGACCGACGGCTGTCTCGGTCGACCGGAATTTCCGTCGGTCGACCGAAATATCCATTCGGTCGACCGAATTTCACGTCGGTCGACCGCCAGCCTCAAAACATGTTTTCTCACGTTTTTTGAACTAATCGGTCGCCCGTACCGGTCGACCGACGAGCTGACAAACTGAGCCTAACGGCTAGTTTTTCAAATGGGCTTTTTGGTCTTTTTCTTATTTTTAGCTGTTGCAATGGGGTGCTATATATACCCCATTGCTGCTCTTCTTCTCTATCAATCAAGAAATCCAAGTTTACTGTTTAGCAAGATATTAATCACGTTTAAGAGGTGTTTAAGAAGTGTTTGAAATCCAAGTTTGCTATTTAACAAGTTGTTAATCTCGTTTAAGAGCTGTTTAAGAGTTGGTTTCGTTAATCAGTTTTCAAGAGAAGTTTTTCTACAACAAGAAGATGCTTTCAAATCTTATTGAGATCATCATTTCCTCAGCTCTTCTTATTCATTGAGAAGTTTTCTAAACCCATTCTTATATAGCTTGTTATTTCACTTTCAATTGATTAAGCTATATTCATTGAGTTATATTTATTGAGTTTCATTCACTATTATCACACACACTTATTGAGCTTTATATTCTCATATTATATTGTGGGTTGTGGTGTGGGATTTAGTGAGTGTGAGCTTCATTGTGTTCTCACTTGTTAATTGAGAACAAATCATTGTATTTAACTTTTATTTGTGAGAATCACTTGTAATACACTTGTACACCGAGAGAAGTGTGAGGAGAGAGAGACGGGGTCAAATCCAATAGGAGTGGCGTCGATTGACGAACCTAGGGAGAGGTTGTAATCGAGCACTTGAGGAGGAGGACACGGGCTAGATTCCTACACTTAGTGTGTAAAGTGTGATTGTTGAGTGATTGTGTAGTGTGAGAGTTTTCGGTGAACTTGTAAACCGAGTGTGTAGAAGTTCCGGCTTCCAAACCGGATTGTGATAGTGGATATCTCCTCGAGGTGAGGAGCGGGGACGTAGGTCGTGGGGACCGAACCTCGTAAACATATCGTGTGTTTGTGTTTTGCTTGTCTCACATTTTATTTGTGCATATTCTTATTATTCTTATTGTTCTTATTGTTCATATCTATCTCTTGTAAGAACATATTGATCAACATAATTTTAATTGCTATTAATTGGGATTAGATTAGCATAAGACCCTAATCACCCCCCCTCTAGGGTCTAACAATTGGTATCAGAGCTTGGTGCTCTTTGATTTAAGGACTAACCGCCTTGAGTTAAAGATCCAAGTTATTGTATTAGTGCTAATCTAATTTTGATTAATTGTGCTTCTTGCATTTCATCTCTATGGATATGAATGATTCATCTTGCTTAGGATATGCTATTAATATTGCTCCTCGTTTGGATATTTTCCCCTACGCTCAATGGCGCATTAGATTCAAACTTTTTGTTCAATCTAATCAATTTGATTTGTGGGAAATTATTGAGGATGGTTATGTTATTCCCATCTTGGAAAAATCCAAATGGTGTGATAATGATAAAAGATTGTTTAACATGAACAAGCTTTTGCTAGGATTTTTGATTAGCGCTTTTCACTCATCGTTTTCTAACAAACTTGCTAATTTTGATAGTGCTTATGCTTTATGGAAACTTATTGAAGCACATGAAGGAAAATTGGAGGCTATTCAACAAGCGTTGGAAAATCCCGCTTTGAGCTCTAAGGAAGCCTCATCCCCATGTACAACACCACTAGGTAGTAACCCTAGTGAGGTATGCGATAACGATGATATTCTTACTTTTGATGAACTTGCTCTTGAATTTGAAAAATTACACAATTGCTATATTAATGTAAAGAGTAAGTATGTTAATTTAAAATCCACTCATGAAACACTAGCTATTAAGTTTAATTTTATTACAAATGAAAATAAAATTGAGGTATGCGATAACGATGATATTCTTACTTTTGATGAACTTGCTCTTGAATTTGAAAAATTACACAATTGCTATATTAATGTAAAGAGTAAGTATGTTAATTTAAAATCCACTCATGAAACACTAGCTATTAAGTTTAATTTTATTACAAATGAAAATAAAATTCTTAAAGAATGCAATGAAAATTTGAAAATTGAAAATGCTAGTTTCCTTCATGAAAAGTGTGATGCGATGTTAGAAGTAGATAAGTTGAAATCTATGACGAGTAATCTTGTTTATCCTACTTCTAATAACAATGCTTGTATGCACAATGATGAGTTGAATCAAATGAAAAAAAGAATATCTACCTTAGATTCAACACTAAACACTTGTATTGCTAATAATAAAAAGCTTATGGACTTATGTGCAAAGTTCAATGTTAATTCCTCTAAGAAACCTATTCACTATGCACATATGTATGACAAAATTCACAAATGTTCTACTTGCGGTCTTAAAGGCCATTTAGCTCAATTTTGTCATAATGCACCAAAAACTGACAAGCCTACACATGATTGTGCATCCCAACAAGCTTCATCATCACATACTCATGTACACACACATAGTGTAAATCATAAACATGCTTATGTGTACAAATGTGATTATTGTGGTCGTGTTGGCCATTTGGCCATGTTTTGTTTCGATTTGAAAAGAAATTCTCGTTTGCAAAATAATTACAAAGGAAAATCTATTTTTGCAAATGAACCACGTGCATTCTATTTCGGTCAACGTAAACCATTTAAACCTCTACATTGCACAAATTGCAATCGTATGGGTCACGTTTACAATTTTTGCTTTGATCGTATTGGTGCACAAAATACGCTCAAACGGGTTCATAACCCTAGGGCCTTGGATTTAAATGATAGGGGTCATGTCCCAAGTTCTAGTGGTACCAAAATGATTTGGGTACCAAAAAGACTTATATAGTATTTTTTTAATGATTTGTTTTTGTTTTGTTTTGTCTTTGAAAAATTTCTTTTTGGCTTTGAATGACAAATTATATTCCTTGTGTCAGAATAAATTATTTATATGTTTTTAA
The DNA here is from genome assembly GCF_001876935.1 of Asparagus officinalis. Classification (NCBI taxonomy): domain Eukaryota; kingdom Viridiplantae; phylum Streptophyta; class Magnoliopsida; order Asparagales; family Asparagaceae; genus Asparagus; species Asparagus officinalis. Next base: position 27,996,130 of record NC_033801.1, read on the forward strand.
TAGACAAAATTACTTATATACATATTATAAAACTTTTAGTAGTTTGTAAAATAAATTTCCAAAAGAGTTTATAGTAAAAATATCTCAAAAATCAGGTTTTTGCTTATTACTTTCTTTCGGTCGACCGACCCGGTCGACCGACGGTTATCTGTAAGCATTCCGGTCGACCGCGTCGGTCGACCGAAATTGAATTTCTCAGCAGCGAGGTTTTCGATTTGTTTTTGTTTCGGTTTTTATCGGGTTTCCGTTTTTAGACCCGAACTGATCATCACCGCTCATCCCTCCATGAATCAATCTCAACCGTACTCTCTTCATCTCCTTGATCCGATCCTTCTCCTTCTCCCCATTTCGTCATTTTTCCCAAAGTCACGAAAATTCTTCACGGTCGCCTGGCTTCATCGACCGAAATTTTCATCCTTCATCATTCTCCGACAGCTTTGCTAGGTAATGATCTCCTTCTCATCTGTTTAACCTTATTTCATTGTTCTAGTATAAATTCTTCCTAATCTAGGGTTTTTGTTCTAGGGTTTCTTGTTAATTTGCTCTATATTGTTTTATGTTACAGGACATTGCAAATTTTCTCTAATCTTTTCAAAACCCTAACTCATCATGCCTCCCAAACCCCCCAAAAAGAGGTCTAAACCCGAATCTAGTTCCTCCTCTGTAAAAGCCTCACATTATGAGGATTATCTGTTGTTTAAACCTCTTGTTAAAAAATATAGGGAACTTTGTAAACTAAAAATTCTCCCAACTAGGTATATCAAGTATCCTGAACTGGCCATCTATAACACTCACTCTATTCTTCATAATGTTGGGTTGGATAAATTATTTGATGAAAGTTTTAAAGTTCCTTATTATCCCTTCTTAGTTTATCTGTTTTATGCTAACCTGTCCACAACATCTTCTGCTGATGTTAGTCTAACCATTACATCATCAGTAAAAAATGTTGAAATTACCTTCTCTGCCAACGAACTTGCGGGGATTCTTAATATCCCAACAAGTGACGTTCATCTCATGTCTGTTGATGTTGGTAATCCAGATGTTAACCCACTCATGTTTAAGCCCGGATGCTCATAATTGCCAGAATTGTTGCTCAAAATTTGATCCCTAAGACTGGTAGTTTTGATCACTTTGCCTCTGACAAGATAAATGCTGTTTATGCCATCTTTGCTAAAATCAAAGTTGATTGGGCTACTATCTTTATCAATAACATGGCATCTAAACACACCAAGTTTCTACCCTTTGGTTCCTTTCTCACTCTCATTTTTCAACATTTCAATGTTGACCTCACTAACGAACCTAAGGTTGAATCCAAGAGGGATTTCTTTGATGGCATCTCACTTTCCAGAATGCGAATATCTCTTGACTCCACTCCTAAACCATCCTCTCACTCCCGTTCTAGAGCCTCTACTTCTTCCACTTCTTCCACTTCTTCTTCCACTTCTTCCTCTTCTGAAATTTGTGACCGTCTTGATCGCCTTGAGACTCGAGTCTCATCTATACAGAAGGATGTTAGGACTATTCTTTCATACCAGCGTCAGTCTCTCGGGATCCCTTCAAAGTCTGAGTCTGATTCTAGTGAGGATTCTGCTGGTGGCTCAGATGGTGATGGTAGTGGAGATGGTGATGATGATGGTAGTGATGATGGTCTCAGTCTAGAGTTTCCTCCTCATCCGCCTCTGATGTTTGTGATCGTCTAGACCGTCTTGAGATTCAGGTCTCATCTATTCAAAGGGATGTTAGGAAAATTCTTTCATATCAGCGTCAGTCTCTAAACATTCCAGATCACTCTTCTAGTTCTGATTCTGATAGGGGCACTGCTGATGGATCGGGATCTTCAGATAGTAAGGATGATGGTAAGGGTGATCGTGACAGTGAGGGTGGTGAAGATGAATTAAGTTCCTTTTTGTGATGCTCATCTTTGTTTTGCTACTTTATGTTGGATTGTAAAACTTAATACTATGTTTTATTTGAGTGTAATAACTCTATGGATTTATGTGTGTGGTTTGAGATATTGAGGACAAATCTATGTTTATGCAAATTATGTTTTGGTGTGTAGCAAATAAGTTGCTTATCATGAGTCTTCTGTATTATTTAAGTTCAGTATTTTCATGCACACTTATGATTTTTTATTTTGAAATTTACTGTGGTTGGTTCATTTCTTCTATGATTGCATAGTTATATTTATTTTCTGGTATGTGGAAAATAGTTTGCTTAGCTTCTTTGCATTTCTTTATGCCACCTACTCTATTTGACAGGGGGAGCTATTGACTTTTTCTGTATATGTGCTCATAAACAGGGGGAGCATTGCTCCTATCTCCTCATTTTCTATTCCTTTTTGATGTTGTCAAAGGGGGAGAAAAATCCACATATATAGATATATAGATATATGTCTTCTATGCATTGGTTTATATATAGATCATGTTGTGAAATTATAAGTTTATGTTCATTGTTTGCCATCATCAAAAAGGGGGAGATTGTTGACCCTATAGTTTTGATGATGATTTAGCAAACAATTCATTACTAATAATCTCTCTAGTGTTTTTGTGTTTCTAGTTTCTTTTCAGGTATTTCAAGTTCACAAGTCAATCTAGCGTTAAAGATTCAAGTTCTTTTTGTGTGGTTCTACCTAGGTATATGTTTAGTTTACCTACATATATTGTATGATTGTATTCAAGCTCAATATATATACACTTAACACGATTTATAACGTTTTCTATCATATAAATGATTTTTCATTAACCGTTGCTAAAATATCTCTATCCCTTTTTTTTTTACAGCTCTTTCATGTTTCACTATATACGTATAATATATGCAAATATATATATGTGAATATTTACATGTCTGAATCAAATTTCACTTTCGTAAATTTACAGGTTTTCTAAGCTGTTTTCAATAACAGGGAGTTTTAGCAAACGAAAAATGTTTTTCCAAAATTTTCTTTTCAAACATGCTTATTTCATAATTTATAAACTTTCCCCAAAGTTTCACTAATTTTGGATATGATCTGATATTTTTAACGATTTTTCAAAACTCCCCAAAAACCTGTCAATTTTCTCATATCAGTTTTCGGTCGACCGATACGGTCGACCGACAGACTGTCTGTTTCTAAGAAAGTTTCCCAAAGTTTTCCGGTCGACCGAAATTTACGTCGGTCGCCCGAAATTTACCTTCGGTCGACCGAAAATTACGTCGGTCGACCGCCAGCTTCAAAACTTGTTTTCTCACGTTTTTTTGAACTAATCGGTCGACCGTACCGGTCGACCGACGCATTGACAAATGAGCCTAACGGCTAGTTTTTTCAAAATGGTTTTTTGGTCTTTTTCTTATTTTTAGCTGTTGCAATGGGGTGCTATATATACCCCATTGCTGCTCTTCCTCTATTTTAATTAAGAAATCCAAGTTTGCTATTTAACAAGTTGTTAATCTCGTTTAAGAGCTGTTTAAGAGTTGGTTTCGTTAATCAGTTTTCAAGAGAAGTTTTTCTACAACAAGAAGAGGCTTTCAAATCTTATTGAGATCATCATTTCCTCAGCTCTTCTTATTCATTGAGAAGTTTTCTAAACCCATTCTTATATAGCTTGTTATTTCACTTTCAATTGATTAAGCTATATTCATTGAGTTATATTTATTGAGTTTCATTCACTATTATCACACACACTTATTGAGCTTTATATTCTCATATTATATTGTGGGTTGTTGTGTGGGATTTAGTGAGTGTGAGCTTCATTGTGTTCTCACTTGTTAATTGAGAACAAATCATTGTATTTAACTTTTATTTGTGAGAATCACTTGTAATACACTTGTACACCGAGAGAAGTGTGAGGAGAGAGAGACGGGGTCAAATCCAATAGGAGTGGCGTCGATTGACGAACCTAGGGAGAGGTTGTAATCGAGCACTTGAGGAGGAGGACACGGGCTAGATTCCTACACTTAGTGTGTAAAGTGTGATTATTGAGTGACTGTGTAGTGTGAGAGTTTTCGGTGAACTTGTAAACCGAGTGTGTAGAAGTTCCGGCTTCCAAACCGGATTGTGATAGTGGATATCTCCTCGAGGTGAGGAGCGGGGACGTAGGTCGTGGGGACCGAACCTCGTAAACATATCGTGTGTTTGTGTTTTGCTTGTCTCACATTTTATTTGTGCATATTCTTATTAATCTTATTATTCTTATTGTTCTTATTGTTCATATCTATCTCTTGTAAGAACATATTGATCAACATAATTTTAATTGCTATCAATTGGGATTAGATTAGCATAAGACCCTAATCACCCCCCCCTCTAGGGTCTAACATACTTGATCTAGTAGTCAATCCCGCACGTAAATGCTATGAGGCTTGTGAGCCGTATACCTAGGATGCCTTGATTTGGTAGTTTGTCTCGCACGTTGATGCGATGAGACTAATGCGCCGTGTAAACTATTAGGATGCCGATTTGGTAGTCCGTCCCACATGATAATACAATGAAATATAAACTTTGTAAGAATTTACATTGTGATAATTATCTGATAGCCTTAGTCTTGGTGGATGCCATTATGAACATGACTCATCGATGAGTTAAATATGACCGATGTACTTTACTCTTGTGGGTACGCGAGATTATATAATGTTGTTCATATTATCTTCTAAGGGATAGTGAAAGATATTTTTGGTCCGATATTGTGATGAATTTACTTCCTTGTATTGCTTTCCTTTATTCCTAGTTTGGAATTGATAAAGCGATTCACAATTTGAGACATATGATATATACATGAGGCTTTTCTTATTTGGATTATTTCGCTCGACGTACTAGTTTCGTGTTGTGAGTTTCTAATTATTAATTTTATTTAGATTATTTATTCTTAGTTTAGTATTGATATTTAGTTATCTATAATTTGAGACATATGACATATACATGAGGGTTTTCTTGTTTGGATTATTTCGCTCGACGTACTATGTCTCGTGTTGTAGGTTTCTAAATTTTAATTTTATTTTTAGATACATTGTTTATGATCTAGGTAGACTATGCTTAATAGATAGAGTCTCCAACACATCTAGTAACCCTTCCCCTGGGGGCAGATGGAGATGATCTTACTATAGGGCTCTGACGCTCTTGTTGTTTTTCTTTTTATTTTTTCAATTCTTTTCTGGCAGCAACTCAGAGTTCTGGAGAGCCGCAGGATGATGGACTTTCAGCATAGTCGTCATCACATATTTTTAGTAGATGAGACTCCACCATAGTTGATATTTTCTTTTGAACAATTAGAGTTTTGCGTTTCATCTTGTAAAGGCTGTGTGCCTTAGTTTATTTCAGTTGACTCAGATTGAGATACTTCACATTTATTACAGACTTTAGTTGTATATAGTTTATTCAGTTGAGACATGATTATATTTATTAGATATCTCTTTCTACATCATGTCTAATGTATTTATTTCCCGTATTTTACTTGTTTTATACCTACACTTGTTGATTCCACTAGAGAGATATTACTGTGATGGTGAAATATGTTGTCGCACAGTATGAGTGCATAGCAAGTTTGATATCTTTGGGTTCACCTTAGACTGCAGCCATGTGTGAAAACAAGGGCGTTATAGTTGGTATCAGAGTTCTAGTTCCATCATTCTTAGGATCATCCTGTGTCGAGTCGTGAAGCTAGAATAGAGTTTCTTAGAATTCATGTATAGAGTCCATTAGGAATTCCTAGAATGAGTGAGGACGTATTATGTATATCTCGAAAATTTCAAAAAAAAATATGACAACTATTTTACTTTAATTATAAGGTACTTACATGAAAGATATGTGATACATATTTCTTATTGTTATGAGTTATATTTATGCCTTTTGCCTGAGGTCACATTATTATGTCTTATAATCTCTCTTCCTAAAATGTATAGATGGTCGTTTGGGGACGTGGATGGAGAGGATCCCGTACACAAAGAGTTAGCCAGGATGAGCCAGAACCTAAGTAGCAACAGGCTCCACGCGAGCAGCAGCAGGCTCCACCTGAGCCGCATCAGACTCCACAGTATATGATTGACCTCATGGGCCCTATAGCAGCTAGGCTAGTAGCGCACGAGGAGCGAGTGGCAAACTAGATCCTACCAGTAGTACCACCACCTATAGCGCCACCACCAGTGACTTCAGCTATACCTATCGCAGAGGAGTCCCCAAAGGGTATACCAGGAGTTACATTAGTTGTCGGTAGAGCCGTAGAGTAGGAGACTTGGCTCCGTCTAGTTGAGCGGTACCAGAAGATGAGGGCACCAAAATTCCAAGGATCATCAGACTCACTAGTAGACCACAAGTGGAAGGAAGACGTGGGGAATATTCTCGATCTACTTAACGTTAATTCAGTGCAGAAGTAGAGATTGGCAGCTTTCAGTCTTAAGGGTGATGCCGGAAGATGGTACAGGCTTCAATTCACCCCAGAACACCGGATGGTACTCACTTAGAAAGATTTTGTTTACTTTTTCGACGAGCAGTACATCTCTTCCATGGTAAGAGTCGGGAAAGAGCTAGAGCTATCTAGACTGGAGCAGGGAGACATGACTGTAGCTGACTATGAGAGCAGATTTATGAGTTTACTTCGCTTCATGGGCATATGGCAGACCGGAGAGCGCCAGGCTCAAATGTTTCTTATGGGGCTTCATCCAAGCCTTCGCCGTTACCTCATTTCCAGACGATTCCACTCAGTTCGAGAGGTAGCAGACGCCGTTATTTCATAAGAAACTAAGACTGTAATATTTCAGAAGACCAAGAAATGTAGTACTAAGACAGGACAATATGGTGACAAGGGCAATGGAAAGAGACCTTTTGCAGGATCTGGAGGACCCCAACAGTGGGATAAGGATTTTCATCATCAGCAACAAGGACCTTCTAAGAAGGGGTCATAACATGATTCTAGAATGCCACAGCAGCGCAAGATTCAAGGTGCATGTTACAACTGCAACAAGATCGGCCATAGGATGAAAGATTATCACATCACACCAGCAGGAGGCCAGCAGGGAAGAGGCCAGGACCAACAGGAGGCCAGTAGGAAAGAGGCCAGGGCCAGCAGCAGGGACGTGGACACGGACAGTAGAACCGTGGTCAAGGTTAATAGTCGTAGGGTCGCGGTTATGGCCAGCAACAGAGGATCAAGACACCACCGACAATTCTGAGGATTGAGGGGCTAGTAGGCCAGATACAAGCCATCCAGGAGATTCCTTAGGGATAGATAGTCCCATATGTTCCACCGCCTTCAGCAGTGCAGTCTTCAACTATCGGCAGGGTTTATGCAGTCGTACCACGCGATCATGGTGTGAGTGGAGCTATAGTGGAAGGTACTTTCTTAGTGAACTCCTTCCTGTTGGCCTCTTTGTTTTGATGATGTTTAACAAATAATTTACCACTAATGTTGTTTGTCTAGTGTTGGCGAATGGGTCCGCATCAAACGGAACCGTTCGACACTTGAAGAGCGTATTCGCAAGCGCCACGCGATGTCAACGCAGGCATGGGCTCAAGCTCAGGAAGCCCGTAGAAGACTGCAAAAGGAGGAGGTGAAGAAGCCACCACCAACCCACCACTCTTTGTTTTGATGATGTTTAACAAATAATTTACCACTAATGTTGTTTGTCTAGTGTTGGTATATTTCTATTTATTATAGATAAATAACGAGTTGGAGGTTGGATGGATTGCGCTTCAACGATCATATCCAAAGGAGGTTGGCGGAATGTCGGGTTGAAGCCTTGCAATTCAAAGTTCAAGATCCAAGTTCAGCTTTATCCGCAGAGTGTACCAAGTCAAGCCTATTGAAGATCAAGATCATTGCTTGGGTAACTTAGTTTAGGTTTTATATTATGTGTGTTAGATACTCTAAGCTCAATATCATATACACACACGTATTTGGTTTCTATGTATATATATAGTCATATATATATACAGCACAAGTTTTAGTTTTTTATGTTTATAAATATGAAATTACATATTTCATATTTATTATTGTGATTTGGTTTAACTACTTATTAGTGCATTATATGTGTATTTTGATAAAATACTACATTCATTGTTTATAGACTTCATAACAATAGTTTACATCTTTCTTCAAGTCTATAAAATCATTTTGTAAAGTTTCAAATGTTGGTTTAGCCTAAATGTTAAAATTCATATGTTTACATTTTCGTGTTTTGGACTATTTTGTAAAATGATGATATATTTTATTTGGGAAGTCCTTTTTGAAAACCAGTCATTGTAGCATGTTTATTATCATGTCTACAATCATTTCCCAAAGTTTTACATTTTTTGGAATTTATTTGATATTTTTAAACAGGGTTTTAAAATCAGCAAATCAGTTTTTAGAATATATCAGTTCTCGGTCGACCGCACCGGTCGACCACACCTATGTTCTTTCGTCAGTGGGCAGCAGAGAGTTTGTCGGTTGACCGCCGCGGTCGACCGAGAGCTCGAAATTTCCATCGGTCGACCACACCGATCGACCGAATAAGTCTCTGCTCGTTTTCTCAGATTGGGATCTAGATCGCGGTCGACCGTGAATTTTTTCGGTCGACCGCCGCTCTATCAGATTCTTTCCAACGGCTATTTTTGTTACCGTTGGCTGGGGTTTTTCTTATCATTTGTTTGGGGTTTTTGGCTGAGGTTTTGGGAGGCTATAAATACCCCCATTGATCTCAGTTCTAAAATAGCTAAGAAGGTTTTAAATAAGTTTTTAAACAAGGGTCTAAGTGTGGTTTTACTGGTTGTTTTAAGTTTGGGTTTTGTTTACAAAGGAGGAAGCTTCACTGCAGATTGAGGGATTCTTTCTCAATCTTCTCCATCATCTTCTTTATGTTTTAGAGAAGTTTTCTAACTCTTTTCTCTAGCAATTTTATTATTGATTTTCATATTCTTATTGCTAGTTTGCTATTTGAGTTAGATTTGATTTCACTCATTGTTACACACACCCACTTGAGCTTATTGTATTTGCATTCATAATATATTTACGTTGGTGAGAGTTATAACTTTGAGTGTGAGCTTTCATTGTGTTCTCATTCATATTGGAGAACAATCACTTGTTATTTTGAGCCTAATCGTGAGAATCACTTTGTAATACACTTGTACACCGAGAGGAGTGTGTGGTGAGAGTCGGGGATCGTTCCAAGAGGAGTGGCGTCGGTTGACGAGCCTAGGGAGAGGTTGTAACCGAGCACTTGAGGGAGACACGACTAGGTCCAACACTTGTGAGGGTGTAGAGTGTGATTGCAAGAGTATTGATTATAAAGTTTTCGGTTAGCTAGAAAACTGAGTGTGAGGTGTAAATTTTATTCGGGTAAACGTAGAAAACCCAGTTGTGATAGTGGATTTCTCCCCGGGAGTGGGGAGCGGAGATGTAGGACGGAAGGAGTGTGCTTTGGCGTTCATTTATATTTATGTTCATATCTTATATCGCCATTGTCATTTAGCTCATTATCTATACCATCCACTATCTAGTTCATATTGTTTACCCCTTGTGTTAGTTTATATATCCTTGCATATATATTCATCATATAGGATATATCTCATTGTTCATATTGCTTATCCTAGCTAATGTATCTTATTGCATTTTATTCTTGCTAGGATATCTTGTTAATTAATTTTAATTGGCATTTAATTGGATTAGATTAGCATAAGACCCTAATCACCCCGCTCTAGGGTCTAACAATTGGTATCATAGCTTGGTGCTCTTTGATTTAAGGTCTAATCACCTTGATTTAAAGATCCAAGTTAGCTTATTGTGCTAATCTAATTTTGAGCTTTATTTGTATCTTGCTTGCCTTTTATATTATGGATAGCATGGTTTAGGTTTTGCCATCAATATTGCTCCTAGATTAGATAATTTCCCCTATGCCCAATGGTGATATTTGTTCAATCTAAAAATATCGATTTATGGGAAATCATTGATTGTGCTTATATTGTGCCCACGTTGGAGAAATCCAAGTGGAGCAAACGTGATAAAAAGATGTTTATTATGAACAAGCTTATGTTAGAATTTTTATTAAATGCATTTGATTCATTTATGTCTAACAAGCTTGATTCTTTTGATAGCGCTTATACATTGTGGAAATTCATAGAAGCGTATCAAGGGGACTTGGAGGCGATCCGACAAGCTTTGGAGGATCCCGCTTCAAGTTTTAAAGGAGCATCATGCACACGGCCACTAGGCGATAGCCCTAGTGAGGTTTGCGAGTTCGAATCTATTAATGATTTACCTAATGATGAACTTGCTTGTGCTAGTGATAAATTATTGCATGCCTACAAGAAATTACAAAATGATTTCATTAATTTACAAAGCAAGCGTGTAATTTTGAAATCCGATCATGAGTTTTTAACTTCTAAGTTTGATACTATTTCTAATGAAAATATGATCCTTCAAGAAAACAATGAAAAATTAAAATTGGATCATGATTCTTTGCTTTCAAACTTTGCAAAGTTAACTCATGAAAGAGATGATGTCATGTTAGAAGTAGAGAACATACAAAACGATACTGCTTCCTTTATAAATGACTATTTATGTTCTACTTCTCTAAAAGTGCATATGTGCCTAAAAATGAAGACTTGAATCTTATGAAAAAATACATTTCATCTTTAGATTCAACTTTAAAAATATGCTTTGATAATCATAAGAGGCTTATGGATATGTGTGCTAAGTCTAAATCATCATCTACTCATTATGCACACATATATAGCAAAGTTTATAAGTGTTCAATTTATGGCCGAAAAGGTCATTTATCTAAATTTTGCTATGATGCACACAAACATAAAAATGTCAATGCTCCTTGTGCATCTCATGTAGCTTCTTCAACACATGTACACACACATGCACCCATTGTTCATCATAAGCATGCTCATGTGTATAGATGTGATCTTTGTGGACGTTTTGGCTATTTGGCAAAATTTTGCTATGATTTGAAAAAGACTTCACCTTTGCCAAATGATTTTATTAAGCCACAAAAGTTTAAATGTGATGTTTGTGGTAGATTTGGCCATTTGGCGAAGTTTTGTTATGATTTGAATAAATATTCAAACTTGCCAAATTTCTCAAGTAAACCACCTTTGCTTAATGATGTTTCTCATTTGCAAAATATTTCTAAAAGACAATCTTTATTTGTAAATAATTCCCGTGCACGAGCAAATGGTCCACAAAAACAAATGGATCTCTTTCATTGCACAAATTACAATCGGAAGGGTCATTTGAATGAATATTGTTTTGACCATGTTAGTACACCATATGTGTCCAAGAGGGTTCATAACCCTAGGGCTTTGAGCTTTAATGATAGGGGTCATGTCCCTAAACAAACCGACACCAAGAATACTTGGGTGCCAAAATAATTTTTAAGCCAAGAATATTAGTACTTTTATTTTTCTTTTTCTTGGTTTTGAAAAATGTATTTTAAACTTTTATGAAAACAATTCCTTTTATTGGTCAAATTCTTTTGTTTTTATGATTATTGGTTTTGTTTTGATGAGAGGTTTGTATAACCCTCCGGGCTTATTAGGTGTTTATTCCCAAATCTTGTTTACCGGGTGCTAAAATGTTTATATGGGTTATTATTAGCTCAAGAGCTAGATATGGTTGCCTCTCTTGATTTTTTAAAATCAATGATGATTTGGTTTTATGTTCTTATATGATTTACTTGTGATTTATGATTTCATTGGTTGATTTGTCTTCATTTGAAAACCTTTTACATGATTTTCATGTTCCTTTTCTTTTGATTTCATAAATCTTCTTGATTAGGTGTTGCTTTTAAAAACTAATGCTTTGAGACACTTTTTCATATTGATATATTTATATGTGTTCTCATTATCCTTTTGTATGTGAGTGATTTTTAGCATATTCATGTATGCTTGCTCACATGTTTTGCCTTGATCTTTATTG
>NC_033801.1:28008996-28023191 GCF_001876935.1 Asparagus officinalis
TCTAACCTCGAGCCGGAACACCGCCTTCGAGTCCCAGACGCTCATAACAGCCCAAGACTCCGGCGGATTCGTCAGGAACTCTTCGACTCCTGACCAGCGGTAATCTGACCGGACTGCTATGAAACTTCCCAGCGAGAGCTTGTTCTTCAGAATGGAATCGATGTCTCGAGGGAAGAACTCGGTGGCCGAGTACTTTTCACGGTAGAGGGTCTCGGCTTCGGACGGAGAGAGGTCGATTATGGACACGTGGCGGGGGACGGAGAGGCGATGGACGAAGACGGGTTGCACGAGATGGACGGCGTTCGGAACTTGGAGTAGCCACAGCGGCGAGTGAAGAGGTTAATGGAGGCGTCGTTGTCTTTGTCAGTGGCCATGTACGCGTACTCGGCACCGTTGTCCCTGAACCAGGACCGAGTTTCGCTACGAGCTTGAATCCGATGCCATACGCCTGTACAAAAAACATAGCACCCTTGTTGAGATCGGAGCCTGGTAAGTTAGATTGCGGCAGCGGTAATGGCGGTGGACCTTACCGGTGGGCTGGGGAGACCGGCGAAGGCCGAGTAGCGTAGGCGACTTGGTGTAGATTGGGGCAACGGCTGCGGTTTGGGCAGCTTGGCCGTCGATGGTATTTTTTGCCGCAGGTGACGGTTTTGATGCAGCCTCTGATGAGCCCTACTATCTCTTTGTCGTCTCCGTTAACCATCTCAGCTACCTTTTATATATCGACGAGAGGGAATAGAAAGCTTTAGTCGAGCACGGACGAAAATACCGAGTATTTGACTCAAAAGTGGATAGATATCTGAGAAAAAGGAAGGAAGGAAGGAGTTCGTGTGTTTACCAGCATCCGGAAGGCTGGGGAGTGGCGGACACGGCAGACGGGGCACATCCGGTCGATCGCCTCGGCGCCCGAACGGTCCCTCTCCGGATCGAACTCTCTAACCACGAGCTCCATCGACCGCTGCTAGCTCCTTGTGTCTGTGAGACCAGCAGGATTAGCGTGTGAGGGCGAGGGGACGGAGATGAGAGATGAACGCTTTGGGCTTCCTCTTTTTGTTTGGGGAGTGAGAAGTATATGATTGGGTGTGCTCACAAACGAGATGCCGAGCGGGGCTATAAATACTCCTCCACCTTTGGCGATGACGTGGCCCTTCTCCCCCTCTCCCCCTCTCTTGCCACTTTCTATCTTCTCTAATATAATAATAACAATAGTAATATAATATAATAAAAGAAAAGAAGGGGATAATTTTGGGATTAAAATCGTAGATAAACAAGCAAGAGAATCGTATAACAATACGTAGAGAGTGGGTGGGGGGCCGCGGAAAAGAAATTGGCGGCTTTGGCTGCGTTCATCAGGAGCACTCACCCAATCATTTATTGCGATCTCCGTTCAACACCTGTACTGCATCCTATCCTCACGCCGAATTACATTCAAAACTTAATAAAACTGGAAGCAATTAGGCCTTCGTTTAAGGTATCGGGGTGCGCAGGCTAACAGAGGAGAGAGAGAGAGGATATTTCGCTAGACTTCACTGAGCCGCCGCCGGTTCAGAGAAACGGCGGTTCAGGCGGGCTACGGGGAAAAAGTAAAAAAGTTTGGGGGGCCCACTAGCGCGAATAACCAAAGCGACACGTGGAACTCGAGGCGGCGGGGCTGCCATTGCTGTTGCGCTCGACTCCCAAGTTTTAGTTAAGTGAGGGCTATTAGTGCGCGTCTCTCGGGGTGGGCCCGGGACAGAGGGATGGAAATGGATTTGGGAAGGGAGATTAGGATAATTAAGTTGTTACGGTGGTTCGAGTTAGCGTTTGGTTTCGGGTTCTTGGTTCAGTTAAGAGCTTGGAACCGTTATTTAAAATAAGGGGGGGTAGAGTTTGGGGTGATAATTATGATGGAAGCCAAAAGCCGTTCTACGATGACAATGATTGATTCGGGATTTTTCAGTTATTTTTGTAGTTTAATTTATACGTTCTGTTTGGATGACTTAGACCGTTGCTGGTTGGTCCCTACAGTTATGCATATAGGGATACTGTAGTAATTATTTACTACGCATTTTTTTTTCTCCCTTTTTTGAATTATAAATGGAACCGCAAAACTAAAGATTACGAGTGGTTATTTTGATTATTTTGGGATCTTCAAATAATTTGATCTTTAATTAATTAATTTTTTTATTAATTTTTTTCGAGTTAACAGAGAAAGAAACTAGCTGGTGCTAGGGAGCGTTGTGAACTAGCTAGTTACTAGCTACTATAACAATTGATCAACCGTAACTACACTGTCAAGGGAGTAAAGAAAGAAAATCTGATCAAAGGGGCTTTAACTTAAAAAGAGTTCGTTGAAGTTTCAATAGGTAAATATAGAGTTTACAATTAACTTTTTCTCTTTACAATTTTTTTTGTTAGGAAAATTGTGTCAAACCCCATTTTATAAAAACCCATGTGGCCTAGCCCCTCTTATATGGCCCATATGTATTAGCATTAAAATTAAGAAAATAATATGGCTCATTTCCTCCAGCTCACCAGTGGCTCAAATGTACATGTATGTAACCCTGAACCCCGTAAATGCCCTTCATTCACAAACTGGGAAAGATCTCCGCTCGAGATCTGGGGGTGATGGGGGCGCTGAGTCGATATCACATTGAATGTGATAATATGAGAATTTTGGAGGGAAAGTTGGGTGATTTTCCTCCACTAATTCTCTCAAGAACCCAAATTCCTTTCAATCTCTATCATTTATTCTATTGTTCTCTAATTTATGGTGTTAGGGTTTATGATCTTCAACCCCCCCTATGTCGTAAAATTCCCTTTATTACTACTCATAACTCCCCTTCATTAATGACAGATGTTGCGCCTTGGAAATAACTAAGTATAAATCACGATCTAAAAAGTAGTGGAGGGACCACTATATAATCACAACCATTGATTATCTAGTTGGTGGTTGTAATTTTTTTAGTGTAAATTAAAAATGAGTGCAATACACGGGGGTATTGTAAGTGTTAGATTTAGATTGTATCATAACCGCCTATTAAGTAATCAACAATTGAGATTAAAAGTAGTGGTCTCTCCACTACTTTTTTTTATAATGGAGAGGATCCTAATTCATAAATCACATTCAACTAGCTAACACGTGTCTCAAGCAGACTATACACCAACTCGGCCAAGATACACCGACTTCTCGTCCCCTCCGAAAGTCGACACTAAAGGCGGCTCTTCTTGTCTCCTTCGAGAGTTGAGATGAAAGACATCTTTGTTGACGCTCCCTCTCGTAGAGCCAAGACGAAAGTGTTGGTCCTAAGGGTGGGGGTGGGGGTGGGGGTGGGGGTGAATAGGGTTATGAAGGTAGTAAATATGCAAACAAAAATAAGATAATGCAATACACCACAAAATAAAATACTAAAACAATATAAATGAGATGAGTTAGGAAATAGTTAGTCAATTATGACACACGATATGTTCAAAAGATTCGGTCCACTGACCTACATCCCCGCTCCCCACTCTTGAGGAGAATTTTACTATCACAACCTGGTTTGGAAGCCGGAACTTCTTCATAATGATCTCCTCTTGAGATCTCACAACCACACAGTAAATCTCCACGAGATCAAGCTCTCCACACGTTACAAATGAAAGAAAAGAAGCTCTCTTATAATAGCCCTATGACAAGATGGAGAGATTGCAATTTGAAGCTTGGGATGTGGGGTTTGTAAGTGTGAAAGCAAATAAAAGTTGAAGCTCTTTTCAACAATAAATAACAAACTCAAGAGATTTTAAATGCTTTCTTAGTTATTGAAGTGAATGGGATTAGTGGGTATTTATAAGCTTTCAATAGAACAGCCAAACCCCAAAGAAATAGATAACAATATTTAAAAACCGAGAAATCTAGAAACTATACAAAACTAACCGTTGGGCCGTCAGTCGACTAATATTGTTCATCAGTCGACTAATAAGTTGACCGTTGCAGGCCAACAACACGTTATCAGTCTACTGATGAACTCGTCAGTTGACCAATGACCTCATTAGTCGACTGATCTGTCAACTAAATAAGAAACATAAATTTTTTGATGATTCTTGCTAGTTCTATCAGTTGACTGATCCTTTGCATCAGTTGACTGATAATAGTTTTTTAGCCTTTTTAGATTTTTGAAAACAAATTTCCAGGGCCTTTAAAAAATAGTAAATAAATTAAAAAATGTATACAACTTTGGGAGAAGTTTTCAAATATAATAACAACTTGTTTGAAAAGGAATTTTGTAAGAAGGACCTTGTATTTGTGAAAACTCAATGTTTAGCAAAGTGTTAAAATACGAGTATTGAAAATGTGTGAGTGTGTTATCCCAAGAGCTTCAAATGTAATCTATCATACTATTTGCCTATATTAATCACTAGAGAGAAATAAAAATACAAATATCCCTCAAATAGAAGAATACGATTTCTTGGTCTTGATATTTGCTCATATCTTTGATGAAGCTTCTTGAGTGTTGTGCTCTTGAAAGCTTTACTTCATCACTTAGCCTCCACCTTCTTGGATATCTTCGTTGTAGCTTGTTGTTCCATCCAATCCTCTAGCAAAGGTACGAATAAGCTTGATATTCTTGTAATCTATAATATTACTCAACAAGCAATTAGTACTAATAATGATGGTTATAAAATATTATAAAGGCTAACAATCTCCCTTTTTTGATGATGACAACCAACCATTATTTAAGAGCAAAATAAAATTGAATATATAGGTTATAGATAGTTGCTCCCCTATCTATAAGGCTCTCTCCCCCTAACTATGTGCACAAATGAGGAGATTTCTCTCCCCCTTTGTGACCATAAAAAACATGGTATACAAGATAAGATACATGTAAAAACCTACAAAATACACCTCAAGTGTTGGCCTACCCGTGTCACATTCCTTAAGTGTTTGGATTTACGACCTTTTCCTAGGCATTACTACCAACCTATTCCTCTTGGAATTGACCCCGGTCTCTCCCAATCACTCCTTTTGGTAATTTTATGTGTTTGGGCATGTTGTGACAATGAGTGCTTAAAGGAAAATAGTAGGATATGAAAATGATAATCCGAACAAACAAACAAGCAAACAAAATCAAAGAATTCACATGCCCAAACCATTTCTTATGCGACAAAAATCTTCTTCACTAAGAGGCTTGGTAAAGATGTCCACTAATTGAGATTTAGTATCAATATAGATAAGGGATACATCTTTCCTCTCTACATAGTCACGTAAAAAATGATGGTGTACATCTATATGCTTGGTTCTAGAATGTAAAGCAGAATTTTTGAAGTATTGATAGCACTTGTATTATCACAAAAAAAATTTTGTATATTGAAAATACAAATCATAATGAACCAAATTTTATTTCATCCATAAAAGTTGTGCACAATACAAGTCGGCGGCAATTTATTCCGCTTCCGTAGTGGACAAGACAACACAATTTTGTTTCTTGGATGTCCAAGAAACATGAGAGTTATCCAAAAATTAACATGTACCACTCGTACTCTTACGATCTACTTTGCAACCATCAAAGTCGGCATCACAAAAATCATAAAGATTAAAAGAAGTGCCTTTTGGATAAAATAAACCAATATCTATTGTGCCATTAACATATTTGATAATTCTTTTAACCACAATCAAATGAGACTTTTTAGGAGAAGCTTAAAAACGTGCACATGCACATACACTAAACATGATATCCGGTCTACTAACGGTGAGGTAAAGGAGACTAAGTATCATACCTTAGTAAAGCTTTTGGTCTACCTCCTCACTACTATCATCCGCATCAAGTTTGATACTTGTACTCATGAGAGTTGGAGCATGCTTTGAGCTCTCTAATCCGAATGTTTTTCATAAATTCTCTAGCATATTTGCTTTGAGAAACGAATATCCCATCCTAAGATTACTTGACTTAGAGACCGAGAAAGAATGTGAGCTCTCCCATCATGCTCATCTCAAATTAGTCTTGCATAACTTTTAAAAAATCCTTGCACAAGGATTCATTAGTGGTACCAAAAATGATATCATCAACATAAATTTGAACTAAGAGAAAATTACTTTTTCGTTTTCTAACAAAAAGAGTATTATCAATTTTGCCTTTAGAAAAACAATTTTTAAGAAGAAAACTAGAAAGACGAGTATACCAATCTCTAAGAGCTTATTTTAACCCATATAAAGCTTTTTGAACCCGGTAAACATAATTAGGAAAAGAATGATCCATAAAACCGGGGAGTTGCTCAACATATACTTCATCCTCTATAAAACCATTTAAAAAACACTTTTAACATTCATTTAAAATAATTTAAAATCTTTAAAACTAGCAAAGACTAAAAACATCTTAATAGATTCCAATCTTACAACCGATACAAAAGTTTCATCATAGTCTATGCTCTCTTCTTGATTGTATCTTTGGACAACTAAACGAGCTTTATTTCTAATTATTATGTCATATTCATCAAGTTTGTTTCTAAAAACCCATTTAGTACCAATAACATGAACATTATTTGGTCTAGGAACTAATGTCCAAACATTATTTCTTTGAAAATTGTTTAGTTCATCATGCATTGCTAAAACCCAAAACTTATCTTTTAAAGCATCGTTAATTCTTTTAGGTTCTATTTGAGATAAGAAAGCTATATTACCACCTCACTCAAGGCTTTTGAGCGAGTTAAAATCCTTGTGATGGACATCTTATTATTTGTTTCTTTAGATGATCCGGTGCAAACTTCAGTGTCTTGGAGAGTTCTTCTTGATTTTGTATGTTATTGCTTTCCCCATCCTTTTGTGTATCCATTGAGGATTTATCATTTATTTGCAAAAGGTTCAATCCTCGCTCAATATTATCATCATTTCTAGGTAAGTTATCTTGCAAACCAATATTAGTATCATCAAAAGTAATATTTATATACTATTCAACAACAATTATTCGTTTGTTGAAGACCCTTGTAGGCGTTAAAATTGCTCACGGATTCCCGCATGCGGCGCGAGACAGAGAGAAGATGATGAATGTTATTATCCAAATCAATGAGAATTATCTGATGTCATAGAAAAGCTAACAAATGCATGAAGTGAGTTGATAAAGCATACAAATTAACGGGATGATACAATAACGAAGAAGCGACTCGACCTAGGTTTACGTTTCACCCACAAAGGAGTAAGTACCACTCGTGTTTTGCTCATCCCATATATGTCTCACCTATAGGAGATTGTAGATATATTCATGAGATTTTTAACGTGCCTTGGATAACTTCATTCTGAGGTCGGGCAAAAGAGTTAGAGCCAAAATACCCAAGATAGTACATACTGTTTCGCACCTACGAGACACCAATTATATCTCGCATATTTTGGCTATAACATGATTCGAGTAAAAGTTGTAGCTCTCTTTGTTAGCTTTCTAACGTAATTTGAATCATATCATTCCGAGATCGGGCTAGAAAACTACGACAAAAATAGTATCAGGCATCCCGAGACAGTCTCGGGCATCCCGAGACAGTCTCGGGCATCCCGGCCCCAAAAATGCTGTCCGCAGCCCAAGATTCTATCCGTAGCCTCCCAAACTGATTTGAGGTTATCTTTGAACATGACTAAGTAGTTATAACTGAGGATAAGAGCAAATCATTCATTCTTATCCAAAAACAGGGCTTCTGAAACCTATAAATACAGCCATAGAGCCTTCATTTGCACAGATCTGGAATGCTCGAGCTTTAGTGAAGCCCTGTCGGTTAGGAGACTGAAGGAGCATGAATTTTTAGAGGGAAGAAGAAGATCTCGGTGACTCATTTAGCATAAAGAGCAATAGCTCGAGAGATCTGCATCCGATTCATCCGCTTCCCTCGAAATCATACCTCGCTACGATTCTCGAGAAGAGTGAGTATCTCGCTTTGCCGAGATATTCGCTTAAATTTCTTGTCTCTTTTATGAGGCAACAAAATTGTTCTTTTGATCTGATCACTCGGTGGTCCACAGATTAACCTTAACACATGCAAAGATTTCGCGCAAGCAGAAGACCGATAAATAATCTATGTGTGTGTTCTCATGAAATCTTTTTGTTTCTTTTCATTGTAAAGAAAGTCTTATAAAAAGACTTAAATTTTTTTTTATTTTGAATCGTTGTAACGTCTAAAATTATAATGGATTCGAAAGAAATGAAACTAATTTCCGACGTGAACACGCTGGCAACCTAAGTGGGAGCAAACAACCTTACTGCCAAGACTGTCGTGCCGCAGCCGACGATTAACATCCCCATGGCTGAAGAAGTCAAATACGAGTTCGACCAACAGAAGTTCGAGGAGTACGTCTCCTCCTTCTCTAGATCTGTCTCTACTCGCAAGTGCAGGAAGGTCTCCTCCGCCCGGAAGATCCGCTGGTCTTTAGATTTGAAGACCCAAGAAGGTGATCTCCCCACTACCGTTGCTGCAGTTATACTTCACAATGATCCGCCAGCGTCCGATGGAACTAAAGCCGCAGATCCGGGCACCGCCTCCATTAAGGAGTTGACTGCTGCAGGCGCGCCAACTTTATCAAAGATGGCTCGTCAGAGGCGCCTCCAACATCTCGCCCGCCAATTTGCTAAGACTTTAAAGCAAGTGAATGGGCTCCACTACCAAGCAGATCTGAAGTCCAGGATATGCCAAATGGCTAAACCATCGCCACAGTAAGCTTCAGGATTCTTCTCCAAATCACCTACTAGCGAATGGATTCGTATTGAATGGAACCGTTCCACTCTGGAGGAGCGCATTCAGAAGTGCCACGCACTTTTTGCGCACACCCGGATCCTTGTGCGAAAAGCACAAGAAATACAGAAAGAAGAGGCGGTTAAGAAATCGCCCAAATATAAACGGGTTTGGATGCCAAAGGTCAAATTAGCGCCTATGGTAAAAGCAGACGAACTTACTATTTAGCCTTCGTCAACTTCAGATCCTGCCCCCTCTACTCCTGCACCTCCAATGAAGTCCTACGGCAACATGGGTCTCTTTAAATTCAGAATTCTATTAAAGGATCACCTAGGTTCTCTACACGAAGATCGAGGCAAAACTCCTGTCAAAGAATGCTTAGGACCGGTGAACAAATCCCGAGCGACTCTTTAGGCTGGGGGTCGTACACGACCTCCTAACAAGACTGTTCCTGTAACCGCCCGCTTGGGAGTGCATACAGAAGGCCAGGAGTTCGTTAGGGTTTCACCCTCACAAAGGTGTGATTCTAAACGTGTGACTCCTGTAAACGCCAAGTTATCCTAGCAAGTATGAAATACAACATGATATGTGAGCTAGGACAAGTAATATGAACAATGAGATACATCCTATATGATAAAAATATATGCAAGGATATATAAACTAACACAAGGGTGATATAATCAAACTACAAATATGATAGGGTAAAATATACAAGAGTAAATGCAATTTACGATATAAGATAAATGCATAAGCAAATGCGCCAATGACAAACTCAAACGCACTCAAATGATCACGGAGTTCGGACCTTCCGTCCTACGTCTCCGCTCCCTACTCCTGGGGAGAAATCCACTATCACAATCCGGTTTGGAAGTCGGAACTTCTACACACTCGGTTTTCTAGCTAACCAAAAACTCTATAACTCACACTCTTGCAAACCCACTCTACACCCTCACAAGTGTTGGACCTAGCCGTGTCTCCCTCAAGTGCTCGGTTACAACCTCTCCCTAGGTTCGTCAACCGATGCCACTCCTCTTGGGACGATCCCTGACTCTCACCACACACTCCTCTCGGTGTACAAGTGTATTACAAAGTGATCTCACGATTAAGCATAATACAAAGAATGATTGTTCTCTAATATGGATGAGAACACAATAAAAGCTCACACTTAATTGTTACAACTCTCACCAACCCAAATATACTATGTATGTAAATACATTAAGCTCAAGTGGGTGTGTGTGTAAACAATGAGTAAATCAAAATCAAACTAAACTCAATACAAATGCTAGCTTATGGAAATATAAATCAAATGTATAAATAGCTAGATATGAGTTTAAAGATTCTTCTCTGAATAACAAGATGGAGAGATGGATTAAAAGGAAGGTCAAACAATGTAGATGATCTCCTCCACTTGTGAACCAACCAAAAACAGCTTTAAACCAAACTTAACCCCTGTTAAAACTTTTTTAAACTTGTTGAAAACATCCCATTGGTTGCTGAAATAGAAGGGGGTTTGGGGGTTTATATAGGAAGAGAAAACAACAGCAAAACCCCAAAGGAAAAGACCAAACAGCCTAAGAATCAGAAATCTGATTCTGTACCAAAAAAACCATTGGGATAAACGGTGGTCAACCGCGGCGGTCGACCGCGAGCAACAAAAACAACAGGAAAATGCTCCAGAGACTTTGGCGGTCGACCGTGGCGGTCGACCGTGGGAAATATCGAGCTCACGGTCGACCGCGTTGGAGAACTTAGGCGCGGTCGACCGTGGTGCTCGACTGTGAACTGATATATGAAAATCTAGGTTTTGAAAACAGTTTGCTAATTTTAAAACACTATTTAAAAATATCAAATAAATTCCAAAAAATATAAAACTTTGGAGAATGATTGTAGACATGATAATAAACATGCTACAATAAAAATATAAACATGTGAATTTTGATATTTTGGCTAAACCATGTTTTAAAACTTTGCACAATAATTATGTAGACTTAATAAAATATGTATATGATTATTTTTAAGTCCAAAAACTAAGAATATAATATTTTTACAAATACAATAGAAAATGAAACATATGAGTATGTATATGAAAATATATTTGTTTTATACCTAAGTAGTTAAACCAAATCACAATAATAAATATGAAATATGTAATTTCATATTTGTAAACATGAAAACCCAAAACCATGCATGTATATATATAACTATATATATACATAGAAACCAAATACGTGTGTGTATATGATATTGAGCTTAAGGTACTTAACACACATAATATAAAACCTAAACTAAGTTACCCAAGCTAGATCTTGATCTTCAATAAACTCGACTTGGTACACTTACGGATGAAGCTTGAACTTGATCTTTAACTTTGAATTGCGTAGGCTTCACTTCACAATTCCGCCAACCTCCATTGGATATGATCGTTGTGGCGCAATCCATCCAACCTCTAACATATTGTTTGCCTAGAATAAATATAAAACATAAACATTAGACAAACAATATTAGATGTAAATTGTTTGTAAATCATCATCAAAACAAGAAGGCCAACAAGGGTTTCACCCTCACAAAGGTGTGATTCCAAACATGTGTCTCCTACAAACGCCAACAAGGCGTTGCTTATTCAGAAGAAAATGTGTCTGGCAGAAGATAACGTTATACCTGATAAACAGCCAATAGGTTGCTCCGACCACAATGCCGATGAGTGTACTATCAGGCTGGGGGTAAGTCTCGAAAGAGAGATACCCTAGAAACGAACTCTCACTGTCCTTATAAGAGGTTTATCAGGGCAGTATTATCAGTGTGTAGCTACCCGAAGACTGCTCTACAGAGGGTCTCGGTATTCGAGAGGATCTACACTGAAGTGTTGAAGCCAAAATCAAGGCGTTTCCACAAAAGAAGATCGGTCATTCGAGACAACAAACTCCCTGAAGTTACCATCAAAATGGTTAATACGGAAAAGTGTCCGATTGTTTCAAGTGGTTCTAGCCCCGACTCTTCTTCGGGAAGAAGAGTCAATTCGGGAATAGCCCAACTAATGTCTCGACTCCAGCTAGAAGCTGTTAGACCTAAACAATCCGCAATCACAACTAATATGGCTGATAAGGGAAAGCCAACTCGACCTTCTAGTTCTGACCCCCTCATATCACATCGTCTAACCCGGTTGCGATCGGGAACCATTAGACAAAGGGATTATTAAAGAATGTATAGAGGACTATCCTTGGAGGATGAAGCATCAAATGCCAACTCTGTAGTCGCTTCTGACAATATGGTATCTAGCCCAGGATAATCCTGTGAGACACTTATGATCAACATCGCAAATGACCAAGATTCTTGAAGATGCTTTGGCTAAACAAAAGAAGAACTTCAAGTTCGAAATGGAAATAGCTATGCAGCAGATGAGGAAAACGCATGACCAACAAAATCGGGCTTTGTCTAATCAGATTGGCGAATCTAATCATCACAATAATGCCTACCGGGCAGGTGGCGATTCAGACGTGGACGAACACCTCAATGCTGATAACCCTCCTATTGACCAAAACACTGGGGGTGGCCCTACTAAAGACAATAACGCTAGGGGTGGTCTCACTGAAGATGACAATACCGGGGGTGGCCGCGTTGTGTTAAAAGCTAGAATATACAATATGAACAAAGGGAAGTATCCTAGCAATAAGATGTACTATGAGTTATATGCAGGGATATACAAATAACACAAGAGTAAACAATCTAAACTATATAGTGGGCAATATAATCAACAAGCAATATACAAAGACGGTATAAGATATGAACATAAAAATAAGTGCGCTAATACAATCATAAACAAACAATATATTCACGGAGTTCGGTCCCCACAACCCACGTCTCCACTCCTCACCTTGAGGAGATCTTCACTATCACAACTGAGTTTTTTATGCTCACCCGAATAACATTTACAGCTCACAATATGATTTTCTAGCTAACCAAAAACTTTACAATCTCACACTCTTACAATCACACTTTACACCCTCTCAAGTGTTGGTCTCTAGTCCATGTCTCCCTCAAGTGTTAGGAATTACAACTTCTCTCCAGGCATTACTACCTACCCCACTCCTCTTGGGACGACCCCGTCTCTTACCACACACTCCTCTCGGTGTACAAGTGTATTATAAAGTGAATCTCATAATTAAGGCTCACAAATACAAATTTGTTCTCTATAATAGATGAGAACTCAATTAAGCTCACTCTCAATTGTTACAACTCCCCACAATCCAATTATACAATGTATACAAACACAATAAACTCAATGGTTGTGTGTGTAAGCAATAAGAAAATCAATCATAAACTCAATGTAGACCCTAGCTTGATAAAAATGATAAAGAACAAATCATTAATACAAAGCTAGTATTGAGTTTAGAAATTCTTCTCTGAAGAAACAAGATGGAGAGATAGATTAAGATGAAGCTTAAACAATGTAGATGATCTCCTCCACTTATGGAAACTTCTTCACAAACCAAACAAGCTTTAAACCAAACATAAACACACTTAAACACCTTTTAAAAACTTGTTTAAACTTTTTTTTTGTTAGTTTGAGAGTTGAAGGCAGTAGGGTATTTATAGGAAGAGAAGGTATCAGCCAAAACCCAGAGAAATCCAACAAAAATCTCCCCAAAACCAAGAAACAGATTCTGCACAAAACTAGCCATTTGACAGGCTGTCAGTCAACTGACGGGCGGTGCCAGTCGACTGATAAGCTGAACATCGTATTCAAATACGAGTTTATCAGTCGACTGCCAAATATTTTCAGTCGACTGAAAAATGTCTGTCGACTGGTCAGTCGATGGAAACAGAACAGAGATTAAATGAAGATTCCAGTCACTTTCTTCAGTCGACTCATAAGTTGACTGATCTGTCGACTGATAACGGGTTATCAGCCTGACATGTTTTTGAAAGCGAGTTTCAATGCTCTGTTAAAAATAGTAAATAAATTCCAAAAAATGTAAAACTATGAAAAATGATTGTAGACATGATAATGAACATGCATCAAAGACTGGTTTTCAAAAAGCTCTTTCCATTTATAAAATATCATCATTTTACAAAATAGTCCAAAACATGTAAATGTAAAATACTTGTTTTTGACATTTGACATAAACCATGTTTTAAAACTTTATAAACTTGATTTTATAGACTTGAAGAAAGATGTAAACTATTGTTATGAAGTCTATAAACAATGAATATAGTATTTTAACAAAATACAAATATAATACACTAAAACATGATTTTATTGAATTAAATAGACTTGATATAGATGAAATCATATATAGGCATATAAACATGAAACAAGTATGAATTTTCAAATTATATTTATCTGTTTCATATTTAAACTTGAAAACCAAAACAAAAACACTAAATATGAAAGATGTGATTTCATATTTATATAAACTTGAAAACCAATAACATGTATGTATATATATAACTATATATAACTATATATATATATATATATGTGTGTGTGTGTGTGTGTGTGTGTGTGTGTGTGTGTGTGTGTGTGTGTGTGT
>NC_033801.1:28023212-28041588 GCF_001876935.1 Asparagus officinalis
TCTATATGTGTGTATATGATATTGAGCTTAAAGTGCTAACACACATAATATAAAAACCTAAACTAAATTACCCAAGCTATCTAGATCTTCGATGAAGCTGAACTTGGTAAACTTGTGGATTAAGCTTGAACTTGAATCTTTAACTTGAATTGCAAAGCTTCAACCACTATTCCGTCAACCTCCATTAGATATGATCATGAATACTTGATTACATCCATCCTCTAACTCGTTGTTTGTCTACAATAAATAGAAATACATAAACACTAGATAAATAACATTAGTGATAAATTGTTTGTTAAATATCATCAAAACAAAGAGGCCAACACGTTGTTCCTCTCAGAAATCGTCCAAAGCATGATACAGATGAGGACGAAAAGATGAAAGACCTCGAGAGCAAAATCAACACTCTGATATCTGCTCGAAAGGTGAAGAAGATCGGTATTTCGTGTCCTTACCCGAGAGAGTGGGAGTTAATCCCGTACCCGGTGAAGTTTAACTTGATCAACTTCACGCTGTTTGACGGGGAGGGCTCGCCCACTCAACATCTGATCTACTTTAAGTTCCACTTGGACATAATTTCTGGCAATAAAGCCTTGATGGTTCGGTCATTCGTGGGCACCCTTCACGGGGCTGCCTTCAATTAGTACCGTCGTCTCAAGCCTAAAAGCGTCAATAGCTGGGATGATATGAAAAGCTTATTTCTTAGTAATTTCTTAATGATGACACCGAGATATCAGTTAGGATGCTCTTTGAAGAGAAACAGGAAGACGAAGAGATGGTCGACGACTTCGTCAAGTGCTTCCGAAATAAGGCGATGAATTGTCGAGATCCAGTCACAGAGGACTTCATCCTCCAAACGTATCATAACAACCTGTCCATTGATATCTTAGAAGTTATGGGACTAGCACCATCCAAGACTTGGAGAGAGTTGAAGGTGCACACTGAGCAGGCCGAATGCTTCCTTTGAAGGAAGAATGCCCGAGAGAAGCCAACCAACGGCTAACCCTCTAAAATCAAACTTGCCACCCGTGGAAAGGGTAAGGCACCTGCACCGGTTATTGATGTTAATCAGATGTCATGGCAACAATCCCGAAGACAGCAAAAGACTTTGGATCCGAGACTCCAAAAAAAGTACTCATTCAAGGACGAAGACATTCCGGCCATTTTTGAATGCCTCCTTAAAAACAACAAGATCAAGCTGCCACCTTTCACAAATCAGGAGGAAGCTAATAATACTTCATATCTAAAGTATTGTGCATACCACAGGAGGATCTTTTATCCCACCAAGGCTTGTTTCGCCCTCAAGAATAGCATCCAAATCTTGGTTGAACCTGGCATCATATTGCTAAATTAATCTGTATCAAGACTCTGAAGAGTATACGAGTATAAACTACTTCTCAATCATCCAATATGTGTATGAGGTTAAACTGCTCACTGCATACTCTAATAGGTATATGAGTCTAACCTGTTTCCTACATTTGACGAAAAGTTCCTAGAGAATCTTATATTCTTAAAGATAACCCGAACATGCGACTGAGGACAATGTACTCCTCATTGGACCTAATTTTGCAAAAAAACTGGGGGTGGATAATTCATGTAATGGGAAGTTCTGGGAAGAATGTTACATATAATATTCTTAGGGATAACCTACTCATTACAAATAAAGTGATAAACACTAAACTCCCGTTGTTAAAGTCCTGACATAGCACTGGAAATTTTAATTCGAACGGTCTATTGCGATTGCCAAATCCCCTTCGTGTCATGATCTCGTCATTTGACATCAAAACCCCCCCACTGAGTGATTCGTACAAGTCAACACTTTCACTGTGATTTATACTTTTACTCAAGGATACGACAACTTAATTGATCTCGTAACTCAAGATCTCGTCATTGATGCAAATGAATCAGCTTTAACAGTAGACCTGTAGCCCTAACATTTGGGATCGCCACGCTCCAACGCCTTAAGAGCATAAACTATGTAGCCGCACTGATCAACGTGTTGTGACAAAAGTCAATGTCGGTCAATGCATTGCGATAAAAAGTCAATATCGATCAATGCAAAACCCTAAGCTCAACGCTGGTCAACGCATAACCCTAGGTCAATGTCGGTCAACGCGTAGCCCTAGGTCAACGTCGATCAATGCGTGGTAATGACGGTCAACGCATGGCCTCCGATCAACTCCAAAGTTCAGATATGAATTTCCTATAAAGATAGTTAGTTTAAAGTCAACTCAATGACATGAGCTAAAACCAACTCATCAGTTTTGATTCAAGATATCGACAACGGCCAAACGATAAATGCAGCGTCGAGAAATTTTAGCTATTTGTCAAAATATTGAATAGACCAAAAATAAAAGAAGTCAAGAATCAAAGCCAACTACAAGTCCTTTTTTACCGACTGAAGGTTGGATCGTTTACATCCAAAGCATTTCAGGCTCTTCTATAAAAGAAACGAGACTGAAACACTTTGGAGGGGGTATCTGTAGGCGTTAAAAATTACCCACGGATTCCCGCATGCGGCTCGAGACAGAGAGAAGATGATGAACATTATTATCCAAATCAAGAAGAATTATCTAATGTTATAGAGAACCTAACAAATGTATGAAACGAGTTGATAAAGTATACAAATCAACGTGATGGTACAATAACGAAGAAGCGACTCGACCTGGGGTTACGTTTCACCCACAAAGGAGTAAGCACCACTCGTGTCTTGCTCATCCCATAGATATCTCACCCATGGGAGGTTATAGAGATCTTCATGATCTTTCTAACGTTCCTTGGATCACTTCCTTCTGAGGTCGAGCGATGGAGTTAGAGCCAAAATATCCGAGATAGTACAGACTGTTTCGTACCTGCGATATACTAATTATGTCTAGCATATTTTAGCCATGATACGATTCAAATCTGAAGAATCTCAAAAGATAAAAGTTGTAGGCATTTTTTCATCTTTCTAACACATTTTGAATCATGTCATTCCGAGACCGGACGAGAAAACTATGACAAAAACAGTATTGGGCATCTCGAGACAGTCTCGGGAGTCCCGGCCCCGAAAACGCTGTCCGCAGCCCAAGATTCTGTCCGCAGCCTCCCAAACTGATTTGAGGTTATCTTTAAACATGGTTAAGTGGTTTATAACTAAGGATGAGAGAAAATTGTTTATTTTTTCTCCAAAAACAGGGCTTCTGAAGCCTATAAATACAGCCCTAGGGCCTTCATTTGCGTAGATCTGGAATGCTCGAGCTTTGGTGAAGTCCAATCGGTTAGAAGACTGAAGGAGCACAAATTTTTAGAGAGGAGAAGGAGATCTTGGTGACTCATTCAGCATAAAGAGGAATAGCTCAAGAGATCTGCATCCAGTTCACCCGCTTCCCTCGAAATCGTACCTAGCTGCGATTCTAGAGAAGAGTGGGTATCTCGCTTTGCCGAGATATTCACTTAAGTTTCTTGTTTCCTTTGCAAGGCAACGAAACCATTCTTTTGAACTGATCACTCGGTGGTCCTCGAATTAACCCCGGTACAGGCAAAGATCCCGCGCAAGCAGAAAACCGATAAATGATCTCTGCATGTGTTCTCAGGATATCTTTCCATTTAATTTCATTGTAAAGAAAGTCTTATAAAAAGACTTAATTTTTCTTTTATTTTAAATCGTTGTAATGCCTGAAGTTGTAATGGATTCGAAAGTAATGAAACTGATTTCCGACGAGAACAACCCTATAAGCCTTACTTCTAGATGCATATCCCAAAAATATACCAACATTAATTTTTGAGTCAAACTTATCATGGTGGTCTTTAGTGTTTAAGATAAAACATTTATAACCAAAAATATGAAAATATCCAATATATAAGGTTTTGCCAAAAAAGAGTTCATAAGGAGTTTTCTTAAATTTATGTCTAATCAAAACACAATTTAAAACATGGCAAGCCGTATTCACAGCTTTCGCCCAAAAATACTTAGGCAAAATAAAAACATTTATCATTGTACATGTCATCTCTTGTATGGTATGATTTTTTTGTTCAATAACACTATTTTATTGTGGTGTTCTAAGAGCAGAAAACATATGAGTTATACCACGATGAGCACAAAATTCATCAAAAAATTTATATTAAAATTCACCACCATGATCACTTCTAATTTTAACAATTTTCAAAATTTTTTATTTTGAATTCTTTTTACAAAATTAGAAAATTCTTCAAAACATTCATCTTTATTTGCAAAAGATTACCCATGTAAAACGTGAAAAATCATCAATGATAACAAATACATAATGTTTACCTTCTAGAGAGGCAACACGCATAGGACCAAAGAGATCAAGATGTAATAATTGCAAGGGTTTGGAAGTATATACCTCATTAATAGATTTGAAGGTGTTCTTGGGTTGTTTACCTTTAGCACAATCTTCACAAATAGAATACTTAACAAAGGTTATATTTGGTAGCCCTTTTACTAGATTTTTCTTGGATAGCTTAGATATTAACTCCATGTTAGCATGTCCAAGCCTCTTGTGCCAAATCCAAGGATCTTTATCCACCGCGGTAAGGCACTTTACATCTTGATCTATTAGTTCATTCATCTCAAAAATATAAACATAAGATCTTCTTAAAGCAACAAAAATAATTTTATCATTCATACTAACAATACATTTATCCAACTTAAAAGAAATATCAAAACCTTTATCACTTAATTGACTAATACTAAGAAGATTATGATTTAGTCCTTTAACAAAATAAACATCCTCAATTATGGAAGAATGTATCTTACCAATATTACCAATACCTACATTTTACCTTTCCCACCGTCACCAAAGGAGACATTGCCTCCTTAAATCCTTGATAACTTATAAATAATTCCTTATTTCCCATCATGTGATGTGAGCAACCACTATCAAGGTACCATAACTCCTTACGTCTTGGGCGAGACGTTCCCTACATGTAAAAAAGTTGTAGAACCTTTAAGTACTCAAACTTTGGGTCCTTGAATATTAGTATTTTTGGTACCCTTAGGTACCCACATTAACTTATAAGAATCAATGTTATTTTTAATCCTTCAATGAGTAGAAATATGACCATATTTCATGCAATATATGCACAAAAACTTTTTCTTATATGTAGGAGCATAAGATTTATGATACCGTCTTCTATTAACATGATGATGACTAGAGTAAGCATGATTAGATTTAATTCTATTATTTTCAATTTCTAGCCTCTCAATTGTAGATCTTAGTAGTTTGTTTTTAATGTCTAGATCTCCTATCATTTCATCTTTGAGACCAAGAGAGGATTATAGTTGCTCAAACTTAGAATCACAAGAAACATGTAATTTTTTGAAAGAAGAGTATTCTTTCGCCACTCTTTTAAATTCAATGTTTAAGTCTTCTAATGTGGTTTCTAGTTCACATTGCATAAAAAAATTATTCACTTTCGGTTTCGAATTATACCTCATCTTCATGAGCTATGAAACAAACGTTTGGGTCATGAAGATCAATTTGGCGCTCTCAACATTGCTATCCGAATCGCTTGGTTCCGATTCATCCCATCCAGCGTACATAGTCTTCTTCTTCTTGTACTTCAAGTACTTCTCCTTAAGCTTGGGACAATCCTTAGCTAAGTGTCCCGGTTCATTGCATTCGAAGCATTTACCAATATGAGAAGGAAATTTGTTGTTAGATTGATTCTTAAAATTTTTATTCATTTTGATTAATCTTTATATCCTTCTAGAGAGGTGTGCCACTTCTCTAGAGACATCGACTTTACTATCCGAGGAGGATGAGTCATCAATTGCTCCTTTGAGCGCAATAGTCTTTAATTTTTGAGATGGCTCCTCGGTTACTTCCTCCTTCTCCTTGATCTTTTTCTCATGGACCTTAGGCTTGCCAATGAGACCATCAAGAGTAAGTGTTGTAAGATCATGAGCTTCCTTGGTGATCGTAACTTTAGGCTCCCACACCGGCGTCAAAGAACAAAGAATTTTGTAGTTCATCTCTTGGTTCGTCAACTTCTTATCAAGGCTATGCAATTCATTTATGATGTTAGTAAACTGAGAAAACATAGCATCAATAGATTCATTTGGAAGTATTTTAAACAATTCATAATCATGCATGATGTTGGCCTTTTTGTTTTGATGAAGTTATAACAAACAACTTACAACTAATATTATTTGTCTAGTGTTTGTGTTTTTTATTTATTATAGACAAACAATGAGTTGGAGGATGGATGGACAAGAGCTTTTATGATCATATCCTTTGGAGGATGGAAGGAATAGTGGTTGAAACCTTATAATTCAAGTTGAACATCCAAGTTCAAGCTTCATCTATGTTACCAAGATAGAGCTTCGTTGAAAATCACAAGCTTGGGTATATTTAGTATAGGTTTATATTATGGATTATGGGTATCCTTGTCATAGCGAGGGGGATTTCCTCCCTAATGACGCCTCTAAAATCACATGATTGAGCGATATTGATGGATGCATCCGCTCTGAGTTGAAATTTGATCTACATATTCTAAAACTCTAACACAACCAAGTTTTGGGCGGAATCCGGTCGCTCGTTATGACCCTCCATCGAGCCATGTGAAAAGCTTCTATTCCATTCAAAACCTATTTTTAACGTGTATAAAAATTGATACGGAGTGGATGAACGGTCAAACGACGACGGCGTTCATCACCTCCAACTGGTGTGTTTTGTGGGCTCAGAATATGTATGATTCAAATTCAACGGGAGCGCTATCATCCACGATGTCGGCTCGAATCGCATGTGACTTTAGAGCGCGTCATAGGGAAGGAAATCCCCCCTCCTATTGAACAAGGATACCATTAATCTCATATACGTGTATATATATATATATATATATATATATATATATATATATATATATATATATATATATATATATATATATATATATATATATATATATATATATATATATATATACACACACACACACATTTTAGTATTTGATTTTCATGTTTATAAAAATATGAAATTACAAATTTTATATTTATTGTTTTGTTTTGGCTTAGAATTATAGATATGAAACAATAGTTGTTTTCATATATACTTTCACATGTTTCATATTCTATTATTTTTGGAAAAACAAATGTGTTTTGTATTATATATACATTTTTGTGAAAATAATATATTATTCTTTATAAAATTAACATTCACTATATACATATTTTATTAAGTCTATAAAATTATTTTGTAAAGTTTCAAAATAATGTTTAGCTAAAATATCAAAAACATGTGTTTTGTTTTTTTATGTTTTGGACTAGTTTTGAAAAATGATAAGATTTTACTATTAGGAAGCGTAATTCTAAAAATTCCTTTTGTAACATGTTTATTATCATGTTTATAAGTATTTTTCCAAAGTTTTACATTTTTTTATTTTATTTGCTATTTTTAAAAGAGATTTAAAAATCAGATTTACTATTTAAAATAGGCTGATATCACGTTATCTGTCGACTGATCAGTCGATTGAAGAAAATATCTGGAATAGCTAAAAGTTTTTGTTTTTATTCTGGTCGACTGACTAGTCGACTAATAAGGTCATCAGTTGACTGATAAGGTCATTAGTCGATTGATAAGCTGGAAAATACCTACAATGATCAGCTCATCAGTAGACTAAAAAAACCCGTCAGTCGATTGATGCTGCAACGGCTAGTTTTTTTAGCTTTTATCTATTTTTATTTTTTTGTCTTTTTGTTGGGTTTCCTTGATCTTTGGGGTTTCCTATATATACCCCCTCATACCCAGCTCTGTTTTTATCTAAGAAAATTGTTTATACAAGTTTACAAAGGTTTAAATGGGTTTAAGTTTGTTTTAGTATTTGTTTGGTTTGTAAAGAAGTTGTCACAAATGGAGGAGATCATCTTTATTGTTTGAACTTCAATCTCCATCTCTCCATCTTGTTTTTCAGAGAAGTTTTTCTTAAACTCAATCCTAGCTATTTTATACGTTCCATCTTGTTTTTCAGAGAAGTTTTTCTTAAACTCAATCCTAGCTATTTTATACGTTTGAGCATAATTTCATAAGCTAAGTTTTTCTTAAACTCAATCCTAGCTATTTTATACGTTTGAGCATAATTTCATAAGCTAGACTTACATTAAGTTTATATTTGTTTTTACTTCTCGTTGTTCACACATAACCTATTGAGCTTATAATATTTTATACATAGTATAATTTGGGGTTGTGGGTTTGTGACATTGAGAGTGAGCTTAATTGAGTTCTCATATTGTTAGAGAACAAATCATTTGTTGTTAGCGAGCTAAATTGTGAGTTACACTTTGTAATACACTTGTACACCGAGAGGAGTGTATGGTGAGAGACGTGGTCGTCACAAAATGAGTGGGGTAGGTGGTAATGCCTAGAGGTAGGATGTAATTCCTAACACTTAAGGGAGACACGGACTAAAGACCAACACTTAGAGGGTGTAGAGTGTGATTGCAAGAATGTTGATTATAAAGTTTTCAATGAGCTAGAAAACTGAGTGTGATGTGTAAACATTTTCGGGTGAGCGTTGAAAACCTGGTGTGATAGTGGATTTCTTCTCGGGAGTGGGGAGCGGAGACCTAGGACGAAAGGTCCGAACTTCGTGATCACTTACTTGTGTTCGACTTTGTCATTGGCACATTTATTTTTATGTTTATCTTTTATCATCATTGTCTATAGTGCATTGTTTATATTGCCTTATCACACTTGTATCTTTTATTTAACTTGTTTTACCCTTGTGTATATTACATATCCTTGCATATTAGGTATTTCATATCATACTTGCTAGGATGTATTTGTTAATAGTTTTTTAATCTGTATTAAATCGGATTAGATTAGTATAAACCCTATTCACCCCCCCTCTAGGGTTCCTTCCTAGTGGCATTAGGGTTTTTCAATTGGTATCAGAGCTTGGTACTCTTTGATTTAAGGTTTAATCATCTTGAGTTAAAGATCCAAGTTATTTTATTTTGTGCTAATCTAGTCTTGAGATTTATTGTTATCTTTCTTGCATATATTTAGATATTATGAACATGCATTGTGCACCTTGTTTAGGCTATGATCCTAATATTGCTCCTAGAATAGATAATTTCCCCTATGACCGATGGTGTTCTAGATTTAATATTTTTGTTACACCTAGATATTTTGATTTATAAGAATTAATTGATAATGCTTATATTGTACCCACTTCAGAGAAATCCAAGTGAAATAAAAATGATAAAAGAATATTTACAATAAACAATATTTTGTTAGAATTTTTGCTAAACGCTTTTAATTCATTGTTTTCTAACAAGTTTGTTCATTTTGATAGCACTTTCACATTATGGAAACTCATAGAAGCGCATAAAGGGAACTTGGAGGCGATCCGATAAGCTTTGGAGGCTTCCTCTTCAAGTTCCATTGGAGCATCATGCACACAGGCACTAGGCGATAGCCCTAGTGATGTTTGCAACTTCGAATCCATTAGTGATTTATCTAGTGATGAACTTGCTTATGCTTTAGAAAAATTATTGCATGCCTACAACAAATTACATCATATCTTTTTAGATTTAAAAAATAAGCATGTTATTTTAAAATCCTATCATGAGAAGCTGGCTTCCAATTTTGATATCATTGAAAAAGAAAATATGATGCTTAAAGAAAACAATGATATTTTAAGTTTGGAAAATGAAAAATTGAGCTCATCCACTGCTAGCTGATCTCATGAAAAAGATAATATCTTGTTAGAAGTAGAAGCTAGTAAAAATAATTTAAGTTCATTTATAAATAAATATGTTTGCTCTACTTCTAATGTTAATGCTAATGTTCCTTATGATGAGTTGAATGTTGTTAAAAATCACATTTCATCCTTAGATTCAACTCTTAATACATGCATTAACAATTACGATAAGCTTATAAACATGTGTGCTAAGTCCCATGCTAAAACATCTAAACATCCTATTCATCATGCACACATGTATAGCAAAATTTACAAGTGCTATATTTGTGGTCGTAAATACCATTTGGCTAAATTTTTCTATGATGCACGTAAACCTACAAAATCAAATGTTCCTTATGCATCTCATCAAGCTTCATCATCACACATACATGCACATGCTAACAATGCTCATCATAAACATGCACGTGTGTTTAAATGTGATCTATGTGGCCGATTTGGCCATTTGGAAAAGTTTTGCTTTGATTTGAAAAAGATTTCACTTTTACCAAATAATTTTAAAAGACCACAGAAGTTTAAGTGTGATCATTGTGGTAGATTTGCTCATTTGACTAAATTTTATTTTGATTTGAAGAGAGTTTCACATTTGTAAAATGATTTTAAAAGACCATATTTATTTGCAAATGTTCCACGTGTACATCCATATGGTCCACAAAAATAAATGAGCCTCTTTCATTACACTTATTGTAATCGGAAAGGTCATTTGAGCAATTATTGTTATGACTGGACCTGTGCTCAAAATGTGCCCA
Source organism: Asparagus officinalis (assembly GCF_001876935.1). Taxonomy (NCBI): domain Eukaryota; kingdom Viridiplantae; phylum Streptophyta; class Magnoliopsida; order Asparagales; family Asparagaceae; genus Asparagus; species Asparagus officinalis. The sequence goes on from NC_033801.1 coordinate 28,033,664, forward strand.
AAAGAGATCATAACCCTAGGGCTTTAATCTTTAATGATAGGGGTCATATCCCTAGACTCTTCGGTACCAAGAGTAATTGGATACCAAAATATGTTTGATCTTTAAGCATAATTTTTTTTTGTTTTCATGTTCTTAAAGATGATTTTTAGGTTTCAAATCCATAGTTCATGATTCTTGTGTATTTTTTAATCTAATTTTGAACTATGAAAAATTTATTTTAATTTGTATTTTTGAATTCATTGTAAAACACTTCTATGATGATATTTATGTGTTTGTGCTTATGGATCATCAATTATGCTTTATAATGTATTCTATATGTGGTTTGATCAAGTCCTACAAAGAAAATTTACTTTTTTGATCAAACATCATTTTTGGATTTAAATCATGATTTATGATTTCATTTGAGTGATTTGTTTTTATTTGAAAACTTTTTTCATGATACTCATGTTCTTCTTTCCTTTGATTTCATAAATCCATTTTTATATTATTTTTATGTTTGAGTAATGAGTTACTATTTTCATATTAATATTTTTATATGTATCCTCATTGTATTTTTGTTTGTGAGTTATGTTTAGCATGCTTTCGTCTATGCTTGCTCACATATACTTGCCTTGGCCATCATTGTATATATTCCATAAAGCATTTTGATAGGGGGAGCCATCCATATTTCTTTTATTATGTTATACTCACCGTGGTTGTAGGTAGGGGAAGCCTTCGCTCTCCTTTCATTTCCCCCTTTTTGATGTTGTCAAAGAGGTAGAAATATTATGAATATATACTTCCTTGTTTATATTCATAATAATTCTAATTTATATTTTCATCTCGTATCATGCATATCTCTTTATGTAAATTATTTGTCATCATCAAAAAGGGGGAGATTGTTGGCCTTTTTGTTTTGAAGATGTTATAACAAACAATTTATAACTGATATTGTTTCTCTAGTATTTGTGTTTTTTATTTATTGTAGATAAACAATGAGTTGGAAGATGGATGCACTAGAGCTTTTATGATCATATCATTTGGAGGATGGAAGGAATAGTGGTTGAAGCCTTGCAATTCAAGTTAAAAATCCAAGTTCAAGCTTCATCCATGTTATCAAGATAAAGCTTCATTGAAGATCACAAGCTTGGGTATATTTAGTATAGATTTATATTATGTGTATTTAATACTCTAAGCTCAATATTATATACACACACATTTTATTAGTTTCTATATATATATATATACATTTTAGTTTTTGATTTTCATATTTATATAAATATGAAATTACATATTTTATATTTATTGTTTTGTTTTGGCTTAGCTTTATAGATATGAAACAATAGTTATATTCATATACACTTTCACATGATTCATATTCTATTGATTTTGGAAAAACAAACGTGTTTTGTATTATATATACATTTTTGTGAAAATAATGTATTATTATTTATAGACTTAACATTCAATGTATACATCTTTTATGAAGTCTATAAAATTATTTTGTAAAGTTTCAAAATATGGTTTAGCTAAAATATCAAAAACATGTGTTTTGTATTTTCATGTTTTGAACTAGTTTTGAAAAATGATAAGATTTTACTATTGGGAAGTATAATTCTAAAAATTCCTTTTGTAACATGTTTATTATCATGTTTATAAATATTTCTCAAAGTTTTATATTTTTCTGATTTTATTTGCTATTTTTAAAAGAGGTTTAAAAAATAGATTTACTATTCAAAATAGGCTAATATCACGTTACCAGTCGATTGGTAAGTCGACTGAAGAAAACGTCTGGAATAGCTAAAAGTTTCTGTTTTTATTCAAGTTGACTGACTAGTTGACTGATGAAGTCATCAGTCGACTGATAAGATCGTCAGTCGACTGATGAGCTGGAAAATGCCTATAACGGTCAGCTCATCAGTCGACTGATAAAACCCGTCAGTCGACTGATACTGTAACAACTAGTTTTTTTTTTATCTTTTGTCTGTTTTGATTTTTTTTTCTATATTTTTGTTGGGTTTTCTTGATCTTTGGGGTTCCCTATATATACCCCCTCATACCCAACTCTGCTTTTATCTAAGAAAATTATTTTAGTGTTTGTTTGGTTTGCGAAGAAGTTTTCACAAATGGAGGAGATCATCTTCATTGTTTGATGTTCAATCTCCATCTCTCCATCTTGTTTTTTAGGGAAGTTTTTCTTAAACTCAAACCTAGCTATTTTATACATTTGAGCATAATTTCATAAGCTAAACTTATATTGAGTTTATATTTGTTTTTACTTCTCATTATTCACACACAACCTATTGAGCTTATAGTATTTCATACATAGTATAGTTTGGGGTTGTGGGTTTGTGACATTGAGAGTGAGCATAATTGAGTTCTCATCTTGTAAGAGATAAAATCATTTGTTGTTAGCGAGCTAAATTGTGAGTTATACTTTGTACTACACTTGTATACCGAGAGGAGTGTGTGGTGAGAGACGTGGTCATCCCAAGAGGAGTGGGGTAGGTTGTAATGCCTAGAGGTAGGTTGTAATTCCTAACACTTGAGGGAGACACGGGCTAAAGACCAACACTTAGAGGGTGTAGAGTGTGATTGCAAGAGTATTGATTGTAAAGTTTTCAATGAGCTAGAAAACCGAGTGTGAGGTGTAAACGTTTTCGGGTGAGCGCTAAAAACCCAGTGTGATAGTGTATTTCTTCCTAGGAGTAGGGAGCGGAGACGTAGGACGAAAGGTCCGAACTCCGTGATCACTTTCTTGTGTTTGAGTTTCTCATTAGCGCATTTATTTTTATGTTTATCTTATATCGCCAGTGTCTATAGTGCATTGTTTATATTGCCCTATCACACTTATATCTTTTGTTTAACTTGTTTTACCCTTGTATATATCACATATCCTTGCATATTAGGTGTTGCATATCATGCTTGCTAGGATATATTTGTTAATTAATCAGCATTAAATCAGATTAGATTAGCATAAACCCTATTCACCCCTCTCTAGGGTTCCTTCCTAGTGACATTAGGGTTTTTCACATGAGGCACTAATTTTGGACTCCTTAACTTAGGGGGTTCTTTTATGAGTGATGCACAATTTTCCCCAAATTTCGTGTGCGGTTGCACACGTGGAAACCCTATTGTTTTCATTGGGAGTAAGTCCATTAATTAAGGTATTCATGGCCTTTATATTAATGTTTTCTTTAAGCCTCTCACCATCGGTCATACTACTACTACTATACTTCTCAAAATATTTCTTCTTTATAATGTCTAAGATATAAATATTAATGCATCGAAGATAAATCCCCATTCTAGCCTTCCAATTAGAAAACTTACTACCGGTGAAAAGTGGGGGTCTGGTGGTGGATTGTCCCTCAAGCATAAGCACATTCAAAGAAGCCAACCTAAAAATGTATAGAGACCAAGCTCTGATACCAATTATTGGTGATACCAATTGGAGGGGGGGGGGGGGGGGGGTGAATAGGGTTATGAGGCAATAAATATGCAAACAAAAATAAAACAATGTAATACACCATAAAATAAAATACTAAAACAATATAAAGGAGATGAGTTAGGAAATAGTTAACTAATTGTGACACGTGATATGTTCACAAGGTTCGGTTTACCGACCTACATCCCCGCTCCCAATTCTCGAGGAGAATTTTACTATCACAACCTAGTTTGGAAGCCGAAACTTCTTCACAATGATCTTCTCTTGAGATCTCACGACCACATAATAGATCTCCACAAGATCAAGCTCTCCACAAGTTATAAATAAAATAAAAGAAGCTCTCTTACAACAGCCCTATGGAAAGATAAAGAGATTGCAATTTGAAGCTTGGGATGTGGGGTTTGTAAATGTGAAAGCAAATGAAAGTTGATGCTCTTTTGAACAATAAACAACAAACTCAAGAGATTTTAAAAGTTTGCTTAGTTACTAAAGTGAATAGGGTTGGTGGGTATTTATAATTTTTCAATAGAACAGCAAAACCCCAAAGAAACAGACCGTTCAAAAACCAAGAAATCTGGAAACTGTACAAAACTAGCTGTTAGGCCGTCAATCGACTGATATTGTTCATCAGTCGATTGATGAGCTGGTCGTTACAGGCCAGCAACACGTGATCAGTTGGCTGATGAACTCGTCAGTCGACCAATGACATCGTCAGTCAACTGATTAGTCAACTAAATAAGAAACAAAAACTTTTTGATGATTCTGGCTAGTTTCATCAGTCGACTGATCCTTTGCATCAGTCAACTAATAACGGATTTTCAGCCTTTTCAGATTTTTAAAAAGGAATTTCCACGGCCTTTAAACAATAGTAAATAAATTCAAAAAATATAAACTTTGGGAAAAGTTTTCAAATATAATAACAAACTTGTTTGAAAAGGAATTTTGCAAGAAGGACCTCGTATTTGTGAAAACTTAACGTTTAACAAAAGTGTCAAAATACGAATATTGAAAATGTGTGAGTGTGTTATTCCAAGAGCTTCAAATGTAATCTATCATACTGTTTGCCTACATTAATCACTAGAGAGAAATAAAAATGCAAATATCCCTCACATATAAGAATACGATTTCTTGGTCTTGATATTTGCTCATATCTTTGATGAAGCTTCTTGAGTGTTGTGCTCTTGACAACTTTGCTTCATCACTTAGCCTCCACCTCCTTGATATCTTTGTTGTAGCTTGTTGTTCCATCCAATCCTCCAGTAAATGTACTAATAAGCTTGATATTCTTGTAATCTACAATATTACTCAACAAGCAATTAGTACTAATAATAGTGGTTGTAAAACATCATCAAAACATAAAGGCTAACAGAAAGACGGTCATTTTGGAACCCCTCACGAATAGCCAATCACCATCATATTAAATGCATAATTAGAGTCATCATTAGATCCTCCTTTAATGTCTTAATGACTTATCGGACATTGCCAGCACCGTACTCGCCTTATCACCGTCGCATTAATCACAAAGGTGACACATTCCAATCACATGAGACATTTATAAAGTCTTAGTTGAATATGTTGACTACCTGTACTTGGTCGAGATTATATTAATATCCTCATCAACTCACTACAAACAATCACATTGTCTACTGACCAAAGGTACACAATTTTGGCACACTTAGAAAACTCTATTAGTTCTTTTCCCCTCTTCAGATCATAACTAACTTGATTATCGGAGGAATCATCGGAGAACCCAACTCTAGTTAACGGATCAGCCATGAAAGGAGATCAGCCATGTAAAGGAGATCAAGAGACTCTAACGTTCTTTTCTCCTCTAACATATTGCACATGCATAGGACTCTCTTCCTATTAGGGGATCAGTCATGAAAGGAGATCAAGAGACTCTAACCTCTTTGAAATTAGCCCTAAATCCTGTTGTTAATCATCTATGCATCAATAGTTTGGAGCCTCTTTTTCTTCTTTGTATAAGATGGCTCATTCTGATCATTCAGATTGATCTCAATCCCTCCTATGGATGAAACACATAATGCGGGCTACATCACTCAAGCCCAACTAGAGGAATTTCCCTAATGGATCTCTTGATCTCTTCAATAACAAGTTGATTCCTCCACAGATGAACTTCTCAGTAGTGTTGTTCCCCAACAAACTTATCTATCGTTCATAGCTCCTCCCCTTGGAGGCCAATCTGAATAGCCTGTGCAGGAGGAGCGCACTGAATACAAACCTCCTCCACCTTGCCAACAAACTCGTTCTACCTTACATCCTCCACAATTACCGTAGCATATGGAGGCAATTAGAGAGAGTCCCAGTCTCAGCTATGAGCATGCCACATGGACGACATTGCACTGTGCTAGATATATCCACACACCTCTAGGGTCCTCTGCCAATAATTTTGCATCTGGTTACAATTGGAGAAATGCAAAACTCTTACGAAGTTTAAAATGTCACTCTGATATCCTTAATTTCACACATGGCTGCAGTTCAAGGTGAACCTAAGGATGTCAAACCTGTCATGCATCTAACACTGTGCAACAACATGTTTCACCATCACAGTAATATCTCTCTAGTGGAATCAAATACAAAAAGTGAGGGTACAAGCAGATATAGTAAATATGACAATATAATGAACACAATATAAAGAAGAGATACATTAACATTTATAATTTTGTTTCAACAAAAAAAAAGAAATACATCTGAAAATCTAAAATAAGAGTAATAATTCTCTAAACACAAGAGTCAAATGAAAATAGTACTAAGGCACTCAGCCTCCAACATGAAATGCATCTCTAAAAACTAAAAACAAATAGTAAGCTACTGTGGAGCACTAATTAACTACTAATAAATAATAGTGAACTAGAGTAAATCTTCATCAACCTGTGAGTCTACGGACGCCTGATTCACTGCCTGAAAAAGATGGAAACAACGAGGGTCAAAGCACTAGTGAGAACATCTTCACCACCCCAGGGGAAGGGGGTTAGGTGTATAAAAGTACAAGATACAACAAATATAGATTTATAAATCCTACAACCTAAACTAAGAGTAATTAATATTTAAAAATTCACAACACGAGAATAAGTACCTCGAGCGAAATAATCCAAATAAGAAAACCCTCATATATATACCATGTATCTTAAATTGTGGATCGCTAAATATTAACTCCAAAATCCTATGGATAAAATAATTAACAAAGAACAAAATAATTAACAAATAATAATATAATACCAAGCCTCATCCATAACAAATCATATCATAGCAACTCACATTTCCCTGGGGTGGTTGGCGCGGAAACAAAAATAAATATTCAATGAAAGATCTCGTCTAGGATACATAGTGCACAATAAACCATAGCCTTATACTTTAATCTCGAGGCAGGAAACATGGGAGAAAATTTACAATTTTGTTTGATTCCTTACAAAGAAAAATAGTATGGAGTATAGGTGCTCACAATATCCCGTGGCTCAGCATAACATTTTGCAGTTCACTGTAGACGTAAAAAAATACCTATAGCTTCCAGCATGCAGCTCGAGACGAAGAGAAGGTGATGAACGTCATTATCTATGTCAAAGAGGATTATTTGATACTGTAAAGTAGCAAACAAGCACACAAAATGAGTCGGCAAAGCGTACTAGTTAACAAAACACGCAAAACGATGAAACGATGGAGAAATGATACAACCAAGGCTGTGTTTCGCACCCAAAGTGCAAAACACTTAGGAGTGTTTTGTACCTATGTGTGAAACACCTAAAGTGTTTCGCACATGGTGCAAAACAACCAAGGTGTTTCTCACACATGTGTGAAGCACCCAAGGGTGTTTTGCACTAGTCAGGACTCCCGGATGCGTTTTAACGGTTTTCGATATGTTTTAACGGTTTTGGAGCCTCCCTAATTACTTTGAGGATATCCTTAAATGTCAGAGAGCTATTACTAACTGAAGATAAGGCTAAATCACAAATTCTTATCTGAAAATAGGGCATCCAAAGCTTATAAATACACCCCTAGGGCCCTTATACACGAGTAATCTGGAATTTCAGAGCTTGGAGGTAAGTTGCTATCCCTGTGAGAGGAGAGCAATGAATTTCAGATCTAAATGCGAGATCTTGGTAAGTTTTTTAATATAAATAGGAGGAGTTCGATAGATATATAGCCCCTACATCAGTTTCCTTAAGATCATACTGTTGTTGGATATTGAGAAGAGTACTTATCTCACATCGTTGAGAATTTACATCAATTCTTATTTCTTCTACGAAACGAGATCAACCGAATTTGATACTCAACGATCCACGGATCAAAGAGACCCCGACACATGCAAAGATCTCACGTAAGTAGCGAGCAATAAACGATCCTGTGTGTGTTTTTAGAAAGTCTTTATTTATTTTTATTCGTGTAAAAAAGTCTTATAAAAAGGCTCCTTCTTTCGAACCTTGTAATGGATTTTGCAATAAAAATTATTTTCGATGCAAACACGCTGGTGGCTACAGTGGAA
>NC_033801.1:28041835-28091641 GCF_001876935.1 Asparagus officinalis
GGGAGCCAACGGCCTCTCTGCTGAGGCTATCATGTCACAACCAAGGATCAAGATCCCGGTTGATGCAGCGGTCGAGTACGAGTTCGACCAAAAAAAATTCGAGGAGTACGTCTCATCCTCTTCCTCCAGATCCTCCTCCCCTCACAAGTGTAGAAAATCTATTGTTTGAAGAAGGTTCGCTGGTCTTCAGATCTAAAGACCCAGGGTGATAACTCTCGCCCAATCATTATTGAAGGTTCCTCTCACAACACCCCTACGACATCCAATAAAGCTAAATATGTGACTCGCAACAACTCCTCTTCAGTCAAGGAGTTGTCCGCTGAATGCGCACTAGTTCTGACGAAGAGGGCTCATCAGAGGTGGCGCCAATATCTCATGCTCTAACTCGCCAAAGCCTTAAAACTGGTTGACGGGATCCGTTATCATGAGGATTTGGAGTTTAAGAGGCATCAAGCGACTAAGCCACCACAACAACTAGTAAATGATTACTCCTCCAAACCATCAACCAACAAGTTGGTCCGGGTTAAAAGGACTCGCTCAACTCTTGAGGAGCACATCCAGAAACATCACACACTACTTGCGTATACACGAATTCTTATACAGAAAGTGCAGGAATTGTAGAAGAAAGAGGTAGCCAAAGAACTGCCAAAATCACGCCAAGTCTAGATACCGAAGTCCAAGACAACACCAAAATCAACTCGGACAATCCCCGAATCAGCCTCTCTACACCGGGACAGTCTGAACTGTCTCGCACCTGGCCAAGACAGTTCAGACTGTCTCACAAATGGCCACGATAGTATAGACTGTCTCGCGCTAGCCCTAGCTCCCGTGGGTGTTTCCAAGCATCCTTCAGCCTCCGTTCCCGCTTCGTCTACTTCTGTATCTCCGGTGAATACTTACGATAGCGTTGATCTTTCAAAGTTTAAGATTATGATTATGGATCGCCTTGGTCCTCTATGCAAAGATCAAGGCAAAGCTCCTGTTAAAGCACACTTAGGTCTGGTGAACAAATCCCGACCGACTCTTCAGACTAGGGGTTGTACACGCCCTCTTATCAAGTCGATTCCTATAACCGCCCGCTTGGGGGTGCGTGCGAAAGACCAGGAGCCCGTTAAGGTCCCACCCTTACAAAGGCATGGTTCCAAACGTGTGACTCCCAAGAACGCTAACAAGGGGTTATCCCTCTAGAAGAAAATATGTTCGTCAGACGACAGTGTTATACCTAGAGATTCAAACCGACAGCCGATAGGTTCCTCTGCCCACAACGCCGATGAGTTGTACTATCGGGCTAGGGTACGAACAAATCTCAAAAGAGAAGTATCCCAGAATTGAACTCTCAATATATTTGTGAGAGGCTTATTAGGACAGTATTCTCAGAATGTAACTGGCCTACGACCGCTCCACGAAGGGTCTCAGTATTTGAAAAACCTTCCATTGAAGCACCCAAATCTAAATCAAGATGCTTCCGCAAAAGGAGATTGGTCATTCAGGATAACGAACACTTAGAAGTCACCATCGACATGGTCAATAAAGGAAATTCAACACGGTGTTCCATTCCCGATTCTTTTCTAAGGGTGTCCCAGCGTCTCACTTGGCTACAGTCGGGGACCATCAGACCGAGGCCAAATAAAGGATAATCCTTAGATGATGAAGCATCAAACACTTTCTCTGTGATTTCTTTTGACAATATAGTCTCTAACATGGTACGAACTTGAGAAGCGTTCATGGTCACTACTGAATAAATGGCTCAAATGCTTCAAGAAGCTTTGGGTAAGCAGAAAGAAGAATTTAAAGCCGAAATAGAGTTGACCATGCAACAGATGAGGGGGTTACATGCCCAACAGCTTCAGGCCTTATCAAATCAGCTTGTTGAGACCAGTCATCGCAACACTACCAATCTTGTAGATAGCGACTCAGAATTGGAGGAAAATCACAACGCTGTTACCTCCCTTGATGACAAAAATGATAGGGGTGGTCCAATCGATAATAATAACATTAAGGGTAGTCTAATTGAGCCTCCTTAACCTCCTCAGCAATCCCTAAAGAAAAATACGGATGAGGATAAGAAGATGAAGGACCTCGAGAGTAAAAGCAACACCTTGATGTCTACTCAAGAGGTGAAGAAGACTGACATCCCGTGTCCATACCCAATAGAATGGGAGTCAATTCCATATCCGACGAAGTTCAATATAATTAACTTCACACCGTTTGATGGAAAAGGTTCACCCACTCAGCACCTGATTTATCTCAAGTCCCACCTAGGCGTGATCTCTAGAAATGAACCTCCAATGGTTCGGTCATTCGTTGGCACCTTTCATGGAGCTGCCTTTGATTGGTACCGCCATCTCAAGCCAGGAACTACCAACAGCTAGGAGGATATGGAGAGCATGTTTCTCACCAATTTCTTCGATGATGATAAGGAGTTGTCAATCGAAACACTCTTCGATATGAAGCAGAGGGACGGAGAATCGGTCAACAACTTCGTCAAGCGCTTCTGGAATAAGACGATAAATTACCGAGACCAGGTCATCAACTCGGTCGACTCCAACTCATAAGACCTTGGTACGTTTTTGGAATAAAACTAAGGCATGAAGCCTAATCACCTCGACTTAAGAGTTTCTCAAAGTGTTAGCGTCCACTCAAAATGCCTCCAAAATTTAAAGACGAACTTATACATGGTCAAAGAAAATTACGAATACTTAAACATATGAGAACACAATCATAAAGGTGAAAAAATAATTCTAATTGACAAAGGTGAACCTTTTTTCATCTATATATTCAAAATTCTTACAATACGAAAGCATTTATAAAAGCAAAAATGAGGCAAAATACATATGAACCCCTAAGGGGTCAAACCTATAGCGAGTGCGAACTTGAAGCTAGAGCGACTCTGGGAGCTGGAGCAAAACTTGAGACTAGAGGGGTAACAGCAGTAAAAGTCAGTGGAGGAGACGATCGAGGCTCGGACTTGACCTCTTTGTCCACTTCCTCTTTGGGCTGGCTCACCCAACTATCATGGGCCGAGTCCTCGCCTGTTACATGAGCCGACTCTTCATAATCTTCATCCCCGTTCTCACATCAAGCACAAGCCCCACTCCTCTCCTCTCTATCTCCTACAGAGTGCTAAGGCAATTAGCCAATCAAGGGGGTTAGTAGAACTACTTAGGATTGATCTTGTGGTCGACCGGAAGCTACATCTTTATATAGTAAAACCTACATTACAGAGTACCGTTGTGATAATTTTTAATGATCTCAAACCGGTAGGCTTTGGACTCCAAGTGGTTGAGGTGACCCTACAATGCATGTATCTTGGCAAGATGTGACTTGTGTTATTGCTCGACCCCCAATGCAGCTCAGGTGGCCTCTTACCTCAACTTCTCATGAGTGAGCTCCTCCTCCTCTAACCGGTTTTGTAGGGCCTTAACATTTAAACAAGCCAGACGAGCCTGCTCAAAAGCATTAGCACTCTTCTGCCTCTCAACCTTGATCTCTTCCTTCAGATACCTTATAGTGTCATCTCGCATATGAAGCTCGTGCTTTAGGTGATCGAGGTCTTCTTGTAGCTTCTTTATTTGGGAAGAATTTTGGCTATTTGAATTCATCAAGCCCTTTAACTTTCCATCCTAGATCTCAACTTCCTGCTTTAGTTTGTTTTAGTCTCTCTTCCAGCAGGCTAATTCATCTTCCTTGGTAGTCAATTTTAGGTTAGCAGCCTCCCAAGCTACCTTCTCAGCTTCTAGTTTCTCTGGGAGCTTGAAGTAGATCTCCCAGATATCCTCTAAGCACGCGAATACCTTTTGCTCCACCAAAGCTCCTCGAACTAAATAACTCCTCAGGTTCTGCCAGAGACCACAATCGAACATAGCAGAGATGATCTTATTATCCTTAGGTAGAAAGAACTGATCTAAGGCTCTAGCTTGGGTCATCCTGGATTCCAAGGCTAACCCCCTCTTGTCAATATTTCACCTAGGGACGAACTGATTCTCCTCTGACGGCTCTCTATCATATCTAGGGCCAACTTCATGCATCCTCATTAATAGTTTTCTCAGCTCCCCCCACACTTTTGGTGTAAGCTCTTTAATGCAGTGGGGGAAAGGCCACCCAAAATGCTATCCCCCTCGGCAGAGGTGCCTCCTCAGTGGCCGACACTTTGCCTTGTTGGTGAACCGACTAGGTCAGCACGACAGGAGTTTTTTCCTTCTTAGCTTGAGCTTGATCCCCTTCAGGCTTGTCTATAATGATCTGAGTTCCCTTTTTCTCTTGTAGGGGGCTCATCATTGATAATGACAATGTCTAAAGGCATGGCTAGAGAATCCTCTTGGATAGGGACAGCAGAAGTGTCACCTTCTAAAGCTTCCTAGGGGAGTGGGGTCTAGCCTGACAGTTGACTCGCCACACCCCTCTGTGTAGAAGACGATGTTTCCATCTTCATCATAACTCCAACCTTCTCTCTCAAAGCTTCAGCACTTTCAGAGGGGCCTTGGTTGCCCACCTTCCTCGGTCTCCTCCTCTTCTTCTCAGACCTCTCAGCCTGAACAGTGGCAGAGCTTGACCCAGCCAATCGACCTGTGACCTCGGCCACATTGGCCTCTATCTCCTAGGCCTCCTCAGGAGCCAAGTCAGAGCGATGATGCTTCTGGGCCTCGTAGATGGCCCTTTTGAGATCAAGCTAGAGGGGCCACCAGGGATGTCTCGAGGTCATCGAGTTGTAGCACCAACACTACTACAGTATTGTTGGACCCTAGAGGGGAGGGGGGTGGGAGGGGGAGTGATTAGGGTCTGAAGGCAATAATAGTACAATAAAAATTAAAGGCAAGCAATCACCACAAATTTAAAATCCTGAATAAAAGAAAGGTTAAGATAGAAATCGTTATCCAAATGACGTGCGATGTGTTCACGAGGTTCGGCTCTCTAGCCTATGTCCCTGTTCCCCACTCTCGAGGAGAATTCACTACACAACCTGGTTTGAAAGCCGAAACTTCTTCTACACAATGATCTTCACGAGATCTCACACCAACAAAATTGATCTCCACGAGATCACCACATATCAGCAGTAACAGAAGAAGAGCTCTCTCTATACAGCAGTCCTATGGCAAGGAGAGAGATTGCACTTAAAGCTTTGGGTATGGGATGTGTAGGTGCAAAAATAGGGAATTGAGGATTTGAAAGTTGAAGCTTTTAAACACAAGAATTAACCACAATAAATTTTCTCTTGCAAAGTTAGTTCTTAAATAAAGGGGTAGTTGGATATATATAGGGAGTTGAAAGAAGAAGCCAAAAACCCTTGTAAAAGGACCAAAAAGCCATAAACAAACAAAACAGAAAACTAGTTGTTACTGTGCAACAACTCTCTGATGAGTCGACTTATGGGTTTACTTATGAGTCGACTTATATGAGTCGACTTAGCAGAAGAAAAATTACAACTCCGCTGCACTTCGTGAGTCGACTTATGAGTCGACTCATGAATCGACTAATGATTCGACTAAACGTGCACAGATCTGAAGTGCACAGAAAAACTCAACTTTAAACCATATTTAAAATATCAAATAAATTCCAAAAATTATAAAATTTGGGGAATAGTTTATAAACGTATAATTGAGCATGTTCCAAAAGAAAGTTACCAAATATGATTCCCCGTTTGTGAAATCTCTTAGTTTTGAAAAAACATGTAAAACATGTACATAAATTTCTTAGTTTTGGAACAAATGAGTTAAACAAAGATTTGAAATATTTTCAAATGATTTTATAGATTTAAATAAAAGATGTTTTAAGTCTATAAACTAATATCTTAGTATTTTGTCAAAATCACATTAAAACACAAATGTGTATGTGTTATATCCCAATAGCTTCAAATAAAATCTATAACTACTTGCCTACATTATAGCACTAGAGAGGAAAAAAATAGCAAATATCCTCACATAGAATTGCATTTCTTTGAGTCTCGATATTGCTTTGAGTTGATGAAGCTTCCACTTGTATATGTTGTTCTTGATTAACATTTGCTTCATCACATTGCCTCCACCTACAATAGATATTAACGTTGTAGCTCATATTCTATCCAATCCTCCATTTATGGTACTAACAATCTTGATATTTATATTAACTATAATATCATCCAACAAGCAATTAGTACCGATAATGGTGGTTATAAATCATCATCAAAACAAAAGGCCTAACAATCTCCTCCTTTTTGATGATGACAACCAACCATTATATTTGAACGAAATAAATATAGCTTACAGATAGGTGCTCCCCCTATCTATGAGCTCCCCCTTACTATGTGCACAAGTGAGGAGATTTCTCTCCCCCTTTGTCACCATCAAAAAGGGAAATATAAAATGAGAAACATACTTAAATTTATAAAATGTACCTCAAGTGTTGGTCTCACCGTATCACCTTCTTCAAATGTTTGGATTTACGACCCCTACCAGCATTACTACCAACCCACTCCTCTTGGAATCAACCCCGGTCCTCCCACACACTCCTCTTGGAAATTTGTATGTGCTTAAGCATGTTATAAAAATGAGGCATATACTATGTAACCAAGCAAACAAACAAGCAAAGAAAAATTTTCAAATAATGCATAGGCCCAAACCATTTCTTATGCGATAAAAATCTTCTTTACTAAGAGGCTTAGTAAAGATGTCCACTAATTGAGATTTAGTATCAATATGAATAAGGGATACATCTTTCTGCTCCACATGGTTACGTAAGAAATGATGGCGTACATCAATATGCTTAGTTCTTGAGTGCAAAACGGAATTTTTGGAAATGTTTATGGCACTAGTGTTATCACAAAATTTTTTTGTATTTTGAAAATACAAATCATAATCAACTAAACTTTGTTGCATCCATAAAAGTTGGGCACAACATAAGCTGACGGTAATATATTCTGCTTCCGTAGTGGACAGGGCAACACAATTTTATTTCTTGGAAGCCCAAGAGACAAGGAAGTTATTCAAAAATTGACATGTACCACTCGTACTTTTGCGATCTATCTTACAACCGGCAAAGTCGGCATCACAAAAACTATAAAGATCAAAAGAGGTGCTTTTAGGATAAAATAAATAAAGATCAATTGTTCCATTGGTATATTTGATAATTCTTTTAACCACAATCAAATGAGATGTTTTAGGAGAAGTTTGAAAACATACACATGCATACACACTAAACATGATATCGGGTCTACTAGCGGTAAGGTAAAGAAGACTACCTATCATACCTCGGTATAATTTTTGATCTATATCCTCACCACTATCATCTGCATCAAGCTTGATACTTGTACTCATGGGAGTTGGTGCATGCTTAGAGGTCTCCAATCCAAACTTCTTCACCAATTCTCTAGTATACTTGCTTTGTGAAACAAGAATCTCATCCTTAGTTTGCTTGACTTGGAGCCCAAGAAAGAATGTGAGCTCTCCCATCATGCTCATCTCAAAGTGATATTACATAACTTTAGAAAATTCTTTGTGTAAAGTTTTATTAGTAGCACCAAAAATGATATCATCAACATATATTTGAACTAAAATAAAATCATTTTTCTTTTTTTTTACAAAAAGTGTGTTATCAATCTTCCCTTTAGAAAAAACATTTTCAATAAGAAAACTAGAGATGCGAGCATACCAAGCTCTAGGAGTTTGTTATAACCCATATAAAGCTTTTTGAATCCGGTAAAAATGATTAGGAAATGAATGATCCACAAAACCGGGGGCTTGCTCAACATAAACTTCCTCTTCTATAAAACCATTTAAAAAGACACTTTTAACATCCTTTTGAAATAATTTGAAATTCTTAAAGCTTGCAAAAGCCAAAAACATTCTAATAGATTCTAACCTTGCAACCGGTGCAAATGTTTCATTATAGTCTATGCCCTCCTCTTGATTGTATCATTGGGCAACTAAACAAGCTTTATTTCTTGTTACTATGCCATATTCATCAAGTTTATTTCTGAAAACCCATTTAGTTCCAATCACACTAACATTGTTAGGTCTAGGAACTAATTTCTAAACATTATTTCTTTAAAAATTGTTTAGTTCATCATGCATAGCCAAAACTCATCTTTTAAAGCATCATTAATCTTTTTAGGTTCTATTTGAGATAAGAAAGTCATATTACCACATTCACTCAAGACCTTTGAGCGAGTTAGAACCCCTTGTGAAGGACTCCCTATAATTTGCTCCTTTGGATGATTTGATGCGAATTTCCATACTTTGGGAAGTTCTTCTAGCTCATGAGTGTTGATGCTTTACACATCCTTTTGTGTATCTATTGAGGGTGTTTTATTTAATTGCAAGCCTTCCAATCCTCCCACAAAATCATCATCATCATTATTCCTAGGTAAACTATCTTGTAAACTAATATTAGTCTCATCAAAAGTAACGTTTATAGATTCTTCAACAACAAGTGTTTTTTCGTTGAAGACTCTATAAGCCTTACTTCTAGGTGCATATCCTAGGAAAATGTCAACATCAATTTTAGAATCAAATTTATCATGGTGATCTTTTGTATTTAAAATAAAACATTTACAACCAAAGATACAAAAATACCCAATAGACGGAGTTTTGCCATAAAATAGTCTATAAGGAGTTTTCTTGAGCTTAGGTCTAATCAAAACACGGTTTAAAACATGGCAAGCTGTATTGACGGCTTCCGTCCAAAAGTACTTAGGCAAATCAAAAGAATTTAACATAGTACATGCCATCTCTTGTATTGTATGATTTTTTCGTTCAACAACACAATTTTATTGTGGTGTTCTTGGGGTGGAAAATTCATGAGTTATACCATGATGTGTATAAAAATTATTAAAAAAGTTATTTTGAAATTCACCACCATGATCACTTCTAATTTTAACAACTTTCAAATCTTTTTCATTTTCTATTCTTTTTACTAAAAAGGAAAATTCTTCAAAACATTCATTTTTATTTTTAAGAAAGATTGTCCATGTAAAGCGAGAAAAATCATCAACAATAACAAACACATAGTGTTTTCCTCCTAGAGAGGTAACACGCATAGGACCAAATAGATCAAGATGTAATAATTGCAGGGGTTTAGAAGTTGATACCTCATTGATGGATTTGAAGGTAGATTTGGTTTGTTTACCTTTAGCATAAGCTTCACAAACGGTATCATTGATGAAATGTAAGTTTGGTAACCCCTTTACAAGACTCCTTTTGGATAGCTTGGATATCAATTCCATGTTGGCATGACCAAATCTTTTATGCCATATCCAAGGATTCTCATCAATTGCCACAAGGCACTTCACATCTTAATTGGCTAATTCGTTCATCTCAAAAATATATACATTAGATTTTCTATTAGCAACAAAAATAATTTTTCTATTCATGCTAATAATGCACTTATCCGGTTTAAAAGAGATATCAAAACATTTATCACTTAATTGGCTAATACTAAGAAGATTATGATTTAAGCCTCTAACCAAATAAATATCTTCTATAACGAGAGAAGGTATCTTACCAATATTACCAATGCCAATAATTTTACCTTTCTCAATCCTTGATAGGGTTACAAATAGCTCTTTGTTGCCCGTCATGTGATGTGAGTAACCACTATTAAGGTACCACATCCCTTTACATCGTGTTTGTGATGTTCCCTACATAAGATGACGTAGAAACTTTAGGTACCCAAATCTTGGGTCCTTGGGAGTTAGTGTATTTGGTACCTTTGGGTACCCATGCCATATCATAATAATCCACATTATTTTTAATTCTACAATGGGTGGATATGTGACCATGCTTCATGCAATATGTGCATACAAAGTGTTTCTTATGTGTAGAAACATATGATCTATGATGTTCATTTCTTTGAAAACGATGATGATTAAAGTATGCATGAGTGGTGATCTATGATGTTCATTTCTTTGAAAACGATGATGATTAAAGTATGCATGAGTGGGTTTAATTCTACTGTTAGCAATCTCTAGTCTTTTAATTTTAGATCTTAATTGTTTGTTTTCAAAATCAAGGTCTCCTATCAATTCATCTTTTTGAGCAAGAGAGGATTGTAATTGCTCAACCATGGAAGCATGCGATTTTTAAATGAAGAGTATTCTTTAGCTATTCTTTTAAATTCAACATTTAATTCTTCTAATGCGGTAGCTAGATCACATTGCATATAAAAAGATTCACTTTCGGAGTCGGATATAATTACCTCATCTTCATCGGCCATAAAGCAAATGTTATGGTCATGAAGAGCAAACTTTGCTCCTTCCTCATCGCTATCTGAATCGCTTGGTTCAAATTCATCCCATCCGGCATACATCGCCTTCTTTTTCTTGTACTTCAAATATTTTTTTTTTGATCTTTGGGCAATCCTTGGCAAGATGACGTGGTTCATTGCACTCAAAGTATTTTCCTATACAAGAAGAAAACTTGTTGTTAGATTGGTTATTAAAATTCTTGTTTAATTTTATTAGTTTAGAAATCCTTCTAGAGAGGTGAGCCACTTCTCTAGAAACATCGGTTTTACTATCCGAGGAGGAGGAGTTATCGATAGCTCCTTTGAGAGCAACGGTCTTCACTTTGTGGGATGGTTCCTCAATTGCCCGTGGGGGCACTTCCTCTACTTCCTTCTCTTTGATCTTCTTCTCGTAGACTTTGAGCTTGCTAATGAGACAATCAAGGGTTAGTGTGGTGAGATCGTGAGCTTCCTCTATGGCCGTAGCTTTGGGTTCCCACACTGGAGACAATGATCGAAGAATCTTGTAGTTCATCTCTTGGGTTAGCAACTTCTTATCTAAGCAATGCAATTCATTGATAATATTAGTGAATCGAGAGAATATAGTATCACTGGATTCATTAGGAAGCATTTTAAACAATTCATAATCATGCATGAGCCCACTAATTTTTGATTCCTTAACTTGAGGGGTTCCCTCATGTGTGATACAAAGTTTGGTCCAAATTTCGTGAGCGGTAAAACAAGTAGAAACCCTATTATATTCATTTGGTGTGAGGCCACAAATTAAGGCATTCATGGTCTTAACATTAAGATTAGCTTGGAGACTCTCACCATCGGTTATTGAGCTAGTTTTAGACTTTTCTACATATTTCTTTTCAATAATATCTAGGATGTCAAGATCAATGCAACGAAGATAGCTTCTCATTCTAGCTTTCCAATATGTAAAGTTGCTACCGGTGAAAAATGGGGGTCTAATGGTGGGTTGTCCCTCTAACATATGCACATTCATTAAAGCCTCCATAAGATCTTTTCTCTAAGGTGGTTAGACAAAAAAACAAGTATAGAGACCAAGCTCTGATACCAATTGTTGGACCGTAGAGAGGGGGGGTGATTAAGGTCTGAAAGCAATAATAGTGCAATAAAAATTAAAGGCAAGCAATCACAACAAATTTAAAATGTTGAATAAAAGAAAGGTTGAGATAGAAATCGTTATCCAAATGACGCACGATGTATTCACAAGGTTTGGCTCTCTAGCCTACGTCCCCGCTTCCCACTCTCGAGGAGAATCCACTACACAACCCGGTTTGAAAGCCAGAACTTCTTCTACACAACGATCTCCGCGAGATCTCACACCAACACAGTTGATCTCTGAGATCACCACACTATCAGCAGTAATAGAAGAAGAGCTCTCTATACAGCAGTCCTATAGCAAGGAGAGAGATTGCACTTGAAGCTTTGGGTGTGGGATGTGTAGGTGCAAAAACAGGGAATTGAGGATTTGAAAGTTGAAGCTTTTAAACACATGAATTAACCATAATTAATTTTCTCTTGCAAAGTTAGTTCTTAAATAAATGGGGTAGTTAGATATATATAGGGAGTTGAAAGAAGAAGCCAAAAACCTTGTAAAAGGACCAAAAGCCATAAACAAACAAAACAGAAAACTAGCCGTTACTGTACAACGACTCTCTGATGAGTCGACTTATAGGTCGACTTATGAGTCGACTTATATGAGTTGACTCAGCAGAAGAAAAATCATAACTCCACTGCACTTCGTGAGTCAACTCATGAGTCAACTAAACGTACACAGATCTGAAGTGCACAGAAAAACTCAACTTTAAACCATATTTAAAATATCAAATAAATTCCAAAAATTATAAAATTTGGGGAATAGTTTATAAACATATAATTGAGCATGTTCCAAAAGAAAGTTTACAAATATGATTCCCCGTTTGTAAAATCTCTTAGTTTTGAAAAAACATGTAAAACATGTACATAAATTTCTTAGTTTTGGAACAAATGAGTTAAACAAAGATTTGAAACATTTTCAAATGATTTTATAGACTTAAATAAAAGATGTTTTAAGTCTATAAACTAATATCTCAATATTTTGTCAAAATCACATTAAAACCCAAATGTGTGTGTGTTATATCCCAATAGCTTCAAATAAAATCTACAACTAATTGCTTACATTCTAGCACTAGAGAGAAAAGAAAAATAGCAAATATCCTCACATAGAATTACATTTGTTTGAGTCTCGATATTGCTTTGATTTAATGAAGCTTCCACTTGTATATGTTATTCTTGATTAACATTTGCTTCATCACATTGCCTCCACCTCATATAGATATTGACGTTGTAGCTCATATTTCATTCAATCCTCCATTTATGGTACTAACAAGCTTGATATTCATATTAACTATAATATCATCCAACAAGCAATTAGTACCGATAATGGTGGTTGTAAATCATCATCAAAACAAAAGGGCTAACAAGTATGTCCTTATTGATTTCAAGCAATGAGGGGCAAGTTAAGATAGCATCAGCTATAAAGACCCACACAAATCTCTCTTTCCAGTCCTTATTAGATTCAGGGCATTGGAGATGAGTTTATAGTCATCCAATAGTTGTAGATAGTAATGGCTCTCTTGCTAATTCACCTTTACATTGATGATATGACCGAGAACTCTCAGAGTCAGTTCAACCCTAGTCGGTCATAGATGACCAAGAACCCCACAATGGTAACTATGGACTTTGGCTTCATCTGCGATAGCAAAACTCCTAGGGTTTTGAAGATGCGGTGGAGAAAAGTGTGGAGTGGAAGATGTAGGCTGTACTCAAAGTGTTTGATATTGTCACATTGCCTACTGACTAAAGGTACGCAATTTTTGCATGCTTAGAGAACTATATCATTTCTTTTGTCCCCTTTAAATCATCATAACTAACTTGATCATCAAAAAAATCATCAGAAAACCAACTCTAGTCCTCTAATGTATTGCACATGTGTAGGACTCTCTTCCTATTAGGAGATCAAGCATCAAATGAGATCAAGGGACCCTAACCTATTTAAAATTACCCCTAAATCCTGTTGTTAATTATATATGCATTAACAACAAAAAAAAACGTCTCATTTTCATGGTGTCCATGGGTGAGAAAGTAGCTTTCCCAATGGTAACTTCTTCATTATCCTTTTTTAAACTGAAATTCAATGTGACAATGAGGTTGAAAGTTCCATATCATGCATCATTAATGATATATAAATCTGAAATGAACCATAATCTTAGTTTTGTGATTGAGAATGAAGATGATTTGAAGTGTGTGGAGGAACATAATCGCAATATTAGTTGTGAGGAGATCCTTATGCAGACTATTGTAATATAGAGGTTTGCACTTCTGAAAACACCTAAAAGAAACCTTCTAAAATGTAAATTATCGTTAGACTTTAGGGAAAGTTTTGATTTCAGTGGTTAAAGTTTGGAGAAATGATAAGTATAGAGTAATGTTTCAGATTTAATGTTATATACAACAGACGCATGTTAACTATATGCACTAGTTGTTAAGCTTACTAGATTGGTGTTAGTTTTAATAATCACACGTTAACTATTAAACTTTTTTTTATAAGTTTAACAATAAATTATTATATTTTGTATTATTTTTAGTTTTGATATTGGGATCTGATTGGTTTTTAAATTTGTGCAGCATTATTATTACATTGAACTCATAGTGTGATCATAGTAATCACGTAACCATTTATTATTCAGAGAGAATACCCAACAAAAATCTGTGTGATGAGAATGTAATGAGATCTAGTGACATTATTAACAATATTATCATGATTCTCACATGGTGACAAATTGCATTAACCAAAGAAGGACAATAATTTAAAAATGCTGATAAATTAACATTAGCTTTAGTATACTATTCTATGGCCAAAAAGTTTAAATTTGGATTCGCAAAGAACAAACCAAAATACATTTGAGTTTTTTTTGCTAATATAAGGAAACTTATAGCTACCCTTGGGTGTTAGTTGCCTCTCCTTTTAAGAATGAAATAAAACATCTTATTAAGAAGCTTGTGAACAAACACACTTATGGGCAGCATGACAACTTCAGTTTTTTCAATGGCATCTCGCAAATACATTGCAACACAATTGCAACCACTGTCGGCTAGAAATCCACTCTATTAATGTGCAAAAGGAGTTCCTCATAAAGTATAGACTCATGATTGATTATAGTAAGATATGATGGAGGTAAATAGAGAATATGAGCAATTATATGGGGATACTTATGAGTTGTACGATCAACTACAATGGTAAAAATTTGAACTAGACTCTTACTTTTTTAATTATCTTCTAAGTATATGCATTACATGTTAAACATAAACTGTAGATGTGAATGTTGATGAATGATTGTTAAGTTCAACCTTTAACTATTAGCCTTAATGAATGACTATTAAGTATAATAATTGGGTGTTAATATTAATAGCTAGCTGTTAACTTTTACAATTAGTTTATAATTTAACTGAATTATGTAGCCTAAACATAATATGTTTTGTAATTATTGTCATTGGTATGAGTGCATAGTTAAGAAGACAAATCTAGGTAGCTATATTTGCATTGAATAGAGTGAAAAAAGGTTTACAAGACTCTTTATTTATTATGTTACTTGGATAAACTGTTCTTTGAGTACATGTTGGCCCCTTATATTTTTTTGATGGTATCTTTTTAAAAGATTGATATAAAGGTATACTTCTTAGTGCCATAGCATACAATAGAAATCAAGTCATATTTTCCTTAGCTTATGACATATGTGACCATAATTTTTTTATTATTTAAAATCAGCTCCTCCAAGTTTTATGGTCCATACTTTATAAAAGGCCTTGGAGGAGCCAATTTCAGTTAATAAAAATTTCCTAGTCATATATGCAATAAGCTAAGGAAAATATCACTTGATCTCTATCGTATGCTATAGCACTAAGAATGATACCTTTATATCAATCATTCAAAAAGGTACCATTAAAAAATGTAAGGGCTTTACATCTACTCAAGAAACCATTAATGCAAGCATCATAACAAATGAAGAGTATGGTAAACCTTCCTTCACTCTATTAAGTGGGCAAAGTTATACCATTTTTTGTCAAAGTTATATAATGCTTGTTAACTATATGCAGTAATCACATTTTATTACACTTTTATGC
The DNA here is from genome assembly GCF_001876935.1 of Asparagus officinalis. NCBI lineage: Eukaryota > Viridiplantae > Streptophyta > Magnoliopsida > Asparagales > Asparagaceae > Asparagus > Asparagus officinalis. The sequence goes on from NC_033801.1 coordinate 28,057,223, forward strand.
ACTCATTATATATTTTATTTAAATAAATATATAACTAATAACTTGTTTTCTCTTAATCTGCAGGAAATGAAGAATTAATAGCTCAAAGAAAACTCAAATATCCTCATTTTTCAACCTATTATTGATGCCCAAGATCAAACCAATCAGCCTATAGAACCCCAAGAAATAAGGATCCAAAATAAAAAGAAATCAAGTCAATTTTATATTCTGGATGATTAGTCGTAAAAAAACAATATTATCTCCCAATACAAAAGTCAATATCTAACATATGATATATAAAAATCACCTATCGTGATGAGATGGATCTATCTACAGTTTTAAGATTTTGAGATTCTAATCAATTCACCAATAGATTAGTCAATCGGTTGGCCAATCAATTAGCCAATCGATTGGTCAATCGGTTGGCCAATCAATTGGCCAACCGATTGGTTCGTAACTGAATTGTTTTGTGGCTGAGGTTTAATTCTTGGAGCCCAAGATAAATCCAATGGCCCTTGTTATTTACTATAAGCTACAAATAGGGGTCGAAAATGATGAGTTTAAGTGTGAAAAGTTTTATAAAACTTTGTTGCGAGAGGAGAGATAATCTTAATTGAGAAGACATTCCAAAATTATAAGGTTTATTTGTAATTGACTAGAATTTTTACCTCTTTAAAATTTTCTTTTCTTCTCTTTATTAATTGATGTAGATGAAGATGAAAATAAAGACAAAGATGAAGATTTACTTTCAAGAGGCCAACCCCTTGCAATGTAAGTTTTTCTCTTTCTCTTTTATTTTCTTGCTTCAAAAAGTCATGTTTTAGGATTTTGTTTTCTTTTTATGTTGGTAGATTAGATTTAGTTTGTTCCTTGTAGAGTAGATTTACTTTCATATCTTTTATTTTTATTATTTTCTTGTATTTTACTTTTATAGTATAGATTTACTTTCTTACATTTTTATTTTTATAGTTTAGATTTACTTTTATGCTCATAGTTTAGATTTTTTTTGTTCTTACTCTTATAATTTGTTTTTATTTTTCTTGTATTTTTGTTCTCCTTTTTCATGCTTTCTACTCTAGATTTTATCTCCTTGTTCTTAGTTTCTAAAATGTATAACTGAAATGTTGTAGGAATCCTAAAATTATATGAAACTATTTTGTTTCATTTATGATTTATTGATTGCTCTCTTGTGTTTAAAATGATTATGTTTAGGGTAATCAAATAGAGACCTAATTAGTAGAAGAAGAATTTGATATTCTATATTTTTCATGAATGATTTGATAGATTATTTTTATGAATTCTAGAATTATTATCTAGTTGTTATTCTTTTCATGAACATTAATTTTATTTTCATGATAATTTGATATCTTATACTTTTCTTAAGTGAAATGATAGTTTATGCTTAGTAAATCTAAAGTAAAATATGATAAAAAGAGAATAGTTCATAAATTCTAAATAAAACAAATTAGTAGATTCTATTCTAGATTCCTATCTTATCCACTTAATTTCCTCATCTTTTTTAGATTGATTTCTCACTTGATTCCTCTTTTCCTATTTTTATTTTTATTTGTAGTTCTTTTGTGGTTCTATTTCTTATTGTTTCCTTTTGTTCCCTTTTCCTTTTTCCTCTTATTTTCTTTTCTTCTTGATTTTGTTGTTTTCTATTTTTTTTATTTCTCCTCATTATTATTCTTTATTTTCTTTTATTTGTTCACTCTCTTTCTCCCCTCTTGTTTTAGTTTTCGTTCATGTATAAATAATCACTCACTCTTTATATCTCTCCATACTTTTACTCCTAATTGTCTACACACAACTCCACGATCCAAATTGGAATATTTTCTACACACCTTCCTTGTGAAATTAACATTGTAACTATACTTATAACTTAATTTTGCATTTGAAATCTCAGCTCTATCTTCACAACAAATCAAATTTTTGGCGTCGCTGTCGAGAATAATTAGTATTTTTCTATTTTGATTCTTTTATTTGTGTGTTTCCTTGTAAATGAACCATTTTGAGCTTGAAGATTGATGGTTGAAGATTAATGATTGATGATTAAAGATTAAAGATTGAAGATTTTCTTTGCTTAAAAAGATAAGCCCTCTTTCTAGTAATTTTAATTTCACTCTCTAGTTTAGTTTCTCACAATTAGAGACAATTAGGATATAGAAAAATTTCTCTTGTTAATCCTACTAAAATCCACCTTTCAATTAAACAACTACTAACAAGATAACAAATTTAAACAAGCTTTCAATCTCATATTTATTTGATTGTTAACCCTAATTAAAAAAATAAAAAGATTTTATTTTTACATTCTTTTATAGTTGCTTTTAATTCCTAGGGTTACATTGCATATATTTAGTAGGAAAAAGTGATTTGAGCATTTTGATTTGAGTACTCACTTGAAAATACTCTTAAGGGCAAAAACACCAATAATCAAGATGAGGTGAGGGATTTCAACACTCTTTTGTTAGCCCATAAACCACTAATTTCTTACTACGCAGACCCAAAAATTTTAAAACTCATTAGAAATTAGCCTCTAAGGACTCGAGTTCATTAATGAATAAGAAATCTTTCAGAAATCAGTTTAAGTTTACTTGAATCCGTTAGTGTCTAAGGCAAGATTTAGGGGTTGCATAAAACGCTCTGCAAGGAACATGGTTCTTAATTGGTCATTGACCTTCCTCTATTACTATTCTTACATGACTAACATCTGAAACAAAGATGGCTATAATCCTACGTATGTTAGAAGTCTTAAAAACTAAAAAAATGAGTGCCAGCTCAAATCAATCAAGTTTCTACCTCAGATTATCATAACTGTCTTTTTCCAACCCATGTTTAAGAGAAATATCCTCTCTTAGAAAATAATCAACCACTAAGAAAAGTAAATGCTGCATTCTAGTGTCTTGTGAATAATTTTCTCTCTAACCTACAATCCGGGTTGGAAAAGTCATCCAAAATTGGCATAGAATTAGGAAAATTTCCCTAAAAATAAAAACTTCACTCCTACTTCAACCCTATAATTTCCTAGAGGAAACATAGTTCCATTAAACTCACCAAATATTTTTTAACAATCCAAGTTGCCCGTCAAATAGTAAATCCTCCAAGTTCGGATCATGATAAAGCTTTCATATAGACTACCAATATGTTGACTCAACTGTCCAACACTCTGAATTCTTTATGCAAACAACCGGTCAAATGCTCAATTCGAACACTCAAGCTATAGCTAGGTTAGAAACCCAACTTGGTCAACTAGCTAGTTCCACGAGTAAACAAAAGAGAAAGTTTCTAAATAAACTTGTTGCAAACCCTTAAGGATATTGGGCCAAGTTCAAGTGAATACAATATATTCATACGGTCAGGAAAATAGGTCAATAATTAAGTTGGAATGCCTCCAAGTCAAACTCCAGAACCTAAACAAACTCTCTCTTCTTTTGATAATTCTATCCAACAATCACCCCTAGCCGATGATCATGAATCTGAACATGAACTTGAGCTCAATTTTGTAGGTTTAAACTAGTTGCTCCCTTTTCAAATAGACTCATGCCTAGAACAAACTCCCCTCAGGTGGAGAAGATCTGGGAAACCATTAAGTATGTCAAGATCAATATCCCTCTCTTAGATGTCATTTAATAAATCTCATCATTTGTAAAATTCTTAAAGGATTTGTGCACTAAGAATAGAAGAATAAATATTTCGGACAAAGATTTTCTTATTCCTAATATCAGTGGCATGCCCTCAAAGCCCATAACGTTGAAACATAAAGATCCTGATTGTCCTATTATTTTATCTGTCATAGAAAATACCTTCATTGACAAGGCACTTTGAAACTTAGGGGCTAATGTCAATTTACTTTCTTATTCAGTCTACTAGCAACTTGGCGTAGAAGAAATTAAACCAACCAGATGCGCCTTACAGTTAGTTAATAGATCTGTCAAAGTCCGTATGGGAGAGCAATGATATTTTGATTAAAAATTAGGGAGTTTATTTTTTCAGTGGATATCATAGTCTTGAAAACGCAGTCTATTATCCTAAATGTCAGATACCTACCATTTTAGGAAGACTGTTCTTAGTCACTTCTAATGTTCAATCAACTATAGAACTTGTTAAATAAAGCTATCTTTTGAGAATATGACTATCAATCTTAATATTTTTAATCTAGAAAACCAGCCAACTGATCAACTCCTAGAAGAAAATTTCATCTAGGAAAATTCAATTGAAGAGCTAGAAGAAGAGAGTGAGTCGGACCTTAGTTTTGAGAAAATCTTTAGTGACGAGTTGAAGATACTAGAGGAATTAGAACCAGAACAAGTCTTTCAAAAAGAAGGTACTAAGTTAGATATAAGTTTCTTTGATCTTAATTTTGAAGAACTTTTCGCTAATGAGATCAGGTTCCTAAAAAATATAAAACAATTGAATTATCATATTTTAATCATAAATCTCAGATTTGAGGAAATTTTTATAAAGGAATTGGTTATGTAGGTACGTGAATTCAAAATTGATACTTTCTTTTTGTTTATTCAACATTAAAAATTTAAAATGCATAGCTCTTTACTTACCTCCCTTCAAATGCTGCAAAAATTATTGAAAACTTCAAAGCGTATAGAATCTAAGCACATCTTCGAGTTTATCATTTTAAACTTCTTTATAATTCGGGGTAGAATTTTTAGCAATAAGGTAGGATTTGATATAAAGTGTGAGCTTTTTATTTTTTAATAATTTAGTTTACATCTTTACTATTTGTCTTGTAATAATAAGAAAAAGAATTTATTCTTCTTTCATTTGAGAGTTTCTTATTCTTTAGAGGAAACAAAAAAGAAAAAAAGAGAGATGGAAAAAAAGGATCATTTTTTTTTTGAAAATTGAAGAAAATAATAAAAGAATAAATATTTTTGGCTATATTCTCCTCATACCTAAGGTAATTACATATTTTTATTTTATCATTGTTCTAGATCGACCGAATAAATGTAAATGCTTTATTTCTTGTCTTCTTTACTTTGTACATCAGAGAGTTTGTATTGAGGATAATACACAAATTTAAGTGTGGGGGTGGGAACTAGTCATCTTTTATCTTTACTTTATAGTTTTTTTCTTTTCTTTTCCCTTTAGTTCATATTTTCTTTTATTTTCACACCAAAAAAGTTGTCACTTGCCAACTTAATAGACTTAATTAATAATTGATCCTACTTGATAAATTTTTATCTCTCTAGTACTTAATTTGTTTTATACTCATGTTAAATTTTTATGATAACTCTATATAAAGTTCTAAGAAATTATTATCAAAGTAATATACTTCACTAAAGTCTTAACTTAGACTTTTAATTAAGGAAATGAAAATATTGCATGCTTAGCTTAGAGTAGAATAAATTTCTCAATTTTTCTTGATATATATATATATATATAAGAAAAGAAGAGTGTGAAAAATAGGCATCAATAAAAATTCTCTTGAACTCCAAAGTGTTTCTATCTTACTCAGCTAAGTTGATCGAGTGATTGAGCCTAAGGAGTTTTTCTATGCTTAATAATCTAGGCCAAATTGGGATAGGATTCATTAGCCCAAAATTCATTAAATGGTCACTTAGAAAGCCCCGATAAAGTAGAACATAACTACCAAGGACTAAAGAGTGTTAAAAAATTAAAAAAACAAAGAAGTATATGGATCAAATATTTTGTTTATCATTTTTTGAAATTCAGATGGTGCATTTTTAACCAAAAGGCATAACATTCCATTCATAATGACCAAATGTGACAGTAAAATCAGTTTTATAGCGACCGACTTCAGTAATTTATACTTGCAAAAATCCTAATTTCATATCAAAATTTAAAAATATTTTTTCCATGAAGCCTTTTAATTGGATATTATTTATCTGGTATAAAATAGCGAATCCGTTGTAAGATGTTATTGAGAGGTGTGTAATTAATAACTAATGTAGGAACCATTCTTTCAAGTTCTGTAACATTCTCAACATAAAAGGCTGTGCGGCTCCATGAAGAATAACCAGGCCTAGTTAATTTTTTATTTTGAAGATAAAAAATTTCTTGTTTACAAATTTCAAGTAGTCTTTGACTCATTTGTATCGGGCGTGCTTTTGTAGGAAGTTTATTTTTAGAAAAATCTCTTTCATAAGGAAGGCTAACAACATGTTTTCCCCTAAACCAAAAGCTATGATGAAATTCAGAACAAACTTCTTTGTCAAGTTTCTCATGAATTATTTTAATGTTTTTTAATAAATTGTTTTTATTAAAATGTTTTTAATTTTCTCTAATTCGATTTCTTCAGAAATATTTGAAGGGATTTTTCTTTACAAGATAAGGCAGATATCAACTGATTGAGATAAGCTTCCTCAGGAATATTATTAAACTTAATAGTATATTTAAACCCATTTGTATAAAAATAAAGACAATCGTCATCAATAAAAAAGGGTTTAAGAAGATTGATGAAGGGGTTACCAGGAATTATACCTTGCTTTAAGTCTTTAACCTGAATAAATGATGTTCTCAAAATAGGCCTTAATTGCAAACATAAACTTTAGAAAGCTTATATTCAACGCTGAGACTTTGACCATTTGCAAAACTGACCACATGAGTTTTATTTTCAAAGTATTAGAAGGGAATAAGACCTTCTCTAATATAGATTAATATATGCTCCCATATCAACCAATATAGTATCTTTAATAGTAAAATTAGACTGAATTCTAACTGTAATATCACATTTCTATTTTTGTTTAATATATTTCTTTATAGTATTAACTTTATTAGAATGTTCTGTATAATTTGGTTGAGATTTTAATATTTATATTTCTTGCCTAAGATTTTTGAGCTCAAACTTTACTTCTTTATGTTCTTTTTTAAGATCTTTAATAGATGCTTTTTCATTAAATTGTATTTTTAAAGAAGTGTAGTATTTATAGTTATTTCTTTTCTTTATGGTCATCTCAATATATTTTGTCAATTGTATTCTTTTTTTTTGTGAATCTATAATAGCATCAATAGTGTCAAAATTAATTGTTCATGCTCGCCTAAAGTATTTAATTCAAAAAAATTATTAGAAGATTCTAGAGATGATTCAAAACTATTTTCTTAATATCAAGTGTAAATATTATCATCCTCGTCATTGGATGAACTATTATAATTGTTAAGATTTAAAGCATTAATAAGTTTATCAATTTCATCTTCAACAAAGTCTTTATATTTTAATATTAACTCCTTAATCTTCTTTTTTAAGTCCTTTTCAAAATATTTATTAGCATAATGTCCCTTTTTCTAATATTTATAACACGTAGGAGTTTTCGTATTTTTATTTTTATTTTTATTTTTGGTCATTTTAAAAAAAGTTTTCTTTTGAACAATTTTCTCTGTATAATTGTTATTTCTATTTCATTTTGTTTTTCTATGACTCTCAATTCTTAGATTTACTATTTGAAGACCTAAATGATAACAAAAATCTCCTAGTTCTTGTTTACCCAAAAGTCTTTAATTTTTTAAGTAGGTTTTAATTTTAATATCATTATAAAATTTTAAACCAATTGTACCGACTCTTTGGATTAGTTCTCCAAAGGAGATTTGATCAAAAGGTATTTGACCATCACATTGTTCTTTAAAAGATTATCACTCTTTTTCGATAAATAAAGATGGAAGGCCAAAAACAAAATTTTCTTTCTATTTAGGATTATTGCAATCATATAAATGGTAGATTTTAGAAAGAAACATATCTTTATAACATTTAAAGTCTGTAAGGATTTTACACCTAAAATTTTTAAGTTATTTTCGGACTTTATCTTGAAGGCTATGATCTAAACTAACAAAATGATGATAAATAGAAAGGAGTAAGGTGTAAACTGCATCTGTAAGATAATATCCACATTTATCAAGAATTGGTTCTCCTAGTTGATTTAATTTATGACTATTTAAAATATTATATCTTTCTGCTTCAATGAAATAACGATCCCACAAACCTTGCAATTTGGCTAGAAAAGGATGAACTCAAACCATTGGCATAAATTTGTATTTCTTGGAAAAGATGTATTATTTGATATTCAGTGTAACCATCAAGATTTCACTTAACAAGAGAATTACCATTGAAACTTGTTTTATAATAATCAGTTATCTCTTTAAAATGCATGTCAGCAGGAGCAGGTCTCCTATAATAATTTCTTGTATTACTAAAAGCATAACAATGTTTTTTAATACTTTAAATCCTTAGAGGTTTTCCAAAATCATGATCCAATTTATAGTCAGATATGTCATCAAATTAAGACTCAATGTCTGAAGGAATATTAGTAGCAAGATATTAATTCTTAGACATATCTTTCCTATTAGTTACTTCTTCATTAAGGTCATTATTTGTTCACCAATTTTAAAAGATTTATTATTACTTAATTTGATGTTTTCAGTGGAAGTCTAGGAAGTGAAAGGTGATATAGATATTTGGTGAGTGAAAGGTGTTTTTCATGTTTAGAAGCATATTTCAATCCTATCAATTTATTTGCCTATTGTCTAAAGGTAAATATTGACAAAATTATTTTGTTCAAGCATAAGAGCAATATTATCTTGTTCGGTTATGCTACTAGAAGATTTAAGAGTTGTGATGGGAGTAGCTTTAACATTTTCTTTTCTGGCTTTTATTGGTTCAATGGGTAGATGTAAATATTCTATTTCTTTATTTTTATCTATTTCTTGTAGGTGTAAAAAATACTTTTAGGTTCCCGCACACAGCTCGAGATGAAGAAAAGGCGATAAATGTCATTATCTACAAAGAAGATCATCCAATGCTAAAAGAAAGCAAAGGAAAGCACATCTCGAACGAAGAAGCAAACAAGGGCACAAATTAAGTCGGCGAAGCGTACGAGTCAACGGAATGCGCAAAACGACAAAATGATGACGAAACACCTTGTGTGTTTCGCCCACATGGGCAAAACACACAGGTTGTTTCGCCCGTTCAGCCTCCCGATGACGCGTATTTTAATATAATTTTAGGATTTATTTGTTCCAGAGCCTTCCCAACTGACTTGAGGCTATCCTTAAACGTAAAAAAGTGGTTATCAACTGAAGATAATATCAAATCATTAATTCTTATCTAAAAACGGGGCACCCAAAGCCTATAAATAAAGCCCTAGGGTCCCTATACACGAAGGCTAGAATTTTGAAGTTTGGAGGCGAGGTGCTAAACCTGAGAGAGCTAGGCCATGAATTTTAGAGAGGAGGAAGAGATATTATAGTGAACTTCATCATAAAGAAGAAGATTTCTAGAAATCAATAACCCCTACATCAGTTCCTTAAGATCAAATTTCCTTTTGATCTTGAGTAGAGTGTTTATCTCAAACCTTGAGATATTTACTTAAATTCTTGTTTCTTTCAAGAAACAAGATCAATCGGATTTGATCCTTGGTAGTCCATGGATAAAAGCATCCCTGGTACATGCAAAGATCCCTCACAAGTAGCGACCGATAAACGACTCTACGTGTATTTCTAGGAGACCCCCTATTTGTTTTTATTGTGTAAGAAAGTCTTACAAAAAGAATAACTTTCTTTTTTGAATCTATAAGATGATAAACGTGTAATGGATTCAGCAATGAAAAAGATTTCTGACACAAACATGATGGCGACCATAGTGGGAGCCAACAGCTTCTCTGTCGAGGCTATCGTGTCGTAACTAAGGATCAAGATCCCGGTTGAAGCAGAGGTCGAGTATGAGTTCGACCAATAGAAGTTCGAGGAGTATGTCTCATCCTCCTCCTCCAGACCCTCCTCCCCTCGCAAGTGTAGGAAGATTTCTTCACTGAAGAAGGTTTGTTTGTCTCCAGATCTGAAGACCTAGAGTGATGATTCTTGCCCGCTCGTTGTTGATTCCTCTCGCAATGCTCCTTCGGCATCTAAGGAAGCCAGATCTGCTGCTCACAATAACTACTCTCTAGTTAAGGAGTTGCCCGCTGAAGGTGCACCAATTCTGACGAAGAGGGCTCATTAGAGTTAGCGCCAATGCCTCGCTCGTTAATTTGCCAAAGCTCTGGAGCAAGTTGACGGACTCCGCTATCAAACAGATTTGGAATTTAGGAGGCACCAAGTGATTAAGCTACAGCAACAACAAGTAACTGATCCCTCATCCAAACCATTAACCAACAAGTGGGTTCATGTCAAACGAACCCGTTCGACTCTTGAGGAGCGCATCCAGAAGCATTGTGCACTTCTCGCACATGTATGGATTCTCATGCAGAAGGCACAAGAGCTATAGAAGGAAGAGGCGACCAAAGAACCGCTGAAATCCAAATAAGTCTGGATGCCGAAGGCCAAAACAGCGCCAAAAGCAACTCAGAAAAGTGCCGAAATAACCCCGCCTAGCACGAAACACAACATGTGTTTCACACTAGGAGCAAAACACAACATGTGTTTCGCACTAAGAGTGAAACACAATATGTGTTTTGCACCAGGAGCGAAACATAATATGTGTTTTGCACCAGAGCGAAACACAACTTGTGTTTTGCACCTAGGGCGAAACACCAGTTATGTTTCACACCTGGTGCCAGCCCCAATGCTGTTTCTCAGCCTCCGTTAGCCTCCGATCCTGCTCCTTCTGCTCTTGCACCTCCGGTGAAGCCTCACGGTAGTGATAATTCACCCAAGATCAAGAAAAACACCAACGGATCGTCTTGGTCCTCTACACAAAGATCGAGAAAAATTCCAGTGAAAGAATGCTTGGGTCCGATGAACAAATCCCAAATGACTATTCAGGCTGGGGGTCGTACATGCCCTCCTAACAAGTCGAAGCCATCCCATTTGAGGAAAACACCTATAATTTCCTGCTTAGGGTTACGTGTCTAGGTTGAGGAGCCCATTGAGATTTCACACTCGCAAGGGGTGGATCTAAACGTGCAACGCCTAAGAACGCCAACAAGGCGTTACATCCCTAAAAGGAGACATGACCGTTACATGACAACGTCATACTTGGGGAATCAAGTTAACAGCTGATAGGTTGCTTCGATCATAATACCGATGAGTTGTACTATCATGCTAGAGGTACGAAAAAACCTTGAAAGAGAAGTATCCCAGAATCGGACTCTCATTGTCCATGTGAAAAGTTAATCAGGACGGTATTATCAGCATGTAGCTGCCCTAAGACCTCTCCATGGAGGGTCTCGATATTTGAAAGGATCTCCACCGAAGCATCTAATTCCAAATCAAGGTGCTTTTATAGAAGACCCCCCGATCATGATGATAAATTTCTAGAAGTTAGCATTAATATGACCGATAAGGGAAAGTCAACATGGCGTTCTAGTCCCCATCCCTTTCCAGGGGCATCCTAGCATCTCGTTTGGTTACGGTCAGGAACTATCAGACCTAGAATGAATAGAGGACACTCCTTAGATGATGAAACATTGGATGCTCGCTCTGCAGCCGCCTCGGATAATACAATATCTAGCGTGGGACGATCTCTTGAAATGTTCATGGTCACCACCGAACAAATGACTCAACTACTTCAAGAAGCTTTGGCAAAGTATAAAAAAGAATTCAAGGTTGAGATGGAGCTGACCATGCAACGAATGAAGGAAGTACATGACCAACAGATTTAAGCCTTGTCCGACCAGATCAGTGAATCCAGTCATCACAACACTACCAATCATGAAAATAGTGATTCAGACGTAGATGAAAACTCAACACCGATACCCCTCCTATTGACCAAAATGCTGGGAGTGGTCCCATCAAGGATAATAACACTGGGGGTGGTCCTATTATTCCTCCCCGAAATCATCCAAAGATAAATACAGGCAAGGACGAAAAGATGAAGGAACTTGAGAGCAAAATTAATGCTTTGATGGCCACTCAAGAGGTAAAAAAGACTAGTATTCCATGTTCCTATCTAAGAGAGTGGGGGTTGATCCTGTATCCAGTGAAGTTTAATCTAATTAACTTCACGCCGTTCGACGGGAGAGGCTCACCCACTCAACACCTAATTTACTTGAAGTCCCACCTGGGCGTGATCTCCGGCAACGAACCTTTGATGGTCTGATCATTAGTTAGCACCCTTCACGGGGCCGACTTCGATTGGTACCGTTGTCTCAAGCTAGGAAGTATCAACACCTGGGATGACATGGAGAGCATGTTTCTTGCTAATTTCTTCAATGATGACATTGATGTGTTAATCGGAACACTCTTCGATGAGAAGCAGAAGGATGAAGAATCAGTCTATAACTTTGTCAAGCGCTTACAAGGCGATGAACTATCGAGTTCCAGTCATAGAGGAGTTCATCCTCCAAACTTTCCACAACAATCTCTCTTTGGATGTACTGGAAGCCATTAGGGTAGCGCCATCCAAAACATGAAAAGATTTGAAGGTGCGCGGATCCTCCGAAGTAGAACTTCATCCTCCGTGGTAAAGGGAAGATGCCAACAAATGCAGTGAATATGAATCAAACATTCCAACTACAGCCACAACAGCAACAGTTGCAACGATGATACAGCAGTCGTAGTCTCAGTGGCAACAGCGACCCCAGAGGCAACAGAAGGCTTTAGGACAAAAATTCCTAAAGGTTTACTCTTTTAAGGAAGATGAAGTTTCTAGTATTTTCAAATACCTCTTGGAGAACAATAAAATCAAATTACCCCAAATCACCGATTATGAGGTAGCTAAGAGAAATACTACACATTCCAGAGGGCGGTTCATCATCCTACCAGAACGTGTTATGTGCTCAAAGAAAAAATCAGGCCCGGATTGACTTCGAGATCATCACTGCAAAGCAACCCAAAGAAAAGAAGGTGGGTGTGAACGCAAAATACTATCAAATTCGAGTTTGTTCCCCTAACATAGTTATTTTCATCGAAAGTTGGTTTCATTGTGGAATTCATTATACCTTTAGCCGATTACAACAAATTCAAAAGAAATAGCCTTTTTATAAGACTTCTCTTACACAACAAAAGAAAAATTATAACTTTCTAGAAAATAACATAGAAATTATTTATCAATTCCTGCTTTTATGGGATCTTTGCCTGCGTCGGGAGTGTGTTAGCCCGTGGACCACCGATTCATAGATTCTGATTGAATCGTGAAGGATTTTGGATATTCTTCTTTGTTTATCGAACTAAGAATCTTTAAGCGAATATCTTATCGATGTAAGATGTTTATTTTTCCAAAGATCAAGTCAGAGCTTAGATCTTTAGGAATCGTCAAAAGCTTTTTTGAGAATGTTTGTGAAGAATGAATACTCTCGCTCTTGCTCAAGACTCACCAAAGCTGAAGCTTCTCTGCTCTAATCTCTCGCCAATCTCCTTCCATCCGCCCTTTTTCCGTGTATAAGGAGGTATTTATAGGGATGTAGATGTATAACTGCTGAGATGGGGGAAAAATAACTGACCAGACACATTTCCTTTGCTGGCGCGGCTATAGGGGCCGCTCCACCCACGTTTGTAACTGTTCACAGTTGCATTAGTGCACGTTTTCTGAAAGTAGTGGGCGTATTTTTAGAGTATAACTACTCCTCCACATCACTACATGTTCTCTCTCAGTTATAAAACAACATGGACCCCACTAAGATGCTCAAAACCATCAGCAAATCACACAAAGATACCACGTGAACACACGCGCCACACTCAACTGCCGCGCCTACGCGCGCCACACTCAATCGCCACGCATACGCGCATTAGTATTCACTACTGTGCCTACGCGCGTCAGTGATGACTGCCGCGCCCACATAAGTCTGTGTACTTTGTCGCGAGTGTTCATATTGTTCTTTTGTATTGTTTCACCTGTTCCTTTGCTTCTTATAGCTTTGGATGATTTCTTTTGACTTAGATAATGACATTCATTGTCTTCCCTTTGTCTTGAGCTGTATTTGGATATCTATAAGTATTTTTAGATGCCTACAAATACCCCCTCCAAAGTATCTCAGACACATTCTTGTATTGGAGTCTGGGACACTTTGGATAAGATAGGTTTCATTTTCAATCCCTTTAGTGCTTAGTTGAGGAGATCGTGTAGAAGGATATGTAAACAACTTCAACTCTTAATTTCTTCATCTTTTAGTCTACTCAGTGCTTTATAGAATAGCTAAAATTCTTCCGATAATGCGTTTATCGCTTGGCTGTTGTCAAAATCTTGAACTAAAGCTGTTGTGAGACTTGTGAATTTAGCTCTGGCCATTGAACTAATGTTGAACTGATTGTTTTCATTGGGAATTCATATCTAGATCGCAACTGAATCCCCTGGAATCATTCATTAACTTGGAATTTGTCCTTAGCTTTATTTTGGCGAAAATCATTGATGTATTGACCGGCGTTAACATAGTTTATCCTCGTGCGTTTACAAGAGTCTACACAGTTTAAACTCTTAAGGTGTTAGAGCATGGCGGTCCTAAGTGTCGAGGCTGCAGGACCAATTATTCAGGTCGGTTCACCTGTAGGTATGGATTTTATCCTGAGTTTGTTGGATACTCAAGTCATGAGACCAACTAATAAAGCTGGTGTGTTAGTGACTATCGTATTTATAGGATTTTTGGCAAACCCTCAGCCATTAACGAGTTTGATTAGCCTTTACCGACTACCGTTTGAATCGGGCTAGCATGTAGATTATTTAAGTCCGTTCTGTATATAACGTTGTGCTAAAAGAATAAACTCTCTTAGACTTAGTGCTATGATGTTGAATACATAGGCTTGGTCATTTTCACAGGAACAGACCACCCGACAATACGTGTTAGGCGTAGACTTATCTCTAATAAGGGATCAAGATAAAGTCCCTATGCATCAAATATGGATTCAAAAATGTTGATGGGTTACGTCTTTTTGGTTAAAAGATAAACTTGATACTGGAGGGGAAGAATTTCATAATTTATCTCCTGGTTTTTTTTTATTGGTAGAGATGTACCCGATACTGGAGAACAAGAATTTTATATTCTATCTCCTGGTCTCTTTTTTGTTGGTAGAGACGATCCTAACTGTTAAAATGTTTGATCGTTTAATTTGTGGACCTCTCGTTCATGGAAGGAATCGATAGGGGATTTTGGTTTTGGACCTAACTGTTTAAAGGTTTGACCAAATGAGAATTTGAAACGATCCTAACTGTTTAAAGGTTTGATCGTTCAATTTATGGACCTCTCGTTCATGGAAGAAATCGAGAGGGGATTTTGGCTTTGGTCCTAACTATTTAAAGGTTTCACCAAATGAGAGTTTGAGACGATCCTAACTATTGAAAGGTTTGATCGTTCAATTTGTGGACCTCTCGTTTATGGAAGGAATTGAGAGGAGATTTTGGTTTTGGTCCTAATTGTTTAAAGGTTTGACCAAATGAGGATTTGAGACGATCCTAACTATTTAAAAGTTTGATCGTTCAATTTATGGACCTCTCGTTCATGGAAAGAATCGAGAGGGGATTTTGGCTTTGGTCCTAACTGTTTAAAAGTTTGACAAAATGGGAGTTTGAGACGATCCTAACTATTGAAAGGTTTGATCGTTCAATTTGTGGACCTCTCGTTTATGGAAGGAATCGAGAGGAGATTTTAGTTTTGGTCCTAACTATTTAAAGGTTTGACTAAATAAGGATTTGAGACGATCTTAACTGTTTAAAGGTTTAATCATTCAATTTGTGGTCCTCTTGTTTATGGAAAGAATCGAGAGGAGATTTTACCTTTAGCCCTAACTGTTTAAAGGTTTGACCAAATGGGGATTTGAGACGATCCTAACTGTTAAAAGGTTTGATCATTTAATTTGTGGACTCTCGTTCATGGAAATAATCGAGAGGGAATTTTGGCTTTGGTCCTAACTATTTAAAGGTTTGACCAAATAGGAGTTTGAGACGACCCTAACTGTTAAAAGGTTTAATCGTTTAATTTGTGGAGCTCTCATTCATGGAAAGAATCGAGAGGGGGTTTTGGCTTTGGTCCTAACTATTTAAATGTTTGACCAAACAGGAGTTTGAGATGACCCTAACTGTTAAAATGTTTGATCGTTTAATTTGTGGACCTCTCATTCATAGAAGGAATCGAGAGGAGATTTTGGCTTTGGTTCTAACTGTTTAAAGGTTTGACCAAATGGGAATTTGAGACGATCCTAACTGTTTAAAGGTTTAATCGTTCAATTTGTGGACCTCTCTGGGAATTTGAGACGATCCTAACTGTTTAAAGGTTTAATCGTTCAATTTGTGGACCTCTCGTTCATGGATGGAATCGAGAGGGGATTTTAACTTTGGTCTTAACTGTTTAAAGGTTTGACCAAATAGGGATTTGAGATGATCCTAACTATTTAAAGGTTTGATCGTTCAATTTGTGGACCTCTCGTTCATGGAAAGAATTGAGAGGAGATTTTTATGGTGGAGGACTGTGAATCTTCAAGCACTCCATAATTAGACTGTAGGAGTTTTATGAGGAAAGAATAACCCGATGAGGTCATTGAATCTCATCTCAACGAAAGAGTGCTTGGAAAGTCACAATAGGAGGGTTTTAATCATTTTGGACATGATTAAATAGCCACAGCGGGAGGTTCTCAATCATATTTATCATAATTAAGAGTTGATTATTCAGATGATTGGTTTTCATATTGAATAATCAATTAGTTTAGGGTTATCCTTAAGAATACCATATATAGCATTCTCCTAGAACTTCCTGTTAAATAGGTTACCCTGAATGTACTAAGGATAGTACTTTTTTAGAAACTTCTCATTTCTGAGCAATGTTACTGTTCTTGATACAGAATCATGTCTTGGTTCCTACCTTTGTATTCATCCATGATAACCTCGTATCCACCTACAACAGTTTTTAACCTCTTATTTCAGTCAGAGGTTCGGGAAACAGTTTATACTCGTATACCCTTTGGAGTGCATGGAGAAGTAGTTTATACTCGTATACTCTTTGGAGTTACATGGAGAAACAATTTATACTCATATACTCTTCGGAGTTACATGAAGAAGCAATTTATACTCATATACTCTTCAGAGTTGATATGTCATCCTTATTTGACTTGTTTTGCCGTTATGCCACCGGAGTCAACTAAGGCTTGGATTTTGTTTTTGAGGCCAAAACAAACCTTAGTGGGATAAAGAACCCTTTTATGGTACGCACAGTAGTTTAGATTCATAATCCTCTTAGCTCCCTCCTGATCTTTAATAGGTGGTAGTAAGATTTTGTCATTGACGAGGAGGTATATCAAGATGGATGGAATTTCATCATCTTCGAAAGAATAGTCCTTCTGGAACTTCGGATCGGGAGTCTTATGTTGCCTCCGGGGTTGCGGTTGTGACGTTTGATTGGCATTCACAACGGTTGTAGGTGCTGTCGATTGATTTCTCTCAGCTTTCTTTCTTTTAAGAAAGCGCTCGGCCTGTTCATCGTGTAGTTTTAACTCTTTCTGGGTTTTGGATGGTACAACCCCCAGGATTTCCATGACATTAATGGAGAGATTATTATAACATGTCTGCAAGATGAATTCCTCTATGATAGGATCCCTGCAATTCATTGTCTTGTTGTGGAAGCGCTTGACAAAATTATCAACTGACTCTCCGTCTTTTTGTTTCTCATCCAGAAGGGTTCCGATTGACACTTCGGTATCATCATCGAAGAAATTGCTGAGGAACAAACTGTTCATATCATCCCAACAGTTGACGCTCTCAGGCTTGAGACATCGGTACCAATCAAAGGCGGGCCCACGAAGGGTGCCAATGAATGATGGGACCATCAAAGCCTCATTTCCAGAGATCATGCCCAAATGAGACTTAAAATAAATCAAGTGCTGAATAGGCGAGCTCTTCCCGTCAAATGGTGTGAAGTTAATCGGATTGAATTTTGTTGGGTACGGGATTGAATCTCATTCTCTTGGATAGGGATACGGAATGCCCGTCTTCTTTACTTCCTGAGCGGACATTAAAGCATTGACTTTGTTTTCAAGGTCTTGCATTTTCTTGTCGTCATCTTCATCTCTCTTTGAGTGATGTTGAGGAGAAATAATTGGGCCACCCCCAGTGTTATTAAGAGGTGTAATTGAACTACCCCTAATATTATTGTTGGGAGGATCTATTGAACTACCCCCAGCGTTATTGTTATTGGGAGGTGCATCAGCAAAAAAAACTTAATCAACGTCTAGTTTACTGTCATCTGTAACATTTTGAGTGTGGCGGCTGGATTCAGCTCGCTGACTGGACTCAGAAGGTTGAAGCCGTTGAGCTTACAATTCTCTTATTTGTTGAATAGCCAACTCCATTTCCATCTTTATCTCAGCTCTAATTTCTTCACGTTGTTTGGTTAGAGCTTCTTGAAGCATTTGAGCAAACTGATCAGGGGTGATTCTGAATGATTCCATGGTTTGTCCTACACTGGATATTATATCATCAGAGGCAACTTCAGAACAAGTATCTGAGAGTTCCTCATCTGAAGACAACCTTTTATGCATTTTTCTATAATCTCTGCATGTAGTGGCCCTTAGCTGTAGCCGTGACATTCTTTGAGAGAGGCTCTTATCAATTCTCCCTCCCGGAGAAAAATCATGATCAGGGTTGATTGAATGTTGTTTTCCTCTGTCGGTCATATTGATAGTGACCTCTGGAAGCTCATTATGTTGAGTAGTAGATATTCTTTTGCAGAAACGCTTCGGCCTGGGCTTTGATGTTTCGGTAGAAAGTCTCTGGAATACAAAAACCCCTAAAGGTTCGACTTTAGAGCAGCTACATTCAGACAACACTGCTTTGATAAGCTTTTCACATATACAATGAGGACTTGTTTCTTGAACAACCCTTTTTCGTGATTTGTTTCCACCCTTAGTTTGATAGTACAGCTCATCATTACCATAATTCGAGCAACCTATCTTCTACCTTTGAGCCTTGTTAACATGCACAGGATGACTTGTTGTTGCGTCTGAGCGATCCAAGGTTATGTGTTTACATCCCACCCCCTGTGGGTATGGAGTTTTTACAGGCCCCAAACGAGAAGAAATTAAAGTTTTCCCCTCCTGCGATTACTTTATCCTGATAGGTGAATACTTATGACCCCTAGTATAAGAAATTACTCGGGATTCGTTTATCGGACCCAAGCGTTTTTTGATTGGATCTTTGTCTTGATCAGCAGGTAAAGGACCGAGACGATCCGCTATTATGACTTTGAATTTTTACAGATCAAGACTAACCTAAGGCTTCACCGGTGATGTAGTAGATGTGGTTGCAATAGACGGACCAGGCACAGACGTCGATGGGGTTGAAGAGGAGACCACGACAACTTTTCTTTGGCCGCGATAGTGGAGACTACCGCGGTTGAAAGATGTGACCCACCAATCTGATTTTTGCATAAGTTCAGATTTAGGAACCCATACTTTGCGATTCTTTGGTGATTCTTTGGCAGCGAACCCCGTCGGTTTGTTCCAAGGCCTTAGCCATTTGACGAGCGAGGCGTTGGCGTTATCTCTGACGAGCCCTCTTCGCCAGAGTTGGCGAACTTCGATCAAACGATTCCTTAATTAGGGAGGAATCAATGTGAGCAGAGCTTCCGGCTTTGGTATTCGCCGGGATAATGTTATAAGGGGAGGCCTCAGCAACGATTGGGTGAGAGTCTTCACCATGTGCTTTCTTTGGCATGTAAGCCTTCTTCAATGGTGAGATCCTCTTGTACTTGCGAGACAATGAAGATCTTGAAGAGTATGATGAGAGATATTCCTTAAACTTGGTTTGGTCGAACTCGTACTCGACCGTAGATTCAACCGGTATCTTGATCGGCTGCGACAAGACGGCCTCGGTAGCGAGACTATTGGCTCCCACTGTGGTCGCCAGTTTATTTTCATCGAAAGTTGGTTTCATTATGGAATTCATTATACCTTTAGCCGATTACAACATATTCAAAAGAAATAGCCTTTTTATAAGACTTCTCTTACACAACAAAAGAAAAATGATAACTCTCTAGAAAATTACACAGAAATTATTTATCAATTCCTACTTTTGTGGGATCTTTGCCTGTGCCGGGGGTGCGTTAGCCCGTGGACCACCGATTCATAGATTCTGATTGAATTGTGAAGGCTTTTAGATATTCTTCTTCATTTATAAAAGTAAGAATCTTTAAGCGAATATCTTATCGATGTAAGATGTTCACTTTTCTAAAGATCAAGTCAGAGCTTAGATCTCTAGGAATCACCAAAAGCTTTTTTGAGAATGTTTGTGAAGAATGAAGACTCTCTCTCTTGCTCAAGACTCACCAAAGCTGAAGCTTCTGGAAGTAGAAGTAAGATAACTAGCCAACCAAGTCCTCTTTGGGCATAGTACCCATCACTGACGCGACCTTTAGCATGTCAGTGTATTTTGGCACAGCTATGGGGGCCGCTCCACCCACGTTTGTAACTATTCACAGTTGCATTAGTGCATGTTTTCTACAAGTAGTGGGCGTATTTTTAGGGTATAACTACTCCTTCACGTCATTACATGTTCTCTCTCAATTATAGAACCACGTGGACCCCACTAAGATGCTCAAAACCATCAGCAAATCACACAAAGATACCACGTGAACATGCGCGTCACACTCAACTGCCGTGCCTATGTGTGCCACACTCAACCGCCGCGCATACGCACGTCAGTATTCACTGCCGCGCCAACACGCGTCAGTGATGACTGCCGCGTCCACATAAGTCCGTGTACTTTGTCACGAGTGTTCATATTGTTCTTCTGTGTTGTTTCACCTGTTCCTTTGCTTCTTATGGCTTTGGATGATTTCTTCTGACTTAGATAATGATATTCATTGTCTTCTCTTTATCTTGAATTGTATTTGGATATCTATAAGCATTTTTAGACGCCTATAATAGTTTCAACTAGAACCCCTGACGAAAGTGGAAATCAAGACTGTTAATTACGATCCTCATGGACAATGGCAGAAGGGGCTTGTGCCATATACGGCTTTCAACGGCAAAGTTCTTTAGGTCCATCAAGATCTACTCCAAGACAAACAATGGACGAGGTCCTCATCCAAGAAGAAGCACAAGGGCAAGGGAAAGTATTGTTGCACCACCTCAACAATTCTAGAGGAAAATGACAAAAATTTCCAACTTTGCTGCTTTCTGAAGACGAGCATGAAGCCTTCATAACTAGCGGAGAACCGACATTTGCCACCAGAAGCGGGAACGAGTACTGATACAAGTATCTCATAACTTTTGATCCAAATGCTAATATGTTGTCTGAGCTAGGGGTGGTTATAACTCCCCTTACACCCACTGAGAAACCACACCAGCAGTCAGGTACCAAAAAAAAGGAGGCAGCATCTAAACAAAAGGAGAAGGAACCCCGACACCAAGTGGATCAAAACCCGAAGCAGTCTTTTTTCAATCGTCTGATTGGAAGAGATAACCGGGAAGCTCGAATGCGCCATACTGCTTCGATGTTATGACCCAGCTGGCTAACATCCCAGCAAGAATAACTTTATATGAGTTATTGCATCTTTCTAAAGACACTCAGGAAGCTTTGGAAGAAGCTCTGACTGATTCTGATATGTTTCTCACTCTGATCAAGCCGGCCCCCGAAGAGCCAGAGTCGTCAGTTCAGCACTGCAATCTTGCGGCCAAACAGTTTCCTTGCATCACCTTTACCAAAGAACACATGCAAATGAGAAACTCAAAGCATGACAGACCATTGTATTTTACCGGATACATCGGCTTTAGCGTTGTCAACCGGATCCAAGTCGATCCGGGTTCCGCTATCAGCATTATACCACTCCGATTCTCATGGACAATCTCAAAATCCCCACTAGTAAGCTGGCGTCCACAGGCACTGTTACCTATGGATTCAATACCAGTGGATCCAGACCACTGGGTAAAATCCGAGTGAAGTGCCAACTTAGAGATTTGAGGTCTGAAGTCACGTGCTATGTGATCGATGTAGAGACCTCTTCTAATTTACTATTAGGTCAACCTTGGATCCATGGTAATATTATAGTTCCTTCCACTCTCCATCAATGTCTAAAATAAGTGGACACGGATAATAAGGTGAATACATTGGTCGCGGATAAGCAACCGTTCAAGAGATTGGAAAACTACTTTACTGACTCTCATCTTTACGGTGCTGAATTCGATATTGAATCATCGGCCCAAGGCACGGATAGCGAAAAAGAAGCTAAGACCGAGGCTGAGCTTGATTATAATTGAGGTTTTGTACTAAATGACATTATATTCTTTGTAATCAATATTGACGATGGTGAATCATCAAATGGAAGCAGTAATTGGCAACTTGCTGAAGAAGCAATAAATGATAATTTAGAGTATTTGCCTTGTCTTGATGATGTAATGCAAGTGCTATATGATAACCTCGATATATATATGACACTTCGGTCATCTTGTCTGATGAAGAAGCATATCAAAGACTCATTTGGAACAACCATCATCATTCCTGGTAAGGCAGGGAGTGAAAATAAGTTAATTTTTGGCAAAGGGGAGATATCTCCACCATCAGATCCCTTCTCAAAGGGAGATAGTGATGATGAGAGACATGGCCTCGCTTATTCATATATAGTCAATAAGCACGTAACTTCATGAAGAAATGGGGATATAACTTCACACTCGAATAAGGGCTTTGCTTTGGTCGAGGTCCTCAAGTCCCACCTTGCCCGGCCTATGTGCCAAAGGGAAAGTCCGATAATTATTATGGCTATAAAAGGGGGTCTAGATTATGTCTCTTCATCTGATAACGAGTGTTGCTGGCAAGTTACTAACCAATTGGCCAATCAGAATGAAGGCGAATACTCATTGGATTCTTCAGGTTGGGACTCTGACATCAGCCTTAGAGAAATGTTCAAGGGGCTGATGTCGAATATGGCCACGGTCGATCCCTCCACAATGGAGGAAGACTATCAATTGACTTGGAAAGATCCTTGGATCTATCACCTGAATATCTAATATGGAGATAGATTCGAACAAAGAAAACCTCCCACCAAAGACAAAGTGGTCCAGGTAAACATGAGTGATGAAGCGAATGTGAAGCCCATATTAATCAGCGATAGTCTCCTGCCAGAAGAGAAGGAAGAGTCGATTGCTCTCATTAGGGAATATATCGACGTTTTTGCCTAGAATTAGAAAGATATTCTAGGACTTGATCCAAACGTGGCGATGCATCATCTCAACATCAAACCGGATGCCAAACCTATCAAGCAACTACAAAGACAGTTTCGTCCGTAAATTATGAAAGCGATCGAGTCTAAAGTTAAAAAGCTGATCGACTCGGGTTTTATCAGGGAAGAGCAACATCTTGACTAAACAACATCCCGACTGACTAGCAAATATTATACTAGTCCTTAAAAGGAATGAAAAAATTAGGATATGTATCGACTTTAGAGATCTGAATACCACTTGCGCAAAGGACAATTTCCCTCTTCCTATCACAGATGTCATCATTGACAACACATGCGGATTTGAGAGAAAATCCTTTACGGATGGATTCTCAGGTTACTATCAAATGAAGATGTAATTAGATGACGAAAAGCATACCTTGTTCAAAACACCACTCGACGTCTTTTGCTACAATGTCATGCCCTTCAGCTTGAAGAACGCAGGTGCCACATACCAACGAGCAATAATGAAGATTTTCTAGGAACATCTCTAGAAGACCGTCGAGTGCTATGTTGATGACTTTGTCGTTAAAAGCCGCAACAAAGATGACCATATTCAAGACTTGAGGATGATGTTCGATCTCATACGGAGTCACCAATTGAAGATGAACCCTATCAAGTCCTTCCTGGGAATGTCCAGCAATAAATTCCTTAAATTCGTCATCACCACGAAGGGTATCCATATTGATCCCGATAAAGTGAAGGCGATACACGAATTTACAACCCCTGAGGAACCTCAAAGAACTCAGAGGATTGTAAGGACGATTGGGTTATATCCGTCGGTTCATCTCGAACCTCTCCGTAAAGTGCCAACAATTCTCCAAACTCATGAAGAAGGGTGTGCCGTTTATTTAGGATGATGCTTGTCAGATGGTATTTGAGGATATTAAAGCATATCTATCAAATCCTCCCATTCTCATTGCACCGAAGTCAGGGAAACTGTTATTGATTTATGTCAAGGCAACAAACCACTCGTTAAGTGCTTTACTCTCATAAGATAATAACAATAGTCATGCGTAGATAATATATTACCTGAGTCGGACTCTGGTAGGTGCAGAATCTCGATATTCGATGATTGAGAAGGAGTGCCTCTCCCTAGTATTCACAATTTAGAAAATAAGACACTACCTGGTTGGACAGACAATATATGTTATTTTCAATATCAATCCAGTTCGAGTATTTATTATGCAACCAGCTTCCATGAATTAGCGGTTAGTGAGATGAGCCTTACTCTTATCCTAATACGACCTGCACTTCAAGCAACATAAGTCGGTAAAAAGGCAAGCAATTTGTGATCTTCTAGCGGATAACCCTACGAGGGATACATCCAAATTATATGAAGATTTGATGGATGAAACCTACAAATTCAACACAACCTCCCACCAGTAGGTGTGGCAATTATACTTCAACGGTGCTTTCCGAGCAACCAATGTGGCGAGCACTCTCAGATGATCGAAAATATCCCCAGGAGTCAGAGTCATCCTAATTTCCTCAAAGAAACATGTGATGCCTCGAGCCTATTCATTGGTCAAACTGTGCTCTAACAACGTAGCCGAATATAACGCATTGCTCATTGGACTCAGTTTCGCCAAAGAACTGGGGGTCGAGTATCTCAAAGCTTTTGGTGATTCTTAACTAATAGTCAACCAAGTTCGAGGAGAGTAAGAAGTAAGAAATCAAGACCTGACCCGTACCACCAAGAGGTCATCATGATGGTTCACTCATTTGAAGAATTCTTCATCGAGTACATCCCGCGTCTCCAGAACGTAGATGCAAATGCACTGGCAGCATTAGTGGTATCTCTAGCAAAGCCTCCCAAAACAGAACAATTAGTTATTGTAAGAACTCACCAACTCTCCATAACAGACTACGCCTTGGACATCATAGAGACACACTTGAAAAAAAATCAAACTCTAGCCTCGAGATTGGCGTTTCCCCATTATTGACTACGTCTTGCACAGTATCTTACCGGAAGACATAAAAGAAAAAGACTCGGTCCAATGAAGAGTGTTGATATTCTATTAAACTTAGTGACCCACACATTGTATCATCACGCATATGATGATTTACTACTCTGATGCCTTTCGACCTAAGAGGCGGAGGAGGCTCTCAAAGAAGCACATGACGAAACCTGTGGTGCGCACCAGCCTGATCCTAAACTCTATGATCGCCTCAGAAGAATGGGATATTATCGGCCAATCATGGTTAAGGACACAGTTGATTGCACCTGATGGTGCCACGCATGTTAAGTACATGCAAATTATATGCACCAACCCTCAGAGTATTTGCACCCTTCGACTATATCATGGCTGTTCGAGACATGGGCAATGGACATTGTTGGTTCTATTTTTCCACCATCAGCCAAAGGTGACAATTTCATTTTGACAATCACCGACTACTTTTCAAAGTGGGCTAAAATAGTTCCACTCAAAAAGTGAACACAAGCGATGTCGTCAAGTTCATCAAACACCACACCATCTACCGATACGATGTTCCAAGACGAATCATACATGATAACGGCCTTCAATTTGTCAGCAATGCATTCATCAAGTTTTGCAAAAAGTTCAAAATTCAAGACGTCTCATTGACGGCATACAATCCCATGACAAGCTGAAGCTTTCAACAAAACCATTATTAAGATTCTATCACAGCTTGTGAGAACCAATAAACGAGACTGGGATGATAAACTCGGCGAAGCTCTCTGGGCATATCGTACCATAGTCCGCACGCCTACCGGAGTGACTTCATACTCTCTAGTGTATGGATGTGAGGCTATCCTTCCCTTGGAAATCTAAATTCAATCTCTTTGCATTGCCCTTGAAACAAGGATGACGACGGAGGAACAACATCAGAAACGTCTCGAAGAACTTGAGATGTTAGATGAAAAGCACCTAGAGGCTCAACAACAAATTGAGTTTTACCAAGCTAGAATCTCCAGGGATTTTGATAAAAAAAAAGTCTGATAACGAAGCTTTAAGGAATGAGACTTAGTTCTCGCTGTTAGGCGACCGATGATACTCAACTCTAAGAAGAAAAGCAAATTCCAGCCCAAATAGGAAGGACCGTTTGTGATAGAGATAGTCTACTTAAACGGCGCTTATCGCTTAATCACCCAAGATGGTGACAAGCTTATGATGCCAATAAATGGGAAGTTTTTAAAAAAGTACTATCCTTAGTACGTGTGGGATAACTTATTTAACGGGAATTTCCTAGAGAATGCTATGCATGATATTCTTAAGGATAACTTGAGATCAGTTAATTATTCAAGATGAAGACCAGTCATCTGAATAATTCATTCTTAATTAAAAAATGATTAAGAACCTCCCATTGTGGCTACTTAATCATTTTCAAGATGATTAAAACCCTCATAGTGTGATTTTTCGAGCATTCTTTTGTCGAGATGAGATTCAATGACTTCAACGAGTCAATCTTCCCTCATGAAACTCCTACGGTGTAACTATGGAGTGCTTAATGATTCATGGTCCTCTACCACAAAGTCCCTCACTGATCAAATTAATTAACAGTGGGTCCACTAAAATTCTTTTCGGCTGAGTCTATCCAAACTCCCACTGTGTTTGTGCACTTAACACTCTCGCTGTTAGAGTCCTAACACAATACTTAAAAGTTCAAGCTGCTGACCCATAACAATTAGCAAACCCCTTTCATGTTAAGTCCTTGTCGCTTGACACCGAAAACCCCCAATGAGTATTTTGTACAAGTCAATATTTCCACTGTTATTTGTACCCCACTCTCACTACTTTTTTGGTCAAACCTTTCTGTAGTTAGAACCAAAGCCAAAATATCCTCTCGATTGCTTCCATAAATGAGAGGTCCACTTTTAAAAAATGGACTTCCCTTTCAATAAACAAAAGTCCTCCACCCAAGTTGAACGATCAACCCTATTAAAGTTAGGGTCGTCTCAATAACCCCCACCTGGTCAAACCATTAAACGATTAGGACTACAATCAGAACTCCTTGTTAATAAACAAAAAGCTTCCACACTTTTTCCTTCTGTCAAACCTAGAAAAGTAAGGGCTGAAGTCAGAATTCCATCTCGATAAATGAGAAATTCATTTTTAGATTTGGTAACTAATCCTATAAAAGTTAGGGTTATTTAGATTTTTTTTGATTATCGGAGTAGAGATCCTACTCTTAGTTTCACCTTCTAGATTCTCGAAGTGGAGATCTCACTTTGAGTTTCTTTTGTAGCAAGAAACTCAAACATCGGGTTTGTCTTTACCCTAAAAAAGACCTGGGGATAAAATATAAAATTCTTCCTCTCCAGCATTAGGTTCGTCTTTGCCTTAAGAGAAGACACAATATCTCAACATCAAAAATCCATGCCTCACATGTATAGGGAACTTTATCTCGACTCCTAAACAGAGATAAGTCTACACCTAACACACGTTGTCATTTAGTCTTTTACTGTGAAAAGACATCAGAATTCATTCTGGGGGACTTTATCTTGATCCTTAAATAGAGATAAGTCTACATCCAACACGTGTTATCGGTTAATCTTTCACCGTGAAAAAAACTTAAGAATTCATTCTGAGGGACTTTATCTCGACCCCTAAATAGAGATAAGTCTGCGTCTAATACGCATGGCCGGTTAATCTTTCACCACAAAAAAGATACCAGAATTCATTCTAGGGGACATTATCTTAATCCCTATATAAAGATAAGTCTACGCCTAACATACGTTGCCGATTAGTCTTTCGCCATGAAAAAATATCATAATCCATGCCTGAGGGACATTATCTCTATCCCTTATTAGAAATAAGTATACGTCTAACAAGCATTGCCGGTTAGTCTTTTGCCAAGAAAAAGACCCCAGAATCCATGCTTGTGGGACATTATCTTGATCCCTAATCAGAGATAAGTTTACGCCTAACACGCATTGCCGGTTAGTCTTTTGCTATGAAAAAGATACCATAATCTATGCCTGGGGGACATTATCTCGATCCCTAATCAAAGATAAGTCTACGCCTAATACGTATTGCCGATTAGTCTTTTTTCATGAAAAGGATAATAGTCCACATATTCGACATCATGGTAGGTTATTATTCATAATACCAAAATCCATACCTTACACGCATATGGGACTTTATCTCGATCCCTAATTAGATATAAGTCTACGCCTAATACGCGTTGTCGGTTAGTCTTTTGCTGCGAAACGGACAAAAGTCCACGTATTCAACATCGTGGTAGGTTGCTATTAATAACGCCAAAATCCATGTCTTTCATGCATGAGGGATATTATCTCGATCCCTAATTTGAGATAAGCATATGCCTAACACGCGCTGTTGGGTAGTACGTTCCCGTGAAAGCGATAAAGTCTATGTATTCGATATCATAGCACTAAGTCTAAATGAGTCTATTCTTTTAGAACGATGTTACATGTAGAACGGACTTAGACAATCTACATGCTAGCCCGACTCAAACGGTAGTCGGTAAAGGCTTATCAAATCCGTTGATGGTAGAGGGTTTGCCAAAAATCCTACAATGAACAGCTTGCGATGACGAATTCGCTCTTCTAACTTGGAGAGCTTCTCTTTATAAAGCTTGTACAAGCTTCATCTACAATCATCTTTAATAGTCATTGACGAATCAGCTTCATTAGTTGGTCTCATGACTCGAGCGCCTGGGGTAGCTTTAGAGATAGTAGCTGTATCAGCATCTACAGCTGGTCCTTCAATCAAATCTCGCTCAAAGAGCTCAACCTGGTGAGCCTCTGATGTATTCTCATCTTACTCTTCCTACACTCTGATGAGTATACGAGTATAAACTTCATCTCTTTAAATCTTCAACGGGCACATGAGGTTAAACTAATTCCCGAAACTCTAATGAGTATATGAATATAAACTGACTCTCCGCACTCCAATGCCTTAAGAGCTTAAATTGTGTAGAGTCAACATCGGTCATAGTACTGTAAATGGGAGTCAACGCATTATAAAGAAAATCAACACTGATCAACGCGTTGCAAATGATAGTCAACGCCAGTCAACGTGTTGCAACGAAGGTCTACGTCGGTCAACACGTTACAAAGAAGATCAACGTCGATCAACATGTCCATATTTTCACCAAAATAGGGCTCAATTGCAGTACAATGAGGATCGACGCCGGTTATTGCGTCGATAATTTCGCTAAAATAAAGCTTGGGAAAAATTCCATGTCAAAGGATAATCCCTGAGAGTTCAATCGTGATACAAATTCCCAATGAAGATGACTAGTTCAACGTTAATTCAACGACACGAGCTAATTTAGAAATCTACACACCAGTTACAGTTTAACATTTTGACAACAGTTAGACGATAAACCCAGCACTAGAAAATTTTTAGCTATTCGACAAAATACATAATAAACTAAAAACTGAAGAAGTTAAAGAATTGAAGGCAGGACGTATCATATCCAAAGTATTCTAGTCTCCTCTATAAAAGAATGAGACTGGAATACTTTGGAGGGAGGTATCTATAGTTATCAAAAATTACCTATAGGTTCCCGCACGCAGCTTTAGATAAAGAGAAGGAGATGAACATCGTTATCTAAGTCAAAAAAGATCATCCGCATCTCGAACGAAGAAGCAAACAAGAGCACGAAATGAGTCAGCGAAGCATACGAGTGAACAAAACTCGCGAAATGGTGAAATGATGATGAAACACCTTGTGTTTTTCACCCACATAGGCAAAATGCCATGTGTGTTTCGCCCACATGGGCGAAACACACATGTTATTTCACCCGTTTAGCCTCCCGACGACGAGTAGTTCGATAGAATTTCAGAATTCATTCGTTCCAGAGCCTCCCTAACTAACTTGAGCCTATCCTTGAACGTGAAAAAGTGGTTATTAACTGAAGATAAGATCAAATCATGAATTCTTATCTAAAAATGGGGCACCTGAAACCTATAAATACAACCCTAGGGACCCTATGCATGAAGCATAGAATTTTGAAGCTTGGAGGCGTGGTGCTAACCCTGAGAGAGCTAAGCCACAAATTTTAGAGAGGAGGAAGAGAGATTTTGGCAAAATTCATCATAAAGAAGAAGATTTTGAGAAATCAATAACCCCTACATCAGTTCCTTAAGATCAAACTTTGTTTTGATCTTAAGAAGAGTGTTTATCTTAATTCTCAAGATATTTACTTAAATTCTTGTTTCATTCTTGAAAAAAAGATCGACCTGTTTTGATCCTTGGTAGTCCATGGATAAAAGTATCCCCGACACATGCAAAGATCACATGCAAACAGTGACCGATAAACGATACTGCGTGCGTTTCTAGGAGATCACCCTATTTGTTTTTATTGTATAAAAAAGTCTTATAAAAAGACTAATTTTCTTTTTTGAATCTGTATGATGATAAATGTGCAATGGATTTAGTATTTAAAAAGATTTCCGATACAAACATTTCCCAGTATTAGAAATTGTTTTTAATATAAATATATTATTTTCGACAGGTAAATGTTTAAAGGAATTTTTTAGATCTTCTAGACATATAACTTCGAACGGTAAGAAAAAAGGTATATTTTGTTTAATGGTACGCAAACAGACATAATATAAGTGTGACGTCCCTAATTTCACACAAGGCTATAGTCCAAGATGAACCCAAGAATATTAAACCTGTCATGTACCTACACTGTGTAATGACACGTTTCACCATCATAGTAATATCTCTCTAGTAGAATCAAACAACAGATGTAGGTACAAAATAGACAAATGAAGGTAATAATGTAATGAACATTATATACAAAGAAGAGATATCTAGAAATAATCAATAATCATGTTCCTAACTAAAATAAATGACATACAATAGATACTGAAACAAATGTAAAATGTCTCAATACATAGAGTCATGGAAATGCCACTAAGGCACTCTTCCTTTCCAAAAATGAAATAAAACTCTAAATGTTTAAAAATAAATAATAAACTACTGTAGAGCATAAATAACTACTAATATAAATAAAGCTCGAGACTAAGCCGAAACTCCATCAACCTATGACTCTCTGTGCGCCTAACTCGCTGCCTGAAAAGAGGGGAAACAACGAGCGTTAAAACACAAGCGAGATAATCTCCACCACCCCTAGGGGAAGGGGGTTAGGATTATATATGAAAATAAGTTAGTACATATAAATATAAAATCATCTATCTTGAACTAAAAGGAGATTGAGATTTAGAAATCCACAACACGAGAATTAGTACGTCGAGCGAAATAATCCAAAAAAGGAAACCCTCATGTATATACCATGTCTCCAATTCTAAATCGCTAAATCCTAACTCCAGAGTCCTAGGAATGAAACCATAAATAAAAGAAACACAAGTACATACCTTAATAATACAAGTCACATTAAATCCTCATACTACCATTGGGTAGTTGGCGCAGTCATAAAGAATATCATCTGATACATTCATCTCGCATAGAATAGGCTATGTATGACAACCTCAATATATACCCTACTCTCGGGTAACTAATATCATAAATGAAATCTATGTAGTTCTCTATCTATAAATATAATAGTGCACATGGGGTGAAGTCTACCGTGATCTTATTGCAGTATACCAACTAACACACCCTGAGTGTAATACCCCACGGTCTCATTGCGGAGTACCAACTATCCCACTAAATAATGATGCACAACAGAGGGTAGTCTGCTGCGGTCTCATTGCAACATATCAACTAACTACCCTGAGCGTAGTCTACCATGGTCTTATTACGATATACCAACTAACGTGCTCAAGCATCCGACTATCATAAAATGCAATATATGTGTCACTATCATTTATGATAAATCTGAGGAATATATGTTACACACCTCTATCGTTCGTGCGAATGCAACCCTAAAATGTATACTTCAGTGTCCAAACATGTACTTCGATGTGCGGACCTAAACTTCATATTCATGATTAACTCATGTATCAATCAAACAACAAACCTAGCACAACACAGATCAATCAAGCGAAAATAACTCTTCGGTTGACTAAAATACATGCACAAACAAGCACGTGCAAATTAATAGGGATCGGTCGACTGACTCCTTCACTTCGGTCGATCGACCCAAGCACAAATAGAATACATGTTTTAGTTTTTGGTTTTTGATCTACAATACTACAAACTGCTAATTTTGCGTGAAGACACATAAAATAAATCTTATTTAATATGATTAGGGTTTAGTTATCTATATGAAAAACAAATATGATATTTAGTTAAGTTGTCTAAACCCTAACATGTTCATATTTATTAAAAACTTCATGGAAACCAATAAAACTCACATTAAATTTTATTTTAGATCATAAATTCACATTAGAGAATTCGTTTATAACTTTTTAAAGTAACAAGATCGAATCTTTATATCATATACCTTACGAGAATAATATTCATACTTAAACTTGGTTTAAGGCTCAATAAAAACCAAATAAAACTCAATAAAAATTAATTAAAAATGGTGATAGGATTAGAGGAGATGAAACTCACCTCAAACCATTGCTGAAAAATCCAAGGATGAAAAAAAACAAGTTCTCCCTCACCAAACACCAACAATCTCGCCCTCTTCTTGGTATTTACTTCACAAAGCTCTTAAAATTCACCACAAATATACTCTAGGGTTTTTGAGGGGAGAGGGTAGCTACTAGGGTTTAGAAATCTGATGTAAAAGAGAATTTTTAGGTGTGTTTACACACACATACAGGTGTTATGGGGTACAACTGTTTCTAAATATATGATCTAATGAGTCGCCATCTCCATCCAGCCAGATAAGCTGACACCCTAATGTTGGCACGAGAAGTGGTGCTAATCGGCACAAGATATCCTGAACTCCCAGACAAGTCGATATCTCGACCGACGGGAGAGATAGCAAGAGATCAGCTAGCAGTCTGACTCAACCGACCAGACGAGTCGACATTCATCAATGTTAACACAAAAGGCGGTACCAGTCATCCCTCTTATAGTAGGCAACTTATCAAGAGCCTAGTCGACCCAGTCAAGTGGATACTCCTCCATGTTGACTCGAAAGGCGGGACGACTCGTCACCCGACTCCATTCAGCCATCAATCTTTGAGTCATCACTCTTCTTAACGAGTCGACTCTCCTCGCCAGTCCCATCATAAGGGACCGCTTCTTAATGAAGCTAGATGATAACTTTACTAAAGCTTATCCATCCTGACAACAAGTCATATCATGTCTACTCAAAGACCATGCATCATCATGTCACTTATCAGCCCACGTCCCATCGGTCGCTCCTCAAATCAAGGCCAAAATGATCTTCCTATTGTCGCCAGCCGACACATGTAGCGTAAAGGATGACTCACCTTCCAGCTCACACTTTGTCACCACCATTTGCATGGCCGAAATGACCAATCTGCCATTGACATCCTCTTTATATACAGATGCTATTCGCCATAGCCAAAGGTTCGCAATCTAAACTCTCCTCCTGACCTAAATCTCAGAGATCATCACCTCTAATGCACATAGCATAAGAACACATAGTTTTATTATTTCACTCAAGCTCAAGTTTATCAATTGACTTGATCATCGAAGGTACCTTGGGGGAATCAGCACCCCGCCCTATCACGACCTTCTTTTGTGCAAATCGTTCACTCTAACTCAGTGGCCAAGACATAAAGTCAGGGAAGGAAGTGCTCTCCTCCATCATCTTTCATCACTCCACAACCAACCTATTTTGGATTATTCTACATGATTTGAACATCAACAACAGGTAAACCTGAAACAAACTAATCTAACCCAAAACAGGAAACCCAGTCAGACTGGGAAAATAGTCTTTGGTATTTTAAATGTAACTCTTTCGTCTGACCTCAGAATGATGTGATTTAATATGAATTAGAAATCTATTGAAGAGACCAACAACTTTTATCTTTTGAGTTTTTCTATATTCGAATTGTATCGGTATGTAATGCATATATACTCTTAATTGGTTGTTTTTCCATATTTGAATTGCATCGGTGTATAATGCATATATACTCTTCAATGGTCTCAAATCAATTACTACCATATTCATTCATCATTAAATAATATTTAACATAATATAACTTATTTAATACTATTTACTCTAGTATTTTTTTTAAAATTTACGGGATTTTACATTCATCCCTCTTAAAAGAATTTTGTCCTCGAAATTCTACAAATATATCTTTAGAGATTAATAATTCGAGAAAAGTACATTGAGGAAATAATCCAGAAAAGAAAACTCTTACATACACATCTTGTATCATTAATCCCAAGATATGTATAATAAGTAATATTTATACTTAACGATCTAGAATGCAAGTACTCTCACTTAACCAAGATATGTATAATAAGTAATATTTATACTTAACGATCTAGAATGCAAGTACTCTCACTTAACCCCTAATTAAACGAAACTAGTACATCAGGTGAAAAATCCAAACACGGAACCCCCA
>NC_033801.1:28092641-28115531 GCF_001876935.1 Asparagus officinalis
TTTCCAATCTCCTTCTCATTTGTAGAAGAAGATATCTAAGTTGTGAGTCTCACGTCTGAGTGTTCGTGCCCACGGTCTGGCTTTCCTTGTTGACGTTCAAGTCCTCCGGGCAAACTCGGGCTTTTTGCCCTTTTTCACGCGAGAATTGCGACGAACATCAATCCTTCTAATTGCGAGAAGGTTCTCCTGTTGTGCCCTGGAGCAGGTAATGATGTTTATCCCCCCACTTGATCTTTAGCTATGTCCTCGGGATTCGTCGTCATGTAAACAGAAACTTATTGGCTCCACACGAGCTTCGCAAGCATTGAGATTCAAGCTATTGCCGAGTGTATCATTGTCGTTAATCCCTTTGGCTAACTTTGCGAATTAACCGCTGCGGATTTAGCTCCAGCTGCCGTGATCTCGTGATATTCGATTATACCCTGTCGACTCGTCGCAAATTTCTCGAACGTCCGGGAATGGCTTCTTTCTGAGTTCATCGGAACTGGACACGGGGCTTTTCCTTCTACTGGTCATGTTGATTGGTAACCTGCAGGCGTATTCAGCTTCAGAACTTTCTTCTTTTGACGTCGTCCGTGTTCGGTAGGTCTTGCGACGTCATGTCATCTGTCGAATCAACAGATCTAGCCGCAGGTTCAAGGAACTACAACATGACATTAGCAAAGGACTGTGTGAAATAAAGCTTTCGGCAATGACATGGATGGGCTGCTCTTGCTTGTTGGCTTTTCTCCTGGAAAGAAACTCTCGCAAATCTGTAGACCGCGGACAGTTCTCTCATCGGCGGGATGAAACTCCCTGCCTTGCTTGAATGGGTGAAACTGGTTCTTTTGAACTTGACAGGACCCCTATCGCATTCGGATCGAGTCGAGGGATCACGTTTCGCATTTATAAACACTAGCTTGGCCTGCTGTTTAGTTGAAGGAACAGACGCCTTTAGCGCGTTCGCTTGTTTTGTTGGACTTCACTGCTTGAGGTGCTTGTTTTCCTGACAGGGCTGTGTTTGATGGAACAACGCAACCACTGAGGGTCGCGTTAAGTTGAATCACCCGCAGGTTTTGTTATTAGATTCATTACCTCGAAGTATGCGTTTGGGTATGGACGCAATGCTTGTGGGCAGATCTTCGGAGCGCAATCCTATGGCGTTGGACTCGGGATTGCATTTTCCGGAGGTGCTGCTTCGTCGGACTGGACCTTCTTTGGTCGATCGAGCAGCGTTTTTCTTGGCTTGTTTCAAAGGCCTTAGTATCAGCGAACCCGGCGTTGAATTATGCCTATATCTGTTATAGGCCTTTTACACAAGTACAAGCGCTGTGTCGACATAGGGTGATGATCTTCGATTTGCAGAGCAGACGCTTGAGGCTTATGGCAAAGGAGAGGAACTTTTCTTGGCGTCTCAACAGCAGTTAAGACAAGCTTCTTTAGAGCTCTATTAAACAAGCATCTCGCCTAGCCTCCTAGGGACTAGAGCTGATCGCAGGAGAGAGAGCCTCCATCGTATTTTGGCTTGGTCAAATTTCCACGACCAAGGTCTTCCAGCGTTTTCCAGTGAGCTCGCGTGAACGTCGGATTGCGCCACCACCTCTTCCGTCAGAGAAGCTAGTTCCCCAAGGCGGAGTCGCCATCTTTGTTTTGCTGGAATTGTAATAAAAAAGTAATATAGGAAATGAATTCGGTTGATTTTATTCTCTCTAACTGTTTAGAAAAAGAATGATTAGCAACTCTCTCAACTCTCGATTACAATTTGGCATTCCTAGTTGCCAAAGAGAAGAGAATGAATCTGGATTCTCCCTTTGTTTAATCTTGGGTTCTCTTGGTAGCGATGAGATGCCTCCCTCGAATGCTTGCGTCGAGTTTGCTTCTTCGTTGACGATCCGAATATCTATACTCACTGGAACAACTGTCTTGGCCGGTTTGATAACTCTTGTCGAGTTTTGTGATTCAGAACAAGTAACAAACTCTAATGATAGAGTTGTTTGAACGAAGAATAATTCGTTGATAAGCCAAATATCGATGCGTTTAGAGATCCTCCGTTTGTTGATTTCCCAGCACTGTGTAGGAGTCAATCCTCCTTTTTCTGCCTCTGGAAGATTTGAATCGAAAGATCCCCTCCGATTAATGAAAAGAAATCTCTCTTGACTCTATTATCAAAAATCGATCTTCCCCCTCCAAAAAGAGATCCTTACTCTGTTGAGTTTGTTGCTATTTATAGGGGATTAGGGGTGTAACTGCCCCCATAATCCGCGCCTAAATGGGGTTTAGTTACCCCATTAGTCGCGGTGTAACAACCACTAAAGCCACTTCCTCAAAATCGTGGGTGGTGAAGAACAGCTTCGAAGTTGTTAGATCACGTTTGAATGAGTCAAGAACCTTAACCTGCGTTCTGGCGTGATTGAGCCTGGCGTTGGCAGCGACTGACGGGCTGGCGTTGGGCAATGATGATGAGTTGCGTTGGGCAGCGTGTGATAAGGCATGGTATGGGCAGCGGTTGATAACGTGCGTTTTGGCAGCGTTGATAAGCTGCGTTGGCACTGATAAGCTGCGTTGGGCAGCGGTTGATAAGCTGCGTTTGGCAGCGGTTGATAAGCTGCGTTGGGCAGCGGTTGATAAGCTGCGTTCGGGCTGTGCTTTGGTAACGATTCGGAGTGCGTTCGAGCTGTTGATAGATTTCTCTGTCTTTATATATGGATGACACCAAAGGCCAGTAAAGAAGTCTTATTCAGGCCATCTCAATGGTTGCTAACATGATATCAGTCATGTTGTTTGTTCGCAGCCATCAAGATCAATCATCTCACATAGAAGCTGGCATTCGTGTTTATAACTGTTGAAGCGGCGTAGGTGATTGAATCGGGTGTAATGTCTTGATGATGATACGCGGGGAGGACTTCCACGTCTTGGTTTGAAGAGATCGTCGATTTGTTAATCCTTTCTGTCAGAGTATTGCTAGAGACTGTCATTTTGTAATCTTTGCGCTTTAACTCTTTGACATGTGAAAATCTTCGAATTGTAGCCTTCTGGAAGTCGTCAAATTGTAACTTCCATCATCAGTGTTCGATGGAGACTCAACTATCCATTGTGATTTTTAGACAGCCTACAATACACTCCTCTCGGTGTACAAGTGTGAACAACGTGTAACTCACAATAAAGCTCAATTACAATTAAAATGTTCTCTAATTGGTGATGAGGAACTCTAATGTCTCAATGTAAGCTCAATCTCACAAATCACAAACCCACAACCCAATATATGATGTATGAAATGCTACAAGTTCAAATAGGGTGTGTGTGATTAAATTTGTATAAATAAAATCTAACTCAATTAGCAAACTAGCAATAATAAGAATATAAAAATCAATAATAAAATTGCTAGAGAAAAGAGTTATAAAAACTTTTCTATAAACACAAAGAGGTTGAGGAAGATTGAGGATGAATTCCTCAATTGAAAATGTAAGCCTCCTCTTTGTAAACTCAAACTTAGAAACTTAAACAAAACTTTAAAACTCTTTAAACTCCTCTTTTAAACCCTCTTCAAAAACTTCTTTTTCATAGTTCAGAAGTGAAAACAGAATGGGGCATATATAGGATGAAGAAACAAAACTCAAAACCCAAGTAAAACCCAGCAAAAAGACAAACAAACGGAAACTAAAAAAATAGTCATTACAAGCCATCAGTCGATTGACGGGTTTCATCAGTCAACTGATGAGCTGGCCGTTATAGGCAATCGGTAACTTATCGGTCAACTGATGACCCTTATCAGTCAACTGATGACCAAAACAGAACAGAAACTTTTGAATATTGTAGGCACATTCTTCGGTCGACTGATCAGTCGATTAATATCATAAGTCGACTGACCAGTCGACTGATAACAGGTTCTCAGCCTGAATTGAATAGTAAAAATAAAATTCAAACCTCTTTTAAAAATATGAAATAAATTCAGAAAAATATAAAACTTTGGAAAATGATTATAAACATGATAATGAACATGTTACAAAAAGAATTTTTTAATTTGCATTTCACTTTTATAAAATCTCATCATTTTGTAAAATCACATAAATATGAACATGTTGAAAACTTAATTTTGCCGAAATGACTTAAACAAAACTTTAAAATACCTTAGAATGGATTTATAGACTTATACAAGATATGAAAGTAGTGTAAGTAAGTCTTCAATCCATAAACATAATATTTTTCAAATTCAATAGAATATAAAGCATATAAATATGAAAATGAAGATATATATTTCTTCATATCTATATAGCTAAACCAAAACAACTTATCCACATAGAAAAAAAATAAGTATTATATATCTATTTGTTTGCAAAAAACTTTTGTGGATAAAACACATAAACCATTAAATTGTGTGCGTATAATATTGAGCTTAAGATATTAACACATAAAGTATAAACCCTAAACTAATTTACACAACTTGGTAGATCTTCAATATGCTTGACTTGGTTGCGGATGAAGCTTGATCTTGAAAATGACTTGATGTGCAATGGCTTTATTCCACTATTCCGTCCATCCTCTAATGGATATGATCATGAAAGCTCTAGTCCATTCATCCTCTAACATATTATTTGTCTAGAATACCTAATAATAAAACATAAACACTAGAAAAACAATATTAGGAATTGTTTGTAATCATCAAAACAAGATTAGAAGATGTAGGCTCAAAACATGAGACCTAACATCTTTCACTGTCTGCCAAATCATTGAACACCGTTTATAGGTGACACCTTCAACATAACATAATCTCCAACCTGAAACTCTAAAGGTTATCGCCTCTGATCAGTGTAGCTCCTTTGTTGACTCTAAGCGGTAAGAATATGCTCTCGAATCAATGGTACCTTCTTCATAGTCTGTCTCACGAGCTCTGGCCCAAGTAATAAGCTATCCTCCGGCTCTGCCCAACAAATAGGGGATTTACACGACCTTTCGTATAATGCTTCATAAGGTGCCATGCCTATAGTCGATTGATAACTGTTATTATAGGCAAACTCGACCAACGGGATGTGATCCTCCTAACTACTGTGAAAGTCAATAACACATGCCCGCAACATGTCCTCCAACATTTGGTTCACTCTCTCCATTTGACCATCTGTCTGCTAGTGGAAAACACTGCTATATGATAGCTGGCTACCGAAAGAATTCGGGAATCTCTTTTAGAAATGCGATGTGAAAACTGAGCCACGATCTAATACAATCATTTCTAGAACTCTATACAATCGTACAATCTCTCAGATAAAAATCATCGCATAAGTCTCCGCCGTATAAGTTATCCTCACTGGTAAGAAATGCGTCGACTTCGTCAATCGATCTACAATCACCCAAATTGAATTGTTCCATTTATTAGATCTCGGTAAACCTATAATAAAATCCATCGAGATATCTATCCACTTCCACTCTAGAATGGATAAAGGTTGTAGGGTTCTTGTGGATCTCTGATGTTCTGCATTCACTTGCTGATAGGTAAAGCACTTAGCCACATACTCCGTGGTATCCTTACGCATGCCGCTCTACTAAAAATACCTCTTCAAGTCCTTGTACATTTTGGTTGTGCCTGGATGTACTGTGTACCTGGTGCGATGTGCCTCATCAAATAGATCCTTCTTCAATTGTGGAATATCCAACACCACTAACCGGCCATTCATTCGAAGGCCCTCATCTTCTCCGATGGTCCAATCAGTCTTAGGCTTTTTAAAAATCTCCTCCTTTTAGGTTTGAATCCAACAGTCTCCTAATTGAGCGTTGGCCACTCTATTAGTCCACAATAGCCGCACGGCTAAAGCTCCCCAAAATGCACCGCTCCCGCCTATCTCTAGCCTAAAATTGAACTAGCTAGGGGGGTTATTGGTTGGGATAAATTGGGTCCAAGTGGGAAAATTATTCTAATGGAATAATTTTACCCCTTTGGGATATTTTGAGTGGGATAAAGTGGGATAATGGGATAATTTGAGCCTTTGATTTGACAATTCATATGAGATAATTGATGATGTGGTACCTTATTAAAATATAATTTTATCTATTAATTACTTCTAAATTAACTTATCAAATTGGTTTAGTATATTATTTAGTATATTATTAAAATATAAATATTATTTTACTTTATATTAAAATATAATATATTGTACTAAACTTACAAATTACTATTATTAATTAGGACAAATTTTCAAAATCAACCATTTTCAAAATTTAAATAGCAAAATCGACCTCTTAGGAATTTATTCAGCAAAACCGACCATTTTCAGAAGAAAATGGTCGGTTTTGCTGCGGGAGAAATTTTACGACATACACGGGACTGCTAGTCCCGTGTATTTCGAGGCAGTTTCGAATAACACGGGACTAGCAGTCCCGTGCGATCGGGGGGTAAAAAATTGAAACCCGTGACTTTCTAGATTTGGGAATGGATTTAATTGAGATTTGGGATTAAGGTTGAAATTTGGGAATGTATTTAGTTGAGATTAGGGAATTAGGGTTTAGACATGAATAATGTGATTAGGGTTTAGACATGATTAGGGTTTAGACATGAATAATGTGATTTGGGATTAGGGAATTTAGCCATTATTTGCTTTGTAGTTGAGATTAGGGTTTTAAATTTGACTTTAAATTAAGATTAATATTTCTAGTTATAATAGTTTTGGTGCACCACATCACCATCGATATTGTTTGAGGCATATAAGAGATAATTTCAAGAAAAAACACGGTGAGATTAATTTGCTAAATCTTTTGTAGCAAGCTGGTTGTGCAACCGATTCATTAGTGTATGAACATTGTAGAGAGAAGATCAAGTCTTTGTCATTAGATGCACATAATTGGATTGAACATAACTTGAAGCCTCAATTCGAGCATCGATGGGCATTATGTAAGGATGAGGGTGTGCGGTTTTGCATGATGACAACTAATTGCTCCGAGAGCTTTAACGGCGTTCTTAAAGGAGCACGAGCTATGCCAATACAATCATTGGTTGCAAGAACGTTCTATAGGCTAAACTCATACTTCAACAAAAGGCGTGAGGACGGTGTAGACTGGACAACGCGTTACACACCAAAGAATGAGTCTATTTTGCATAGAAGAATTGAGGCGGCAAGATTATGTCAAATTACTGTATTCAATGACAATGAATGGCAGGTACAGGATTATGACGGTATCTACACCGTTAAACTGTTTGATGTTGATTGCACTTGCACATGTAACATACCACAACTTCAAAAAATACCTTGTGCACATGTTCTTGCGGCTTCCTCCAATCAGCCGGGTGGTGCGAGAATTCCATATAATCGGTATTGTTCACCATGGTATTCAACAATTCATTACCGAAAGACATACAGTGAGAGTTTTCATCCACCCGATGATAGTCGGTATTGGCCCGAATATACTGGACCACGACTAATTCCACCTCAATACAAGAGACAAGCAGGTCGACCACGATCTGTACGAATTAGGGGAACCATGGATCAAGGACGAGAAGGAATTGTCAAGCATAAAAAATGTAGTCTTTGCAAACAACCGGGACATACTCGACCTCGTTGTCCAGCTAGACTCAATAGATAGCAATTAATTGGTAATAATTGACATATTCAAATTGTGATTTATTTTAATGTAGACAATATAATTAGTCGTGGATCGGTTATTGATATGTTATAATTGTATGTGCAGGTATATACACCATGGAGCCTGGACCGATTAGTGATGAGGTCCTATATGACCAGCCTCGACACTGTTCACATGTTATATCCTTTACAGAGGTAACTAAGTTTTTTATAATTTCAATATTGCATTCTTATAATATTGTATTCTTATATATTCATTTGCTTTACAGAGAGGCCCGGATATTGTTATGGTTGATCATAGCCTCAGCCATAGCCGTTGGCATCTAGAGGATGAGCGCATAATAGCAGCTGTAGGACGGGCCGGCTTCTTGACATGTTCAAAGCTTCGTTGGATGAGACTCGATTGTCCCCTACTCACCGCTTTGATAGATAGGTAGAGGCCGGAATCCAACACTTTCCACTTCCGAATGGGAGAGTCTACTATTACGCTACAGGATGTAGCTATGATACTTGGTCTCCGCATAGATGGTCCGTGCGTTACCGGCAGTGATAGACATTTTTGGCCGGACAAGTGTGAGGAGTTGTTAGGTGTAGCTCCAGAGTCAATGCCTGGAGGAAATATTAAATTGAAGTGGCTCAAAGAGACCTTCTCGGTGCCGTTGCCTTTTGATGCGACGTAAATATTGATTGAGCAACATGCACGTGCATACATTATGCACATGATCAGTTCAATATTATTTCCAGATTTGAGTAAAGATAAAGTGCATGCCAGGTATCATTTTTATCAATATTTACAATTATGTCTGTTGATTTAGCTTATTTTGATAACTTGAAATGTTGTGAAAATGCTAGGTGGTTACCACTTGTCGGGGACTTGGACACGTGTGGTGCGTTATCGTGGGGTAGTACGGTTTTGGCGTACCTATATAGAGAGATGTCTAAGGTTGCATTCATGAAAAATAGTGACCTCAAAGGGTGTCTCAGCTTACTGCAAGTATGGGCATGGGAGAGGCTGCATTTGAAGCCGAGACTATGCGTGAATTTACAATTAGACGGACAAATTCCACTAGGATGCAGGTATTATATTTTTTAACGTAGTAAATATAATTGTAGTTATTCATTTGGTACTGAATTTTGAAACTAACACAGATGGAATGTCCAAAAATGTTTTGACGAGACCCCGGCGAGACAGTTAGATTTCTACCGAAATGAGCTTGACCGCATGAAGATTTTTCAGGTATCATTTCTATAAAAATGAGTTTTTTCTTCTATATATCAACTTTCGTTTTAATGATATGCAACAATTATATGTAATACTCTGTAGATGGAATGAGAGCCCTACACCCCATTTTTCGATCAACTACCCCCGATATGCACAGAATATCCAGTTATATGGAGAGCCAGAGTTCCTCTAATATGTTTCGAGATAGTAGAAATGCATGTACCAGACCGCGTGCTTCGACAATTTGGTCTTGCACAACATGTTCCGCAATTTGTTAAAAAAATAGAGAGGAATGCGAAGAAAGGAGGGCAACAAAAGGACTGGGCAGCTGAGCATCAAAATTATATACACA
Source organism: Asparagus officinalis (assembly GCF_001876935.1). NCBI lineage: Eukaryota > Viridiplantae > Streptophyta > Magnoliopsida > Asparagales > Asparagaceae > Asparagus > Asparagus officinalis. The sequence continues at coordinate 28,101,760 of NC_033801.1, forward strand.
GATGGAATGATAGACATTTTTGTATTGTTGAGCAAATCGAGCCAACTCCCCAGGAATCAGATTACTACACTTGGTATTGGAGGATAACTAGAAGATGGATACTCCATGCGACCACATCCCCGGTTGAGTTGCAAAGAGGATATGTGCCTCGGGGTATAGATGAGAGAGAATTAGTAAGTATTTTCAAATTTATTTTAAGTTCATTTTTATTAGAATTTTTCAATATTGCTAAATTATGTTTTTTAAAAAATTTGCAGGTATCAGCAATAGATGATGTTAAAACCATTGCAAATAGTGGCTTGGAATTGGCTCGAGCAGGTAATATAGAATTAAATATAAAATTTACATATTGTAATTTGAATTTTAAAGTAATTTTTGCATTTCGGATTTTTTTGAATTATCTCTCGCAAGTACATATCTCGAAGCACAGAAACATGCATCAATATATCAGTCGATAATGCAGAGGCTTCACCAAGCCTTACATCAAACTCATGAAGACCTTCATGATGGACGAGAAGTAGCGCAATTAGTATACACACGTCAACAACGACACAGACGAGGACGACGCAGAAACGACAATGAAGCTGGGCCTTCCTAACGTGTTGACGATGGAGCTGGACCGTCACAACCACAAACGCAACCGGATCAGGAACTCATCGATGGTCGGGATAGAGGAGGCCGAAGACAAAGGAGGAGGAGAAGAGTTCTTGGATGTATGTAAGCTAATCGGTATTGTTATACAAATTACAATCCTATTTTGATATGTACATTACAAACGTATTTCAGGACAATAGATGGTTTTTGGATTTGTGGTTTTTGGATTTGTAGCTGAGATTGTGGTGTGACTTATTAGATTTGTAAGTGGGTTTGTGGCGTGATTTGTTGGATTTGGATTCGTAAGTTTATGGTGTATTTTATGATTTTTAGATTTGATATGTGTTTATATAGGAAATTGACATATGAGTTTGTACAGGAAATTGATATATGTGTTTATGCAATGGTGTAATTTATGATTGTTGCATTTGAAATATGAGCATGTACAAGGAATTTTCCCGTAGCAGAAATACATGCACAGTTGTGAATGTGCAGGAAATGCACGGGACTGCTAGTCCCGTGCATTTCATTGCGCCCAGGAAGTGCACGGGACTAGCAGTCCCATGCTCTTCTTTTTTTGCAGAGATAGAAGTCTCTACAAAATGCACGGGACTGCTAGTCCCGTGCACTTCTTTTTTGCAGAGATATAACTGTCTGTAAAATGCACGGTACTAGCAGTCCCGTGCACTTCATTTTCATGGAGTTGTTAGTCTCTGCAAAAAAACACGGGACTGCTAGTCTCATGTTATTCGAAACTGCCTCGAAATACACGGGACTAGCAGTCCCGTGTATGTCGTAAAATTTCTCCCACAGCAAAACCGACCCTTTTCTTCTGAAAAGGGTCGGTTTTGCTGAATAAATTCCTAAGAGGTCGATTTTGCTATTTAAATTTCGAAAATGGTTGATTTTGAAAATTTGTCCTATCAATTATTGTATTGTATTATATTATATTATATTATATTAGCATGCTATACTATATATAATAATTAATATATATAATATCAATATATTTAATATAATATTTTAATAATGTAATATTTAATATAATAAATTATTTTATTTATACAAAAATATAATATGTTATACAATAATTACTAATTAACATTATATTAGTATGCTACATTATATAATAATTGATATAATGTATGAATAATATATATAATATAATACTTTAATAATATATTATTTAATTTAATATATTATAATATAGTATCATAGGATATAATGCCTACATTATAAAATATTATAATATTTTACTTTATTAAATGTAATATTTTTTAAAATTTTATACTAAATATAAAATATAATATAATGTTAAATAATATATATTAAAAGATATCATTTATAGTTAATATATTTATATTATTTTCAAACTATAGTATTATATTATATTATATCATAATATTTTACTAATATTAGCAATTATTATATTATATTATAATATATGTCATATATAATAATTATAATAATATTTTATAAATTAATTATATAATAATATATTATTTAATAATATTTGTTATTAAAATATTACATAATATTTATAATAAATACGTTATACTATATTACTAATTAATACTATATAATAATATATTACATAATACTATTATTAAAATATTATATATATGTTATTAAAATATTAATATATGTTACTAAAATATTATATAATATTATAATAAATATATATTACATAATACTATTATTAAATATTTATATATATGTTATTAAAATATTAATATATATTATTATATAATATTATTAATATATGTTATTAAAATATTAATATATGATACTAAAATATTATATAATATTATAATAATTACGTTATACTATAATTACTAATTAATATTATATAATAATATATTACATAATATTATTAATATATGTTATTAAAATATTAATATATGTTATTATATAATACTATTAATATATGTTATTAAAATATTATATAATATTATAATAAATACGTTATACTATAATTACAATTATATAATATTATTAATATATGTTATTAAATTATATTATTAAAATATTAATATATGTTATATTTTATATATCATGTCATATATTTATAATATAATTGCATGTATTAGTTTAGTAAAACAAAAATATTTTAAAATTATCCCAATTGCCTTGAAAGTGGAACAACATTGTTCCAATATGGAGGATGAGGTACTATTGGGATAAAATTTTTGTATATGAGTGGGGTAATTTTATTCCAAGTGGTGTAATTATCTCACTAGTATTCTAAAATACCAATAACACAAAAAGGTTTTATCCTTGTTTCATTATCCCAATGAATAACACTATGAAATAGAATCCCAAAATTATCCCATTATCCCCGAAAATATCCCAACCAATAACCCCCCCCCCCTAAGGGTAAAAACCAAAATTATCCCATTATCCCCGAAAATATCCCAACCAATAACCCCCCCCCCCTAAGGGTAAAAAGATCTCGATACAACGAACACCACAAAGCTGCAAGCCCATGACAACACTTCCTACTCAAGGCATCTGCTATGACGTTTGTCTTTCCCGGGTGATACTGACATGCGAACTCATAATCCTTGATGAACTCTACCCATCGCCACTGCCTCAGATTGAGTCCTTTCTAGAACAAAAGATACTTCAAGCTCTGATGGTCAGTGAATAACTCGAACTGAACTCCATAAAGATAATGCCTCCATGCCTAAGTGCAAAGACCACTGCTGCTAACTCCAAATCATGTACGGGATAGTTTTACTCATGATTCCTCAACTGTCATGAGTTGTAAGTCACTACTCTCTGGGTCTGTATCAAAACGCCTCCTAGACCTAATAACAATGCGTCCATGTAAACAACAAAGGTCTTATCACTACTCGGGATGATCAACACTGAGGCTGTAGTCAACTTAGTCTTTAAAGTCTCAAATGACTCATGGCACTACGGTCCCCAAACAAACTATACATACTTCTTCGTAAGGCATGTCAACGAGGTAGCAATCTTAGAGAAGTCCTGAATGAACTTCAGGTAATAGCCGGTCAAACCTAAAAAGCTATGAATCTCTGTAATAGTCTTTGCTAGCTCCCAATCAAGAACTGCCTCCACTTTAGCTAGATCAACTGCAATGCCCTCCTTGCTAATAATGTAGCCTAAAAATCTGACCTCGGATAGCCAAAACTCACACTTATCGAACTTAACATACAACTGGTGCACCCGCAAAGTCTGCAATGCCAGATGAATATGCTACTCATGCTCGGCCTCCGATCTCAAATAAATGAGGATGTCGTTGATAAACACGATCACGAACTGGTCTAAGTATGGATGAAAAACCTTGTTCAAGAAATTCATAAATATCACGGGTGCATTGGTCAGCCCAAATGGCATGACAAGAAACTCGAAAGACCCATATTGAATTAGAAAGGTGATCTTGGGAATATCCATCTCTCGAACCCACAACTAATAATAGCCAGAACGAAGATCAATCTTTGAGAAACAATATGCTCCTTACAACTGGTCGAATAAGTCATCAATACTCGGTGGTGGATACATATTCCGGATGGTGATCTTATTCAACTCATGATAATCTATACACAATCGCATACAGTCATCCTTCTTCTTCATGAAGAGGACCGGTGCTCCCCACGAAGAATAACTCTGGCAAATAAAGCCTTGAGATAAAAGCTCATCTAACTGAATCTGTAGCTCTCTCATCTCAGCAGGCGCCATACAATAAGGCTCTTGGAATATCGGTGATGTGCCTGACTGCAACTTAATGCAAAACTCAACCTCTCTCACTGAAGGCAATCCAGGTATGTCATGAAAGACATCTTGATACTCTGAGACTACTCGTGCCTCACTCAAATTGGCACCCCGATCCCACATCATCACCTCCTCGACGCATGCCAGAAATGATTCTGCAAACTGGTTGCCCCATGAGGTTGCTACAATCAACTCAAACCCATCGAATGCTCTCAAACAGAATGTCTTCATAAAACAGTCGATACTAACATAGTAGAAAGATAACCAATCCATACCAAGAATCATATCAAACTCGGACATACGTAGGACGATCAAATCGACCACAAACTCAGACTTGTCTAAGCTGATAATGCATCTCCTACAAATGCTCTCTAGAAGTGACACATCATCTAAAGGGGTAGAAACTGACAATGGAATATCTAGAGGTTGTGCTACAAGCTGAAGTCTAGTCATAAAATTATAGGAGATGAAAAAATGTGAAGCTCTTGAATAAAAAGAATACAAGTTGGGAAGAAGTTCACAAGGAACGTACCTTCAACAACAGCCCCACTCACACCATGGTCACGTAGTACGACTGCATAAACTCTGCCTGAAGCTGGGGTTTACCCAAAGTGTTTGGAATGTATAGGACTATGTGTTCCTGCGATACCTCCTAAATAGATTGCATCATCCCCTCATTCCTCGGAACTGCTGGCAGTGCCTCAAGCCTTAACTACTAGCCCTAACTTCGGTCCTGTTCTCGGTTCTACTACTACTGATTCTGATTCTTACATTGCTGGCCTCCTGCTAGCACACTATGGCACTCTACTGCTCTGTGTCCAAATTTATTGCAGTTTTAACAAGCACCCTTGAATTTATGCTGCTGCTGAGGTGCTCTCTGATCAAGCTGAGGTCCCTTCTTATTAGGGCCTTGCTGCTGCAAACCCTTACCTCACTGCTGGGGTCCTCTAAGTCTTCTTGATTTAGTATTTCCTTCCTTCCCTTTCTGAAACATAGCCATCTCAGTCTTATGTGATATCACAGTATCTGCCACCTTCCGTACTGAATGAAATCATCTGGATACAAGATTACGACGTAAACCCAGGCGAAGTCCCATCAAGAACATATAAGACTAATGCTCTCCTATCTACCTTATACCCATGAACATGAGCAATCCCACAAACTTGCTCTCATAATCAGCTACTGACATATCTCACTACTCCAACCAGGCTAGCTTCAACTCCTTCTCGGCTTTCGCTACTATCGACACATATTTCTCATCAAAGAAGTAGACAAAATCCTCCTAAGTGAGTGTCATCCTCTGCTCTAGAGTGAACTGGAGCATATACCACCCTCCTGCATCGCCCTTGAGGATGAAAGATACCAGCCTCTACTTTTGTACGGTGTCGACATTAAGCATGTCCAAAATGTTTCCTACATCTTCCTTCCACTTGTGTGCCGCTAGTAAATCTGACGTGTCATGAAACTCCGGTGCTCTCATCTTCTAACACCTCTCCGCCAAACGGAGCCAAGCCTCCTGTTCAGCGGCCCTATCAACAACTGGTGGTGGTGGTATAGCTATCGGTGTTGATCTGGTGTTTCTTCTTCAATGGATATCTCTTGATGAGCTTGATTTGGCATCTGCTCCTCTATTGCCACTAACCGAGCTGCCAACGATGCTATGAGATCAATCAAATACTGCGGAGCCTGCTGGGGCTCGGGCTATGCATCAGCTTGCCTAACTCCCTGAGCACAGGTACCTCTACGACTACATCCTCTTCCTAACATCTATAAGTTCAGGAGTAGAGCTTGTTAGATACAGTAAATAAGATCTCATTCATAAATAACAAAACATATAATAATAGGAAAATAGTATCACGTATCATTCACACCATACTTTAAATTCAAAGCAAAATAGTTATAAACAATCATAATTTTTGCATTATATATATATATATACTATAATATATATATATATATATATATATATATATATATATATATAATATATATAACATCGTCACTCATTCTAGGAATTCCTAACATGCTCTATACATGATTCCTAGGAAACTCTATCCTAGCTCCACAACTCGACACAAGAATGATCCTAAGGATGCTAGAACTAGAGCACTGATACTAACTATGATGCCCCTGGTTTCACAAAAGCCTGCAGTCTATGGTAAACCCAAGGATGTCAAACCTGCCATGCACCTACACTGTGTAATAACACGTTTCACCATCACAGTAATATCTCTAGTCAAATAAAACAACAGGTGTAGGTACAAATAGGAAAATGAAGGTAATAATGTAATGAACATGATATATGAAGGAGAGATATCTGTAAATAGTCAATAATCATGTTCCCAACTAAAATAAAATAAAATATAACTGATACTGGAACAAATGTAAAATGTCTCAATGCATAGAAGCAATGGAATTGCTACTAAGGCACTCTGCCTTTCCAAAAATGTAATACAACTATAAATGTTTGAAAATAAATAATAAACTACAGTGGAGCATTAATAACTACTAATATAAATAAATATGGAGACTAAACCAAAACTCCATTAATCTGCGACTCTCCCTGCGCCTGACTCGTTGCTTGAAAAGAGGGGAAACAACGTGCGTCAAAGTGCTAGCGAGATCATCTCTATTGCCCCCAAGGGGAGAGGGTAAGAATTATATATATAAATAAGTTAGTACATATAAATATAAAACCATCTATCCTAAACTAAAAAGAGATTGAGATTTAAAAATCCACAACACGAGAATTAGTACGTCGAGCGAAATAATCTAAACAAGAAAATCCTCATGTATATACCATGTCTTAAATTGTGAATCACTAAATCCCAACTCCAGAGTCCTAGGAATGAAACACTAAATAAAAGAAACACAAGTACAGACCTCAACAATAAAAGTCACATTAAATCCTCATACTACCCTTGGATAGTTGGCGCGGTCATAAAGAATATCATCTGATACATTCATCTCGCATAAAATATACTATGTATGACAACCTCAATATGTACCCTACTCTGGAGTAACTAACAGGGAATCATAAATGAAATTTGTGTAGTTCTTTATCTATAAATATAATAATGCACATAGGGTGAAGTCTACCGCGGTCTCGTTGCAGTATACCAACTAACACACCCTGAGTGTAGTCCCCTGTGGTCTTGTTGCAGAGTGCCAACTATCCCACTCAATAATGATGCACAACAGAGGGTAGTCTATTACGGTCTCATTGCAACATACCAACTAACTACCCTGAGCGTAGTCTACCACGGTCTCATTGCGATATACCAACTAACGTGCTCAAGCATCCGACTATCATAAAATGCAATATATGTGTCACTATCATTTATGATAAATCTCGGGAATATGTGTTACTCACCCTAAAATGTATACTTCAGTGTCCAAACACGTATCTCGATGTGAGGACCTAAACTTCATATTCATGATTAACTCACGTATCAATCAAACAACAAACCTAGTACAACACAGATCAATCGACCAAAATTAACTCTTCGGTCAACTAAAATACATGCACAAATATACACATGCAAATTAATAGGGATCAGCAGACCGACTCCTTCACTTCGGTCGACCGACCTGAGAACAAATAGAATATATGTTTCAGTTTTTGGTTTTTGATCTACAATACTATAAATTGCTAATTTTGCATGAAGACGCATAAAATAAATCTTACTTAATGTGATTAAGGTTCACTTATCTACATGAAATACAAACATGATATCTAGTTAAGTTGTCTAAACCCTAACATGTTCATATTCACCAAAAATATCATGGAAACCATTAAAACTCAATGAAAACACATATTAAATTTTATTTCAGATCTTAATTTACATTAGAGGATTCATTTATAACTTTTAAGAGCAAAAAGATCGAATCTTTAAATCATATATCTTACAAGAACAATATTCATACTTAAACTAGGTTTAAGGGTCAATAAAAACCAAATAAAACTCAATAAAAATTAATTAAAAATAGGGATGGGATTGAAGGAGATGAAATTCGCCTCAAAACACTGTTGGAAAACCCAAGTATGCATGAAAACAAGTTCTCCCTTGCCAAACACCGACAATCTCACCCTCTTCTCGGTAATTTTATCACAAAACTCTAAAAATTCACTACAAATATACTCTAGGATTTTTTAGGGTAGAGGGTCGCTACTAAGGTTCACAAATTTGATCATTAAACAAGACGAATTTTTTGGGTCGTTTAGTATATACTATACCGGATAGTATCAATCTTATAGGACGTACACTAGCAGTACTGAACTACTCTCACTGGACTATCAGGTACTATAATGACCGCTATACGCTATTACGCTTAAGTGATACTATCATAACTCGACCCATACCTATATACTCACCTACCAGTAACAGAGTACTTACGTATATACTAAATATGCTATATATACTATACCTTCGGTATATTGCTTAATACTTGGTGCTTATATGTTATCTCTTTGGCGTAGGATGTAGTTATCTTATCTATCGTCCCTCATACATCACACCTTCGAAGGTTGGTGAGGCTCCATCTTCAAGGTGTGATGTATGGACAAGATGTGTCCCATCACTACCCAAGGATCCTTGGATACGCAAGTATACATTTCTCCTCTCTCCCATCTTCCTCTCTCGATCTCCTCCTCCCTCTATATACGTACCTATACCGTAGCGAAATATTAGTAATACCTATTTTACTTTACTCGGGAGATCCATGAGTAGGTATCTACTACGCTAGAGATGATCACGGTTACCCGTATATCATGACGTAGCTCACGCTAGACCGCGGTATACGGCACCAGATGACTGCTGAGCCCGCTGCCTAGCTATGATACAGTACCCTAGGTACGCTACGTTGGCTACTACACAGGAAACCAATACACGATAGGAAAGATAGCACTTTGATATTTTGGATATAACTCCTTCATACGACCTCAGAATGAGGTGATTTAAGATGCGTTGGAAATCTATCAAAGATACCTATAACTTTTGTTTTTTGGGTTTTTCCATATTTGAATTTCATCAGTGTATAATGCATATATACTCTTAATTGGTCGTTTATCCAAATTCGAATTGCATAAGTGTATAATGCATATATACTCTTAATTTGTCTAAAATCAATTACTATGATACTCATTCATCATTAAATAATATTTATCATAATATAACAAATTTAATACTATTTACCCTAGTATTTTTCAAAAACATTTACGGGATTTTACAACAAGGCTCTAATAAATGGTCTAAAATCCTCTTCATAAGTTTAGAAAAACCACTCCTTTTTGTCTCATATTTTAAGAGAATTAAAAATTTTTATTAGAAAATATTTATCAATTTCAAAAGAGGGTTTATCATCAAGGTTACTAATAACATTTATACTAGTTGATTTAGGATTGCATTTAATCTCTAAAGAATTGTTCTATTTGAGAAATTTTTAATTATTGGAAAGATATAATTTTATTATGTAGAATTTATTATCTTAATATAGGAAATCTTTTTATCTGAATAAAGATAATTTAACAACTTAGGCATCTTAAAAAGTCACTAAACCTAACCTGTCGACAACAAGGGATAAACACGGATGTTAAAAAAATGATTAAGAGACTTAAAAACTATTCAAAATAAAGAGTTAGCATGCAAGTTATTTTTAAAACTTTTAATTAAATTTCTATGTTAGACTTAGTTTCTTATAACTATAATGAAAAGATTTTCTAAGAGATTTACTTTAGAGTTATATGTAAAAACATTTTCTTAAGTAAAAAACTAACTATAATTTGGTTATTTAAAAGTATCAAGTAAATTAGTTATGCATTGACTTTTTTCAATTAGAAAGTTGATCAAATTTTGTAAGTACATTCATTGCTAACTCTCATGAGACTACAACTCGTCTTCTAGGACAACCTAGTAGTTTAAAGGCTTGTTGTATGTACTAAATACAATCGTGATTCTTGTAAAAGTGAGTTAGGATTTTTCTTTCTTTTTTTATTTTCTTTCTGTGCTAGAGAACTAGCATTAGCATACAAGTATTTAATCATCACATTTTACTCTTTTACACCTTTATTATCTATTTTTATTTAAATAAATATGTCACTGTTAACGTGTTTTTTTCTTAATCTGTAGCAAATGAAGAATTAATGAATAAGAGCTCAAAGAGAATTAAAATTTTCTCATTTTTTAATCTTTTCTTGAAGCCCAGGAACAAACCAAGCATCTTATAGAAGCTCAAGAAAAAAGGATCCAAAATATAAAAACAAGTCACATTCATATTCAGGATGATCATCTGCAAAGATTATCTTCTAACCTAGAAGTTGGAATCTAACATATGATATATAAAAAACACACATCACCATGAGGCGAAGCTATCTATAGCTTTAGAATTTTTGAGATTCTAAATGATTGGTCAATCAAATTGCTAATTGATTGGCCATCCAATTGGTTCGTAACTGAATAATTTTATGACTGAGATTTAATCCTTAAAGCCCAAGCTAAATCCAATAGCTCTTGTTGTTTACTGTAGTCTATAAATAGAAGTCAAGAGTGAGAGGTTTGAGTATAAGACAGTTTTATAAAGTTCTATATGGAGAGGAGGGTTACTCTTAATTGAGAAGACTTTTCAAATTTATAAATTTTATTTGCAATTAATAAAAAAATTATCACTTCGAAATTTTCTTTTCTTCTCCTTATTGATTGATGAAGATGAAGATGAAGATGGAGATTAACTTTCAAGGAGCCAACGACTTACAATATAAGTTTTTCTTTTTCTCTTTTATTTTCTTGCTTTAGAAATTCATATCTTAAGATTTTATTTTCTTTTTATGTTATAGATTAGATTTATTTTGATGTCTTGTAGAGTATATTTACTTTCATAATTTTTTATTTTTGTTATTTTCTTACATTTTTATTTTGTAGTATAGATTTACTTTTTTAATTTTTTATTTTTTGTAGTTTAGATTTATTTTTATGCTTGTAGTTGAGATCTTTATTTTTTAAATTTTACTCTTACTTTTATAATTAGTTTTTATTTTCTTGTATTTTTATTCTCCTTCTTTTATGCTCTTTAGTCTGATTTTATCTCTTTTTTTTATTTTCTAAAATATGCAACTAAAATCTTATAAGAATTCTATAATTATATGAAACTAGTTTATTTCTTTTATGATTTGTGGATCACTTTCTTATGCTTAAAATGATCTTGTTTAGGATAATTAGCTAGATAACTAATTGGTCAAAGAACAATTTAATAATTTATGATTATTTTGAATGATTTGATATGTTATGCTTATGAATTCTAGAATTACTATCTAGTTGTTATTCTTTTCATGAATATTGATTTTTCTTGGATGATAATTTGATAGTTTATATTTCACTTAAGTGGTTTGATAGTCTATACTTAGTAAATTTAAAGTAAAATATAATAAAAAATAATAATTCATAAATTCTAAATAAAACAAACTGGTGGATTCAATTCTAAATTTTTATCTTATCTAATTTATTTTCTCACCCTTTTCAGATTGATTTCTCACTTGATTCATTTTTTCTTATTTTTCTTTTTATTTATAGTTCTTTTGTGATTCTATTTCTTTTTGTTTCCTTCTGTTCTCTTTACATTGTTTATCCTTTTTTTTTCCTTTCTTCTTGATTTTATTCTTTCTATTTTCTTTATCTCCCCTCCTTATTATTCTTTATTTTCTTTTATTTGTTCATTCTCATTCTACCTCTTCTTCTAGTTTTCTTTCATCTGTAAATAATCACCCATTATTTATATCTATCCACACTTTCACTCCTAATTATCTACATATAACTCTAGGATTTAACTAAGAATATTTTCTATATATCGTTCTCATGTGATCGACATTGTAACTATTCTATAGCTTAATTGTGGACTTGTAATCTCAATACTATCTTCACAACACATCAAGCACAAGTTAACCATTTCACATATACGATAAGTTTATGTCGCACCTATTAAGATTATGGTGTAACTGTTAACATTCTTATATACATGTAAAGGTTATGATGTATATGTTAGTCTTGTCTTGTACAAATGCAGTTTATGTCATAGTAGTTAAGTTTCTAGTGTATCTGTTATGTCTGCTGCATATGTTTCACTAATATTTACTAAACTTTTTTTCAAGTATGGCCTTGTTATATCTAATGTCACTGAGTCTTTCAATAACTGGATATGGGAGGCTCCAACATTATAAATTTTACAAATGGTTGAGCATATCTATAAGCAAACTATGGTTTGCATAAATAATCGATGCACAATTGCTAAAAGATAAAATATATATCTTTGTCCTAAGGCACAGCAAGTGCTGAAAGAAATTATGGACAAATGTTGTCCATTAGACGTTAAACAATAAGCAGATGAAATATTAAAACTACAATCCTATAAAACTACACATTTTGATTTGGACAAGAAGATATGCACTTTTAGGTCTCAGGACATAACTTGAATGCCTTATAAACAAGCTTGTGGAGTCATCATGTACATGGAAAGAGATTGTTATCAATATTGTGAATGGATTATATCTGTAGAAGCATTTAAAAAGAATTTTGAGTCAATCATTTATCTTATAAAAAATTATGAGAATCGTATTGTACCAAGAGACGAAATCTAGATATTTTCACCACTTATTACTAAAAGGATGGGGAGAAATAGAATGCGACATATCAACAGTAGAAAATTTTATAAACATGCTATGAAATGCTTTTGGAGCCACGCTATAGATCACAACCGAGTAACGTGCAACAAATCTATCCCTGATTGATATGAAATACAGCCATACTTTGGGAAGTTTTATTTTGGTTCTCAAGTATTTTGTATGTTAATGGTGCAGTGTTGATATTAAGCTTAAATATTGGCTGTTATTTTTCATGTTAAATATTAAGGTCATTAGTTGCATGTTACTTTTAACAAGTAGGTGCTAATGTTCAAGTTTTTTGTAAATTGTGTGTCATATACGTGTGACGCCCCTGTTTTCACACATGGCTGTAGTCCAAGGTGAACCATAAATATCAAACCTACCATATACCCACAACGTGCAATAACACGTTTCACCAATCATAGTAATATCCTCTAGCGGAATCACATATAAGTGTAGGTACAAAACATGTAAAATAAGAAAATAAAAATAATAGACAAGTTATAGAAAGAGATATCTCATAAATAAAAATTATATCTTAACTCAAATACATCTGATAACTAGAATAATAAAAATGTCTCGACATGAATCAACTAAAAATCGTACTAAGGCACACTACCTTTACAATATGAAAACAAAACTCTAATATTTGAATGAGAACAAAACAATAGTGGAGCCTTAACTACAAAAATACGTGACGGTGACTATGCTAGAACTCTGTCATCCTGCAGTTCTCCGGAACTCTGAGCTGCCTAAAAGGAAATTTAAAACAAAAAGAACAACAAGAAGA
>NC_033801.1:28115541-28143094 GCF_001876935.1 Asparagus officinalis
AAGATCACCTACATCCGCCCCCAGGGGAAGGGCTGTTGGATGAAGTAGAGGTTCTATCTATTAATCATAGTCTATCTAGATCATTTACCATGTATCTAAGTGGAATTAACATTTAGAAACCTATAACACGAGACATAGTACGTCGAGCGAAATAATCCAAATAAGGAAACCCTCATGTATATACTATATATCTTAAATTGTAGATGTCTAAACATTAATACTGAACTAAGAATAAACAACCTAAATAAAATCAACAATGAAAAACCCACAACATGATACTGGTACGCCGAGCGAAATAGTTCAAACAAGGAAACCCTTATGTATATACTATATGTCTCAAATTGTAAATCGCTAATCATTGATTCTAACCAAGATATAAAGAAAATGGTACGGGGAAAAAAGACATCAATATATCATATTAATAATATCTTTCACTATCACTTGGAAGATAAAATAAATATCAGCATAATAGTCTCGCATACATTCAAGAGCAAAGTACCTCGGTCATATATCTCAGCAAGGAGTCATGCTCGTAAAGGGCATCCACCAAAGACTTAGGCTATCAACAATCGTCACAATGCAAATCCTTACAAGTTATGATTCATCGCATTATCATATTGGACAGATTACCAAGTTGATATCCTAACTATGTACATGGCTCATTAGTCTCATTGCATCTCTATACGTAACTTGAGTGCGGGACGGACTACCAAATAGGCATCCTAGAAATACGGCTCACAAGCCTCATCGTACCCTAGTGCGGGACAGAATGCGAGATAAAGCATCCTAAAATCTGACTCAATGGTCTGTACAAATAGAATATCGACGTACTACCCCATGTGGTACTGAACTAAGCTCATCAACTATATCCAAACATGTGTATACCGTGTGTATATCTTATATCTCAAGTGCAAACGGATCAATACTTGTCATAATCCCCCTTGGGGTACTCATATGTATACTAAGACACTATTCATATATATTCATGGCTGTACGTGTGTCAACATGCGACTCGAATTCCGCGATCGCATCTCAAAATAGTGCAAAATAACTATCAGGAAAACTATCTTAGTAGTTGACTACTAAGCTTAGTAGTCGACTAAATTGAGTCTATCCAGACTCTGTGAAGGCAAAAATCTGTATCAGTAGTCGACTATTAAGGGTATTAGTTGACTACATTGTAACAAATAAGTTTATGTAGGTTGAACCTAGGAACGAGTAGTCGACTATTAAGGGTATTAGTCAACTACATTGTAAAACATGAATTTTTACATGCACGAACATGACTTATCGGTCAAATGCACTTATCATGAAGTTAAAACAAGATTTAAACCTGATAAATATTTAACAGAGATTAACTCGAACATAATATGAAATATTAACTTAGTCTAATTAGGGTTCAACATCCTAATTAACTAATTTCCTCAATTTAGCACATGGATTATCAACATAATTAATAAAACATGATAAAATCTAAACATGAACAGATAAATTCATTTTAATATGATTACACTACTTAGGTATCACAATCCTAGGGTTTAAACATCTTTAATCAACATGTACTTAATTAAATAATAAAACTAGGGTTTCAAACATGATTTAGGCATGAGTATTAAGTTAAAAACAAACTTAAAAAATACCCTAATGATCATGATTATGAATCTAATGTAAACAGCAAGAATTAACATCAGATCTAGCATGAGTTTGTTTGGCCCCTTCGTGGGTCATTCGGGAAGAACCGACATCCTCATTCTCGGGGATTAAGGTTTCAAAATAGAACTCAAAATCATCCTGAAACCTCAATCCCCGTGAAGGAGGACGTCGGTTCTTCCCGAATGACCCGCAAAGGAGTCAAAAGAGGATACATAAAACATAAAAGCTCACCCCCATAAGAGGAAGCTACAAGAGCATCCCTCTCACTATGCTGAGAAGATGAACGACTCCTATGAAATCGTGGTCGGTGTGGAGACATGGTTAACCTACAACGAAAATCAATGGATCAGGTACAATCATAAATCCAAGAACACGAAAATTAAAAGAAAAATTATAAACTTTGATTAAAATCCTATAAATAAAACAAGATTTTGTAGTTGAAGACTAATTAAATCTACGGGCTCTATGCATGCAAATAATAAGTTCAATTTGCATTTAAATCCCTCATGATCAATTTTGGGGTAAAATACCCATAATACCCCTCAACAATGTTTAGCCCCCTTTGTAAAATAAACCCCTCAACAAATTATGGTATTTTTGCATGAAACACCCCCATAAAGCTTTCGGCCATGGGTATACAACCCAAATTTCCAAAATTTCAGTCCTTTTATAAATAAGCCCCTCAACAATTTTTGGCCCCTTTTGCAAATAAACCCCTTAACAATGCGTGGTCTTTTTGGCATGAAACACCCCTCAAAGTTTCGGCCAAATGGGCATACAATTCAAGTCCAAAAATTTTAGTCCTTTGCAATAACACCCCCTCAAAATTTCGGCCAAATTTTGTAATTAAACCCTCCAAAAAATTCGGCCCCATATTTTGCACATAAGCCCCTTAAAATTTCAGCCTTTTTCAAAACCTATTATCAAGATTCAATCTTTTTCACAAAACCTAATTCATGAAAGCAAAAAAGCTACAATCTTTGCATTACATACCCACACTACAAGAGTAAAGTTTCAATCTTTACATCCAATCCATAAACTTTTGGATCAAAATCAAGTGTGCAATATAGAGAGGATGAGGAAAAGAGCTTACTCAAATCAAGAGCTTGAAACCCCAATTCAAAAGTCCAAATTTTGAGCTTGAAATTGCAATGAACCCTAGCTTTGTGAAGAGAGGATTTTCGACCAAACAAGAGAAGAAAATCCAAAATTTTGTTGAGGGGTTGATGTTCTTTTTTTTTAAAGCAAGAGTTTGGATGGGTTGAGAGTTCTGAAAGAAAAAAAATAGGTTTGGAGGAGAAGTTTTGGATAAGAGGAGGAAGAAGGAGTTTAAAGGGGGAAAGACTCTATTTGAAATTTTGGAAAGAGGGAGAAATGATGAAGGTACAACAAGAGGACACACCAAAAAAAAAAGGAGACAACCTAGGGGTTTCTCGTCCCAATGGCCGAGACACCCAATGGTGAATGTCGGTCCCTAGGTGCTTTCATGACCCTCTTTCGCCCGTTTTCGCTGGTTATTGGTTATTCTGATGAAAGTTAATGCTTGGCGGTCTAAAACCCTAAGGTCAACGCTGGTCAACGCATAACCCTTGGTCAACACCGATCAACGTGCTGCGATAAAAGTCAATGCCTGGCTATCCAAAGCCCTAAGGTCAACGTCGGTCAATGCGTAATCCTAGGTTAACATTGATCAACGCGTTGTGATGAAATTCAACACCTAGTGATCCGAAGCCCTCAGGTCAATGTCGGTCAACGCGTAACCCTAGGTCAATTCTAGTTAACGCGTTGCGATAAAATTCAATGCCTGGCGATCCGAAGCCCTAAGGTCAACGTCGGCCAACGCATTACGATGAAAGTCAACGTCTACCGATCCGAAGCTCTAAAGTCAATGCCTGGCGATCCGAAACCCTAAGATTAATGCCGGTCAACACGTAATCCTAGGTCAACACTAGTCAATGCGTAATCCTAGGTCAACACTAGTCAATGCGTAACCCTAGGTCAACACCGGTCAACGCTTTACGATGAAAGTCAACGTCTGGTGATCCGTAACCATATGGTCAACGCCGGTCAACGCGTAATCCTAAGGTTAATGTCGGTTAATGTCGGTCAATGCGTAACCCTAGGTCAATGCTGGTCAACGCGTAACCCTAGATCAACGCTGATCAACGCATAACCCTAGGTCAACATCGGTCAACACGTTACGATGAAAGTCAACGCATGGCAATCTGAAACCCTAAGGTCAATGATGGTCAACGTGTAACCTTAGGTCAACGCCGATTAACGCGTTGTGATGAAAGTTAATGCCGGGCGATCCGAAACCCTAAGGTTAACATCGGTCGATGCGTAATCCTAGGTCAATGCCGATCAATGCGTTGCGATGAAATCCAATGCTTGGCGATCCGAAACCCTAAGGTCAACGTCGGTCAACGCATAACCCTAGGTCAACGTCAATCAATGCGTAACCCTAAGGTCAACACCGGTTAACGTGTAACCCTAGGTCAACATCGGTCAACGCGTAACCCTATGTCAACACCGGTCAACGTGTTACGATGAAAGTCAACACCCGGCGATCCGAAACCCTAAAGTCAACGTTGGTCAACGCATAACCCTAGGTCAATGCCGGTTAACGCGTAACCCTAGGTCAACATCAGTCAACACGTTGTGATGAAAGTCAATGCCTAGTGATCCGAAACTCTAAGTTCAACGTCGATCAACACGTAACCTTAGGTCAACGGCAGTGACGTGTTGTGATGAAAGTCAACGCCTAGCGATCCGAAACCCCAAGGTCAATGTCGGTCAACGCATAGCCCTAAGTTAATATATCATGACAAAAATAGTTAGTTCTAAGTCAACTCGACGACACGAGCCAAAATCAACTCACCAGTTTTTGATTCGAGACTTTGACGACAGCCAGACGATAAACATAGCGTCGGGAAATTTTTTTAGCTATTCGTTAAAATATTGAATAGACTGAAAATCGAAGGAGTTAAGAATCAAAGCTAACTACGGGTCCTTTTACACCGATTGAATGTTGGAATGATCACATCTAAAGTATTTCAGGCTCTTCTATAAAAAAACAAAATGGAAACACTTTGAAGGGGGTATCTGTAGGCGTCAAAAATTACCTATAGGTTCCTACAAATAACTTGAAACTGAGAGAAGATGATGAACATTACTATCCGAGTCACGGAAACTTAATTGACATCGACGAGCGCATGAAGTAAAGTCGGCGAACTGTCGGAAGCAACGGAATTACAGAATAACGAAGATACGAGCTGATCGGGAGCTATGTGTCACTTTAAAAGATGAAGCAACCCTTGTGTACTATCTCACCCCCATGCGATTCAATCATAGGAGCTTGTAGATATCCTCGCCGGCTTTCCTTCGTACTTTGGATCACGTAATTCCGAGTTCGGATAACGAAGATACGGCGGAAACGGATAGAAAACATGGAACAATGCTCCATGCCTCAACGAGACACCCATAGGTGTCACGGCCAAGGTTTGGCTGAGACACCAAGAGGTGTCTCGGCCAAGGCTTGGTCGAGACACCCACGGGTGTCCGCAGCCCCGAAAATAATTTTTTGGCAGATTTAAGCTATTTTTTGACTGTTAACCGCCTGGATTTGTTCCAACTGATAAAATATGATCCAAAAACGTGGTTAAATGATTATAACTAAGGATAAGAGTGGAATCGGTCATTCCTATTCGAAAATAAGGCTCCTGAAGCCTATAAATACAGCTCCAGGACCTCATTTTTTGAGATCTGGAATTCTCGAGCGTTGGCGAAGCCCTGCTGGATTGAAGACTAAAGGAGCATGAATTTTAGAAGAGAGAAGGAGATCGGATTGAGTTTGTCAGCATAAAGAAGAAGAGCTTGTCAGATCTACACTTCCTGATTCTTTGCCTTGAGATTGCCCTGTTACGGTAATCTCGAGAAGAGTGATTATCTTACTGTTACCGAGATAATTACTTCGGTTTCTTGATTCCTTAGCGAATCAACAAAGCTCTGGATTGGATCTGATTGTTTGGTAGTCCACGGATATTAATATCCCCATCACAGGCCAAGATCCCACGTAAGCAGCGGAGGATAAACGTCAGTTATGTTTGTTTTGAGGAAAGTTGTATTTTTTTATTTTTATTGTGTAAGAGTCTTATAAAAAGATATCTTTTTTGTTTTTATTGAAATGACTGAAGTTGTAATGAGTACATCAATGAAGACATCAACTTTCCCCCAAACAACTTCTTCTGTGCATATTCTATTCTTGTACTATTTCTATTATTTGTCTATTTTGTACCTTCACCTATTTGTTAACTCTACTAGAGAGATAATAACTATGATGGTTAAACATGTCGTTGTAGGCGTCAAAAAATGCTGAAAAGATATCCAAATACAGCTCAAGAGGAAATCATCCAAAAAATCAAAAGAACACAAGTATAGACTGTCTCGCACGCGAGACAGTCTTTGCTGTCTCGCCGGGCGAGACAGCCTTTGCTGTCTCGCCATGCGAGACAGTGTTTTCTGTCTCACACGCGAGACAGTGTTTACTATCTCACTCACGAGACAGCATTCAAAAGATCAGAAACTGTTTTGTTACCGCCGACACGTGGCCACTAACTGTTCAAGAACGTGGGAAACGTCGTGGGCGAGAATCACGTTGATAACTGCCAAAATAATGGAGTTGTAAAACATGGGAAGGCAGTTACAAGAAAACTGCTGGGCGGTTGAGGATTTCTGAGACAGCATTTACTATCTCGGAACCCGAGACAGTGTTTACTGTCTCGGAACCCGAGACAGTCTTTGCTCAGTGTTTACTGTCTCGGAACCCGAGACAGTCTTTGCTGTCTCGACCGCTGAGACAGCAAACACTGTCTCAGAAGTGGTTATTCATCCAGGGGTTATAAATACCCCCCTGTGATCATTTGTTTGGGGGCGGATCATTTTGAGCACTTTGGAGCAGAGAGAGCATAGTTCCTGAGCTTTCGACAATTCCTTGAGATTCGAGCTTTGACTTGATCTTAAGAAGAACGACTATCTTACTTTGATAAGATATCGTTTTAAATTCTCACTTTGATAAACGAAGGAATAATCATTAAACCCCTCACGATTCAATCAGAATCTGTGATTTGGTGGTCCATGAGTCAAAGCGCTCCCAGCACAGGCAAAGATCCCACGCAAGCAGCGATCCAAACAACGATCTTGCGTTTGTTTCTAAAAAGTTATAATTTTTATTTTGTTGTGTAAAAGAAGTCTTATAAAAAGACTATTTCTTTGGAATTTATTGTAATCGACTGAAGATATAATGAATTCCACAACGAAGTCAACTTTTGACGAAAACAAACTGGCGACCACAGTGGGAGCCAACGGTCTCGCGGCCGAGACCGTCGTGTCGTAGCCGATCAAGATTCCAGTTAAATCCATGGTCGAATACGAATTCGACCAAACCAAATTTGAGGAATATCTCTCATCATCCTCTTCAAGATCTTCATTGTCTCGCAAGTACAAGAGGATCTCACAATTGAGGAAGACCTACATGCTAAAGAAGGCACAAAATAAAGACTCTCGCCTGATTGTTGCTAAGGATTTTACGCGCAACACCTCTGCTCACTATGACTCTTATCTAGTTAAAGAGTCATCGAATCAAAGCCCACCGGCACTGACAAAGAGGGCTCGTCAGAGACAACGTCAGCGCCGCGCTCGCCAAATAGCTAAGGCCTTGGAACAAACCGACGGGGTTCGTTATCACGCGGACCTAAAGTCGAGGAGGCATCGAGTGGTTCAGTTGTCTCAACAACCAACCACTCATATCTCTGCACAACTCACAACAGATGAATGGACTTTTGTCAAGAGGGCTCGCTCGGCCCTCAAAGAACGCATAGAAAAGCGTCGTACAAAAGCTGCTCATGCCCGTGCTCTCTTACAACAAAGACGAGAAGGAAACAAGGAAACAGTGGCCAAAGAATCACCAAAACTCTGCAAAGTTTGGATTCCAAAGTCTGG
This sequence comes from Asparagus officinalis, assembly GCF_001876935.1. Lineage (NCBI taxonomy): Eukaryota > Viridiplantae > Streptophyta > Magnoliopsida > Asparagales > Asparagaceae > Asparagus > Asparagus officinalis. Next base: position 28,123,195 of record NC_033801.1, read on the forward strand.
AGTTGTGCAAAATCAACATTCGGAGCCCGTTAAGACTCCATACCCGCAAGGGGGTGGTTCTAAACGTATGACTCCCGACATAACCTTGGATCGTTCAAAGACAGTAATAAATTGTCATGAGAATGCCAAAAGGATTTTACACCCCCAGAAGAAGACGCATTCACCAAAAGACATCGTCATACCTGGGAGGTCATGCCAACAAACGATACGATTTTTTGGCAATCATACCGATGAATCGTATTATCAAGTTGGGGGTGTGAATAAATTTCGAAAGAGAATTATTCACTCTCATTGTTCCTGTGCACAACTTATAAAAGCAGCATTGTCGGAATATAACTACACAAAACGAGAAGCCATCCCACGAAGAGTCTCGGTATTCCATAGTCTTTTTACCGAAATATCGAAGCCTAAGCCGAGACATTTCTGCAAGAGAAGATCAGCTGTTCAAGATGATGAATTCCCTGAAGTTACCATCAACGTGGCTGATAAAGGAAAATCTAAATGGCATTCAAGTGAATCAAATCTCAACTTTCCCCGAGAGGAAAAGTCAATTCAAGAATTGCCAAACGGATGTCCCGACTCCAGTTAAGAGCTATCAGACATAGGGACTACAAGAGAATGCATGAAGGAATGTCATCAGAGGGTGAGCTTTCGGACACTTGTTCTGCGATCGCTTCGGATGATACGGTATCTAGCACAGGGTAAACCAGAGAAGTACTCACGATCACCTCTGATCAATTTGCTCAAATGCTTTAAGAAGCTCTAACGAAACAACGTGAAGAAATTAGAGCTGAGATGAAGACAGAGATGGAGTTAGCTATCCAACAAATGAGAGAATTGCTAACTCAACGGCCTCAACCTCCTGAGTCCAGTCAGCGAGCTGAATCCAGCCACCACACTCAGAATGTGGCAGATGATAGTGATCCAGAAGTTGATGAAGTCATTATGGCTAATACACCTCCCAATAGCAATAACGCTGGGGGTGGTTTAACGCACCCTCCTAATAACGATATTGGGGGTGGTTCAATGGCACCTCTTACAGGGGGTGGCCTAACTCATTCTCCTCAACGTCCTTCGAATAAAGACATAGACGATGACAAGAAAATGAAAGAGCTTGAAAATAAAGTCAATGCTTTGATGACGGCTCAAGAAGTGAAAAAGACGGGTATTCCATGTCCCTATCCAAGAGAATGGGATTCAATACCGTACCCGGCAAAATTCAATTTGATTAACTTCACACCATTTGACGGGAAAAGCTCGCCTACTCAGCACTTGATTTACTTCAAGTCTCATTTGGGCATGATCTCTGGAAATGAGGCTTTAATGGTCCGGTCATTCGTTGGCACCCTTCGTAGGCCCGCCTTCGATTGGTACCAACGTCTCAAGCCAGGAAGCATTAATTGCTGGGATGACATGGAAAGTTCGTTCCTCAGCAATTTCTTCGATGACGACACCGAAGTGTCAATCAGATCCCTTTTAGATGAGAAGCAAAAAGACGGAGAGTCAGTCGACAATTTTGTCAAACGCTTCCGTAACAAGGCAATGAATTGCAGAGATCCTGTTACAGAGGAGTTCATCCTGCAAACATGCCACAATAATCTCTCTATCGATGTCCTAGAAGCCATAGGGGTCGTACCATCCAAAACTTGGAAAGATTTGAAAATACGCGGTGAACAAGCTAAACATTTTCTTAAAAGAAAGAAAGTTGAGAGAAGCCGACCGACGACATCTGCAATCACTGGGAACGTGACTCCCGATCCGAGGTTTCAAAAGGAGTATTCTTTCGAAGATGATGAAGTTTCAGCCATCTTGAAATACCTCCTCGCCAACGACAAGATCGAGCTACCACCTATTAAAGATCAGGAGGGAGCTAAGAGGGTTACGGATCCAAACTACTGTGCGTACCACAGAAGAGTTTTTCATCCCACCGAGATTTGCTTCGGACTCAAAAACAAAATCCAAGCCTTAATTGACTCTAGCGTCATAACGGCGAAACAAGCCAAGTAAAGATGACTCAAACTCCATTGGATACACGAGTATAAACTGTTCTCCTTAACTCCACTGGGTACACGAGTATAAACTGTTTCCCCTCACTCCAAAGAGTATACGAGTATAAACTGCTCCTTGATACTCCAATAGGTATATGAGTCTAAACTTTTTCCCACTCTTGACGGAAAGTTCCTAGAGAATTTTTACATGTAATATTCTTAAGGATAACCCGGTCATTTTAGACCCAGTTTCGCGAAGGAAGCTGGGGGTGAATGGTTCATGTAACGGGAAGTTCTCGGAAGAATGTAATTTTCTTAGGGATAACCCAATCATTACAAATAAAGTGATAAACACTACATCCTCACGGTGATTTCTGAATACTCTTTTGCTGAGATGAGATTCGATCACTTCTTTAGATCAATCTTCCCTCACAAAACCCTTACATGGTCAAACCTTTAAACAGTTAGGACCAAAGCCAAAATCCCCTCTCGATTCGTTCCATGAACGAGAAGTCCACAAATTGAACGATCAAACCTTTAAACAGTTAGGATCGTCTTAAATTTCCATCTTGGTCAAACCTTTAAACAGTTAGGACCAAAGCCAAAATCCCCTCTCGATTCGTTCCATGAACGAGAAGTCTACAAATTGAACGATCAAACCTTTAAACAGTTAGGATCATCTCAAATTTCCATCTTGGTCAAACCTTTAAACAGTTAGGACCAAAGCCAAAATCCCATCTCGATTCGTTTCATGAACGAGAGGTCCACAAATTGAACGATCAAACCTTTAAACAGTTAGGATCGTCTCAAATTCCCATCTTAGTCAAACCTTTAAACAATTAGGACCAAAGTCAAAGTCCCCTCTCGATTCATTGCGTGAACGAGAGGTCCAAAAATCGAGCGATCAAGCCTTCCTACAGTTAGGATCGTCTCAAAACTCCTACTTGGTCAAACCTTACTACAGTTAGGGCCACAACCAAAATATCCTTTCGATTCATTTTGCGAGCGAAAGGTCAACTTTTGAATTGAATAGTCAAACCTTATGACAGTTAGGATTATTCAAACCAATCCAGATTCTCTAAGTGGAGATCCCACTTCGAGTTTCCTTTACACCAGGAGATAGAATATAAAATTCTTCCTCTCCATCATCGGGTTCATCTCTACCAACAAACAAGAGACCAGGAGATAGAATATAAAATTCTTCCTCTCCGATTTCGGGTTTATCTCTACCAACAAACAAGAGACCAGGAGATAGAATATAAAATTCTTCCTCTCCGATTCTGGGTTCATCTCTACCAACAAACAAGAGACCAGGAGATAGAATATAAAATTCTTCCTCTCCATCATCGGGTTCATCTCTACCAACAAACAAGAGACTAGGAGATAGAATATAAAATTCTTCCTCTCCATCATTGGGTTCATCTCTACCAACAAAAAAGAGACCATGTTACTCCAATAGGTACACGAGTCTAAACTGTTTCCCTACCCTCAACAGGAAGTTCCTGGAGAATATTACTCAGAATATTCTTAAGAATAACCCGATTACCTTCTAACGGGTATATGAGGTTAAACTATTTCCCGAACACTCCAATAAAATATATGAGTATAAACTATTTCTCTATTCTTCAATAGCAGTTCTAATTCAAGACTTAGACAACGGCCACGCGATAAGCGCAGCACCGGAGGAATTCTAACTATTCTACAAAGCACTGAATAGGCTAAAAGATGAAAATTGAAGCTATTTTTGGGTCCTTCCGTACGATCTACTCAATCAAGCATTGAAGGGATTGCAGATAAGATCTATCTTATCCAAAGTATCCCAGACTCCTCTATAAAAGAATGAGTCTGGAATACTTTGGAGGGGGTATCTGTAGACGTCAAAAATGCTTACAGACATCCAAATATCACTCAAGACAAAGATGTAGGCGTCAAAAAATGCTGAAAAGATATCCAAATACAGCTCAAGAGGAAATCATTCAAAAAATGCAAGTATGGGCTGTCTCACACGCGAGACAGCCTTTGCTGTCTCGCCGGGCGAGACAGCCTTTGCTGTCTCGCCATGCGAGACAGTGTTTTCTGTCTCGCACGCGAGATAGTGTTTACTGTCTCGCCTGCGAGACAGCATTCAAAAGATCAGAAACTGTTTTGTTACCACCGACACGTGGCCACTAACTTTTCAAGAACATGGGAAACGTCGTGAGCGAGAATTACGTTGATAACTACCAAAATAATGGAGTTGTAAAACGTGGGAAGGTAGTTACAAGAAAACTGCTGGGCGGTTGAGGATTTCTGAGACAGCATTTACTGTCTCGGAACCCGAGACAGTGTTTACTGTCTCGGAACCCGAGACAGTCTTTGCTGTCTCGACCGCCGAGACAGCAAACACTGTCTCGGAAGTGGTTATTCGTCCAGGGGTTATAAATACCCCCCTGTGATCATTTGTTTGGGGGGCGGATCATTTTGAGCACTTTGGAGCAGAGAGAGCAGAGTTCCTGAGCTTCCGGTAATTCCTTGAGATTTGAGCTTTGACTTGATCTTAAGAAGAACGACTATCTTACTTTAATAAGATATCGTTTCAAATTCTCACTTCGATAAATGAAGGAAGAATCATTAAACCCCTCACGATTCAATCAGAATCTGTGATTTGGTGGTCCACGAGTCAAAACGCTCCTGGCACAGGCAAAGATCCCACGCAAGCAGCGATCCAAACAACGATCCTGCGTTTGTTTCTAAAAAGTTGTAATTTTTATCTTGTTGTGTAAAAGAAGTCTTATAAAAAGACTATTTCTTTTGAATTTATTGTAATCGACTGAAGATATAATGAATTCCACAACGAAGTCAAGTTTTGACGAAAACAGTCGTAGCATCATGTTAGTGCTTGGTGGGTTTGACAATCCAAGTTTCACCTTGGACTATAACCTTGTGTGAACCCTGAGGCGTCATACTGTATCTAGTCGAATAGGATACAATCCCTTACCCGACAAAGTTCAAACTAATGAGCTTAGTCCAGTTTGATGTTAAGGAATCTCCCTCATAACATATCTACTACTTCCTATCTCAAACTAGATTTCTCACGGGAAATGATCTTATCCTCACTTGACTATTCATCGGCACCCTGAGGGGGGTATCCTTTGAGTGGTTTTGTAAGCTGGAACCAGGTTCTATCAAAATATGGACCGATGTGGAAAAGCTTTTCTTGGCTTGTTTCTTTGATGATGACACGAAAGTGTCAATGGTCACTCTACTTACTGAGAAGCAAAAGAAAACAGAGTCGGCCAACGACTTTGTAAAGAGATTCAAGAATCGGTCGCTTCATTGCTGGGACCAAGTCTCTGAAAGCACTTTGATCGAGATGTGTTGCAATAATCTCTCGATTGACATTTTATCCAAGGTCGGCATAGTGAAAATATGGACCTAGAAGGAACTTGTTCGCCAAGGCGAACAGGTAGAAAACTTGATCAAAAGGCCGGAAGCCGAGGAGCCTCGATCTAAAAGAGGAGCTTCGGAACCAAGTGCCCCCAGAAACTCTTCTCGGTCGAGTGAAGAGATCATAGCTATCGATTCTACTCCAGTCCCCAAGTCATCTTAGAGATAGAAGCTCAAGTCTTTCGAGTAGCGTCCTCTGAGGTAATACGGCTTCAAGGAAGACCAAGTTGTGGCTACCTTCGATACTCTCCTCAGGAGCAACAGGATCAAGCTGCCAAAGATCACAACATCTGAAGACATGAACAAAATAGATGATCCAAATTACTGTGTGTACCATAGATTTTTAGGCCATCATACCTTCAAATGCTATATCCTTAAGGATAAGCTACAAGCTCTTTACGATGCGGGAGTCCTAAAGAAGGAAAAGGTGCAGAAGAAAGTGACTACAAACATGGTCACTCTTAAATTCGGGACAGATCTTCCTGAAGTCCATGCACTCATCCTCAATGCGGAGCTGAGGATTGTCAATACTGATCATCTCAATCAACAGGAGAAAGGTTTGGTGTCATAGACCTTGCCATCAGGACAAGTGATGTGGGTTCATCCTGATCTCCTCAACAAAAAGCAGTGGACTTCCAACAAGTCCAAAGGTAAGCCTAAGCTTTGTAACGTCATTTCGGCAATTCCAGACAATGACAAAGTAGAGATAGCGACCTTCACCAATTCTGACAATGAGGTAGATGCATTAATTGTTGGCCTTCTTGTTTTGATGATGTTTAACAAACAATTTACTTCTAATGTTGTTTGTCTAGTATTTGTGTTTTCGTATTTATTCTAGGCAAATAACGAGTTGGAGGATGGATGGAATCGAGCATTCACGGTCATATCATATGGAGGTTTGTGGAATTTTGGAGTGAAGCCTACGCAATTCAAAGTTAAAGATCAAGTTCAAGCTTCATTCGCAAGTGTACCAAGTCGAGCTTATTGAAGATCAAGATCTAGCTTGGGTAACTTAGTTTAGGTTTTATATTATGTGTGTTAAGTACCTTAAGCTCAATATCATATACACACACGTATTTGGTTTCTATGTATATATATAGTTATATATATACATGCATGGTTTTGGGTTTTCATGTTTACAAATATGAAATTACATATTTCATATTTATTATTATGATTTGGTTTAACTACTTAGATATAAAACAAATATATTTTTATATTCATACTCATATGTTTTATTTTCTATTGTATTTGTAAAAATATTGTATTATTAATTTTTGGACTTAACAATAATCATATACATATTTTATTAAGTCTACATAATCATTGTGTAAAGTTTCAAAACATGGTTTAGCTAAAATGTCAAAATTCACATGTTTACATTTTCATGTTTTGGCCTATTTTGTAAAAAGATGATATTTTTTATTTGGTAAGTTCTTTTTGGAAACCAGTCGTTATAGCATGTTTATTATCATGTTAAAATTTATTTGATATTTTTAAACAGTGTTTTAAGATCAGAAAACAACTTTCAAAACCTGATTTCTTATATCAGCTCACGGTGGACCGCCACGGTCGACCGTGCTTGTGTTCTTTTCTGAGTAGGCAGCAGAGACTTTCACGGTCGACCGTCACGGTCGACCGTCAGCTCAAATTTTCCTATGGTCGACCGTCAAAGTCTCTGGAAGTTTTCTGAGATTCTGTAGTGCCTCGCGGTCGACCGCGAGAATTTCACGGTCGACCGCCGATAGCCCAACGGTTATATTGGGTATAGAATCTGTTTCCTGTTTTTCTAGGATTTTTGTTGTTTTGTTTGGGGTTTTGGCTATTGGTTTCTCTTTCTATATAAACCCCTCAACCCCTCTTCTATCAGTAACCCAATGGAAAGTTTTAAAGAAGTTTAAAAGAGTTTTAACAAGGGTTTTTAGTTGGGTTCAAAGTCTGGTTGGTTTGAAGATTGTTTTACAGGTGGAGAAGATCATTTACAGTGTTTGAACTTCATTTCAATCCACCTCACCATCTTGTTTTTCAGAGAAGAATTTCTAAACTCTATTTCTAGCTATTTATTCTTTTGTTCATAATTTCTATATGCTAGATTTTAACTGAGTTTAGTTGATTTGATTTCACTCATTATTTGCACACACCCATTTGAGCTTATTGTATTTACATACATAATATATTTTGGTTGGTGAGAGTTGTAACAATTGAGTGTGAGCTTTTATTGTGTTCTCATCCATAGTAGAGAACAAACATTTATTGTATTAAGCCTAATTGTGAGGATACACTTTGTAATATACTTGTACACCGAAAGGAGTGTGTGGTGAGAGTCGGGGATCGTCCCAAGAGGAGTGGCGTCGGTTAACAAACCTAGGGAGAGGTTGTAACCGAGAACTTGAGGGAGACACGGCTAGGTCTAACACTTGTGAGGGTATAGAGTGGGTTTGCAAGAGTGTGAGTTGTAGAGTTTTCGGTTAGCTAGAAAACCGAGTGTGTAGAAGTTCCAGCTTTCAAACCGGATTGTGATAGTGGATTTCTCCCCGGGAGTAGGGAGCGGAGACGTAGGACGGAAGGTCATTGTGATAGTGGATTTCTCCCCGGGAGTAGGGAGCGGAGACGTAGGACGGAAGGTCTGAACTCCGTGAACATATCATGTGTTTGAGTTTGCTTTGGCGCACTTAATCTTATGTTTATATTTCTTATCGCCATTGTCCATAGCTCATTATTTTTATCATCCACTCTCTAGTTCATATTGGTTTCCCTTGTGTTAGTTTATATATCCTTGCATATATCATATTGTATATCTCTTTGGTAGAATATATCATCTTGTGTTAGTTTATATATCCTTGCATATATTTTTATCATATAGGATATATCTCTTTATTCATATTGCTTATTCTTGCTTATAACTCTTGTATATCTATCTTGCAAGAATATATTTATTAATTAGTTTTAATTGGTATAAAATCGTATTAGATTAGCATAAAAACCTAATCACCCCCCTCCCTCTAGGGTCTAACATTAATTACCAGAGCGGGAAAGTACTTTGCCAAGAACTACCCTCCGACAGTGGAAAATTCGGCAAGACCATCGGCGTGACCATCACCGAACAGTCCACGTATCCCGACAAGCCGAGCTCAAGTGGTCAACCCTTTCAGTTCGACCTACTCGCACAGTTGAAGAACATTCCAGCCAGGATCACCTTGTATGAGCTCCTGTGGCTATCCAAGTCTACCCGGGAAGCTCTATGGGAGGCATTAGCCGACTCAGAGGCTTTTGCCATGCATTTCTCGCCTACTTCAGAAGAGGACACTAAGAAAGGGTGTCTGCAATGCTGCCAGACATCCAAACAGCAGATCCTGTACATTACCTTCACTCCTAAGGATATGCTCATTAAGAGTACATCCCACGACCAATCACTATACTTCATGGGATACGTAGGCTCCTCTTGAGTGGATAGAATCCAAGTAGATTCAGGGTCTACACTGAGCATTGTCCCCTTAAAGCTCATCAAACACTTGGAGGTGTCTCAAAAGCATTTGTCTGTAACAACTACCACCATCTTTGGCTTCAACACCACTGGAACTCAGCCGCTGGGGAAGATCCACCTCAAGTGCCGACTGGGCCACATGAAGATGGAAGTTACCTGCTACGTTATTGATACGGAGCCTTCCTACAACATGCTATTAGGTCGGACATAGATCTATAGCAACCGGAGAGTCTCATCCACATTGCATCAGTGTTTGAAGTATGTGGACGACCGTGGTCAAGTAAAAACGATGGTCGTTGATAAGCAGCCCTTCAGGGGGGTTAAAAACTATTTCACCGATTCTTTACTCTACCAGGACTATGAACCGGGCAACGAGCCACCGGTCGAGGAACTTGTCAGTGGCAATGAGGCTGATAGTAAGTCTGAGTGCAATGTGGGTCTTGTCTTGAATGACATTGAACTCATTGTAATCGGCTATAGATGCCTTATTGTAACCAACACTGACGAAGCAAACGGGTTTATCCTGAATGAAGATCCTGACTTGGCTTACTTTTCGTCTAGTTTAGTTTAGAGTCTAGTAATAACGAGTTTAGAAATTTGGCTGCAGAGTTATATAATAACTCTTCTTTGCACTTGCCCGTGTACTCGTCGTTCATCGACAAACAAACATTCGAGTCTTCACAAGCCATCTTCGTCATACCTGCCCGAGGTAATTATCAGAAAGATATTATCTCTAGAAGGATAGATCAGTCTATGCGTACAATGTGGGACGAGTCAAACAATGACGAGCCCGCTCCTCAATTCTCGCACTACGATCAAATCATTAAGCGTGTGATGGAGAGCATGGGTTATGACTTCACCTGCAAGGAAGATTTGAATTACGGCGAAGGGCAAAATACACTCGTCCGACCTGCTTATGTTCCCAAAGGAAAGCACGACAATTACTTTGGTAAAACTTAAAGAGGGTTGGGTTACACCTCCTCTTCATCAAAGTTATATTACAATTTTGGTGAAGATTCTGAAGATGGTTCTTTCGGAGAATCATCGTCAATATCCTCAATGTGGGATTCAGATGTTAGTGTAGGAGATCTGTTCAGGGACCTCACGGTCAACATGGCTATGGTCGATCCCACTGAAAGCAAAGAGGCTGGCCAGATTCTACTTTATGATGAAGCATGTGATCACCACGTCAGCGCCTAGTAGAATGGTCGGTTTGAACAATGTGAACCACTCACAGAGGACAAGATACTCCAAATAAATATGGGAGACGAGGCTAATCCTAAGCTCATATTTATCATCGACAGCTTACCTCCCCAGGAGAAAGAAAACCTTATATCCCTCATTTAGGAATATATTGATGTCTTCACCTAGAATTACGAGGACATGTCTGGCCTTGATCCACAAATTACCATGCATTGCCTCAACATCAACTCGGACACCAAACCTGTCAAACAATAGTAAAGACGGTTTCGTCCATAAATCATGGAGACGATCGAAGCCGAAGTGAAAAAGCTGATTGAGTCAAGCTTCATTAGAAAGGAACAACATCCCGATTACGTGGCTAATATTATTCCAATCCTGAAGAAGAACAGAAAGATCTGTATCCGCATCGACTTCAGCGACCTCAATGTTGCACATCCAAAAGATGAATTCCCTTTACCCATCAAATACATCATCATTGACAATGCTTGTGGGTTCAAAAGGATATCCTTTATGGACGGATTTTCAGGGTATAATCAAATCTAGATGCACCCTGAAGATGAGAAGCACACTTCGTTCAGAACTCTTGTAAGGGTATATTGTTACACAGTTATGCCCTTCGAACTTAAGAATGTCGGTGCAACCTATCAACATGTCATGAGCATAATTTTCTAGGATCATCTATGAAAGACAGTTGAATGCTATGTAAATGACTTGGTTGTGAAGAGTAGTAGCAAAGACAATCATCTTCAAGACCTGAGAATGATGTTCGAGCTGATGTGATCCCATCAACTCAAGATGAACCCCCACGAAGTCATTTTTGGAGATGTTGTGTGGAAAATTCCTTAGATTTGTCATCACGACGAAGGCAATTCACATAGACCCTGACAAAGTGCAAGCTATTCAAGAGCTTCAACTACCCAGGAATCTCAAGGAATTGAGAGGACTACAAGGGCATCTGGCTTACATCCGAAGATTCATCTCAAATCTTTCGAGTAAGTACCAACCCTTCTCCAAGCTGATGAAGAAAGGTGTTTCCTTTGTATGAGATGAGCCTTGCTAATAAGCATTCAATGAGATCAAGATTTATCTCTCGAATCTACTAATCTTGGCGGCCCCGGTCTTGGGAAAACCCTTCCTAATTTATGTACGATAGATGGAGCATTCTCTTGGTGCTCTCTTAGCATAGAATAATGATGTCGACCATGAGTAGGGCATCTATTACCTGAGTAGAACCCTACAGGGAGCCGAACGGTGATACCCTATGGTCAAAAAGGAGTTTGACCTTGGTGTTTGTAATTTAAAAGATGCAACACTACCTGGTTGGTCAAACCATACACGTCATTTCCCGAATGAATCTCATCTGAGTCTTTATTACATAGCTTGGGTCCTTAAATTGGCGCCTGGCAAGATGGGCACTCCTGCTGTCTTAATATAACATACACTTCATGCCGCAGAAGTCTGTCAAAGGACAAGCAATTTGCGATCTCATGGCTAGTCATCCACTCGAGTCGAAGAATGATCTATTCAAAGATATGTCGGATGAAACCCACGACGTTAATGCAACCTCACAGGAAGAAGTTTGATAATTGTACTTCGACAGAGCATCTCGCATAGGCACAAGCAGGTCTATCATCGCGGGTGTGGGGGTGGTCTTGGTTTCTCCGCAAAACCACGTAATACCCCGAGCTTTCTCTTTAACTGAGCCATGTACCAATAATGTGGCTGAGTACAATGCGCTACTCATTAGAATCAACTTTGCCAAAGAATTGGGAGCGAATCATCTTGAAGCTTACGCTGACTCTCAGTTCATCGTCAGACAGATGACAGGGAAATACAAAGTTAAAAACGACGACTTAATCCCATGTCATAGAGCAGCTATCAAACTAACTGAATCATTCGAAAGACTCTATATTAAGCATGTGCTTCATTCCAAGAACACGCACTCGGATGCTCTGGCGTCATTGGCAGCTAACCTAGCTCAACCGCTAGGAACAGGTCAACGTGTCACCATTGCAAGGTGACAACTCTTCTGACCAGAGTATGATCTGGAAGTGAATGCAACTCACCAAGCTACAAGTCAACTCAAGCCGAGAGATTGGTGTTTCCCAATCATTGACTACGTCTTATATGGCATACTACCTGAAGACATAAAGGAATGAGATTCTGTTTGTAGATGTGCTCCAAGATTCTATTACGACTAAACAACAAAGACGTTGTATCGTAAATTGTACAACGGCATGTTGCTTCTATGTCTCTCAACGACAGAAGCACGGGAAGTCCTATGGGAAGCCCATGATGGTACATGCGGTGCTCACCAACCCGGAACCAAGCTCTGGGATCGCTTGCAAAGACTAGGCTATTATTTGCCCAGAATGATCAATGACGATGTTGCTTATGCCAAGAATTTCCATGCATGTCAAATCCACACCAACTACATTCACAAACCACCCGAAGACTACATCTGAAGTGACTTCGTGACCATTTGAGATATAGGGGATGGATGCTATAGGACCGATATCTCCACCATCAACCAAAGGTCATCGCTTCATCCTTACGATAACCGACTATTTCTCTAAGTGGGCCGAAGTCGTTCCCTTAAGAGAAGTCAAGACTGGTGATGTGATCAAGTTCATCAAATATCATATTGTCTACTGATATAGCATTCCAAGATGTATCATTCATGATAACATATCACAATTTGTTAGTCATGTATTCACTCAATTCTGTGACAAGTTCAGAATAGAGAGCCTGACATCCATGCTTATAATCCATCAGCAAATAGACTAGCCGAGGCTTTCAACAAGACGATCGTCAAGATCTTAACCAAGCTAACATCTAACAACAAGCGTGATTAGAATGAAAAGCTCAGTGAAAGCTTATGGGCATACAGGACTGCAGTTCGCACACCGACCAGTACCACACCTTATTCACTATTATACGGTTGCGAAGCCGTACTACCGCTAGAAATTAATGGGGATGATGACTAAATAGAGTCATCAGTGACGTCTCACAGAATTAGAGGCGTTAAATGAAAAGCGGCTCAAAGCTCAACAACACATTGAGTTCTATCAAGCCCGAATATCTAAGGTTTTCAACAAGAAAGTCAAGCACAGATCTTTCAAGGAAGGAGAGTTGGTCATCGCTACTCAACTGCAAAAGAAAGGTAAATTCCAACCCAAATGGGAAGGACCATTCATAATAGAGGTAGTCTATTCGAATGGATCTTACCGCCTCGTCAAACCGAATGGCGATAAGATTATGATGCCTATTAACGACAAATTCCTAAAGAAATATTACTCATAATCTTTCTTCAAACTTCCACAAAACTATCAAGTTAACGATCACCTATGATAGTCGTTTCCTTCCAAATTTTCCCTGACGATCCTCTCTAATAGGACGGTGGGCCCACTCACACTGTTATGTTAACATTACACCTCTAACAATTAACTTATCAATCCTCTTTAATATGATGGTAAGTTCTCAAAATCACTCTGATTGTGACAATCCTGTCATGCTAACATTAAACCTCTGACAAATCCCCCATCAATCCTCGTTAATAGGTTGGTGGGTCTACAAAACTATCACGTTAACAATTACCTCTTATAGTTAACTTTGTCATTCTCACAAATAATATTGTCCGAGCAGTCATCACACTCCTATGTCCCTGAACGATTTGATTCATTCCGAGTGTTCTAATATCCTTAGAACAATTAATGATAGTAGCCTACCATATGATGCACTACTATTCTAATCAATCGTCACACTCATATGTTCCTGAACGATCTAATTACCCCAACACCATCATTATCGTAAATGACATTGTTCGTCGATAATAGCTAACCAATCGATGTGCCCTATCAACTGTCCATTCCCAAGTAATGACCTACCACGTGGTGAATCGTTATTCGAACCCTCGAGCGATCACTTATACAAGTGGACACTCATTTCATGGCTATGTTGTTATATTTAATGGTATAGCCTAACCTAATTACAACTTAACGGTTGTAATTAACCTAACCTAACGCCTCAAATGGCTAAGAGTAGAGAAAAAATTTAGCGTTATGTCTAAAAGAAACTTCTCGACAACTCACCATACTGAGGGGAATAGTATGGCTAGCCCGATTCAAACGGTAATTGGTAAAGACAAATCAAACCCGTTAATAGCTGAGACTTTACTAAAAATCCTAAGTGTTGGTCAACAAGAGACAAGAACAGGAGTATATGCACAAGAAGTTGGACAAAAAAAGCATAACTTTGTTCATAACAAGCAGATTTTGAGATAATACATTCGAACAAAGTTATGACAATACATTCAAACAAAGTTATGACAATACATTCAAACAAAGTCATGACAATACGTTCAAACAAAGTTAACAAAAAATGTCTTAAAATCAACCTAACCCCGTGAGCTTAGTCCCCATGGCCAGTAGAGCCCAACAAGCTGAAGGATGCGAGCTCAGCCTTAACATCGGCTAACTTCTTCGTTCGGTCCACTCGGACCTTGTCCTCCACTTCCTTCCGGATCCTGGCCTCAAAAGATACAGTAGTAGGTGCTTCTTCTTGATACAGTGCCTAGAGAGCTTGCATTTCTCTTGTAACAGTGCGATGAACGTTCACGCTCTCAAGTTGGAGGTCCTTCAGGGTCGACTCTTCCTCGACGAGTATGGCCTTCTGCCGAGCGATAGTAGTGATGGAAGCATCCATCGCGACCTGTAACTGGCTTTGCCGTCCAAGCAGATCCATGATAAGAGCCTACTTCTTCGATATACTCTTCTCTCGAGATTTACGCTCATGCATCTTCTTAATACGAGCTTGGGCTATGAGTCGCTCCACCTTGTTACATGAATTAGAGAACACCAGCCCCTCCAAGCGATGCATAGACTCCTCTAAGCAAATGAGTTGTCGTTCACAAAGCACAACCAGTTGACGACCGCCTACCTATTGAATAGCCTTCAAGGTATCTGCTATGAAGGTGTCAAACTCCATGAAGGTGCCTCGACCAAGGCCGATGATGGAGATCGCTTATTTCATTGTGTTCTCCAACTATTGGATGATACATTGCATAGATTCAGAGTCAGGAGCAGCAGATTCTTGGCCGGGGAAGATCATGGTAATAGGCTAAATCTAAGGGATGGGCTCCTAGTCATCAACAGGTGGCCTTCTCTCACACCTTTTGCTTGTTAGGTCGGGGAAACCAGGCTCAGGCCAAGGCTGTGAGGGGGGTTGTGGAGTAGGTGCTCGAGTAGGCTCCCCTTCTTCCTCATCATTCTGAGATCGCGATGAGTTCAGGTTTGATGGGCTCAAACTTCACTAGTGTCCTTTTTTGGCTATCTCCTCGTATCAGTCGGCCTCCTCTGTGGTGAGAGGTCTGTTTCCAGATGATCTCAGTATGCGAGACCTAACAGTTGGTGCTTCCTCTTGAGCTACGAAATACAACAAGAAAAAGTTAGAAATTTCTTAACTTAAAAACTTTGAGAATTTACCAAGTCTTCACAACGGGTGACATGCAATGTGCAGACGAGCTTCATCATGTAGATAGGCTTACAAGATCACCTGACAGATAGAGCCCACCTAATGAATGGTAGAAGCTCGTCTGACGAAAGCAAGCTCGCCTGACATGCTGAGCTTGCCTGACAAAGCAGAGCTCACCAGACGCAGCAGAGCTCGCCTGACAAAGGTAAAAGCTCGCTCGACGAAGGCAAAAGCTCGCCCGACTAGCGAACTTGCCTGAATAGCAGAGATTCACCTGAGTAGGCAAAGCTCACCATAGAAGATGAGCAAGTACCGTCCATCTTCTCATTTTGGTCCTATACACCATCTCAGCTCTACCCTACAGTCCCCTGAACTTACCATGGTGTGTTTGGGCCACGTTGGTCGCCGTGTCGACAATGGAGGTGGAAGCAGCCTTCTTCCTCTTGGAAGCAAGCACCTTGGGCTTCGGGGCTATTTTAAGCTTGAGAAGAAATAAGGAAGAATGAAGATGGAGTTCAGGTTTTCTTTGAGAACTTGAGCAGAAGTTTTTCGAAAGCACAGTAACCTCACAATGAGGGAGACGAACGCTTTATATAGGAAAAATCTCGATGGTCGAGATTTGCCAGCTCAGTTGAAATGAGCAGCTCAGATCGCCTACAACGGTTCGATTCAACAGTTCGAAATTAATGGCCACGAGCACGGCGGAACGTTCAGAATTCCAAACGAACGGTAAAGAGTTGGCGGTTCAGGTTGAATGGCCACGATCGCTCGTCGAAACAACGATCAAGATAGAGCACAAAAGCTCACCCGCAAAAACGTGCCTCACCTGCACAGACTTGGTCCTTGCCTGCAGTCATCCAACTCGCCTGCAAGCATGAAGCTCTCCTGGCAACATCTAGAGCTCACCTGCACAGACTTGGTCCTTGCTCGTAGCCATCTAGCTCACCTACAAGCACGAAGCTCGCCTGGTGATGTCTAGAACTCACCCACACATCTGGAGCTCGCCTACCAACGACTTGAGCTCGCCTGAAGATTTGAGCTCACCTACACTTCATGGAGCTCGCCCAAAGGGGTCAACTAAACCAATGGGCTCAAATTCACCCAAACCAATGAACAGTGATCCTCTTCATTCAAAGTATTCTGGACCACATCAACCTAATTTAGGTCTGAAAACTTTGAAGGGGGTTTTGTAGACAATAAAAATTTCCTTTACACAAGAGAACTCAAATCTCGCCTATTGAGTTCGCCTGCGTGCTCAAAGCAAGCAAAGCTTGCCTACATTCAAAAGGCCAAGCAAACCTCACCTACAAACTTAGCTTGTCAGCCCAAGTCAAGCTAGCCTACATTCAAGAGGCCAAGCAGAGCTCACCTGCAAGCTTGCCTCGCCAACGCTTTGCTCGCCTACACGAGCCAAAGTTCACCAACATGGCTTGACTTACCCACAAGAGTCAATCTCGCCTGCTTGTTTGACTTGTCAGCACAAATCAAGCTTACCTATTTGTTTGACTCGCCAGTACGAGTCAAGCTTGTCTGATTTCTCGACTCACTCGCACGAGTCGAGCTCGCCTAAAAGCTATGCTCTCCCGCACGAGTCAAGCTCATCTGTAGGGAGTTTGCCAGCACGAACCAAGCTTGCCTACAGACTCAAGCTCGCCTAACACTTGAGGGGCCCGCCAGTAGGCCCCGCCTGTTCGCCAAGCTCACCTACAAGCTCACATGTGCATTCAGACACCGCTCAAGCTCATCTGTAAGCCTGCCAGCCTCACCTGAACAGCGCAAGCGGCTTCTTGCCTGTGGGAGTGGGCTTACCCATGTCCCATATCCTGAGTGATGAAGCATAGCTCTCATCACCTATAGTGGTCACATCCCACAGCTATGAGGGAGGGTATGGTGCTCCTCACCTATGAGCGGTCACATCCCACAAGTCAAGGGATTAACCATGCCTTTCCTTACCTATTTATTAGCCACCTTTGGAAACATGAAATGGGATTTTGGGATGTTTGGAAGCTTGGAATTTCTAAGACTCTTCAATCAGAGGCTTTTTGCTGCTGGTCTTGTGGGCTTGAGCGGCTGGGCATCTTGAGAGCTTGGTTGGACATTCTTAAGCAAAATCTTGGATTGTAGAAGTAGACTCAATCTGAACTCTCAGATTTGAGACTCTTGGATCTTTACAAACTCTTGCATATTAGCCTTTTCTAAGCATTCGGTTTTGATACTCATCAAGCTCGGGTAATTGAACTCAACCACACAAGAGCTTCTACTGCGTACTGAAGCTCAACCATAGTTTTAATCGGATTATCCAAGGGAAGCAAACTCGATGCAAGGATTCGAGGGAGGCATCCTATCACTACTGAAGACCCCACGTCAAATAAGAATAGCATTCTCTTCACTTTTGTTGTAATTTGATTTCTTGATTTGTAATAAGAAATACAAATCTCCTCCTTTTGGGAATCAAATTTACTCCCTGAACAACACATGCATCCAATAAAGCTTGGATCTTATCCTTTAGCATGTAACGTACCTTAGTCGGGTGATGAATCGTCCTATAGTACATGTAGTAATTAGGATCATCTGCTCTTGCATCCTCCTCAGGTCACCTCAATTCTGGGAGCTTGATATTCTTTGTCTTGATTAAGGACTTGAGGATTGGGACGACTTGCTCGTCTTTGAAGTTGTACTTCTTTTGAAAGAGGTTATCCGAAGAATTACCCTTATGTTTTGAAGAGCGTTTGGATGAGGAAGTAGTTTCCACTACCAGAGTATCCTTCCCCTTTGAATAGGTCTGAGGGATACATTTGCCTTGGTTACCCCCTCTTTGAGATTCACATGGCTCCTCAGCATCTATCCTCTTGAGCATGTTTTCTACATGTTCACCTTGGCAAATAAGCTCCTTCCAAGCCCGGGTCTCAACCGCTCCAATCTTGGACAAATTATGGATCGAGGGATTATTACGGCACATCTCGATCAATGTGTTTTCAAAAACCTGATCATAGCAATGTAGTGACGGATTTCTAAATCTCTTCATGAAGTCATTAACAGACTCTCCTTTTCTCTACTTTTCAGCTAGCAGAGTGAACATAGACACATCTGTGTCATCATTGAAGAAGCGGGCCAAGAATAGCTTGTCCATGTCAGCCCAAGATTTAATGAAGCATGGTTCCAACTTGCAGAACCATTCAAAGGATACCCCTTTCAGGGTTCCGATGAACAGCCGGGTCAGGATAGGATCGTTCCCTGTAAGAAATCCTTTTTGGGTTAGGAAATAGTAGATATTGTTGGCCTTCTTGTTTTGATGATGTTTAACAAACAATTTACTTCTAATATTGTTTGTCTAGTGTTTGTGTTTTTATATTTATTCTAGGCAAACAACGAGTTGGAGGATGGATGGAATTACGCATTCATGATCATATCCAATGGAGGTTGACGGAATTGTGGAGTGAAGCCATACAATTCAAGTTGAAGATCCATGTTCAAGCTTCATCCACAAGATTACCAAGAAGAGCTTATTGAAGATCAAGATTATAACTTGAGTAATTTAGTTTAGGTGTTATATTATGTGTGTTAAGTACTTTAAGCTCAATATCATATACACACACATTTTATTGGTTTCTATGTATATATATAGTTATATATATGTACACATTTTGGATTTTGGTTTATCCACAAACAAAGTTTTTACTAGCATATAAATAAATATTTATATTCATACATGTTTGTTTTTATGTGGATAAATTGGTTTGGTTTAATTTCATAGATATGAAACAAATATATATTCATATTCATACTCATATGTTTCATATTCTATTGTATTTATGAAAATACTATATTCATTATTTATAAACTTCATAACAATAGTTTACATCTTTCTTTAAGTCTATAAAATCATTTTGTATTATTTCAAAACATGGTTAAGCTAAAATGTCAAAACTCATATGTTCACATTTTCATGTTTTGGACTATTTTGCAAAATGATGATATTTTTTATTTGGAAGGTCCTTTTTGAAAATCAGTCTTTGTAGCATGTTTATTATCATGTCTACAATCATTCTCCAAAGTTTTATATTTTTTGTAATTTATTTGATATTTTTAAACAGGGTTTTAAAATCAAAAAATCAACTTTCAAACATGTTTTCTCATATGTCAGTTTACGGTCGACAACCACAGTCGACCGCGCCTTTGTTTTTAACCCGCGGAGCCAACAGCAACTTTCGCGGTCAACCATCATGGTCGACTGTCAGTTCGAAAATTCCCACGGTCCACCGTCACGGTCGACCGTCAAAGTTTCTGGAATTTTCTGAGCCTCGAAAGTGGCTCCCCCCCCCCCCCC
>NC_033801.1:28143104-28200653 GCF_001876935.1 Asparagus officinalis
ATTTTTTACAGAATCTGATTTCTGATTTTGTTGGTTTTTTGGTCATTTCTGTTGGGCTTTTGGCTGAGGTTTTGGGAGGCTATAAATACCCCATTGATCTTAGTTCTCATAGAATCCAAGAGGTTTTTTAAACAAGAGTTTTAACAAGGGTTTAAGTGTTGTTTAAGTTTGTTTAAGAAACTTTTAAGCATTTAAGAGTTTGAGTTTGTGAAATCAATTTCACAAGAGCTTGAGGAGATCATCTATTGGTGTTTGAGCATCCAACTCTTCTCCTTCCACTCTTGATCTATTGAGGAGTTTTCTAAACTCAATCTAGCTTTATATTTTATATTGTTTGATTATCATTTTATTAAGCTAGTGTTCATATTGAGTTTAGTTGATTTTATTTTCTCTTTATTTACACACACATAATCATTGAGCTTATTGTATTTACATTCATAGTATAATTGGGTTGTGGGATTGTGTAACTTAGAGAGTGAGCTTATAATTCGTTCTCATCCATTGTAGAGAACAAACACTTTGTATTATGCTTATTGTGAGATTCACTTTGTAATACACTTGTACACCGAGAGAAGTTTGTGGCGAGAGTCGGGGATCATCTTAAGAGGATTAGCGTCGGTTGACGAACCTAGGGAGAGGTTGTATCCGAGCACTTGAGAGAGACACGTCTAGTTCAACACTTGAGAGGGTGTAGAGTGGGATTACAATAGTGTGTTAGTTGTAGAGTTTTCGGTAAACTAGAAAACTATATTGTGTGGTGTAAATGTTATTCGGGTAAACATAGAAAACCTGGTTGTGATAGTAAAGATCTCCTCGAGGTGAGGAGCGGAGACGTAGGTCAAGTGGTTAGACCGAACTCCGTGATTATATCATTTTGTTTGTGATTGCATTGACGTTCTTATTCTTGTATTCATATCGTATATCGCCTTTGTGTATTGCTCTTCATATTACCCTATCTCTTTTGTAGATTATTTATTTCACCCTTATATTAGTTTGTATATCCTTGCATATAATTTATAGTATATCTCATTGCTAGGATATACCCCTTAGTTCATATTGCTCATCCTAGCTCATATATATTATTGTATTTCATACTTGCTAGGATAACTTATTAATTAATTTTAATTAGTATAAAATCAAATTAGATTAGCATAAGACCCTAATCACCCCCCCCCGGGCGATTCATGGATCTTCAGGGAAGTCACCGTTTGAGACTTGTTATGGATTTTTACCGCCGAGCCCGTTCGATCTTGTGTTTTCAAGTGAAGCCACGGTGGATGGCAAGGAGGGGAGTGAAAGACAACGAGCTCAGTGATTTCTCAAGAAGATTGCAAATATTCATGCCACGGTTGAAGCTCAATTGAAGAAATCACAAGCTAAGTACAAGGCGAAGCATGATCAACATCGGGTTCCTTGTAACTTTGGTAAAGACGATATGGTATGGCTTACGATATGGTATGGCTAAAATTGGGTAAGGAGAGGCTCAAAGGAGAAGGGAAGAAGTTGAAGCCTATTCGTTATGTTACGTAGGAGAACCCTTACCATCAAACTGGACTAGGTTCATAGGCTTAAACTTTGCTGGGTAGGAAACTGCATCCCATTCGACCGGATATGGCCTGATAACCCCCAGTTCATCATATTCTTTTGGAGTTTCAAGACGTCAAGTTAGCTTTAGAACTCATCAAGCCTCCTGTCTTTTGGATTGCTGAAAGAATATGATGTCCCCTCCGAAGACTCGGATGATGAATCAGAGGGTGATCTAGGATTCTCTTCTCCTTCTGTTGTCTGAGGAGGAGTATGTTCCCTCTCTTTGTTCTTGGTCGAGGACCTCGGGGGAGCCCATGATGTCCTCTTCTTCTTTTTCTTCTTGTCCAGAAGTTTCTCTAGCATATATTTTATGGCATTGATAGTCCCTTGCTGCATGGAAATTGTAGCTTGGTGCTCTTTTAGCTTTTTTGCTATATCATCAGGAACTTTAGTTATGTGTACCTTTGCGCATTAACCCTGAATTGAGCTTGAAGTCTGAGATGTTGCTACTATTGTGCAATCGTCATCATCATTATCAGAAATGGATGCTAATCACCTATAATCAAGCGGTATGGTAGTTCCTGTCTGAGTCTGGGTGTGCTGGTAAACACCTTCAGGCTCAATGACAAGGCCTTTTAGTCCTGGTGAAAATTCAGTGTCAGAAGTGTCTGAATTCTTTACCTTGGACTTCCCTGTCATGTTGACAGTTGCAGGCGGGAGATCCAAGTCATTGAGAGCTTGTTTTCTCATGATGTTACATCTTTGGTAAGGAAGTCTTGTATCTATTGGTTGCTTAAAGAGTCTCTCAAATACCGATTTTCACCACACTGACACCTAGCGAGTATTGCTGTGATAAGCCTCGCACAATGGCATCGAAGCGTTATCTCGTGAATACTGTGTTTGTGTGTCAAGTGTTCTCTAAGATCCATTGTGGGTCGATGCTTGCAACCCCTAATGTCAGCTAAGTAATTGTGAGAAGAAGGTTCAATAGAACATTTGGAGAAATTTCCAAGTGTTTGATTCTGGTGAACATGGCTAGGCAGGCGAAGTTGCCTAGGTGGGCGAAGTTGCCTAGGTGGGCGAACTTGCTTGATCTCACGAAGTTTGTTTGTCTGGCAAACTTGAGCATGTGGGCAAAGAGGTTTAATATGTCGAACTTAGCGAGGTTCAACCTCCTATTCTTCCTGGCAAGGTTCGTCTGTTTAGTGGACTTGCATGTGTCCAGTTTGCTCGCGCTAGTGAAGTGCGCCTATCAGATAAACTTCAACCATTATACCTTTCGGACGAAGCTCGGTTTGCAAGTGGGTCTGAGCTTTCAGGTGACCCTAGCGAGGTACATCAGTTGATTTAAATTTGCCTGATTGGTGAAGTCTGTTTGATTGGAGAAGTGCATCTGTCTGGCGTAGTTCGCCAGCAATGTGAGGTCCGCCTGAGTGGTGACCTTCGCCAGCAATATGAGGTCCGCCTGAACTGTACAGTTCGCCAAAACTAGGAACCTTGCCTTGTTCTTGGCACTAGCATTGTTTATCAGTCCTAAATAATAATTCATGTCATCAAAGGAGATTAGAGCATGTGCTTCATGATGAGCGTGGGCTTGTCATCGCCTCTGTTTGGCCCTCTTTGCGAGAGGAATGTTCACTTTGACGGTGAAGGCATGGTCTGCGCCAACACGAACTTTAGTCCCCTCAGAGACATGAGTTTGCATGGATTTCTTAACAACCTAACAAGTGACTCCTTGGGTTGCATCTTTGGCCTTTCGGCCTGCATCAACTATCTTGGCGGGAATAGAACCCCCAGTGATTGCTCGGATAGGGCTCTCAGGCATGATAGCCTTAGCTTGCTGTGGCTGAGTTACACGTAAGATTTTGTGATACTTACGTGATGTTTTGCCACCAGAGGAAGCAGAAGATAAGTACTCTTCATACTTTGCTTCATCGAACTCAATGATGAGAGACTCAATGATAGCCCCTGCAGTAACCTTGTCGAATTTCACCATTGTAGGAAAGTAAAATTGCATCTATCCCTAACAAAAGAAGCTTTTGGACATGGACGAGTTGTGCAATAAGACACAGTAACTTGGAACAAGAAAAGAATCTCAAAGGTTCACCTGCAAGGCAGAACTTCACCTGAAGTTTGCCCACAAAGAACGAAGTTTGCCTAAACACTAAACTTTGCTTGAAAGCTAAACTTCGCCTAAAGTTTGCCTGCAAAGAATGAAGCTTGCATGAACACTAAACTTCGCCTGAACATTCAAGTTCGCATGAACCAAGTCAAGTTCACCTGAATACTTGACTCTATAGGCAAAACCAAGTTCTCCTGATAACATGGCTCCACCTGAATCAACCATGCAGATTCAATTTAGCCTGAATACTTGACTCTATAGGCAAAGCCAAGTTCACCTAATAATGTGGCTTTGCCTAAATCAACCATGCAGATTTAAGTTCGCCTGAATACTTGACTCTGCAGGCAAAGCTAAGTTCTCTTGATAACACGGCTTCGCCTGAGTCAACCATGCAGAATCAACTTTGCCTGAAAGTTAAACTTCGCCTAAGCATTCAAGTTCGCCAGAATGAAGTTAAGTTCACCTCGGTCAAGCAGTGCAAATGAGGTTTGCCTACATGTTTTAACTCGCCCGCAAGTTTGCCAAGTTCGGCTAAATGTTCAAGTTCGCCTGCAGCGTCAAGTCCGTCTGCACTGCTTGACCGAGTCAGCTACTAAAGGTTAAAATGTGGAAGTGGTTGCACCCAATTTCCACGTTCCTAGGAGGTGGTTACATGCTATTCTTCTCTATAAATAGCCACTAATGGCTACCAAAAAGAGGACGCAAGAGGAAGCATTGGGGGAGCATTGAGATCTTTGCGCACTCGGCCTCTAACCTTCAAGCATCCTAGCTTGGGTATTCGAAATTTGACAAAGCTTCTACCACATGAGGAAGCTTATTCACAATCTTGTTCGAATCCTCAAGAGAGGACCGAAGATCAAGATCTTGGCACACTCGACATCTAAGCAATCAAGCATTTGCTAGCCTTCAAACACCTTAGCTTGGGTACTCGAACTCCGACAAAACTTCTACCACGCGAGGAACAAAACTTCTACCACACGAGGAAGTTTGTTTATAATCTTGCTTGAATCATCAACATGAAGCAAACTCGACTCAAGTATTGAGCGAAGCATCCTTTCGCCCCAAAGACCCCATATTAAACAAAAGAGAGATCGAATCAATTCTCTCTTATTTTGTATAAAAGAGATTTCTAATTTGTTACACACAATCAATCAATATAAATTTGAGATCAATACAAATCTTTTGACTATTCGAACAAGATTGTCAACAAACTTCCCCGCATGGTAGAAGCATTTTTTGGAGTTCGAGTACCTGAGCTAGGATGCTTGAAGGCCGGAAAAGACTTGATTGCTTAAAGGCCGAGTGCACCAAAAATATCAAAGTTCGGTCTTTTCTCCTCTGCCTCCTTCTTTTGGTAGCTATTAGTAGCTATTTATAGAGGAGAATGGTGTGTAACCGTATCTTATGAACGTGGTAAGTGGGCACAACCACTTCCACATTTTAAGTCTTAGTGGCTGATTTGGTCAAGCAGTGTAGGTGGACTTGATGCTGCATGCGGCCTTGCATGTTCAGGCGATCTTGACGAGCTTACAGGCGAGTTGGAGCATGAAGGCGAACCTCATAGGCGAAGTTAAGTGTTCAAGTGAACTTAACTCTTATAGGCAAATTTAAGTGTTCAAGCAAACTTTACTGTGCACGAGCTATCCTGGTGAAGCTAGATCAGTCCAAACGAACTTGAATCTGCATGGTTGATTCAGGTGAAGCCATGTTATCAGGTGAACTTGGCTTTACCTGCAGATTCAAATGTTTAGGCAAACTTGAGTCTGCATGGTTGATTCAGGCAGAGTCACATTATCAAGAGAACATGGCTTTGCCTACAGAGTCAAGTATTCAGACGAACTTGAGTCTGCAAGGTTGATTCAGGCGGAGCTACGTAATCAGGCAAACTTGACTTTGACTACCGAGTCAAGTATTCAGGCGAACTTGACTTGGTTCATGTGAACTTGAATGTTTAGGCGAAGTTCAGTGTTCTAGCGAACTGATGATGATTGCTCACAGGTACGAGCATGTCTGCTGATGCAAAGATCCTACCTTGCTTCGATTAAATTTTGACTGTAGATTCTAATTGAATAAACTATAGTCGTTTGATTTCATTGAATATTTGATTTTGACATGCATCACATACTTTTCTTCAAGTAGGAAATCACGAATGTTGTTTTATGTTTGCTAACTAAAGTTTTTCTTCTTCAAAGTGAATTTTTTGGGTTTTTATAATGGCTTGGGCCTTAAATGAGAGATAAACGGATTATTATGATAAACTACATTATTAGGTTGATCCAATAAGGTGTGTATATATTTGACCCACATCCTCTTCTTAATCCCCCATATAAAAGACCTAAATCCTCTCCCTCATGAATTAGAGCTAAGATTCAGGAGCTTGGAGGCTAAAGAGAGGATTGCTTCCACCCCTAAGGCAAGTGTTCTCCTACTTAAGTTTTACTTTTGGAAATTTGAATTATAGATTTTGGAGATCTCGTTCTCCACTTGCATTTCTATAAATTAGATTTTGAAAAGATTTGTCTTGCATTTTCATGGGATTTGATCAAAGGTCTATCTAAGAAGCGGATCTCAATTCACAATCTCTTTCCATAAGAAAGACCTATTGTGTAGGTTAACGTTAACTTTACAAGATAGAGTCTTTGATCTATGTTTTGATGAGATCTTTTATGAGCTTTGAGTATTTTGTGATCTCTATAGTTATATGATGGTTTTGAATAGTTATGAGTAGATTGAATAAGGGGCCATCCCTATTTTTGGTTTGGACTATAAGCTCAAGGGCTCATTGATCAATTTGGAAATATTTGATCATTAAATGTAAAATTTAATGGAAACATGTTATGTTCTAACCTTATACATTCCATCATAATCATAACTTTTGAAAATAAAACATTACATTTAAAAAAACTCACAGCCCTCCCTAACTAAATATGAATTGCTAATGATATTACATCAAACAGAAGGATGTGCACCCTGTGTAATGATAGGACTCGACCCAATGGAAACTTCAGGTCCGTTCGTCCATATCCTATCATCTTAGCTGCAAATAAGTTCCCCATCTTCACGATATTTCCATTTGCAGACCGGTAAGATACGAACAGTAATTTATCAACACAAATTTGTGTTAGTGTCTACTAACCACTCATTGCGTTCATAAATAGATAGTTTTTCAATAAGCTCAGTCATAATTATGTTAATCTGAGGCAGACTAGTGGAACCTATAGTGGTTTAGTTTTCTGAATAGGACAAAACTTTAGCTCAATGTCCTACTTGTCCATAATTCCAACATGGTTTATTTGCTTTTGATTTCTTTTAGATCTTAGCCATGGCCTTTATTTTATCATCAGGTTTTCTATTAGGTTTGTTCTTAAATTTTCTCCCAAAAGTTATAATACTTAGTTTGGATTGGTGTTTAACTGGCACAACATGTTTTTGATTCTTATGCTCTTCTACTATAGCTATGGTAATCATCAAACTATTGATATTTATATATTCTTTTTTATGCTTGAGAGACATGTCAAAGCTCTCCCAAGAATGAGGAAACTTCTCGGTGATTGCTATAACTTAAAACTTTTTAGGAAGCTCTATTTTAGCTTCTCAAAGACCATGCAGAATGAATAGAAGCTCGTGTGCTTATTCTATCACGGACTTCTCCTCAACCATTTAAAATTTTAAGATATTTGACACATAATGCTTTTCAATATTAGGATCCTTAATTTTGTATTGTCAATCCAATTTATCACATAGTTCCTTTGCAGAGGCTGAAGAAAAACAATAGACATTGAAGAGCACATTGGACATAGCTAATAAAATTTATCCTCTAGCTATTTGATCCTTCTCCATTCAGTGTGCAATTTTCTCTACACTATTAGGATTCTTTTTATCATATTTTGGAGATTCCTATAGTATCATTAATGATAGTTCCTTTGTCGTTAGCCAAATCTTCATTCATTGTTGCTAACTTCTGAAGAACTGGCCCATGAACTTCTCTGGTATAACACATGCATGTCCATCTTATGGACAAAGGCATCAGAACTAACTTCAAAAATAGAAGACATAACTTTAGATAATATTTTATTCAAGATTGTTAGGAAATAAGCAAAATATGTCAGATCCGTTAAAGATTTACCAAAGTAAAACAAACCACATAGGAAATTAAATAAAGAACAGCAAACCATAACAAAAGGATCCGTGATAGATAATTTGATAAGGAATACTTTACACAAAGTTGAATCCCTCTCTACAATGAGGAACTAGCCTTGAAGAAACTATGTCCCACCTACGGTTGTATTGGGTCTGCACAGTACTTCCGAGGATGAGATGATTGTAGTGTTAGGACTCATGTTTATGAGCTTACTTTCTAATCTAGTTTTGATAATTTACAAACAATTTATAATTGTGTTTTCTAGTTTTTTTCTCAAAAGTACATCCAGGTTGAAAGGATTTGTGCCGTAATGACGATATTTAGAATGAAGCGACGCTATTCAAGTCTAAGACTCAAGATCAAACTTCATGCACATCAACTTGGGTATATTAGTTTTAGGAATTATACTTTGTGTGTTATGCTTAGAGATCAATTATTATACACACACGATATTTCTCGTTCTAGCATGATATGAGTGTTTTTGAGAAATATCGAACCTTTGAATTATTGATTTAATAGATAATGTTTTATATATTTTACAAAGTCCGGTAATCTATTCAAAAGAATCTCCAAACGTGTTTGAAATCATTTTGTCAAAGTCAAGTGTTTAAACAAAATCGTATTTTTAAGATTTTGTAAAATGATAAGTTTTTACAAACGATGAATGATATTTAAAAAATCTCTTTTCTAACATGTTTATATTCATGCATATAAACATTTCCTCAAGTTTCATAATTTTTTGAATTATTTACTATTTTTAATACACCTTCGAAAATTAGATTTACTATTTAAAACTGGGTTATGCACGTTTTTCGGTCGCCTGACACTGTTCATTAGTCGATCAATGAACTGCTCTGTAATTGCTAAAAAGTTTCTGTTCAGTCGACCGATCTCCATCAGTCGACTAAACAGTGTTTTCAGTCAACTGATGGCTTGCATCAGTCGGCTGATGGTTTCCCAGAATCAGCCAATGGTTAGCTCATCAGTCGACTAAATAGTGCATCATTCGACCGACAGCACTATAACGGCTATTTCCAATTTTGCTGATTTTTAGGGATTTTGTTGGATTTTTGTGATTTTTCTTTGGTTTTGGGGTTTTGTTTTAAGAACCTATATATATCCCTCAGTCATCAACACTTATAACCAACCAAAGTTTTAAATAAAGTTTGTAAATTTGTTTTGTTTTAAAAAAACGAATTTTGGTGTGTTGTTTATGTGAAGAGAGTTTCACAAGAGGAGGAGATCAATTCGGTTTGAGCATCAAATTTTCATATCTCTATCTCTCTTGTCTTCAGAGAAGTTTTTCCAAACTCAATCTCTAACAAATTTGCATTTTTATTATATCTATAAGCTAGAGTTTAATTGAGTTTGTTTGTATTTATACTCATTGTTTACACACACACCCTTTGAGCTTAAGCATTTTCACATACAGTATATTTTGGGTTGTGGGGTTGTATCTTTGAGAGTGAGCTTACACTTAGTTCTCATCTTTGTATTATAGA
Source organism: Asparagus officinalis (assembly GCF_001876935.1). NCBI lineage: Eukaryota > Viridiplantae > Streptophyta > Magnoliopsida > Asparagales > Asparagaceae > Asparagus > Asparagus officinalis. Next base: position 28,152,397 of record NC_033801.1, read on the forward strand.
ACAATTCTAGTATTTAATTATTGAGAACACATTGTAATACACAAGGACACTTAGAGGAGTGGTTGGTGAGAGACCGGGTTAATTCCAAGAGGAGTGGGTTGGTAGTAAAGCCTAGGAAGAGGTGATAAATCCAAACACTTGAGGAAGGTAACACGGGTGAGACAAACACTTAGAGGAGTGTATTGTGCATTGACAATCGTGTGATTTGTAAAACATTATTGGTAAGCATTGAAAACCTATTTGTGTAGTTTTATTTGTGTTAATGGTGAAGAATCACCTCGAGGGTGAGGAGCGGAGACGTAGGTCGAGAGTGACCGAACTCCGTGAACATATTCTTGTGTTTGTGTTTGGCATTGGTGCACTTATTCTCTTATATATTTTCATATCACCATTCGTCTCATGTTTATATCGCCCTTAGATTAAATTTTATATCCTTGCATACAATCATTTTGAATATCATATTTGCTAGGATAATTAGTTAATAAGTTTTTTTTTAATTTGACATCGAAATCGAATTAGATTAGCAAATATCTTATTCACCCCCTGCAAAACGATCACGACCAACGCATGCTCGAACCACACGCTAGGCCCACACACTCGGAGCGGCACACTCAGACCCGTTCGCTCATGCACTCACTAGCATGATAGCAAATATGTGCATTCTAACAACTTTGTTATACCTAATATGACACTTTTGTTATTATAAACCGATTAAAAATGCATTCAATTAGTCAATGTGGGACTAACACTCACATACTACTAATTAAGTATAATTTTTATCTATGGAATCCAACCATATAAATGGTATCTTTCCAAAGAACATTTCTACATAAATCTGTCATTTATTCATTTATATCAATAAAGCCTTTCTCAGTTACAAAAGAAGTCCAAACTAAAGTTCTTTTCATGCTTATTTAGGCTTCGTTTGGATACCATGGTGTTTTTCCTATTGTGTTTTTGTAAGAAAACATCATGGTGTTGTGTTTCTCTTAAAATGTTTTCAAAACACCATGTTAAGTATTTTTGTTTGACACTAGTTTGACCAATTATAACATTAGTATTAAACATATTATTAATATATTATATATTAATTATAATAAAATATATTATTAATAAATGTTATAATATTTAGTTTATATTATTATAGTATTATAAGTATTAAATGTAATGCAATATAATATTGTATAATGTATTATAATATTATATTGTACTTTAATATGCTATATTATATTATAATTATTATTATATTATCATTATTACATATTATTTTCAAATAATTATATATTTAATTATTTTGGTATATCAATTTGTTATTGTTGTATATTATATTAATATTTTTATAATAATGTTATTTTATTATTAATATAATATTATACTATTATTCATATAATATAATATTATTAATAATGTTATTATTATGTTATTACTAGTATGTTATTAATAAATTAATATATCATAAATATTTTAATATTATATAATATAATATAGTTTTTAATATATTAGAGTTTATTAATAGTACTTTAATAATATATTAGTATTTATGATATAAATAAATATTATTATATTATAAATATATTATTTTTACATTAACATTTGTTAGCAATAAATTATTTTATTATTAAAAATTATTTTACATAATAAATTATATTATTTATTGCATAATATATTAATATTTTATATATTATATTATTATATTATGAATATATTATTTTTACATTAACATTTGTTAGCAATAAATTATTTTATTATTAAAAATTATTTTACTTTATAATAAATTATATTATTTATTGCATAATATATTAATATTTTATATATTATATTACATTTACTATACAATATGTTATTATAATATTATTATTATATTTTTATGTTATTATTAAATATGTTATTATTATATAATATTTTATAGTTATTAATTTATTACAATTTATTTATTAAAAAGTTAATAATATTATAGCGATTATAATATTGTATAGTATATTATTATATCATTTTTATATTATTATTTATTATCAATAACTTTTTTATTATTTTTATTAGTTTATTTATATTTTATTATTATATAATACATTATTAACATATTAAATATTGGTATTTAATATGTTACTATATTATTATATAAGATATTTTATTTATTATCTTTTTATATTATTTAACAAATATTACTAATATATTAAATTAACTATAATATAGTATAGTATAATATAATAAGCATGTTGATAATAACTCTATAATAATTATATTTAATATATTATGTTAGATATTATATTAACACATTCTCAAAATCAAACATGAAACACCAAACTTAAAACACCTAAAAGGTGTTTTGAAATAAGTGTTTTGTTTTTAGTTTGAGGATGATTTAGCTTAAAAAAACACCCTGGTTTTCAAACGCGTGGTGTTTTATTTTTGGCAAAAACACCATGAAAACAAATAAAACACAATGGTTGTTGTAATATACTAAAGAAATGAAACGAAAAATGGACAAGAGACAAGAGAATAAGATAAATTGTAATTTTCATTTCATCTCCTTTTTTCCATACATCCACCAATTTATAGATACATTGTGGAAAACAAAAAGACATTGGACTAATGAAAAGTCACCAATAAATATTCCACATTAATAAAGTAATGTCCACATTCATTTTGTCTTTTAGGTTTCCACAAAATGACTTTTGGATTTCAACACTCCCCCTTGGACATTACTTCGAGATGTCAATGCCTCATTAAAAACCTCGCTAGAAAAACCCAGTGGGATAAAAACTAGTCGAGGAAAAGAGTACACGACATTAGTAGATTCTTGTTGCATTAATGTCAATGCCTCGTTAAAAACCTCGCTAGAAAAACCCAATTGGATAAAAACTAGTCGAGGAAAAGAGTACACGACATTAGTAGATTCTTGTTGCATTAGTTGCCTCATTAAAAACCTTTAGCTAAGAAAACCCTGTGGGACAAAACTTAGCAAAAGGAAAAAAGAGTACAACTATAGTCCTTCAATGCACAATCTTCGGGATTGCGTTGAAAATTCGCTCCCCCTGATGTCGACAATCTTCTGAGTCTATGCTAAGAAAAACCCAATGGAACAAAACTTAGCGAAAAAGGGGCAAATTATGATAATAGACCTTCAGGGCCCAATCTTCAGGATTGTTCTTTAAGAATTTGCTCCCCCTGAAGAAGATAGTCTTTTGAGCCTATGCATATTGTGAACATATTTCTCATAAGTTGACGTAGGCATAGATTTAGTGAACAAATCTGCAAGATTGTCACTTGAGCGAACTTTTTTGATGGTGATTTCACCATTCTTTTGGAGCTCATGTGGATAAAAGAATTTTGGCGTAATATATTTTGTCATGGTTCCTTTTACATATCCACTGCTCATTTGTGCAACACAAGCTGCATTGTCCTCATAAAGGACAGCGGGGGAAATATCATCTTTCGCTAGACCACACGAACCACAAATATATCATATCAACGATCTTAATCATACAAATATCATCTTTCGCTAGACCACACGAACCACAAATATATCATATCAACGATCTTAATCATACACATTCTCGTGAGGTCTCATATAAAGCGATAATCTCTGAGTGGTTAGAAGAAGTAGTCACCATGGTCTGCTTGACAGACCTCCAAGAAATGGCAGTACCACCACAGAGAAATACATAACCAATCTGGGATCTGGCGTTATGGGGATCAGACATGTAGCCAGCATCTGAATAGCCCACCAATGTCATATCTTGGTTTCTTTTATAGAATAGTCCAAGATCTTTTGTTCCTTGGAGATAACGAAGGATATGTTTAACACCATTCCAATGCCTCCTTGTAGGAGAAGCACTATACCTTGCTAGCAAGTTCACCGCAAATGCTATATCAGGCCTGGTGCAATTTGCGAGATAGAGAAGTGCTCCAATGGAGCTCAGATAGGGAACTTCTGGCCCTAACATTTCTTCATTATCTTCTTTGGGTCTAAATGGGTCTTTATCCACTTCGAGGGACCGGACAATCATTGGTGTGCTAAGTGAATGAGATTTGTCCATATAAAACCTTTCCAAGACCTTTTTCACGTAGGTCGACTGGTGTAGAAAAAATTCCTTCTGGGAAATACTTGATCTGCAGGCCGAGACAAAACTTGGTTTTTCCCAAGTCTTTCATTTCAAACTCCGTCTTTAGGCATGAGCTAGCTTCTGTAAGCTCCTTGTGTGTTCCAATAATATTTATATCATCAACATAAACTGAGATGATACAGAAGCCATTTTCGGATTTCTTTATAAACACACAAGGGCAGACATCATTATTTGCATATCTCCTCTTCAGGAGGAAATCACTCAGTCGATTATACCACATCCTACCCGACTGTTTTAAGCCGTATAATGACCTTTGCAATTTAATACTATACATGTTGCAATTTTCATTTTCACTCAATTTAGGGATTTTAAGTCCATCTGGGACTTTCATATAAAAATATTAACATCTAATGATACATATAAAAATATGGTCATGACGTATATATACTGCATATATAAATTCATAGTTTCTGCCATAGGTATTAACTTGCGGAACGTAATACAATCACTAATAGGAGAATATTTTACATCTAAATCGATGTCGGGTCTCTGCGTGAACCCATTGAGCTATGAATCTCGCTTTATATCTCACCACCTTACAATTCTCATTTATTTTTCTTACGAAGACCCATTTATATCCTGCAGGGATATATGAACTACAGGTTCAAAATACTTTAGCGAGTTCAGCTCAGCCTTAATTGCCACTTCCATCTCACCTAGTCCGAGTGCTTCAAGCACTCTATTACCGACATAGGTTCTGGATCCAGATTATTTTCGGAGATAGTAAGAGCAACTGTAGAGGCAACTATGTTGTCGACAACTTTTATATTTCTATTGTATATTTCTCCTTTTTCACAAATTCGTGGCCACTTCAAAGCTTATTTTATGTCAACCAAATCCTTGTCATTTCCCTTAACGTTTGGATTTGGCCGTTCCGCATCTCCAGTATTGTGATTATCTAGTGCACGTGCAATTTACTGGAGATTCCATCTTCAGGATGAACCTCTTCTGGAGGTTATGGGAGTGACTGTCTTTCTATATATATAATTTAGTTTGCCGCGAACTTTTATCTTTTACACTAACATGTTTTATATGCTTCTAGCACAATATGCTTCTGGCATACTAAATCATCAATGATATATTCAACATGAATATGGGGCTTAGTCACTCTTTTCTTGGCAGATTATCATGTGAACTTCTGGTTTAGTTTGATTAGTACGTGGATATAAATATTGAAGATCTTTTTTACCAATGGAATTTCTTGACATTATTTTGTATTTTGGGTACTAATCTCCCCCTAATGTCGAGAATTGATCTTCAATAATAATGCAGTCAGCGTACTAAGTTGTAAATTGATCCCCTAACATGGGCCATAGGTACTAAATTATTGACGGAGTTTCATAAATAATGTATGTACCTTCACCGAGGTCCCATAGAGGTACGCTATGGTGGTAATATAGAAACATGGACTGCAAATAAATAATACGCAGATGGGAAATGTTTTGCTTCTACACCACGTATTAGATAAAGGGGGAAAATTATAGACTAATAAAACATGCATAACATGATCACTCCTGGTCACCAAAATCATCAAGCTCCATCTTCAATAAGTCATCATCGTCCATATTCATATCTCCCATCTTCAACAGATTATCATCATAATTGTCATCTTTCAGGGTCATGTTTGCTTCAGGCAAACTGGCATGATGTGTTTCACCATGTTTTGACTTCCCCTTTGAGTCCTTCAGCATTCTCTGATAGGCCTCAACCAAATGTTTTGGTGTACGACATGTGCGAGACCAGTGGTCCTCACATCCACACCGATAGCAAGCTTGCTTGTTATTAGCAACCTGTTGATGAGAGTTAGGCTTGTTTGAAGGAGATCTATCCTTGTTCTGACCCTTGCCACGGTCCTGAAGACCATAAGCATTGCGACGACCACGACCTCTACCACCACGATAAGACCCGCGACCACGTCCACGACCTCTACCATGTCCACGTCCATGAGTATTACTCTGATTTGTGGCATGTGCTTCAGGCACAGCTAGCGAACCAACTGGTCTAGCATTATGGTTGCGCATCAGAAGTTGGTTGTGTTTCTCTGCAACTAGTAACGCAGAGATCAATTCAGAGTGTTTTGAATAGTTTTTGGTCCTGTACTGCTATTGGAGTACAAGATTACTTGCATGGAATGTAGAGAGGGTCTTTTCAATCAATTCAGCCTCTGTAATGTTCTGCTTACAGAGCTTCAGCTGTGAGACAATGCGGTGGAGGGTTGAATTGTATTCAGTTACGGATTTAAAATCCTGAAATCGCAAGTTTAACCAATCATACTGTGCTTGCGGAAGCATAATAGCCGTCTGTTGGTCAAAGCGATCCTTCAGGGATTGCCATAGAACAGCAGGATCTTTTTCAGTAAGGTACTCATTTTTCAGGTCTTTGTTGAGATGATGACGAAGAAAAATCAATGCCCTCATTTTTCAGGTCTTTGTTGAGATGAAGGATCTTTTTCAGTAAGGTACTCATTTTTCAGGTCTTTGTTGAGATGATGACGAAGAAAAATCAATGCATTTGCCTTCTGGGCAGAGGTGCTCTGAGAAGCTGGAGCAATAGTGTTGCTTAAATCATAAGAATTCAGGTAGATTTCAACATCTAAAGCCCAAGTCAAGTAATTGTTGCCATCAACGGCAAGCTCAGCAAATTCCCTTTTGATGATGTCAGACATTGTTCAGAAATGCTATAATTATCAAAAGAAGATATATCAATCCACCAAATTTATAAAATATTGCACTATACAAAGTGTGCATACAAACAGAAGTGAATAAACAAATCATTAGTTACAATGCATGCCGCTTCATTTTTGCTAAAGCCGAATATTCATTCACTTTACAGAATTTACTATAGAGTTCAAAAAACTTGCTGTGATTGTGCATAAGATTGTGTAACGTACTCGTTTAAATAAAGCTACATCATACTTAATATATATCTTATGTCGTTAATAGTAGTGCACGTTGACAGAGTTTAGATAGTGCTCAACATTAATGTACTATGTAGTAGTTTATTTCAATTACTTGACTGCGCATTACTCATATCATAGTTTTGTTTGTTAAGAAAATTAATGTGTTACTTATGTGCGTGTATGTGGTTCTACCTTTCTACATGGAGTGAATAGTCCCCAGTGACTGGATATATTACATGGTATCCTCCTTGAGGAGATAGGAGGCTTAATGCCAGATTTAATTATGAAGCAAACGGCTTTGTTGAAGTAAAAAGAAAAAAATAATTTAAGAATGTATATCAAGTAAACCAACCAATCTCCAGTGATTAATATGCAATATCATGACCATCAAGTGTGGAATGTGATTCAGAATATAAGTATCATGTACTGCACTGTCCAGGAAAACAAGAATAAAAGGCCAAAATGAATTAATTTCATAAAAGCATAATTTAAAAAAATGGAGATCATGACACTGGGAGCTTTTATAGCAATGGAAATCATTGCTCCACTCTTGAAGGTTTAGACACTATGTCTCTCAAGTGATACTATATTTGTAAACAATTAAATAATTGAATTACCAAAAATTCAATATTGTGTATCTCTGTTCCATACATTTTTACAATCATTGTAGTATATTATCCATATAACAGTCTCCCATTTCACCTTGTTGTAATATGAAATTTAAGTACTATCATATTGATTAAAGATACTAAAGTTTTCAAAATACATCATACTACAGATTTCAACATCAAATAAACATAGTCAATATATCATCATCACATGGTTCCAAAGTAAATTGCATAACATACTGTTATAGAGGCATAATCGATAATGAAAACATGAAACTTTGTAAATAGACAAAGGTCAAATGTATTATTACCTTGCAGAAGATATATATTGAAAAATCTATTACCACGAACCGATGATCACGAACCGGCTAGAGCCACTCGTGCTGATAACGTGTTGTAATATACTAAAGAAATGAAATAAAAATTACAATTTATCTTATTCTCTTGTCTCTTGTCCATTTTTCGTTTCATTTCTTTAGTATATTACAACAATGGTATCCAAACGGAGCCTTAGTTTTTAACAAAAATGCAGTCGACCATCAATCAAAGTAATTTCGAAAATAAGAAAGAAAAGGAATAGAATTAATCCAAGATCTGCAGCTAGTTTTAAAATTAATAAAGACTGAATAAGTGTCTATATATGTGATCCTTAATGCAATCAGCATCTATATAAAAATAATTATTGTGTAGTTAACATGAAGACACGTTAGCTAGGCGATTTTGTTTGTTACGAAATTTGCCTGAATGATCATCAATTCTTTTTCATTATATAAATATATTCTACCAAAGGAGAAGCAACTTAATTATTTTTATTTGCAATTTCCTAACAAATCATAAAATTAGAGAGGAGCCAATAAGATGCGGCCACGTTAATCACAAGACTGGCACTAGGCATTGTGAAAGTAATTAAAAATGTCATCACATGAACTAATTAATTGGAGCCACACACTCGCTAGATTATGCAAGTACATTGATTTTGACCCTCCAATTATCTTAAAATGATTATAAATTACTTACCTCTGGTTTTCTTCTTCAAATTATGTGGCCAGTGTCTAACAAATTCTTTACTTGCGTAGAGTTGAAGTTGGGTAGGTGACCAACTCATTGAGAGTTTACAAGCATGGGATTGTTTAGTGTATGTTAATGTACAAAGATTAACCTCTTGCATGGCCGGGCTCTTAGTGATTATGACAAGGAGTCTCCCCATGAGATAAAAAATAAAAGAAGCGATGATGGCTAAGAATAAGAAAAGGATGGAAATGTTGTGACTCCAATGATATAGATGACGAATATGATAAATAACGATTATTAGTGTTTTAATATGGTCAAAGTATGGGGGATTCTTTCTCATGTGTATATATGATAATAGAACCAAAACGCAAGCCATTATCAAGCTTGAGGGTTCCAATTAGATCACAGGAATCAAAAGATCACGTTGTACAAATTGTGTACTATAGAAGATCATAGAAGAGTGTCTTATGTGTTTGTACATTCACAACATCTTGAGATTGCTACTAGCAAATTTGAGTTGTCAATCAAACAATGTGTTTAGCATGATGATGGATCAACTTAAGGCTAAATTATAGTATTGAGTAGAAGTGAAGAGAGGGACATTATTACAAACTTGTTCCCCCATCTTACAACATTTTTTGGGTGAAGATTATCCCTACCAATTTTAGATGCCACGGGATACAAAACACAAGCTTTGGAATTTAGACAAGTCAATTTTATGTGTTGTGATATTTACTAGATAAACCCATTTAACTAATCCTTTGGAAATTCCAAGCTTTAGTAATTGTTATCTTATCCACAACAATACTATCCTAATAACAAGCTTAATTGCCATTTAAGTAAACAAATGTAAAATCTTATATACTTTGATGAAGTGGGTCAACTTAAGCAAACATGCTACAATTATTTTGGGGTTGTGTCTCTCAAAGCAAGATCAAGATGCTAAACAAAATGTCTTAGGGGTTGACCCCTACAAAATCTTAGGCATTGGAGGGGCTCGAGAACATTAAGAGAACTAATTAATTCTAAGCATTTTTAAGGCAATTGCTTAGTTAATCCCCTTTAAAAAATTATATCCAATATATTCTATATGATAAATATTAATGATTAGGACCTTTAACTAACTAGCTTATATTATGTAAGTTTATTATTATTTCTCTTGGAAGTTCTTGACTTCGAGAACTTCACTTGACCTTGGGCTCTATCAACCAAATTCCTTAAACCTCGCATCAATGCCTAACTTATTCTAATTATTCTAACCAATCCAATACGCCTAGTATCATATCTTCCAGATGACAATGACATCTTAACTAAAACTAGCATTTGGGATCATATTTATTTCTAATTTTGTTTCTTTTGGTGTCTCTATTAACTTAATGCTTTTGTGATGTGCTCATTAGAGAACACCATATTATATGAGTCGACGTCGCGATATAATCCAAGGAGAAAAGGACCCACACGGTGTAAGATGATGTGGCATTCGGCCCCACAAGAGATATTTAGGGTTGATTTGATAGGAGGGGAGGTAGGATGAGAGATGGGCAAACTCACTTTTAACAGGGGTTTTTTTGAAGGGGAAGGTGAGATCGAGTGAGGTGCGTTAGGAAAGAGAGATGCAAATTAAACTGAAAAGTGAAGAGAGAAAATATATTGGTTTTGGATGTACAATGTGAAGAAAAAGAATATTTTCTTATAAAGTCTTTTACATCCTCACATATTTTACATAATTATTCATTTACCTTTTCTTATCCAAACCTCATCTAATCTTTATTTTTCACAAAGGATATTATTATACTTTACCTAACTTATCACTTCCACATTTCATCTCATCTCCTCAATTAAATAAGAAAAAGTCATGTACCTCCCTTCGTCCTCTCTACAAATCAAACAAGAAACACAAAAATATATATGTACTTCCCTGCATCTTATTACACTTCACCCCACCTCACATCCCTTCCTCATACATAGCCCTGTCCAAACGGACCGGCCAGCCCGAACCCGGTTGGCCCAGGCCGGGTCCTGGCCCAAGCCCGGGCCTGAGCGGGCCAGGCATCGACGGTCCCTTTTTTTTTACTTTTTTTTTTAATTTTCAAGAATACATAGCCAAAAATTAAACCTAATTTTAATAAAAATAATCATATTATTAATCACTTATAATTACAAAATTTACAAATACAAAAAAATATAAAAATTAAAATGATAAAAATAACTTCTTTATTAATAATCAGTTAATCATCTATAATTATAAATTTATTTTGAAATTCGTCACATCACGATAGATGAATACATCCTAATTAGCTTGACACATACTCATCTATATCACTATCATTTGTATTGTTTTCAAAATAATTTATCATAAATTTTCAACTAAGAAATAAAAATTGTAAATTGATGAATAATATCTACTCTTTATATCTAACTGCTAGTCCTAACTCTTCAAATTTATCTTCAATATCAGCCATCTGATCGATGCATTGCGTTCTCTTCTCGTACCTCAACCAATCTTGTAGGCACATTATCGTCTGTACAGTATATGGATCTAACGATGTCCTATGATCGTCGATCAAACGTCCTGCTGTGTTAAAACGGATTCCGAAGCTACCGTAAAAACCTGCACTGTTAGTAAGTCACGAGCCATGATGAAAAGTATAGGATATGAACTGTTCCATATACTTTCCATTATTGCAAAACATCTAAACTATTATTTTAATATTTAACTAAAAATACAGTTAAATATTGATCAATTTTAGAAACATGTGTTGTGATACATAAATAACTAGTTTGTGTTCTAGATGTCCAAATATCAGAAGCTAAAAAAAATTATAGTTTAAACTTTGAAAATAAAAAATTATTTGCTTGTTCCTCCTGATAATATTTTAAAATATCACGTTGACAAGTTTGACAAGAAATTTTTTTAAATACGGGATAAAAACCATTTGTAAACATATCTTCAAATTCATCATCTTCTACTAATTTAAAAGGAAGATTTTTAAGAATAATAAACCTGATGACGTATTTCCTAGCTTAGATTGCGTCATAGTTTCAACTACCGAGACTATCAGAAGATGAGGATTAGGAGAGTAAAGATTATCGGATATTACCTTGAGGCACCTGACCTTTGTTGTGTTTATCTAAATAGTGTTCGGTTGGTGCCGTTCTTATGATGATCTTGGAAAATATGGTCGCACAACACACACTTAACCTTCTGGGTGAGAAGCCTACCGTGTTCATCCCTGGTGACTTCTATCTTTTCTAAAAAGTTCCACACATCGGATCTCGGCCTTTTAGGAGCTCTTTGTGCAGAATCGTCGCCACCAGAGTCAAGATCAACATAGGTAGGAGTAGGAGTAGTAGTTGTAGCTCTTATAGTAGGAGTATTAGGACTCATTTCAAGATTGGGAGTTGGGTTTTGCCCTTCATAATCAGAGGAGGAAGCCATTCGATTGAAGAATTAGAGAGCTGCAAAAGCAAGTATTAGAGACTATTAGAGAGAAGTAGATGAGTTTTGGATGAGAAAAATAAATAAAACCCCCTCTATTATAGAGCTAGTCCCCTAGGCAAATGGCCAAAATACCCTCAAATTTTGGCTGTTTTTTACCGTTTTTGGGGGCATTTCGGTAAAACTACAAAAAATAGTCGTTTTTTGCCGTTAGGACCTGGCCGGGCCGAACACGAGCCGGCTTAGCCTGGCCCGGCCCCGCCCGCGACCGCGTGCAGACGCTGACAACATGGCCTGCGCCCAGGCCCGGAACCCGATTTGACCCGGGTTTACCCGGGCCTAGGCCTCAGGCCCAATTGGACAACCCTACTCATACCCCTTACCAAAATAAGCATAAAGGTTTTTCAATTTCATTGATGGGAAAAATAAGCCTTAAGGTGGCTCTTAGATAGTGGCTAGTGGTGAATCAGTAGAGCCTTGGGTATAATTACGTATAGTTTTTTTTAATAACTCGGAACTGTATCAAAACAAAAATCATGGGAGCTATATTGAAATCTTCCAATTATTCAAATCATCGTGGTGAGTGGTATAATTATGTATAGTAGTAAGCTTATTCTGGTATCCTAAGATAATATCTTGGACGCATATGAAGTGTAAATTCCACTTTTGTTTGATCAGAGTTTGTATGTAAATATCTCTTCATGCTTACTAATAAAAGAACATTGCTTTCCTCAGATATTAACAAAACTACTTTTTATTCATTAATGGTAGATGCTTATATCTAATCTTCTACTTACAAAAGAGCAAGCTAGTTGCATATTGAAGTAATATGCGTCAATTAAAAATGAAGTTAAAATACGTAGTGTATGCTTCTTTAGCGAAACATTGATCCCACAATTCATTGGAATATTCCATTATCATTTTAATTAACGCTGTGAGTGTAACGTTAAAATGTTTGGTTCATGATAGGAGAATAATAGTATTAGATTGGTGGTTTTATTTTTATTTTCTGTCTTTTTTTTTTCTTTTTTTTCTTTTTTTTTTTATCTTTACTAATTTCTAGTAACAAAACATTTATAATAGTTTCCTGTTATATTTTGATGTTCTTTCCTAGTTTTCTATTTGCTTATCTTTACTAATTTCTAGTAACAAAACATTTATAATAGTTTCCTGTTATATTTTGATGTTCTTTCCTAATTTTCTATTTGCTTATTTTTACTAATTTCTAGTAACAATACATTTATAATAGTTTTGCTGTTATATTTTGATTATATATATAGCTTTCATGATTCCATTCTAGCAGAATAGATGGAGACAAACTAGACTATAAATCTATCAAGCTTGTGTGTGTGTGAGACAAACTTGACTATAAATCTATCAAGATTGTGTGTGTGTAGCATTCATAATTCCATTCTAGCAGAATAGATGGAGACAAACTAGACTATAAATCTATAAATCTATCAGGATAATTTGCATGCGAGCAGAATATTCTGAACCAGACAACCGGGAGTAGGTATATAGTTTACAAGCTTTTCACTACTTCTTGCATGCATATTGCAAATCATATATGAGCAGGACGTTGTATTAGGGTTTGTATCCAACATACCAACGTTATCATAGTATTTTGATAGAAATGGTAGGAAGATGTGGAAAAAAAATATTTTGGATTTGAGCTATTTAGTAAGTTCGTTAGTAAGTTCGTAACTCTATTAATTATGTATGTTTATGTATGTTTTGTTTCAGCTTCAAATGCTGATGATTAACATACCTTTTTAAATTGCCAAGTTTACGAAACAACCCATATTCTTAAATAGCCAAGACTTAGGCTCATAATGTTTCAACTGATAAGGGTGGTTCTCCTGGTGCATGTTAGCATGCGATCTCAATCCCGCTAACGTGCATCCCCATCGTGTTTTGAAATGGTAAAAAAGATGAGAAATAATGGAAACAACTCTTTAATATTGGTTTAAGAGCTTCTAATTCAAGTTTGAATTCTCTAGGGGATCAATCTGATACTAGTTTCATTGAAGATGATGAAGATTTTAGTTCGGAGGTGGAGATTATTGGGTCAACGGGACCAAAAGGAGAGAAGAAGAAGAAGCTAATGGCAGATATATTGAGTTCGTCAAATGCTCAACAACCTCAGATCACTCCTCAAAAGATTAGGGTTCAATTTTGAAATCTCGGTAAGGTCTCGAGTTCCCAATCTGGTGCCAATTCTCCTAGGGTTTCTTGGGCCGATGAGGTTGATCAGGAAGTGGATCCATCTCTTCAGCTTCAGACTTTAGATCTGGTAAGAAATCTTGGATCTATTCCATTGAATTCTATCTCAGTGCATGAACATGTGTCTGTCTCATCGAATCCTGTTGAGGATAATGATGTTGGTACCAGACCTGGAAATTTGAGATCTAAATCTGTTCTTGAGCCTACTATTGTTCCTTTGAATTCTACTCCAAGATCTACAAGTAATCTAAGTTCAAATCTAGTGAAGACTGTGTCTGAGAGGTTTACTATTCCATTGCATTCTGGAATAAGGAAATCTAATGAGAAAGGATCGAATGTTTTAATACAACAAATTAATTCTAACTCTAGTAATGAGAATGTTGAGTTTCCTCCTTTAGAATCATTGAATGTCCCTATTCCTATCCCAAATGAAGCAAAAAAGAGCTGGATTAGTTGCTTCGCTGACAATAGAAAACCTGGAAGTGGTTTGGTTTTGAATTATGTGACACCTGAAACTGAGGATATTGTGACATTAGAAGATGATGAATGGAATGAAGGAGCCACCTTTTGGAAATTTTCTCTCATAGGTCAGGTTTTTGGTCTTAATGTCAAATACAAGGCTATGGAAACTTTTGTCCATATGGTCTGGGCTCAACTGGCAATTCTTGAAGTATACCTACTTAAGTTTGGTGTATTTCTCTTCAAATTCAAAAATGAGGAAGAGATGAGTGGAATTCTTGAAAAAGGTCCCTGGTTCTTTGGATTAAGACCTCTTCTTTTAAAACCTTGGACTGTAGGCGTCTAAAACAGTCTATAGGTATCCACACACAGCTCGAGGCAAAGAAAAGGTTATGAACGTCATTATCCAAATAGAAGGGGATTGTCTGAGTCAAAGAGGATCATCTGATGCCGATAAGCGCATGAAACGAATCGGCGAAACGTTGATGACGAACCACCAGAACGGCCAACGTCAGGTGGCCCGCGTGCTCACCGGCCACCACCAAGTGGCTCGCACGTTAATCAACCACCAAAATATCAAACCAAGTGGCCCGCATGTTCACCGGCCACCTCTAAGTAGCCCACATGCTCATCAGCCAGCTCCGAGTGGCCCGTGCGCTCATTAGCCAACTCCAAGTGGCCCGCGCGCTCAGCTAGCTCCGAGTGGCCCATACGCTCATCGGCTAGCTCCAAGTGGCCAACACGTTCACCGGTCACCTCCAACTTAACGAAATGTATGATGCAAATTGGTGAAGCGTACGAGTCAACGTGACACACGAAATGGCAAAACAACTCAACTAGGAGTTGTGTTTCGCCCAAAAGGGGCGAAACACCATGTGTGACTCACACATACCATGTGTAGCTCAACCATTGTAAGTTATAGGTCTCTTCTTCAGCTTTCCAATGCATCTTGAATCATCTTATTCTGAGATCGGACGAAAGAGTTAGAGCCAAAATACCCGAGAACGTACGAACCGGCTCGCACAGTGCCGAGCCACCATTTGGTAGCTCACACAAAGAACTGACATTTCAGCCATAATGTGATTTGATTCTGGAGAAACTCAAAACACAAATATTGTATACCTTTCCATCAGTCTTCCAATGCACCTTAAATCAGCTCATTCCGAGACCGTACGAGAGAATTAGAGTCAAAATATCCGATGATATACGAACTGGTTCGCACCAGGCCGAGCCACCAATTGGTGGCTCGACCAAAACCGAACCACCATTTGATGGCTTGGTAGGACAAGCCACCAAACGGTGGTTCGCGCCTGAACCAAACCGGTTCGGTTCATTTTGCACCTAATTCGGTCAGCTTCGATCTAAAAACACGTTTTGGCGGTTTTTGACGGGTTTTCACGGGATTTATCTATTTCAGATGTTCCCAACTGACTTGATATCATCTCTACACATGGTCAGGTGGTTGTCAACTGAGGATAAGGCCAAATTTATCGTTCTTATCAGAAAACCCCCAACCAAAGCCTATAAATACAGACCTAGGGGCTCATTTCACAGGAGGATATCAAGAGGGCGAGGTGCTATCAAAATTAAGAGTGAAGCCACAAATTTCAGAGGGTTAACAGATCTTGGTGAAGTTTCTCCATAAACAAAAAGAGAGTTCAAGAGATCTGAAACCCCTTTCCCCCATATTCCTCCGGATTTAAGCTTGGTCTTAAATACCGAGAAGAGTCGTAATCTCGCTTGGTCGGGATTACCACTTCAGCGAATACTTCCTTCGTGAAGTAGGAGCTTTGATTTTTAATCTCTCAATCGGATCTGATCCGTGACGATCCACGGATATCAACGTCCCCAGTACAGATAAAGATCTCACGCAAACAACAGGCGATAAATATCTGTTGTGTATTGTTTGAAGGAATTTGAATCTTATATTTTCATTGTGTAAGAAGATCTTATAAAAAGATCGACTTTTTATTTATTTTAGTTTATTGTAATGGCTAAAGTTGTAATAGATTCGATGATAATAAAAATAACAATTTCTGATCCCAACATGTTGTGACCACAGTGGGAGCTAACAGCTTCGCTGTTGAAGCTGTCTTGCCGCAACCACGCATCCAGATCCCAGTTGACGAAGAAGTCGAGTACCAATTCGACCAACTAAAGTTCGAGGAGTATCTATCATCCTCCTCCTACAGATCCTCCACCCCTCGCAAGCACAGAAAGATCAAGGCCCTCGTTGATGCAACCATCTCACCTTGTAACGCCCCTCCGGCCTCCAACGAAGCCGAATATGTAGATCTAGACTCCTCCTCAATCAAGGAGATAGGCACTGTAGCCACGCCAACTTTATCGAAAAGAGCTCGCCAAAGGCAGCACCAATGCCTCGCGTGCTAATACGCCAAGGATTTGGAGCCTGTTGACGGGATCTGCTATGAGGCAGATTTAAAACTCAGAAGGCACCGAGTGCCCCAGCAGCAAACAGATGTCTTCTCCTCCAAACCAACAGCAAATGAATGGATCCAAGTAAAATGGACCCGCTCAACCCTTGAGGAGCTCATTCAGAAGCGTTGCGCCTTGATTGCGCACGCACGGATTCTCATGCAAGAAGCGTAGAAGTTTGTAGGTGTGAATTTCTGATCTCCCGAAATGGGAATTTTGTTTGTATTTATAAAAATAGCTTATTACAAACTAATGAATCGAAATTATAACAGAAGTGGATGGAATGCCCTCCTTGTTTAACGTGGGGACTTTGGCAGTGATAGGATGCCTCGCTCGGTTCTCGCACCGAGTCTGCTTCCCTTGGACGATCCGATCGAAGTTGCGGACAAGCTTCAGTACGCAGTAGAAGCTTGTGCTGATCGAGTTTGACTATACCCGAGGCTAAACGGGGGGCTTGGGCTTGTCGACTGACCGCTTGGAGAGAGCTACCATGCAAGAGCTTGCAAAGGGCCTAAGAGCCTCAAGTCTGAGAGTTCAGACGAGTCTCTTCAAATGAGGGAGTCTTTAGCAAATGAGCCCAGGTTTAACCTTTGGAAGATTAGCCAGCCAAGCAAGCAGCAGCTAATCAACCCCTTTCACGTTGGCTGAAAGTGACTTTAAATAGGCAAGGGATGGCATGGGTCATCCCTTGATTTGTGGGATTTGACCACTAGTAGGGGTGAGGGAGCCAGCCGTCCTAGCTGTGGGATGTGACCACTTAGGGGGTCCTATCAGCCGCCCTATCCTTGCTAAGTGAGGAGCATCATGCTTTCTCCCTTGATTCATGGGATTTGACCACTGATGTGACTGTTCCCATACTCCAAGTGGGCGGCTGACAATGCTGGCGGGTTTCTAGTTGTTGGGCGAGCTTAGTCCGCGTAGGCAAGGTGCAGGCTGTCAGGCGAGCTTGGTCTGCAGGCGAGCTCGAACCTTCGCGCTGGCGAGTCAGCCAAACAGGTGAGCTTCGAGCTATCAGGCGAGATAGGCCTTCAGGCGAGCTTGGTTCAATGTGCAGGCAAGGCTATGCATGCGAAGCTGTGGAGGCGAGTTGTGCAAGCGAATCTTACTCAGGCGAGCTTCAATGCTGCTAGGCGAGCTCTATCCTTACAGACGGACTTCCTTACAGGCGAGCTTCAGCCTTTCCAGGCGAGCTTGGTTCTGCAGGTGAGCCTGGCGGGCTTTGGCATGTAGGCGAGCCTGGGTTCTACAGGCGAGCTGTGCGGGCAAGCCTCGTAGGCGAAGCTGTGCAGGCGAGCTTTGCTTAGTTCGGGCGAGTTCCAATGTTCAGGAAAGCTCTAGCCTTACAGACGGACTTTCTTACAGGCAAACTTCACCCTTTTCAGGCGAGCTTCAGCCTTCAGGTGAGCCTGGATCATGCAGGCGAGCTTAACTTATGCAGGCGAGCTCTAGAACATGCCACGAAGAACAGGCCATAACTTTCAAACCGTAAGTCGAAATTTGACGAATTATATATGAAAATTGACTATCTCGACGAGACGGAGCCAACCAAACCTCCGAAGAGGGTTTGTCGCCTCTGTTTTTTCAAATTCCTTATGGTTTGAGAGATACCAGCGTTTTCCCCCTTTTTGCTCTTTCGGATGAGGCTTTAGCAGTCTTGTTCTGAACTTCTCTGATAGGGATAAAGGTAATTTTTATTGCCTACAAAGTTGAAACAAAAAGAGGTGATCAAGAAGCCACCTAAACCATGCTAAGTCTGGAAACCAAAGTCCGAAATGGCGTCGATAAAAAGTCAAACAGCACCCGGAATTGTCGGAATGCATGAACCACCATCTGGTGGCTCGGCCAAAACCGAACCACCATCTGGTGGCTCAGCCAAAACCGAGCCACCAAGTGGTGGTTTGTGCCTATTCACACCTAGTTTGGTTCGGTTCGCACCCGGTTTGGTTCGGTTTGGGTCGCACCCGATTCACCTCCCGCGGTCCCGTTTAAGCCTCCGACAGCTCTGTTCCTGTCCCGATGAATCACACACCTTTGGCAGAGCCCTACGGAAACGTGGGCTTGTCCTGATTCAAGATGAGGATAGTGGATCGCCTGGGTTCTTTACATGAGGATCGAGGTAAAGTCCCGATCAAAGAACGCTTAGGTCCGGTGACTGAACCCCGAGCAACTACTCGAGCTGGGGGTCACACACGCCCTCGTAACAAGTCAGAGCCTTTCTATAATGGGAAAACTCTTATAACTGACCACCTCGGACTGCAAGTCAGTATCCAAGAGTCTGTTAAGGTCCCGCGCTCACGAAAGCGTGGCTCCAAACGTGTGACTCTTGAGAACGCCATCAAGGCAACAAGTCCTCAGAAGGAAACATGTTTGTCAAACGATGACATTTTACGTGAGAAGTCATGCCAACATGTGATAGATTGCTCTGGTTATTATGCCGATGAGTTGTACTGTCGAGCTGGGGGTACGAATAGATCTCAAAAGAGAGATTCCCGAAAGATGGATATTCATTGTCCATGCACCAAGATAATCAGGACAGTATTATCAACATGTAGCTACCCCAAGACCACTCCGTAGAGGGTCTCGGTATTTGAGATGATCTTTAACGGAATGACTAAGTCCAAGCCAAAGTGTTTTCACAAGAAACGATTGGTCGTTCAAGGTGACGAACTTCCAGAAGTCATAATTAACATGGCTGATAAAGGAAAGTCAGCTCGACCTTCTAGTTCTAACCCCCTCGTATCGCATCGTCTAACTCGGCTACGCACAGGGACTACTAGACGTAGGGATTATCAGAGAATGCAGAGGGGATTATTCTCGGATGACAAAACATCAGATGCTAACTCTGCAGTCGCTTCTGATAAAACGATATCCAGTCTAGGATAATCCCGCGAAGTGTTTATGATTAACACCAAGGAAGTAGCCAAAATGGTTGAAGATGCTCTGGCCAAGCAAAAAAGAGAACTTCAAGTTTGAAATGGAAATATCTATGATGCGGATGAGGGAAGAGCATGACCAACAGATTCGGGTCTTGTCTAATCAAATTAGTGAATATAGTCATCACAATAATACCTACCGAATAGGTAACGATTCAGACATGGACGAATACCTTGATGCAAATAACTCTCCCATTGATCAAAATGTTAGGGATGGCCCCTTTAAAGGTAACGACGCTGGGGGTGGTCCCACCGAAGATGACAACGCCGGGGATGGCCACGTTACCCCTCTTAGAAATCATCCAAAACATGATATAGACGAGGACGAGAAGATGAAGGGTCTCTAGAGTAAAATCAATGCTCTGATGTCTGTTCGAGAGGTGAAGAAGATCGGTATTCTGTGTCCTTACCCAAGAGAGTAGGATTCGATCCCATACCCGGCGAAGTTCAACCTGATCAACTTCGCGTCATTCACCGGGAAGGGCTCGCCTACTCAGCATCTAATCTACTACAAGTCCCACTTGGGCATGATCTCCGGCAATGAAGCCCTGATGATTCAGTTATTCATTAGCACCCTTCACGGACCTGCCTTCGATTGGTATCGTCGCCTCAAACCCGGAAGTATCAACAGCTGGGAAGACCTGGAGAGCCTATTCCTCGCTCACTTCTTTGATGATGACACTAAGGTGTCAATCAGGACACTCTTTGATGAGAAATAAGAAGACGATGAGACAGTCGATGACTTCGTCAAGCGCTTCCGGAATAAGACGATGAACTGCCGAGATCCGATCACAGAGGACTTCATCCTCCAAACCTGTCACAACAACCTCTCTTTGGACATGCTGGAAGTTATGGGGGGTAGTACCCTCCAATATATGGAAAGAGTTGAAGATGCACGGAGAGCGAGCCGAACGCTTCCTCAGAAGGAAGAAGGCCGAGAGGAGCCAACCGACGGCTAATCCTCCAAACTCAAACTTCGCCTCCCGTGGTAAGAGGATGGCACCTGCAGCAGTTGTTGACATTAATCAGACATCACAACAACAACCCCAAAGACAGCAAAAGACTTCGGATCCGAGACTCCAAAAAAAAT
Source organism: Asparagus officinalis (assembly GCF_001876935.1). NCBI lineage: Eukaryota > Viridiplantae > Streptophyta > Magnoliopsida > Asparagales > Asparagaceae > Asparagus > Asparagus officinalis. Next base: position 28,173,622 of record NC_033801.1, read on the forward strand.
ACTCCTTCAAGGACAAAGATGTTCTAGCCATTTTTAAGTCCCTCCTTGAAAACAACAAGATCAAGCTACCACCTATTGCAGATTAGGAGAAAGCTGATAATACTTTAGATCCAAAGTATTGTGCGTACCACAGGAGGGTTCTTCATCCTACTAAGGCTTGCTTTGCTCTCAAAAATAGCATCCAAACCTTGGTTGAAGCTGACGTTATAAAGTTAAATTAAGCTGAATGTCACTCCAAAGAGTATACGAGTATAAACTACTTCTCAATACTCCAACAGGTATACGAGTCTAAACTATTTCCTAATTTTAATGGGAAGTTCCTGGAAGAATATCGTATGTAATATTCTTAAGGACAACCCGACCATTCAGCTGAGTACAATGTTAGACCCAGTTTCACAAAGAAAGGTGGGGGTGGATGTAACGGGAAGTTCCCAAAAAAATGCTATATGTGGTGTTCTTAGGGATAACCCGGTCCCTACAAAAGGGGATGAATGAGAAACTCCCACTTGAACTCTAAATGCTTCCAAGAGTGGAACACATCCAATTGCCGGGATCAGTTTCACCAACTTCTAAGCACTCTTTTGCTGAGACGAGATTTGATCACTTCGTTGGATCAATCTTCCCTCACAAAAAAACTCCCACTGTGGTCGTCAGCGTGTTTGGGTCAGAAATTATTGTTTTCATTATCATCAAATCTATTACAACTTTAGCTGTTACAATAAACTTAACTAAATAAAAAGTCAATCTTTTTATAAAATCTTCTTACACAATAAAAATATAAGATTATAATTCCTTCAAACAACACACAACAGATGTTTATCGCCTGTTGTTTGCATGGGATCTTTGCTTGTGCCGGGGACATTGATATCTATGGACCGTCGCGGATCATATCTGATTGACAGATTTAAAATCAAAGCTTCTACTTCACGAAGGAAGTATTCGCTGAAGTGGTAATCCTGACCAAGCGAGATTACAACTCTTCTCGAGATTTAAGACCAAGCTTAAATCCGGAGGAATATGGGGGGAGGGGGTTTCAGATCTCTCGAACTCTCTTTTTGTTTATGAAGAAACTTCGCCAAGATCTGCTAACCCTCTAAAATTCGTGGCTTCACTCTCAATTTTGACAGCACCTCGCCCTCTTGATGTCCAGATCTGTAGAAATGAGCCCCAAATCTTGTATTTATAGGCTTCGATTGGGGGGTTTTTGGATAAGAACGATGGATTCCGTCTTATCTTTAGTTAACAACTACATAACTGTATTTAAAGATAAGATTTAGGCAGTTAAGAACCTCTTGGACAGAAGAAAATCTCATGAAAACCCATCAAAACCATCAAAACACATTTCCGGATCAGACCTGCGCGCGAGCCACCATTTGGTGGCTCGGCCATAGCGAGCTCGCGCCTTAGGCCGAGCCACTGCGCCCCTGGCCCGCAGTCTGCATTTAGTACGACTCGGCGCCAGCCGGCTATTCTCACTCTCTCTGGCTATTCTTGACTCGTTTGTGTTAGTTTATTAGCGACGTCTATTAATCGCCTCTAACACTGACCTGGTACGCTCTTCGCATTCGCCTCGTGTGTTCCGCTGAACACAGCGGACTCGCTTCGCATGGTGGCCATTGCGAGCCGTGCAGGCCACTTGGTTCTTGTCGTTGTGCGGTGGCGATGAGTACACTGACTACTTGGCAACTGGCCGATGAGTTCGAGCGGGCCAATTGGAAGGTCGCGCCCAGGTAATGCGCACCGAGATGCTCTGGTTCGTCCGCTTCCGGTGGCCGATGCAGCGTACTGGCCACCTTAGGCCGGGTGGTCCGGTGATGTAAACAAAGCCACTTGGAAACCTGCGCCAAATGAACCCCGCTGCGCCGCCGACCAATTGGAGGTGGCCGATGAGCGCACAGAAAGCTTGGTTCGCCGTTCCGGTGGCCGATGAGCGTACGGGCCACTTGGCGGTGACCGGTGAGTACGCAGGCCACTCGTATAAATCTTCTCGACTTGGATAATGACGTTTATCGTCTCCCCTTCGTCTCAAGCTGTATACGGGAACCTATAGGCATTTTTAGACGCCTACATCCATGTTTATGACATTGTATGATATGGTATATTCTAGAAAATAAAAAAAGGGAAAAAAGAAAAAAGTGATTGTATAATATGAAATATCCTAGAAAATAAAAAAAGAAAGAGAAAGGAAAAGAAGAGACAAAATGTCTTTTGTTAAATTATCTTTTCGCCCTCCTAATTATAGTCCAAATAAGAAAACTTCCACTTCCATACCTTTTTTTTTTCTACCCTCGCAATATTTTTCATATAATAGCATAGATAGATTTGACTAGCAAATATAGGTCCTCCGCTGCTTTAATTTTAGGCTCGGGAAAATAAAAGGAACATCTCATGCCCACGCATTTTATCTACAAACATTTATAAGTAGATATAAGATTTGGTTATGAGCTGATGAACCTTTTTTAAATAAGATATCAAGAATAATAAGACAACTATTTCATATAGGAAAGTGCCTACTACTTGTTTGATAGCCCAATATTTATGATATGTAAGCATAAGCTTATGCTCTTGACTTAGTGATCGTGATACATGTTGAAACTTTGATTGACTTTATTCTTTGCGAGTCTTAAGGACACTAGCTTCTAAGTTTTTTAGGGACGTACCCTATTAATTGACTTTTGATAAAGATAGAACTTTTAGTATAACTTTAATATAAGCATGAATGAAAAGTTAAAGAGGAATATATGAACGAGTGAGGACGATGGTGGGTCTTGCAGAAGAAATCCCAGAGCTTGGGTTGGTTTAGCTTTAATGTGAACCTCATCCCTTTTAAGGGCAAGAGGCAAAAAAAGAGGAAAGATGTGACAACTCCTTAGATCTCTCTCTCTCAAATTGCAAGGTAAGCGGCATATCCACCGCGGCCGCAGCCAAAATCTCTTCATTGTCTCCCCTCTCTCTCCAAATCTGTACTATTGTATACTGGCACATGACAGAAAAAATTGTACTATCTTTCAGTCCCTCCTCAATTTTCACTTCCTTGTCTCTCTTTCTTGCTACTCCTCCTTAGGTCCATAGCCATAGGTTAGCGTACTTCTAGCTAGAGTTGGACCTAATTTCATGAACGCTCACGGATAGGGGCGGATACTGCTCCTACATGATACTTGTTACTGTATCAATATTGCTTATCAATTATGAATATAAATATGACCCGATAAGAAAAATATATATTCATAGCTACGAAATTCGGATTTGGTTAGGTATATACATGCGGATAGACATATTGATACAAAATAGATATAATATTGAAGAGAATATATATTTCAATGATACAATTAAGAAAGTTCATTAATATGTTTGCTATATTTAAAAAGATAAAATTAGATGATCATCAAAATTAGCCTCAAATCTATCAATCTTAGAATTAAAACAACCATTGCATGAACAATATATATGTGGATATTTCGGATATGGATCCGAATATTTCACTACATTCGTAACCATGTTCCATTAGATAGAGATACTAGTAGCTACGTCTGTATCCTAACGAATATGGATATGAATAAATCCTTAGATACGGACATTTAATAAATACTTAGATACAGTCATTTTTTGGCACCCCTACAGCCCTACTCATGGATCATAATGATATATTTCTACATAGTTCCTAAATATAGATATACATCTAGGAATATAATGGGATATGAAGCATCATGCATAGGGTGCAATCTAATGCATCATATCCCATCAAAACTTTAAAGTTAAGCATTCTTGAACAAGAGTAGTACTAAGATAGATGGGTGACGCTAAGTGAGAGTAGTACTAGGATGGATGTTGATCTCATGAGAAGTCATCGGTGTTGATACTTCCTTTAAATATGGGGGGGGGTGGGGCGGGGGGGGGGGGGATTTTAAGTTTTTTTTTGATAGCATGTAGTATTAGGACTATTAGCCCAAAATAATATAACAATCACTCATGAGTTGAAGTCTTGGCTACTTTTTTTTTTTGGTCAATGAAGAATTTTATTCATTTACCAATTGGAAATATTTATGTACACCAAGATATTCAGTTCTAAGGTAAACTGAAAAATCAAAACAAAATCAACTGAAACCAGCTATCTACAAGTATGAGCTTCAAAGAGATAGAAGTCATTGCTTTTTATCCGTTGGGAAAGAACTGTTAAGAATAATAGTCATAATATCCACCTTAATCTCCCTGATAACCTAATCAATGCTCTTGGTTTTCAGGTTGAAAATCATATTGTTCCGCTCCCTCCATAAGCTGTAAATTGTAGAAGATAGCGTCAATTAATCTCTTCAATCTTTGCTTGAAGCCTTTCCCTTTTAGCCTGTAACTAAACCATTCCAACAGGATATCCCAATCACAAGCCCTCCATCTAAATTGGAGCCAATCCATGATACTATTCCAAACTCCATTTGAGAAATAGCAGTCGAAGAACAGGTGATTACGGGTTTCCAGAGTTGTACCTAAACATAAGCAACAAAGTCCAGATTGAGTAATTCCTCTCCTAAGCAGCCGATCTCTTGTTAGTAGCATGTTTAGCACAACTAACCACAAGATAAATCTATGCTTTGGGTAGCTCAAATTATCCCAAACTGTAGAAAACCACGACACTTTGTTAGTTACTAGGGAAATGACAGAGTAAAGCTCGGATAACTAAACCTTTGAATTTTTGTAACACAAGCTGATACATTGCTTCAAATTTTTAATGCCTCCACAACTGATGATTGCTTTATCCATGACCTTAAGTAGCTTCTTGCACATCCAAGAATCCCCTGATTTCACATTAACTTGCCAGATTGTTCTATCTTTCAAATAGGTGTCATAAATCCATTTTATCCACAACTACTCTTTGTTAATATGAAAGTACCATATTATTCTAAGAGCAGTGGCAGTGTTCCAATTTGTCGTGTAAAAAATTCCCAATCCACCATACTTCTTCTCCTTACAAACTTTATCCCAAGATACTAGGGGAGATTTGAACACCTGGTCATTTTTACCCCATAGAAAGTCCCTGCACAAGTCGTCAATTTTCTGAAGGACTTTTGCTGGTAAAATGTAGTTGGAAGTCCAAAAATATTGGACACCCAGTATCACACTTTTTTGATGATGTGAAGCCTCCCTGCATATGACAATTTCCTGTGTTTCAACCAAGTTTGGAATTGGCTTATGATTTTCTTAAAGAGAGGAGTGCAATCAACAAAAGAAAGCTTTTTGCATATCAAAGGAACACTGAGGTATTTTATTAGCAAGTTCCATTCAGGAAAATACAGACACCTATTTATTGAGCTTTTAACAGAGTCTTCAACACCACCATAGAAGATAGAATACTTTGAGAGATTTGCTTCAAGACCAGATATGGCTGCAAAATTCTTAACACATTGGTATAAGTTTTGTACTGAGTAAACATCCCCTCTACTGAACAGAAGAAGATCATATGCAAAAGTAAGATGTGTGATCTTAAGTTTACCACACTTTGAATAAAATTTGAACTTACTATCTTGCTTCAACATGTTCTGGTTCCTGGAAAGAAATTCCATGCCAATAATGAACAAATAGGGGAAGAGAGGGTCTCCCTACCTTAATCCTCTAGCACCTTTGAAATATCCATGAAGGGATCTATTTAGGGATATTGAATATTTTGGGGATGAAATACATGTCATAGTCTATTTAATAAACACATTTGAGAACCCCAATCTTTTGAGCATATTTTCTAAAAAGGCCCAACTTATTGTGTCAAAAGCTTTCCTTATATCAATGTTAAGCATTGCCCTTGGAGATAAGTGCTTTCTGCCGTAGTTCTTCACCAGCTCATGTGCTAGTAAGATATTATTAGAAATTTGCTTACCCTTAACAAAGGCACATTAAGCTTCACTGATAATTGAATCAATAACTGATTGTATTCTATTTGTAAGGATTTTTGATATGGACTTGTATAGGCAGTTCTAGCATAAGATTGGCCTAAAATCAGCAGGGTTTTGAGGGCATTATACCTTAGTAATGAGTGTGATGGAGGTAGAATTAACTGAGCCCAATAGCTTCCCCGTTTTGAAAAACTCTTCAATTGCTAAAGTGATTTCATCCCTAACTATAGGCCTTTGAAAAACTCTTCAATTGCTAAAGTGATTTCATCCCTAACTATAGGCCACGCAGATTTGTAAAAAGGAACAATAAACACATAAGGTCCTAGGGCTTTATTATCAGGCACAGAGAGAATATCCTGTTTAATTTCATCCTTTGTGACTGGACAAGATAAATTTGCATCTTGGTTTTCAGTAAGTCAGGGGCCATTTTGAATTATGTTCATATCTAGTAAGGAGGTGGAGACAGCTGTGCCCATCGCCCATCAGGTTCTTATAGTAGGAGATAAGTTCCTTTGCAATATCCTTCCCATCAGTAATTTTATCACCCATATTATTATAGAGGCCCATCATTCTATTATGACGCCTATTATTCTTAATAACAGAGTGAAAAAAATCCTATGCACCTATCCCCTTGAAGACACCAAGCAATTCTTGATTTCTGTTGATAGAAGGATAATTCACATTCCAGAAGTTTAGTATAGGAGGCAATGCATTTTTTTCCTGTCTAATGAACTCAGCATTAAAAGGATCAAGTTGGAGAGAACTTTGAACATTCTCTAGATCCATTTTTGCTCTAAGAACCTATTCACTTATATTGTAGAAGTTCCTTTTATTCAGCTATTTCAGAGCATTCCTCAGAATCTTCAATTTAGAATAAATTTTGAACATTGTGTGACCTTCAATAGATGACTACCAAATAGAGGAAACTGTAGGAAGATAATTTTCATGCTTGGTCCACATTTTGTAGAATTTGAAAGGCTTTTTACCTTGGACACTATCCTCATAAATTGACACAAGAGCAGGTAAATGATCAGAGAAGTTAGGAGATAAGAACTCATCAAGGCTTGAATTGTAATCATGTATCCAGGAATCATTAAATAGAGCCCTGTCCAACCTACTCCAAACCCTTGTGGTAGGATTTTGCTTATTATTCTAAGTGAAAAAACAACCAATAGTTTTGAGGTGTGTAAGTTGACAGTCCTCAATGAACTGATTGAAATCCCTGGTATTTGCATCAGTAAGCATTGCACCTCCTAATTTTCCTCATTACTTGTCAAGGCATTGAAATCATTACATAGAAGCCAAGGCACACCCCCTACAGTTTAATATATCTGAGATAATTTAGACCACAAAGCCTTCCTAGCTTCCTGGTGATTGTAACCATATACTGAAGAAATAAGACAACTTAATCTTCCATCCAAGGACTTGATAGTACATGTAATTTGTTGAGCTGAAAACTGTTAATATGGATGTTCAGAATAGTTGGATCCCATAAAATCACTATCCTTGCTTTTCCTGCTCCATTCACATTAGAGAACTATCTCCAGTTGTTAGCAATCCTCTTAACAATAGACTATTTATTGATATCTTTAATTTTTGTTTCAAGAAGTGCAAGAAAAGATAAATGATACCGCTTTAGGTATTGCTTAACCAAATGTTGTTTAGGGGATTTGTTTAATCCCCTAACATTCTAAAAAGACAGGTTCATGTATATAGATTTGAACCACCCCTATCTAAGGTAGAGGGATCCATTCCATCATCCAAATTAGTTAGAGGGGATAAATGATTTATAGGCAGATGATTACTCATCATATTCCTAATTTGTGTTGGAGTCCAGGAGGTAGCCTCATTACTGGGCACTTTTCTTTTCCCAGATTCTGGCTGTAGGACCTGCACTCCATGCACACAATGTACAGCTTCCTATACAGCTATAGACTCATTATTCTGCATTTGCATCTTCTTATTTCTACTTTGAATCTAGGGGGTAGCATCTATTTTCCCAGATTCTGGCTATTGAACCTGCACAACATGCCTGTGCACATTTTCTACACACATATTTCCCTTATTGTGCACAACATGTACAGCATGTGTCTGCTGATTGTGCACAACATGCCCAGATTGATTTCCTGAGTTCATAATCAGGTTAGGCACCTCATTTGGAGTGATAGGTCTATTGACAACAACTGAATTAGCCTGAGCATCTTGTTGATCATCTAAGCCTTTGTCAATAACATTAGCAATATTTTGTATTTATTTTGGAGCCCATTTTTGAGTCCTAGATTGTCTCCTACAATAGCTTGAGTCATGGCCAACCACCTTGCAATGTTCACACCATCTTGGCTTTAACTCATAGTTAAATTTTTGGTAGAAACTTTTGTTAGACCCTAGAGGGGGGGTGATTAGGGTCTTATGCTACTCTAATCCGATTATATACCAATTAAAATTAATTAACAAGTTATCCTAGCAGGTATGAAATACAACAACTATATATAAGCTAGGATAAGCAATATGAACAACAAAGAGATATATCCTATATGATAAAAATATATGCAAGGATATATAAACTAACACAAGATAATATATCCTACCAAAGAGATATACAATATGATTTATGCAAGGATATGAAACTAACACAAGGGGTAAACAATATGAACTAAATAGTGGATCATATAAATAATGAGCTAATGACAATGGCGATATAAGATATGAACATAAATATAAATGAACGCCAAAGCACACTCAAACACACTATATGATCACGGAGTTCGGACCTTCCGTCCTACGTCTCCGCTCCCCACTCCCGGGGAGAAATCCACTATCACAACCGGGTTTTTTACGTTCACCCGAACAACGTTTACACCTCACACTCGGTTTTCTAGCTAACTGAAAACTTTACAATCAACACTCTTGTAATCACACTCTACACCCTCACAAGTGTTGGACCTAGCCGTGTCTCCCTCAAGTGCTTGGTTACAACCTCTCCCTAGGCTCGTCAACCGACGCCACTCCTCTTGGAACGATCCCCGACTCTCACCACACACTCCTCTCGGTGTACAAGTGTATTACAAAGTAAATCTCACAATAAGCATAATATAACAAATGATTGCTCTCTAATATGGATGAGAACACAATGAAAGCTCACACTCAATTGTTACAACCTCTCACCAACCCACAATATATTATGAATGCAAATACAATAAGCTCAAGTGGGTGTGTGTAACAATGAGATAAAATAAAATCTAACTCAAATAGCAAACTAGCAATAATAAGAATATGAAAATCAATAATGAAATTGCTAGTGAAAAGAGTTAGAAAACTTCTCTATGAATACAAAGAAGAGGATGAAGAGGATTGAGAATGAATCCCTCAATCTGCCGTGAAAACTTCCTCCTTTGTAAACAGAAACCCAAACTTAAACAAACAGTGAAAACCTTAAACCCTTATTTAAAAACTTTTCTTTAAAAAACTTCTTAGCTGATTTTTAGAAAGGGGTTTGAGGGTTTATATAGGAGAGAAAAACCAACAACAAACCCCAGATAAAAACCCAGAAAATAGCCGTTGGGCAAAGGACCAAAACCTAGCCGTTGAACATACGGCGGTCGACCGGCGGAAATTTTGGTCGACCGACGAAGGAGTTCGGTCGACCGACGGAAATTTCGGTCGACCACTATCCAGTTCAAAAACGAGAAGACAAGCAGAGACTATATCGGTCGACCGGTGCGGTCGACCGACAGAAAGATCGAGCTCTTGGTCGACCGCATCGGTCGACCGACCAACTCTCTGCTGCATGCTAACGAAAGAACAAATGAGCGGTCGACCGGTGCGGTCGACCGAAGACTGACACAGCAGAAAACTGATATAAAAACAGATTTTTGAGACTTTTGAAAATATGTTAAAAATAACAAATAAAGTCCAAAAATAATGAAACTTTAGAAAATGTATATAAACATGAAAACAAACATGTTACAAAAAGAATTTTCCAAATTGCATTTCCCATTTGTGAAAAAATCATCATTTTGCAAAATAGTCCAAAACACGAAAATGTAAACATTAAATTTTGACATTTTGGCTAAACCATGTTTTGAAACTTTGCACAATGATTATATAGACTAAATAAAGTATGTATATGATTATTGTTAAGTCCAAAAACTAAGAATATAATATTTTCATAAAATTGCATATTCTATGCAATGATTTCAAAAACACAATAGTAAATATGAAATATATGGTTTCATAAAACTATGTATGTATATATATAAAACTATATATATGCATAGAAACCAAAACTTGTGTATATATATATAACTATTTATATATATACGAAGAAACCAATAAATGTGTGTGTATAGATATTGAGCTTAACGTACTTAACACACATAATATAAATCCTAAACTAAATTACCCAAGCTTGATCTTGATCTTCATTGAGCTCAACTTGGTACACGTTACGGATGAAGCTAAACTTGGATCTTGAACTTGAATTGTATGTTGCTTCACTCCATAATTCCGCCAACCTCTATTTGGTATCGTCGTTGAAGCGCTATTCCATCCATCCTCCAACTACGTTGTTTGCCTAGAAAAAATACAAAAACACAAACACTAGACAAACAACATTAGAAGTAAATTGTTTGTTAAACATCATCAAAACAAGAAGGCCAACAAACATTCTTAAACAATGGTCTATTTGGAACATATTGTAATTTAAAAGCTTTTTATATATCAAAATAAAATTTAACAAGATGTCCAAACCTACCACAAACATCACATTTAAAAACATGTGGTCTATTGGAAGCATTTGTCAAATGAGATTTTCTTTTCAAATCAAAGCAATATTTTTCCAAATGACCAAAACGACCACAATGATCACACTTGAACACACTAGCATGCTTATGATGAACTTTGTGAGAATGAGCATGTGAATGTGTAAGTGATGAAGAAGCTACATGAGATGCACAAGGAGCATTGATATTTTTATGTTTGTGTCTTATAGGTTTTGCTATACATGTGTGCATAATGAGTGGATGATTTTGACTTAGTCTTGGCACACATATCCATAAGCCTCTTATGATTATTAATGCATGTTTTCAAAGTTGAATCTAAAGATGAAATGCTTTTATTCATAAGATTCAAATCTTCATTTTTAGGCACATATGCACTTTTAGAAGTAGAACATAAATAGTTATTTATAAAAGAAATTGTATCATTCTTTATGTTCTCTACTTCTAACATGGCATCAATCTTAGCATGAGATAGGGCTCATGTCCCTAAATCTTTTGGTACCAAGAATTCTTGGGTACCAAAACAAATTTGATTTTTAAAACCAAGTACTTTAGTGCTTTTCTTTTTTCTTTTCTTGGTTTTGAAAATTATGCTTTGAAATCTTTTATATATGAAAACAATTTTTAATTGATAAAATCTCTTGTTTTTATGATTATTTGTTTTGTTTTGATGAGAGGTTTGTACTTATATAACCCTCCGGATTTATTGGGTGTTTATTCTCAAATCATGTTTACCGGATGCTAAAATGTTCATATGGGTTAATACTAACTCAAGAGCTAGATAGAGTTGCCTCTCTTGATTTTTGAAAATCAATGATGATTTGGCTTTATACTTTTAAAGATGATTTTTTCCATAGTTCATGATTCTTTCCCAAATCATATTACCGGATGCTAAAAATGTTCATATGGGTTGATACTAGCTCAAGAGCTAGATATAGTTGCCTCTCTTGATTTTTGAATCAATGATGATTTGATTTTACGTTTTTGGATTTAAATTTTGAGTTATGATTTCATTTGATTGATTTGTTTTCATTTGAAAATATTTTGCATGATTCCCATGCTCCTTTTCTCTTGATTTCATCATTTGATTGATTTGTTTTCATTTGAAAATATTTTGCATGATTCCCATGCTCCTTTTCTCTTGATTTCATAAATCTATCTTTACACATGGTTTTTATGTATTTTGCATGATTCCCATGCTCCTTTTCTCTTGATTTCATAAATCTATCTTTACACATGGTTTTTATGTTATTTGATATGAGACACTATTTTTTATATTAATATATTCATATGTGTTCTCTTTATCTCTTTGTATGTGAGTCGTGTTTAGCATTTATGCTTGCTCACATATGTATGCCTTAGTATTCATTCCATACTTATATTCATGAGGCTTTTTGATAGGGGGAGCAATCCCTATATCTTTCTTGTTTTATACTCACTCATGCTTATTGATAGGGGGAGCTTTCGCTCTCTTAATTCTTTTGTCCCCTTTTTAATGTTGTCAAAGGGGGAGAAATATTGTGAGTATATTCCTTCTTGTTTATATGCATGTGAATTATAATTTATATATTTATTTCCTTTCATGCATATATCCTTTTTATAAATTGTTTGTCATCATCAAAAAGGGGGAGATTGTTGGCCTTCTTGTTTTGACGATGTTTAACAAACAATTTACTTATAATGTTGTTTGTCTAGTGTTTTTGTTTTCGTATTTTTTTCTAGGCAAACAACGTAGTTGGAGGATGGATGGAATAGCGCTTCAACGACGATACCAAATAGAGGTTGGCGGAATTGTGGAGTGAAGCAACATACAATTCAAGTTCAAGATCCAAGTTTAGCTTCATCCGTAACGTGTAACAAGTTGAGCTCAATGAAGATCAAGATCAAGCTTGGGTAATTTAGTTTAGGATTTATATTATGTGTGTTAAGTACGTTAAGCTCAACATCTATACACACACATTTATTGGTTTCTTCGTATATATATATAGTTATATATATATACATAAGTTTTGGTTTCTATGCATATATATAGTTATATATATACATACATAGTTTTTGAGTTTTCATGTTTATAAATATGAAACCATATATTTCATATTTACTATTGTGTTTTTGAAATCATTGCATAGAATATGCAATTTTGTGAAAATATTGTATTCTTAGTTTTTGGACTTAACAATAATCATATACATACTTTATTTAGTCTATATAATCATTGTGCAAAGTTTCAAAACATGGTTTAGTCAAAATGTCAAAATTCAATGTTTACATTTTCGTGTTTTGGACTATTTTGCAAAATGATGATTTTTCACAAATGGGAAATACAATTTGGAAAATTCTTTTTGTAACATGTTTGTTTTCATGTTTATATACATTTCCTAAAGTTTCATTATTTTTGGACTTCATTTGTTATTTTTAACATATTTTCAAAAGTCTCAAAAATCTGCTTTTATATCAGTTTTCTGCTGTGTCAGTCTTCGGTCGACCGCACCGGTCGACCGCTCATTTGTTCTTTCATTAGCATGCAGCAGAGAGTTGGTCGGTCGACCGATGCGGTCGACCGAGAGCTCGATCTTTTTGTCGGTCGACCGCACCGGTCGACCGATATAGTCTCTGCTTGTCTTCTCGTTTTTGAACTGGATAGCGGTCGACCGAAATTTCCGTCGGTCGACCAAACTCCTTCATCGGTCGACCGAAATTTCTGCACCTGGATAGCGGTCGACCGAAATTTCCGTCGGTCGACCGAAATTTTCGCCGGTCGACCGCCGTATGTTCAACGGCTAGTTTTTGGTCCTTTGCCCAACGGCTATTTTCTGGGTTTTTATATGGGGTTTGCTGTTGGTTTTTCTCTCCTATATAAACCCTCAAACCCCTTTCTAAAAATCAGCTAAGAAGTTTTTTAAAGAAAAGTTTTTAAACAAGGGTTTAAGGTTTTCACTGTTTGTTTAAGTTTGGGTTTCTGTTTACAAAGGAGGAAGTTTTCACTGCAGATTGAGGGATTCATTCTCAATCCTCTTCATCCTCTTCTTTGTATTCATAGAGAAGTTTTCTAACTCTTTTCACTAGCAATTTCATTATTGATTTTCATATTCTTATTATTGCTAGTTTGCTATTTGAGTTAGATTTTATTTTATCTCATTGTTACACACACCCACTTGAGCTTATGGTATTTGCATTCATAATATATTGTGGGTTGGTGAGAGGTTGTAACAATTGAGTGTGAGCTTTCATTGTGTTCTCATCCATATTAGAGAACAATCATTTGTTATATTAAGCCTAATTGTGAGATTCACTTTGTAATACACTTGTACATCGAGAGAAGTGTGTGGAGAGAGTCGGGGATCGTCCCAAGAGGAGTGCCGTCGGTTGACGAACCTAGGGAGAGGTTGTAACCGAGCACTTGAGGGAGACACGGCTAGGTCCAACACTTGTGAGGGTGTAGAGTGTGATTGCAATAGTGTTGATTGTAAAGTTTTCGGTTAGCTAGAAAACCGAGTGTGAGGTGTAAACGTTATTCGGGTGAACGTAGAAAACCCGGTTGATAGTGGATTTCTCCCCGGGAGTAGGGAGCGGAGACGTAGGACGGAAGGTCCGAACTCCGTGATCATATCTTGTGTTTGAGTGTGCTTTGGCGTTTATTCTTATTTATGCTCATTGCTCATTTCGCCATTGTCTCATTATTTATATGATTGGTATAAAATCGGATTAGATTAGCATAAGACCCTAATCCCCCCCCCCCCCCCCCCCCTCTCTCTCTCTCTCTCGGGTCTAACAACTTTTGCCATTAGGACCCATAATTGCTATTTGGTCATGGAGGGGAGAGGGCATTTTCACTTCTACAAGCACTCTTGCATAAGCCAATCTTTGTCTGTTAGCAGTAAGCTTGTCAGTGGTGATTGGTCTACCAATAACACTTAAAATCTTGCTAATACTATTTGCATTCCACAAATTGAGCCTCAAGCCAGGTAATTGGATCCACATAAGATATGTACTATCTTTTTTCAATATCATCATCAATAGTCCATGTAGGCGTCTAAAAATGCCTATAGGTTCCCGTATACAGCTTGAGACGAAAAGGAGATAATAAATGTCATCATCCAAGTCGAGAAGATTTATCCGAGTGGCCCGCGTACTCACCAGCCACCGCCAAGTGGCCCACTCACCGGCCACCGCCAAGTGGCTCACAAGCTCATCGGCCACCAGAATGGCAAACCAAGTGGCACATGTGCTCACCGGCCACCGCCAAGTGGCCCGTACGCTCATCGACCACCAGAATGGCAAACTAAGCGTCCCGTGTGCTCATCGGCCACCTCCAATTGGCTCGCGCACTCATCGGCTAGTTCCAAGTAGCACGTGTACTCATCGGTCACTGGAACGACAAACCAAGTGGCATGCTCGTCAGCCATCGTTAAGCAATCCGCGCGTTTACGAAACACACAAAGCAAATCGAAGAAGTGTACCAGTCAGCGAAATGATAAAATACGCGTAAACAACACAACGAGTCAAGATACCGGAAAACCAGAATAGCCGCTGGCGGCCGAGTCGTACCAAATCAGACTCAGCCAGGGCCAAGGTTGAGCCACCAAATGGTGGCTCGCGTGCAGATTTGATCCGAAAACACGCTCACGCGCAGGTCTGATCCGGAAACGCGTTTTGGCAGTTTCGACTGGTTTTCACGAGATTTTCTTTTGTCCCAGAGATTCCTAACTGCATAAATCTTATCTTTAAACACAGTTATGCAGTTGTTAACTGAAGATAAGACGGAATCCATCGTTCTTATCCAAAAAAACCCCAATCGAAGCCTATAAATACAAGATTTGGGGCTCATTTCTACAGATCTGGACATCAAGAGGGAGAGATGCTGTCAAAATTGAGAGTGAAGCCATGAATTTCAGAGGGTTAGCAGATCTTGGCGAAGTTTCTCCAAAACGAGAGTTCGAGAGATCTAAAACTCATTTTCCCCATATTCCTCCGGATTTAAGTTTGGTCTTAAATCCCGATAAGAGTCGTAATCTCGCTTGGTCGGGATTACCACTTCAGCGAATACTTCCTTCGTGAAGTAGGAGCTTTGATTTTTAATCTGTCAACTGGATCTGATCCGCGACAGTCAACGGATATCAACGTCCCAGGCACATGCAAAGATCACACGCAAACAACAGGCGATAAACATCTGTTATGTGTTGTTTGAAGGAATTGTAATTTTATATTTTTATTGTGTAAGAAGTTCTTATAAAAAACCGACTTTTTATTTATTTGAGTTTATTGTAACGGCTAAAGTTGTAATAGATTCGATGACAATGAAAACAACAATTTCTGACCCAAACAATGGATTTGAATATATATAATTACATATCCATTATGCTTTAGATTATAAAAGGAATATAAGAATAAAAAGTTATAAGCTTCCTCCAGGAAATTAACAACATGCACAGCAGAAAGAGTCAAAGAATGTCAAGGTATAAAAAATAAAAATTATAAGCTTGCGTTGGAAATTAGAAGTTTTCTGCATTTGGCATCTGCATTTTATTCTGCAACAAAAATAAAATCTAACAATACAAACGTTATTAATATATGATGAAAAATTTATATTAATGAATAAGATAAAAGGATATTTTCTTCAAACTGTTGGACCTCACATTATATCGAATCTACTATGTATTTTTTACATGTAAAAATTCAGTAAATAATAATAATTCTACGTCATGCGGACGAGCAGCATTGCTAATAGAGAAAATAGACCTCACACACTCATCTCTCTTAATAGCTTATTTTTGCCTGAGCGTAGATAAAGTAGACATGAGATGTCCATTCCTTTCACCAAACGAGCCCAAAAATAAAGGAGGACTCATAGTGGCTAGTCACATAAGTTGAAATAGACCTCACACTCAAATCTCTTCGTAGTTCATTTCCATTTAATTAGGAGCCCATTTCATAAATTTGAATTTGTAGTATCTTTATCTTTTCATATCATTGTCGGTAGCGTAGCTCGATCGTATGTAATTAGTTGATCTAGAATATTATAAGTTGTTCATATGAGTATATTATCAAGTCAAATATAGAATTTTGATTTATAAATTGAAATTTTGTGCTTTGTTGGGCATGGTGTATAGAAATAAACAATCTTTGTTTGTTGTGCTTTTAATGATATATGAAGACACAAAAGTTTTTGCAACTTTATGAAATTCTGAAACGTTTATATTTGCAGACTATGATACATAATAAAATATATTTACGTCTTTAGTTTATTTTTAAATAGTCGATGTATAATAGATCACATTTAAACGGTTTATTTCTCTGACATATGATACGTGATGAAACATATTAAAATCCTTATTTTATTTCTAGAAAATTGATGTATAGTAGATCACATTTAATTTTACAGTTTATCAATTTGGAAATTTTAAATTCTAGATTTGGTTTGATAATATCCACTGTCTTGCATAATATTAAACAATAGCTGAGATCAACTCTATACACACATAAACACATCCACATATGTACATATATGCACATATATTTATATATTAGATAGACATATACACACATTATATATTTTCGACTTATATTTTCTTGGTCCTATGTGATTTTTGGAACTTATTGTTGTGCGCAGCGGAAATTTCGGCAGCACTTCGGCAGCACAACAAGAGAGTCAGGTCGCAATAAGAATTCTTGTTTCTCAAAGGGAACAAGAATCTGAAGCCTATATCCTATCAAAGTAGGATATTAGCTCTTCCTCTGCGCGTCGAGGGACCCTAAAAGCTATTACAAATCATACAAAAGCAGTACAACCAATTTTAACGTGGTTCGGCAAATTGCCTACGTCCACGGGGCAAGGAGGGGGGAGATCTACTAATAGAGGGAGAGATTACAACTAGGGTTTACAATCAATCACAAACTAAACCCTCAAACAAACTCTCTCAAATCCCTCACAAACTATCTCTCTACAAAAGATGCACAAAACCCTAAAAGGGACTACACAAAATCTCCTCAACACAGCTACTATTTTTCTTATGCAGCCAAAAAAAACCAAAAGAGAGAAAAAACCTGTAGCCGTACTTGCTCTGCCTCCTTCGCACAAAAAAAAACCTAAGGAAAATCACTTCATATTTATACGAAGCTTCATGCGGGTTCGTGGGCTTCATGCGGGTTGATTGAAACCGCGTTCACACGGCTTCGGCTCTGTTCACGCGGAAACAAACCAAATCATTCACGTGAAATCTCTTCACGTGGGAAAGTGGCCCCCACTCTCACGATTCTCCACCTCGGCGAAGTTTTCCTAAAACTGAGCCGATACCGAAGCAACCAAATGTCCCACTTGTTGTGTCCTGTACAAACACAATCCACAATAAGTCGAGTACCCGAACGAGAGTCCAAACAATCTCACCCCTATCAACTAATCCAAACCGGCTGCATCTGAAAGACTGCCTACGTATCGTCTTGCCCAAGGAATCAAGCCGAATGTAGTTCATCCAAATGGCCGCCAACGGCCTCAACAATCACGAATATGCAACAAGTTTCGACAATGATCAAACTTGTTGCTCGGAACCACCTTAGTGAGCATATCCGCCGGATTATCCTTCGTGTGGACTTTCACAATCTCCACATCACCATCTTCAAGAACATCCCGAACGAAGTGATAACGAACGTCAATGTGCTTCGTCCTCGCATGAAAAACCTGATTCTTCGCCAAATAGATAGCACTCATGCTATCACAATGAATAGTGACGGACCTCTGCGATATACCAAGTTCCTCCAAAAGTCCTCGAAGCCAAATAGCCTCCTTCACAGCCTCCGTAACTGCCATATACTCTGCCTCCGTCGTAGACAAAGCCACCGTCGACTGTAAGGTGCATCTCCAACACACCGGCGCACGGGTCAAAGTAAACACATACCCCGTAGTAGACCGGCGCTTATCCAAATCCCCGGCATAATCCGAATCAACATAGCCAATGCATAACTGCCCACCTGTAGTGTCCCGCTCATAAACCAAACCAACATTGAGCGTACCTCGAATGTACCTCAAAATCCATTTCACGGCGTCCCAATGACCCACTCCTGGATCGTGCATGTATCTCGATACCATGCTCACCGCCTGTGACAAATCTGGTCTCGTACATACCATTGCGTACATCAAGCTCCCAACCGCGCTCGCATATGGAGTCTTCGACATCAACTCACGATCTTCAACTGACTTCGGTGAAAGACCAGCTGAAAGCTTCAAATGGGCTCCCAATGGTACACTAACTGGCTTCGTATCCATGCTAACATGGAATCGCTGTAGAACCTTCTTCAAAGAAGCCACCTGTGTCAAACAAATCTTGCCCTTCTTCTTGTCTCTGCCGATCTCCATCCCTAAAATGCGCTTCGCCTCGCCCAAGTCCTTCATCTCAAACTCATTCGAAAGCTGAACTTTCAACTCATCTATAGCTGACCTGGAACTAGAAGCAACCAACATGTCATCGACATAAAGCAACAAATAAATGTACGCACCTCCTCTCAACTTGCGAAAATACACGCAAGGATCAAACTGGCTCCGAGTGTACGAATGACCAAGCATAAAACCATCAAATCGCCTATACCACTGTCGAGGAGACTGCTTCAAACCGTATAGCGATTTCTTTAGCCTGCAAACCAACTTATCTTTCCCTGCAGCTCGGAATCCCAATGGCTGAGTCATATATATTTCTTCATCAAGATCACCATGAAGAAATGCTGTCTTCACATCCAACTGATCTAACTCCAATCCATACTGTGCCACCAAAGCTAGCAAAATCCGAATCGACGAATGCTTCACCACCGGAGAGAAAACCTCATTGTAATCAATACCTTCCTCCTGTGCATAGCCCTTCGCAACCAACCTAGCCTTGAACCTCACTGGAGTGCCCTCAATGCCCTCCTTCTTCGTGTACACCCACTTGCACCCAATCGCCTTCCGCCCCTTTGGAAGCTCTACAAGCTCCCATGTATCGTTCTTGTGAAGAGACTCCATCTCCTCCTGCATAGCCACCTGCCACGAATCAGCCTCCGAACTCTGCTCGGCCTCTCTGAATGTAGTAGGCACCATCTCATCGATACTCTCCACCGGAAGTGCATATGCAACTGTGTCGGCATACCGTGCTGGCACCCGTATGTCTCTCCTCTGTCTCCGTGCCGCAATAGAATCCTGAACCTGAGCCGTCGGTCCCTGATCCTGCTCATGAGTACCCGTATCCTCCGCATCACCGTCGTGCTCGCCTGGCGTCACCTCAGTCGGCACTCTCATGGATACTGCACTATCTGGACTCTGTGGAGCTGCATCAATCTCCACCACCTGCGAAATCTCCTCTGTCGGGTTGCTCTCCACCTGATGAGAGCTGGGAAGCTTCAAGATAGAAGCCTCATCGAATGTGACGTCCCTACTCAGCACAATCTTCTTATCAACTGGATCCCAAAGCTTGTATCCCTTGACACCACGCTTGAATCCTACAAATATGGCCTTCCTAGCTCGAGGTTCCAACTTATCAGTTCTAACATGATAATATGCAGGGCAACCAAATACCTTAAGCTGGTCATAGTCATGTGCTGTCTCTCCCGACCACATCTCCATAGGGGTCTTCCCCTCAATCGCAGATGAAGGCAGCCTGTTAATGAGGTGGCTCGCATAAGAAAGTGCCTCAGCCCAAAAGATCTTCTCCAAACCACTATGCGCCAATAAACATCGAATCTTCTCCAGCAAAGACCGATTCAATCTCTCCGCCACCCCATTCTGCTGCGGTGTATGACTAACTGTGAAGTGCCTCTCTATGCCCTCGTCTCGACATAGCTGCAGAAAGGGGTCTGAGGTATACTCGCCGCCGTTGTCGGATCGCAACGTCTTGATCTTTCTCCCAGTCTGCAGTTCCAATCTCTTCTTCCACTCCACAAACAAATCTAGGACTTCACTCTTATGCTTCATGGTGTACACCCAACATCGCCTAGAAATGTCTGCAGTGACTTTTCACCTGTGTGCCCCAATCTATAGTGCCAAAGTCTGCTCATGTCCGCTTCTGAAATAGCCGAAGCAACCTGGCCAATCTCGGTGCTTCCCTTCAGATAATACAAATTCCGATTGCGGACTCCCCTCATCACCACCAATGATCCCTTAGTAACCTTCGCTACAGCGTTTTCGAAAGTCACCTTGAATCCCTTCGCCTCCAAAGCTCCAACTGAGATAAGATTTTTCTTCAGTTGAGGAACAAATCTCACCTCCTTTAACTCACGGACTACTCCATCGTGCATCCTAATCCGCACGGTACCTATCCCACAAACGCCACAGGATTGATCATTTCCCATGACAACAACGCCCCCGTCGACTTTCTCAAAAGATGCAAACCAGTCTCGCCTAGGGGTCACATGAAAGGTAGCGCCGGAATCAAGCATCCAATCTGATGCATCCACATGGTTCACCTCCGGAGTAATCAGTAGAGAAAAGCACGAATCATCGGAATCATCGCCTTTCGCAACGTTCACCTCATTGGCCTTCGGGCCCTTTTTCTTGCTATTCTCCTTCTCTTTGAGCTTCGGGCAGTCTCTCTTCCAATGTCCCTGCTCCTTGCAGAATGCACATTGGTTCTTTGTTAATTGGTGGCGGCCTCTAGACTTTGACCTCCCTCTGTTACCACCTTTCGGATATGGGCTTCTACCTCTCGTCGACAAGGCCTCTCCTGAAGTACTAGCGCGGGAAGTCTCCTTATCCTTCCTCCTCAAATCGTAGTTCGTCAAAGCGTTAGTCACTTCACTATAGCTGATAGAAGATCTCCCGTTCAACAAAGTGAGCACAAAGGTATCATACTCCTCATCCGGTAAGGAGCCCAACAAAATAATCGCCTTGTACTCATCCGATATCTTCTCATCAACATTCGCCAAGTCCGACAACAACTTAGTATAGTTGTTCACATAAGCCGCAAGCGAGGTGCCTCTGGACATCTGGAATATGAATAACCTACGCAGCAAGTGCAACCGGTTCTCAACACTCTTCGTAAGGTACTTATTGTTGAGAATTTCCCACATCTTCATCGCAGACGTCACCCCAATCACATCATACTTCAGCTCCTGTTCCAAACAGGACCTGATCACCCCACAAGCGTTCCTATTCATTTTCTCCCATACCGCCTCTTCATATTTAGGTGGCCTCTCGTGGACCATGATGGTCTCTTCCAAATTCTGAGCATTTAACGCATCCTGTACGTCGCTCATCCACAAACCAAAGTTGATTTTTCCGTCATATTTCACCACACTAATTTTGGTGTTTTGAAAACCAACTTGTATTGTACCCGCCATCGATTTGCTGCTTTCACCTTCTTCTCCCATTGCGAACTAACTCCAAATTGTAGAGAAAGAACAAATTTGATAGAATTAGGAACCACCCAACTGAACCCTAGATCGGATTCCAAATAGATCTCCTATCCACACGAGGAAAGCGAAATCTCCAACGGCAACTCCTAATGCTATCTCCACCGAAGCCTAGACTCCAAGAACTAAGCTTCACACAAGAATCTTCCTCCACCAAAAAAACCCTAGATCTGAAATCTGGGCTCTGATACCACTTGTTGTGCGCAGCGAAAATTTCGGCAGCACTTCGGCAGCACAACAAGAGAGTCAGGTCGCAATAAGAATTCTTGTTTCTCAAAGGGAACAAGAATCTGAAGCCTATATCCTATCAAAGTAGGATATTAGCTCTTCCTCTCGTCAGCTCTAGGACTGCGCGTCGAGGGACCCTAAAAGCTATTACAAATCACACAAAAGCAGTACAACCAATTTTAACGTGGTTCGGCAAATTGCCTACGTCCACGGGGCAAGGAGGGGGGAGATCTACTAATAGAGGGAGAGATTACAACTAGGGTTTACAATCAATCACAAACTAAACCCTCAAACAAACTCTCTCAAATCCCTCACAAACTATCTCTCTACAAAAGATGCACAAAACCCTAAAAGGGACTACACAAAATCTCCTCAACACAGCTACTATTTTTCTTATGCAGCCGCAAAAAACCAAAAGAGAGAAAAAACCTGTAGCCGTACTTGCTCTGCCTCCTTCGCACAAAAAAAAACCTAAGGAAAATCACTTCATATTTATACGAAGCTTCATGCGGGTTCGTGGGCTTCATGCGGGTTGATTGAAACCGCGTTCACACGGCTTCGGCTCTGTTCACGCGGAAACAAACCAAATCATTCACGTGAAATCTCTTCACGTGGGAAAGTGGCCCCCACTCTCACACTTATTTTATTATTTTCTTTGAACAAAATACAGTGGAGTTCATCATCTATGCTACATGCAATGAGAAAGGAGTTATTCATCATCCGCGCTAGCTGCATGCAATGAGAATGACTGAATCAGGGTCAGGTTACTGCGAACTGAAAAGAAAAAACTACCGCTTGAAAATTTCTTTTTGTAACCACTAGATGATAGTAATATTTTAGTGGTTATGTTTATTGTTATCCCATATTGGTCAATAAAATGAAATTTCAGATAGAACTAGCATAATTAGCATAACTTATTGTGACTCTGAACTCATAGAATGAAAACATAAGTAGAAGATATAAATTGGTTTGAGATAGAACTGGGTCAGAATCAGTTCTGGCCCAGGTTTTGAGTGAGTTGCTATTTGGCAAACCCCTTAATAAACTAGTTCTTTTTTGAACCAAGGGAAGGATGGTTCAAAAAAAAACTAGTTTTAGGCCTTATTTTTTACCTAACAAAGACTGAGCTAGAACTGAACTATATTTTACCAACAAAAAAAGAAAAAACTATAAACTAGATTATGTTCGGTTTTGTTCTAGATTTAAGAGTTTCCCAAAAACGCCCTTAGGGATCACCCACAGCCCTGCGCAGGGGTACTTATACCCTACTTCAGGGTATGAGGATGCTATCGTGGCTTACTCTTCGCCTCGGGCAAAAAAAATGTTGAACTAAGGGCAGCTCCGCATAAAAGAAGAGAGTAGAGTGGCAATTTAAAACCTGCAAATTATTTAAAGCCCTTGCACACAAATCTTTGACCGTCAACCCTATCATCATCAATTCGATATTCTAAATATAGGAGTGGTTACTTTCAGTTCAAAGAAAGTTACTGTGCATTCGCTGGCCCTAGATTATATAGGGGGGTTAAATATAAGAGTGCTGCTACGGGGACCCAAAATATGGGACCAAAGGAGGTGACAGGTGAGGTGTCCCCTCCCTATTGCTTAATGAGTTGGTTATGCCAACTCATTATGCAATAGGGAGGGGACACATCACATGTCTCCCATATTTTGGGTCCTTAAATCATTTTCCTAAATATAAATGAGATGACGGAAAACTTTGATCTTCCCGAAAATGCCCTCACATGTGCCCACTGCCAAGGTCCCCCATAAAAGACAGATCTGTGGCCTTTTAGGGGAATGCGCAAATAAACGTAGCGAAATAACTCGGCCGATTTGGAAAAAATCTTGTCCTCATCCAAATTTTGCTTCACAAAACATGTGAGTCTTGATGGTCTGAACTTCATATGTCTATAAAATCTGTCCAAATTCTCTTTTAGTCAATGTGGCAATCAGCAGAGATTTCCTCCTTGGAGGGAGATGGGTGGCAATGAAGCGTAACAACGCCAACGCTTGAGTGGTGAATCCTTCGTGACATATCAAATCAACAGATGTCATCTGCACGGATCTCGGTACTGAGTATAGAACAATTATGAGAATAGAATTCATTTTAATCAGGAAAATAACCGAATCAAAAGTTGCCTAGTCACATAAAAAAAAAATCAAAAGGATGGCAGCATGTAAAGAAACAAAGGAGAAGTGTGTGCGCATTCATGTAATAACACTAGTAATTATAAATAAGATGTCTATGATGGATAAGATGTAGCATATATACGTATAATTACAGATCTTGGTTGATAACAGTTAATAATTTTACATTAAGTAGGTACCATTGCCACCTGTCGATTCTGCCAACTATCAGAAATGGGCAAATGATATGAACCAAGTTAGAGCCCATCTTTTAGGACAAGCCAAAAATCCATCGGGTCATCTCCTCGATCATTAGCACTCATACATTAGTCATGATATCTGGAGTTCTGTTTCTTTCATTTGTTTGTTTCTTTAAAAAGGAATATCACCAAAATCTTAATTCAGAGTTTCACAGATTTGGATCTGACTCTTCCATTAAGACCATTTTGACCAGCTCACAATTCCTCTTCATTTCGGCTTTGAAACTAGGCACGAGGCGAGGGAAGCAGAGTATAACTCCGCCAATCGTAAGTATCGACGCTTTGTTTCGGGTAAAGGATAAACATATTGTACGTGTGGGGATTAATAAAATTGGTTTTACCATGTACATACCTGAAGCAATATAAAAATTGCTTCCTCGACCACTCGGAGTAGGAGGAGATCGTATTTATCTAAACATGTACATTTCTCTCTGCACGTTCAACCGAAAGTGTCTACTCTAATGTCGTGTCGTGCAGTTCTGAGCGACATCAATTTCATTGGTAGATGCATATATATCCGTTTGTGTTACTCCCCTTCAAAACTCATACTGATGTGGACTATGTTAGCTTGACCTGGTCTAAGATGACCAAATCAACGTTCGTTTGAGAAGAACGTGGAGAGAAATTGGGTTTGTTGGGAGAAATTCTCTCGGGAGCGGTTATGAGGGGGGTTGATACGAGTTGCCGTGCGAGCACCCTTTGGTCGCGGAATTACCAAAAGGTGGGTTGAGAAGAGGACGACCAAAACACAAGAACAATTCAGTTTGGCGAAGGAAAATACCTTCTCTAGATTATGAAGAACAAAAGATTACAATCTCTCTCTCACAATCTCACTCTAGAATTGAAGAACAAGCTCTCCAAATCTCAATCTAGAATCTAATCTCTCTTGATTAAACTCTCTGATCTAAAAGATGTTTAGAAACCCTAAAACAATCTCTTATATAGGTGTACAAACGTGGATGGCAGTTTGGTAAATAACCAGACCCAAAACCAATAGGAAAACGCGTGAACAGAATCCCAAACGAACCAGGAAACCATCGATGAGTCGACTCATGATTGAGATGAGTCGACCGAGCAGAAGCTTTTGACAAAACGGCTGGGTTTCGTGAGTCGACTCATTACAGACATGAGTCGACTCAACCTGATGAGTCGACTCATAACAGTCATGAGTCGACTCACAGGCTGAAAACTGGGTACTTCGATTCTTCTGCTCGTCGTCTTGTTCCACGCTTCCTCCTGTGTTCCCTTATACTGTTTGACACCCCCTATTCTCATGCTAGTATGAGAATCATCTATCCTCAAGCTCCCATGAGGATCGCTAAGTTCCGAAGAGAAGATACACATGTATCATGTGTCCCCTCTTTAAGAACTTGAAGTCCCGTTCAAGTTAGAACTTCAGCTGAGGAAACTCTTGAGCTCCTCCATCTTTTCTGCACCACCTGGCCTTGCTAGGAATCCGGTCTCGACGTCCGATCGGAAACAACTCATTCATCCCGCGTCTCGTCATAGTCACCGTTCGCTCGAAGTTGCAATCCTTTGTCGATGGCTTTTCTGGAAGTCTAATGCACAGCGAGACAAACTTCTTGCTTGCATTCACTAGTCTCTTCGCTCGCGTCACCGTCCCCAAGCTTGTCTCCTTCGGAAGAGATGCCGAACGAAATATAAACTTTACACCATCCTTAGTGAAGGTGTACTTCTGAGCCCGCCTCTCGTAGATCGCATATCTATCCCATAAGTACGGATTGCCGAATCAATAATGGCATCAACCAAACTGGTCTTCACTTGCAACTTAAGAACAAAGAGTTGCTCTCTCGGGTCGTCGTCCTCTTTCGTGGTCTGCTTTCCCGCCATAAGGTTGAGACTGTTGTCGGGCTCTGTCATCCCCGTGATTTCCTTCGGACCTTGAGCTATCATGTATGCCTTTTTCTCCTCCTTCCTCTTCAACCCTCTTGGCTTCAGATGAGGATACTTCTCCCAGCACCGATCAGCTTCGTGCCCTGTCTTCTCGTAGTGACTACAAATCAGTCCTGCTTTCCCTGGATCACCCTTTTTCTTCTCCTCCTTAGATTGAGAACCACTAGACTCGCCTCCCGTCTGTTTGGAGTCTCCCTTAGCCTCGTTGCCCTTCTTTTGCCTACCTTCAATGGCAATTGCCTTCACGCTCGCCTCTACAATTGATTCCACCGTGAATAGCCTCATCTCCTTTCGGATGTGATCGCTCAATCCCGCCATATACTTCATAAACACGGAATATTCCTCTGTCGCAATGTTAAGGACCATCGCCTGCTGCTGGAACTCCGTAGTGTATTCTTGAACGGTTTGATTGACCCTTTGGCGCAAACCGTACCACTTGTACCAACGCTCTTCAAGGAATCCCACCGGGTAGAACT